>NC_143190.1:19465000-20135833 GCF_051530095.1 Phoenix dactylifera | reverse complement strand
CCACTTCCCGCTGGCTTTCTTGACGAGGACCACATTGGCGAGCCATTCCGGATAGGATATCTCCCGGATGAAGCCGGCTTCAAGGAGCTTGCCGACCTCCTCGGCTGCTGCTCGTTGTCGTTCAGGGGCGGCGCCTCGCTTCTTTTGTCGCACGGGCTTGCAGGTCGGCTTCACCTGAAGCCGGTGGACCATGACCTCCGGATCTATCCCCGGCATGTCTGCAGGCGACCATGCGAAGACATCCATATTGTCCCGTAGGAAGTTGACGAGGCGACTCCTCTCGTGTTCGCCAAGGCCAGAGAGCCGACCTGCACGGTTAGCTCGGGAAAGTTCTCTCATAAGGGAACTTGAATTAACAACTCACCAGGCTCTACCCGCTCTTTCTGGGGGTTGACCCGTGCCTCCATAACTTCAGTTGAGGGCTGGTCAGTCGTTGGGGCAGGCACCTCGGCTGGTCGTCTTGCCTCGTGGGTCGCTAGGTAGCATCGTCTTGCCACCATTTGGTCCCCTCGAACTTCACCGACTCCCTGGCTGGTAGGGAATCGCATCAGCAGGTGGTGAGTTGAGACCACTGCTCGGAGGGCGTTGAGTCCTGGCCTTCCGAGGATGGCGTTGTAAACCGAGGGCAAGCGTATTACAAGGAAGCTCATACCCACGGTACTTTCACGAGGGGCGAGCCCGGCTGTGACCAGAAGGTCGATCTCGCCCTCTACTGGGACTGAATCCCCAGTGAATCCAACTAGCGGACCATTCATCCTCCGTAGCTGTTCTTTTGTCATCCCCATTTTACAATAAGTACCAAAATACAAAACATTCGCCGAGCTTCCATTATCAACCAGGATGCGTTTTACATCAAATTTATTTATGATCATGGAGATGACCACGGCATCATCATGGGGAGTTTCGACTCCCTCTAGATCATCATCTGAGAAGGAGATGGCTTCAGAGATGCGCGGGCGCTTCGAGGAGGCTTCTTCCCCTAAGGCTTCCCCAGCCGAGGTCCCGCCTCGGATAGTGTTGATGACGCCGGCGATGGGCCTGTTGGCATTTGAACCTTCAGGCTGTGCTGCTCCTTTGGCTGGCTTCTTCCCTTTACGCCGGCCTTGCACAAACCGATCGAGCACCCCTCGGCGAATGAGTGCTTCGATCTCATTTCGGAGCTGATAACAATCCTCGGTATCATGGCCGTGATCCCGGTGGAAACGGCAATACTTCCGGAGATCACGCCGGATTCTGGTGTCTGGCTTCGGAGGTGGGAGCCGGATGCAATCCCGACTCTCAATCTCCATGAGGATTTCAGCTCGAGGAGCATTGAGGGGAGTATACTTTTCATACCTCCCTTCGGGTGCACGGGCCTGCAGTGGGAATCTCGGGCGGAGTGGTGACCTCTGCTGTGGCGGTCCTCTCAACCGAGGTGGACTCTTCGGGCGGGGCGGATTCTTAGCTCGTCGCAGAGACGGGCTTCTGGGTTGGCCGCGCTCCTCGCGACGTCTCTTCTTGGGGTTCTGCTCGGTCCCGCCCCGCCTAACCGCTACGGCCTCTTCTGCCTTGGCATACTTCCGCGCCCGAGCGAACATTTCGGTGAGGTCCGTGGAGAAATTCTTCTCGATCGAGAAGAGGAATCTGTAGGACCGGGCTCCAGTCTTCAACGCCGACATGGCGATTGACTGGTCAAGCTCCCGGACCTCCCATGTTGCGGCGGTGAACCGGTCCAAGTACTCCTTGAAGGATTCTCCCTCCTTTTGTTTGATATCAAGGAGGGAGTCGGATGTCCGCCGCTGGGGCTGGCAGGCGGCAAAGTTGCCAGCAAATTATCTGCCGAGCTGCTCAAAGAAAGAGACAGTACTCGGCTTCAGCCCGGTGAACCAAAGCCGGGCTGGCCCTCGGAGTGTCGCCGGAAAAGCTTTGCACATCATGGCCTCCGAGGCTCCTTGTAGGGCCATTAAGACCCGGTAACTCTCCAGGTGGTCAAGGGGATCAGCCTTGCCGTTGTAGGGCTCCACCTGGGGCATCTTGAACCGTAGTGGGACCGGTTCATCTTCGATCTCCGGGGAGAAGGGTGACTTCGTAGTGAACTCGAAGTCGTTATCACGTCCTGATTTTCTCCCGTGGAGTGCCTGGATTTGGCGCTCCAGCTTCTCGACCTTCTTGTCGAGTTCATCATTCTGGAGGATCGCTGCAGCGGTTCGTTCGAGCGCAGGTTGCCCTGGAACCGACTCAGCTTCTGAAGGCTGTGGCCAGCCTCCGTAGCCTCTGGCTGGGTGCTCTCTCCAGAGGGAGGCCTGGACTTGGGAGTCCTGACCTCGAAGGGGAAGTCCGCTTGTAGGAGGCTCCAGTTGAGCTGGAGCCGGAGGAGGCGGTGCCGTTGGGATGCCCCTGGGTTGCAAGCTTTGGACAGCGGTAGCCAAGGCTTGCACTTGTTGCACCAGGGCATCAAACTGCTCCGGCCGAACTTGAGGGGTTGACTCGGCCGGAGGTGGTGAGTTCCGGACGGAATGCTCAGGACTGGGTGGAGGACGTCGAGAGGCATTGGAAGCCCCTTTGCTTCTTAGCTTCATGGCAGCGAACTCGGTCCCTTCCTCTAGCGCCAACTGTTGCTGGAAATTGGACCCGGGGGCCGCCGCGAAGCCAGGGGAGGAGGAGCTCCGCCGCCTGAGAGGGCGGACGGCGGGGCGCCGGCCGGCCGCGTCCTCCGCTAGGGAGTGGAAGAGAGCAAAGAGGGGTGGTGCGTCCAGTCCTGTCCTGTCCTGCAAAAAAGCCCGGCGCCGGCCCTCCGATGCTTAAGTCAGAGGGAGAATATGTGGAGAGAGCAGGCAGGAGAGCATTTGGATCAGATAAAGAAGATGAAGAGGATGATGTCCTCAATTGTGTCTGTGCTGTTTGCTTCTTTTCATCCGGTCCAGGAGGGTTCTCTCCGGGGGTCCCCCATTCCCTTCTCCCAGGTTTTCTTTTATAGAAGGGGATTACGTTACCTGGGAGGTGGCAGGGGAATTTGTCTCTTTTCATCATAATTGGGCACGATTTGGCCCATTAATGGCGTAGTGGAGAACGGGACCGAATCAGACCGGAACCAGGGAGTTGTCACGGTCGATCGGACCTGTTGGAGTGGTTGAACCGCCGGCTGTGGTGGGCCTGGGGTCCGTGGATGGTAAGTGCATTTATTACCGAATGAACCGACGGTCAGGGAGAGCCATACGCTTTGATGGTTCAGTGATCCGGAGATCGTCTTGAGCCGTGTTCATTAAATGACTGAGTGCATTGGAGACTTGAGGGAGCCTCATGCATTAATGGCAGGTCGTGCCGAATGCCTGCGGAGATCTTATGCCTTGATGGCTTGGAGATAGTGGCAGGTTGTAGTAGAGTCGCGTGTATAGCCGTCGGACCTTTCGAGAAAGTTAGGCGGGGAGGAGTATTAGTTAAGGCATCGGCTCGGCAAGAGTGCCGAGCCGAGCTGGTCGCCCAGAGGGGCGCCCTATGGCGGGGTTGCTTCTAGTACTTCTGGTCGACGCCCTTTGGGCGAGCACCTTCTAGCCGAGCGCCTCTATTTGGCGCTTTGTCTCTGGTCGGCGCTTCCTAGTTCGAGCGCTTCTCTGGTCGGCGTTCTTCTGGTCGGCTCTTTCTAGCCGAGCATCCCTACTTGGTTATTTTGGTTGGGCGCCTCTTGGCGCTCTCTCTGGTCGGCGTCCTTTAGTCGAGCGCTTTTTCGGTCGGCGTTCTCTAGCCGAGCGCCTCCGTGGCGGTATGACTTGGGGTTTTTCCCCCAACAGATATTATAATATTTTGGCACTCTCCAAAATATCCCCACCTTCCATTCTAGCCAATAAATCGAGATCCCTGGTCATCTTTGGCTTCCTTCCACCAAGACAAGCGAAATCACGGCTTTGAAAACAAAAACAGGGCTGGAACTGAATTCGTTTCCACAGAACGCCGTAATTAACCGACCATTCCTATCGAAAAATTTCCCGTTTGTCATTTCGGAAAAATCCTCCGGATAAACACTAGAATGTTTATTTTAATCCACGCTACCGTCCGGACTTTGGACTTCTACTGTGGATGCGAGCCCCGCCGGGAATTCCCTGAATGCCCCTGCTCCATATAAAACCCCGCGGCCTTTCACCGAACGCTCGTCTCTGTGTCGTCGCTCGCTCTCGCTCTCGGAGAGCTCCTTCTCTTCGTACCCTCCGCTGCCTTCCCCTACCCCCTTTTCCCGTCCTCCGCCGGCGATCCTCCTGCCGGATCGGCTTCTCCAGCGCCAGTCGGCGCATCCATCCATGACTATGGTGACCCCTCCCCCTCTCGAGGTATCCGTTCCCGAATCCCTATCCCTCCCCTCCCCTCGTGTAAATTTTTAACCTAAGAAACCCATTTACCATGGCCTCTAGATCCTTTGGTCTTTCTTTATACGCTGTGTTTCTTCTGCGTTCCGTGGTGATTCTTCCTGGTTTTCTAGGGTTTGGGGTCGGTTTCGGGGCACGGGATTCGGTTGAACTGGGATATCTATCGATTTCGCATGTGTTCGATTTCTAGTTTTTTTCCTTTTTTCTTTTGTTGAGGGAATGAGTGTGGGTTTCCTGGATCTGAGCGCTGATTTGTGCTTCGGTTTGGCAGCAGGAGGACGAGGAGATGCTGGTTCCCCATCCGGCGCTCACTGAAGGACCCCAGCCCATGGAAGGTAACGAAACTCTTATCTTTAATTTGCTCGGTCTGGTGGTTGAATCGAGTTCCTGTTGCACCGGAATTTTTTAGTTTTCTGTGTGTTATGATCAAAAAAACTGTTTCCTGTTTTTGTTTTTTTTGTTGTTTTTAACGAGGGATGATTTAGGGTTTTACTTTGTTTCTTTGTTTGGTTGTTTTTTTTTTTGCGCCTCTGATCGTGTTTTTGCTCTAGCACTGCAAACGGAAACTGCCACGCCGGCGGAGAATCAGCCAGTGGAGGATCCTGCTGCATATAGATTCACTTGGAGGATCGAGAATTTCTCCAGGTTGAACACCAAAAAGCACTACTCCGAAATTTTCTTTGTCGGGGGATACAAGTGGTAAGAATCTGAACTCTTTCCTGCCTGTTGATTATCTTGTTCTCTGCACATGGTACAGACTAACCTAGTTAGGACGTCGACTGATGTAAGTTCTGATGTTTGCATTGCTTAATATAGGCGGGTGCTGATTTTTCCCAAGGGAAATAATGTAGACCACTTGTCTATGTACCTGGATGTTGCTGATTCAGCCACCCTGCCATATGGGTGGAGCAGATATGCACAGTTCAACCTTGCTATTATTAATCAAATCCACAGCAAGTACTCAATAAGAAAAGGTATGCCTTGTTTTTCCCATGATATTTCTATTGTTGAATTGCTTAGATTATGGTGACCTTTTTTTCATATGTATGTTAAACTGGTTAATGCAATACTGGAGTTTGCGGTTGCTGTCTTATCATAGTAGAGCCTTCCAATGTTTCTCCAAATTCCAATGTATTGCTAATCTAATTATACTGATCCATTTAAGCTTGCATTTCTATTGACTTGGACCACATGATAAGGAATGGACAAGAGAAAAGTGCTCTGTTGGGTTCTTGAAATAAAATGTTTTCCCTTCCTGTTCATTGCTTATAAATTTTTTAAGATGCAACTTTAAGGAAGCAACCAAAACAAGAGGTCAAACGGCAATTGCCACATGGGACAAAATGATCCTTTTGATTAATTCATAAAACATTGTGTTTGCAATGTAATAGGAACTTTAAACTTTGAGGCTGCATTGAGTTGTTGCTGTCAACATAAAAGGGAAAACATGGTCCAATACTTTTTAAAACTGTATGTGCTGCAAGTCTCCATGGAACTTTACTGTAAGAGGAGGTTACTATGGGCTTGCACACACTTTCTCCTATAGGAGAAACACTTTCTCCTATAGCGGTTTATTTGTGAATGTTCTTGACCTCTATTCTTTTCCTCTGCAGACACACATCACCAATTTAATGCACGGGAAAGTGATTGGGGTTTCACTTCATTTATGCCTTTAAGTGAACTCTATGACCCAAGTAGAGGATATCTTGTGAATGATACATGTATAATCGAAGCGGAGGTTGCTGTTCGCCGGGTGGTTGATTACTGGAGTTATGACTCAAAAAAAGAGACAGGTTATGTTGGTCTTAAGAATCAAGGAGCTACTTGCTATATGAATTCTCTTCTTCAGACTCTGTACCATATTCCTTACTTCAGAAAGGTATAACCCACAACATATGCCCATTTCACAAGATGCTGAAAATGCTGATTATTGTGGATTGTGAATTTCAGGCTGTGTACCACATGCCTACAACGGAGAATGATATGCCATCTGGAAGCATTCCTTTGGCTCTGCAGAGCCTATTTTATAAGCTTCAGTATAGTGACTGTAGTGTTGCTACAAAAGAGCTAACCAAGTCTTTTGGATGGGACACATATGATTCTTTTATGCAGCATGATGTGCAAGAACTTAATAGGGTTCTTTCTGAAAAGTTAGAAGATAAGATGAAGGTATGACTTTTATACTAATATGTTTCTCATTTTCCATGGTCTGTTCTACTTAAATAATCATAACTTCTTGACATTGTCCCAGGGAACTGTTGTAGAAGGCACAATACAACAGTTATTTGAAGGGCACCACATGAATTATATTGAGTGTATTAATGTTGACTATAAATCCACAAGAAAAGAGTCATTCTATGGTATGTAACTGCAGGGCATCTCCTGGCATCTGCAAGTTTTGGACCCTGCCATTCTTTTGTTCTAATATGCATTATCTTGACTGCTTTCTTTGCAGACCTTCAGCTTGATGTTAAGGGCTGTCGTGATGTTTATGCTTCATTTGATAAGTATGTTGAAGTCGAGCGCCTTGAAGGTGATAACAAGTATCATGCAGAACAATATGGTCTACAGGTTAGTTGAATTTAAATTTTGTGGCTTTTAAAGCCACTACTTATGTAAAATTCAAAAGGCTATGCATCTCATGGATGTATATTTTAACATGGGGCATTCTGTCTTTTTGGGGGAGATGAACTTGAAAAGTTGCATGATATTTGTATGTATATATGCATTATATATACAGATCGGATGTCTATGCTTTATAAGATAAGTTTTCTAAAGTCAAGTGGCTTGAAGGTGATAACAGGTATCCTGCAGATTATTATGTTGTAGGTTAGCTGTATAGCTTTTAGAGTTACATTTTAATTAAAATTTGAAACGCTATACATTCATATTTAGATTTTAACAAGGGCAGGGATGGGCAGGGTATTCATGGCTCTAGATCTTACCTTTTAATTAAAATTTGTTCATTCTGTCTTTTTTGGGGTTCCTAGCTTAAAAAAGCTACATTTTGTTATCTACACATACATATATTTGTATTTGTGTGGGTGAGTGGGAGCATGGATGGGTGTGGTTGTGGGCATGTGTGTGTCACGGCAAAAGGTTCACTGATTCATGACACCTTAGAGATACATGCTTATGCATTTTTTTTTTTTTGTACATCGGCGACTCACACACAACGGGTGTGGGTGCAGCCCATAAAGTCAGAATACATGCTTATTCATTGATGGGCCTAAGTGGTCACAGAGAAATTAGGGAATAAGTAACTTGCTACCTTGCTGTCCTACCATAGAAAACAGGACAAAAGTGAGCATTTTAGTTGATTGAAGGTAAGAGAGTAGGCTTTCTAGGTTCTTCCTAGGGATTAGAGAATAGGGTTTGATGTTAGGAAGACGGTTCTTATGGTTTAAGGTTAAAGTTGTGGGTTCAATATTGACTTAAGATCAAACTTTAAACCACTCTACATATTTTGCTGTATAAATAGGGATTTGATAAAGAAAAAAGAGAGACAATAAATTAAATTGATTTGGAGAAGAGTAGAGAAAGAAGATATATAGAGAGGTGTTGAGAGAAAACACTTTCTTAATAAGTGAAAACCAAATGATTAAATATATTATGAAAAGATGACCTGGGGCCCAAGTAACTTGATGACCAAGGAAGGCCCAAGTTCAGGGCTAAGCAACCCAAGAACCATGACTAATAAAAGAACAAACAATTACAGACCTAATACATAAACAAATTTGAACCATATGAAAATTTTCATGTTTAGCTATACTCCATTGAGACCCCAAGTAATTGGATGAGGGCTTGAATAATTAGAATAAAAATCGTGACTTATGATCCTAGCCTTTGGCTTCACGTTTTATAGAATTTTATAACCATTTTTGGTGTATCATATAAAAATGAAAGTACCAATAGTGGATTTTAAGATTCCTTGGATTGGTGAGAATTCCCAAATCATTCTTGTTGAACAAATGCGATACTGTAATTCAATATTATAATGGCAGCAAAACATCATCAATAATTCTTAATTTTGTTTTTTTTGATGCATATCATTTTTTCTCCTCTTGCTTGTATAAATTGACCTCCATAAATGTAGTGTTAGTTCCCATTTCAGACTACGGTGCTATATATCTAGTTACTCTCAATGTTACATGTATCTCATCATCTCTACCACTTGCCTTCCTACAACCTCCCTATATCTTGACCTGAAACATCACTAACACCTTCAAACATGTGGGCGCATAATGTGTGTGTTAGATACTGTACTCTAACTCTGTTTCCCTAGATGTATAAGTTGACCTCCATAAATGTAGTGTTAGTTCCCATTTCAGACTTCGGTGCTATATATCCAGTTACTCTCAATGTTACATAGTCTCTTCATCTCTACTACTTGCCTTCCTACAACCTACCTATATCTTGACCTGAAACATCACTAACACCTTCAAACATGTGGGCACATAATGTGTGTATGTTAGATACCATACTCCAACTCTGTTTCCCTAGATGCATGTCTACCATAGCATGTAGAACATTTACAAAACTAAGCATATAACTTCCTCCAACTCTGCCCACCTACCTACCTCTATGCATACACAATTATGGAAACACTTGCCTATCTATACACAAGCAGCCAAATGCAAATATGTGTGTATGGTTAGATGTATATCTACATCAATACTTGTGTATGTATGTAACATATATGCCCTCCAATTCGAGTTGGGCACCTAGTACATGTAGACAGCTGTCTAGCTAGCTTGCGAGCTGGCTATGCACACATGCATGTACACACAAACACATATAAATGCACACTAGCAATTGGGCATGTGCAATGCACATTTTCTAGAAAAAAAATAATGACTTCCAAACTAAAGATAACAGATTAAAAATTTTAAACTAAATAATCAAAGAAAAACAGTTAGATAAATCTAACGTAAAATAAATATTATAACACAACATAGAAAGTAGAATATAAAAAATAGAGAACAAAATATTAATAACAGGCTAGGAATGATGAAACATATTAAGTAATTGAAAAGGAAAATGTAAGAAGCCTATAAAACTGAAAATACAAAATAAAAACAATCATAAATGGAAATAAAATTTAAAAAAGGAAAATAGCTGAAAAATAAAACTGAAAATGCAAAACAAAATCTAAAAAGCAAGTAAACAAGTCAAAAAAGAAAATTACAGAATGAATTTGGAAAAATAAATAACAGACACAAAACAAAAATTTAAATAACATTAACAAAATCAAATTATAAACTATAAGAAATTAAGTAAAATAAAAATATAAGATTAATTGAAGTAGAAAAAAGGAATGGAATAAATAAAATAATGAAATACAAGACTAAATAATAAAACTAAAAGACACAAGACAAGATAAATAGAACTAGAAAATTCAAACTAAAAATACAAAATAGAAAGTGAAAATAAGAAAGAACAAACAAAATTACTCACTTAACATACAAGATATAAAATCAAATTAATATCATATTTAATACAACATGTATGTATATGCTGAAAGTTTAAATTATTAGAAAAATAAAATAACATATGTAGTCTTTATGAAAGAGGTTTAAGAATAGGTTTGATGGAAAAAGGAGGGAGAGATTTCTAAAGAGGGTGGGTGGAGGGAGGGGGAGGTGCATGGAGCATGCATGAGGGAGAGAGATTGTGGAAGGTGGATCTTTTGGATCGTGGAGAATAATATTGAGATTATAAAAATCAAAACAAAATATTGATGATATTTTTGGAACAACATATGATGGATTGAATAAGGAAAGGAATGTTCCGCAATTTCAAATTCCTCTTTTATATAGGATAGATATATTAGATATGCATATATGTGCTTATGTACATATATATGTACATATGTACACATACATGGATACAGATACATTTGCACATGCATTTATGAAGATTCTTATATGTGTATATACATGCCAAGGTTTGTGAAATTGGTTTTTACTGGCTTTATGGAGTTTCAGTTTTGCCAGTTTTGGTTTTTTTTGATGTTTTGCACGGTGTTTTAGCATTTTGGTCAAAAATAACAAAATATTAAAAAATAAAAAAAAGAAAATAAAAAAGGAAAAAAGGTTATTACGTGACATTCTAGAGTGGTTTATGTTATATGGGTTCTTTAGTTGTGTTAGTTTTGTTAATCGTAGGCTGAACTTGATCCTACATATAAGTGAAATCATCATGTTTACTGATTCTTTGTAACTAGGATTGCGTATACTGCTTACTTGAAACCTCAGTTATTCAAACATTCATTATATTTAGTAGTCATTAACCTTTTCTGGTGAAAACTTTATTTTTGTTAAATATTTTGTGTTTAGTTTTTGCAATAATCTTTGTACAGTACTATAATTAGTGCCATGTTGTTGGTCTCGGTCACCAAAGTTTTCTTTATTATTTAACCTTTCATTTAACTGAAGAAAAAGAAAGAAAAACCACTAAAAATTGGGATTATATAGCATGTGTGAATAAATAAATAGATAAGTGATTACAACATGGTAACGAACAACAAAACAAAATTGAAGAAAAAGGTTTGTATGTAGTTTTGCTGAGTTATAGCTGTAATTGACCGGAACCTTTCAAACTAACGGAATCCTGAAACTGGGGTTTAGTTTCGGTCAAGTCTTGGCCAAAATTGTTTACTTTCAGCTGGAAATGATAGGTTTCATCTGAAACTTGAAACCTTAATGCACACAAATACACGTATATACCCACTAAATCTTTTGACCTATCATCATACATAAATACAAAAGTGCAAATAGACACTGTTTACATATATACCATCTATCCATCCATGTATCTATCTATCTATCTATCTGTATGTATGTATGTAAATACATAAATGCAGGTTCATGCGTATGTGTGTGTGTAGGCGCGCATGCGTGTCTTAATGTATACATACATATATATGTATATGTATATATGTATATGCATACATACTAGGACTACAAATAGGTTGGGTTGGACTACAACATGTTTGATCTTGACATGACCCGATTTCATATTCGGATCATGATTTTGGACTCAAACCAACTCATTAGTTTATCAGGTTGGGTTGGGTTGGGTTCATGGAAAGGATTGTAGACCTACCGGGTCATTTGGGTTGGTTTAGGGTCAAGATGACCTGGACTCAACCAGAAATGTTGGGGTTCAGGTCTAGATCGCAGATTTGCTGTTTGAGTCACACATTTGGCTATTCTTTTATAGCTAAAATATAATAATTTGTATGTAAATACAAAATCATTAAAAAATAAAATTTAAAGGTGCCAACATAAACTTGAGTTTTCATCAAAAAAAATTAATTTCATCCAAGTAATTGGTCATTCATAAATTTATTGACTATGATTTTAATATATATATATATATATATATTTATTTTTATATATTGTTATACTTGAAAGCATTATAAATAAGAATCCACCAAAGCAAATAATGAAATATGAATGTTTAAATAATTTAAGTGAAAATAGATAAGAGGAGATGTAGTTGTTGAGATGAAAACAAGGAAATAGTTTAAATGAGAGTTCATTTATTCAATGGGAAAAGATATTTAGAGTGAAGGAAAAGGAGATTTACATGATTCGGGTTTTTGGGTCGATGGAATTGGGGTCAGGTCAGGTCAAGCTCATTTTCTGTTGACCTATATTAGACCCGGATGATATACGAGCTGGTTTGGGTCGTGTCGGGTTGAAAAGTGAGACCTAGATTCTACCCGGAATCTAGGTCTGCTTCAATTTTTTAAACTTGACCCAACCCACGGGGCTTCAAAGATGGGTTGGGTCTAATTGGGTTGGAACTAGGTCGGGTCATGGGTTGACTCACCTATTTGCAGCCCTAATGCATAGACACGTATGCTCATGTGTGGGCACATGTATGTATGTATGGATGGATGATGGATGGATGGATGTATGCATGTGAACAAACGAGTGTAAGTTTATGTATGTACTTGTATGTGTGTGTGTGTTCACCCACACGGCCACACCCACCCATATACATATTATACATAAACATAATTGTAATCAAGTATGTCTATGTGTGTATCTATGTATCTATATATATGTACACCTACACCCACAAACATGCATATACATGAACATAAATACAAATATCAGATGCTTTCATGTATAAATGCTCACGTTGTTCTTCTTCAATGGGCTTAACTAATTTGAGCTTTATTTTCTTAGGCATCACTTTTTATCAAACTTTAAACTCATCTGATGGCCATGTTGAACAAGACGTCATATATGATTACCAATGCTCCAAAAATGGCAATCATTTTAGTATATAGTAGATGTCACTTTGCAATTTGCCTTGGAACATTGCAAAATTTTGGCATAATAGAAAATAAAAATATATTGCTTGACTCCATGAAAAACATGTCCTTTTGTCTTTTCAAGCATAGTTGAGCAGGACAGTCTGCTTAAAGAGGAATCTATATTTTCTGATTATTTCAGGATGCGAAGAAGGGGGTTTTGTTTATTGATTTTCCCCCTGTTTTGCAACTCCAGCTAAAGCGCTTTGAATATGACTTCATGAGGGATACAATGGTAAAGGTTGGTATTGCTGGAAAGTACTTTATCATCTCTACATGTGGTTACTTGCCTTTTAGTTCATATCTGTCTAGTGCCCTTGTTTCTTTTAGTTTTACTGAACAGTTCACTATAATTGTGTTCTGACTTTGAAAGAAAATAGTTATTCTTTATGTTGCTTTAGATTTTGCTAATTGTCCTGCATGCTTATTTTCCTTTCAAACATCATAGAAGGCAACCTTTTTAAGCTAGCACTTCTACTCACTCTTTATATTGTGCATCTGTAATGTAATCTTGGAATTTGTGCTCTTTTTACTCTTTTGTTTGGTGAGGTTAGCTTATTTCACTTGCCATTCTTAGCTTTTGTCTCATCTGCTTTGAATGGTTTATGGGATTGTAACTGATCTTGGTGGTTAAGGTTGTTAATTGGGTCTGCGACTAGGAAGCAAATAGATCTATCATCTACAGGCAAGCAGGTGTACTAGATTTCCAATTTAGTAAGATGCCATTTTAATATTTGATTTTATTTATCAACTACAACCTATTATACAAAATTTGGAACCTTAATTGTGGAGAGCAGATAAAGGTTATTGGATTGGAAGCATTAGTTGATTTTTCAAGTAGTAAGGTTACTATTGTGTGCATGGTATTCTCTATGTTGTCAGTTTATGACTGGCCTGTTTATGACTTGTCTGTTTTGACATTCTAGTGCCATGTCAATGCTTGCATCCAACCTGATATTAGCCTAAGCAGCCTGAGAGGAAAGCGTTCTCAAGAATGATGAAGACTTTTGTTAGTAGATCAGTGATTGTTATTCCAAGTTTTGGGAGCATGAATGTTTGCATATTATAGGTTTAAAGGTAATGAATAGTGTGTAGATATGTTGTTTAGGTTTGAAGGAAATGGATAGAGCAGTTGTGAGCAGTTGTGAGCAAATGGCTTGGAGATCAGACAACAACGAACATGATTTATGATAGATGGTGGAGAAAGACTGATAACCTGATGTTTGGGATATGGGGAGAATCTGTTTAAAGTTTGCCTGCTTCAATGTTTATAGATCACAGAGTAGAGGGAATAACATTGTGAGATTCTAATCAGAAAAGTGACATGAATAGATTTTTTTTTTTTTTTAAAGTTATTGTTTCTCAATTGCTTACAATCAAGTGAATAAAGAGCATGAGTGAGAGAGATGTTTGGTGAGGTGATATGTTGGTGGTTACTGATTTCCGACTTTTGGGAGAACTCTTGTAAATAAGAAAATAAAGGAAGGGAATATTCACTAGTTCATGCTTGTTCCTCAAATAGTTGGAACAAGGCTTGATGGTTATGGTTATTGAGTATAAGTTTTAAAACCTCAAATAGTTGGACAAGGCTGGATGGTTATCGTTGTAGAGAGTAGTTTCTAAAATTTGGATATGTAAGGGAAGTTTTTCTCCCAACTTTTGGAACCTTGTAACGTGGGGTACTTACACAGCTACCTTGGCTTATTCGAGCTTATGGTTATCATTTCTTAAGTTTAGCCAGCAAAGCACCCCCTGTTTGCAAGTTGTCACTTAGCAGACCTCGAACAACTTCCTTTTGGGCTTCCTAAGGCAGGTCAGGCTTGGATCATCTTTTTGTGTAGGACAACTATTGAGTGGTTTAGGCTGGCAAGTTGCAAACCTTTATCTAGTTTTCCTCCATCTTTTAATTAAGTGTACATTTGGCTGAGTCAGTTATTGTTTTAACTTGAATAAGACGATAAATTAATATTATCATGTAACTTGTTATGAAAAATGTCCTCGAACTAGTGATCCTTTTACAATTACACTGAAACATATTCTTAAACAAATACACTGCTTTTTCCATACATTTTTTGTTTATTCGATTTGTTTTTCGTTTCTTGCTTTTATATATATATGTATATATATTTTGTATCCATTAAGGAGCTTGCCTTAGCACCATGAAACATTGTTGCACCTTGCATTGGTAGCTGTGAGGTTTTCGAAAGCATTGTGGTGTGCAAGTTGTTGAGGCAATGCAAATTGCATATACAATTTGCAGGTGCACATGTGGGCGACTATATTAAGAATATTTGAAAGGCAATAAAATTCCTAAAAACAGGTAAAGATAAGTGAAAAATCAGAAATAAATAAATTAAATTCAGAAAAATAAAAAAATTTAAGAATACAAGTTTGCTTTATTTGATATACGATCTTGATATGTCATGACATGTTAACCCTAAAAATACCAAATTTTTTCTATAAATATGCTCAAATATTAGATATCCTAATGCAGGGAATAAATCTAATGATCCGTCAAACAATGAAAAATATAAGAAAGTAGTAGTGATGCACGCATTATAGCTAGATTTTATGTAGCTATTCAAAATGACTAGATTTTGAATTCCATGGGACGGGGACATCCTAGTTTTTCCACAAAATGGGATGCTCCATTGTCCCACCCTATCCCTATTGAGCATCCTGTTAGGTACCCTCTATCTCTCTCCTTTCTCTTTTTTTTTTGTTTCTTTTTCTCTTTTTTGCTTTCTCCATTCTTTCTTTCCTTTCTTTTTGTTCTTCCTCTTTACTTTTTTTCTTTTCTTTTTCTTCCTTCTTTTCCTTCTTCCTTCTTTCCTTCCATCCATTCTTTTTCTCTCCCTTCTTGGCTTTCTTTCCTTTCTTCCTTCTTTCTTTCTTTTCTTTCCTTTTCTTCTCCCTTTCTTCCTTACTTTCTTTTTCTTGTTCTTTTATTCCTTTTTCAACCTTTTCTTTTCCTTTCTTTCATTTCCTCTTTCTTCTTCTTTCCCTATGTTTCGAAGTACTGTTCCCATCCTAGTTGCCACTTTCTGACAAGAATGGGACAATCAATATGCTCCCTGTCCCATAGGGATTAAAACCCTGTAATATACATTGCATATGCTTTCTAAGATAGTAATCTTCAGAAAGGCACTCAAAAGTTAAACTTGTTCCTTAGTAAATGAATTATCAAACAAACAGCTATTATTATTACAATTCATATACTTCAAGGTCACATATGCAAGCGATTTGGGCCTATGCAGCTTCCCGATGGCTCACTATGTGGCCAACCCCTACTCGATGCAATCACCAGCAAAAAATCCGGTCGGGTTTGGATTATATGCAATACCAACTGGGTTATAAATGCCTCTACGTCAGTCTTGGGCTTGAGACTTGCTAGGCCATTGAATTAGCCCAGAATCAGGTCTAGTTTGGGTTATGCCATGCCAATGTGATTATAAATGGTTTTACTTCAGACTTGGGCTTGATACTTGATAGACCATCATGGGTTGGGAAAACCCCTAAAGCTCACCACAAGACCCTAGTCAAGGCTTAGTTTGGATGGCTAGGAAGGCCTTGTAATTCATGTATAAGAGGGACAAAAAAAGTAACTGGAGTAGAAAACATATTCATGATTCATCACCTTTTTGGCCAGTCCAGTAAAATTTCCTCCTCTCTCTGTGTACTTATTGGATGTCCAACCCTGGATCCTCTTTACTTGGCCGAATGTGCATAACTAACAAGGGAAGCACTAATTGGGTTGGTTGTTAAGAGTAGTTAAGAGTAATTGGGTTGGTTGTTAAGACATAGGGCCACAACTTCTGGATCTGGCTCCATCTTGTAAATCACATTACGGAGCAATCAGAAGTTGTCATCCATATCGATTCCAGATACACTGTACTGGAATCGAGGGTTCAGGTAGTATGCTGCAGATAGAGTTCGTTATTATCTGAGTAAAATTATACAAGTATAGGAGCAGTCTAATTTTTAATATTCTTGCTAATCTGCTGGATGCAAGTCCCTGCCCATCTAGTAATCCTACCGCCGCTCAATAATGTCGATGTACTTCTGGACATATGCTAGATCTACTTCGATGATCTGAGTCTTTGCCTCCATTATGTGATACAGGAGGCCCATCTGGGGGTATCTCTCGTTGTCCACGGTCCGAAGTATTTCATACAATGGTCTGATAGCTTTCACTATCACAATGGCTCGCTGCCAGAATGTTTGTCTTGTCTTCAAGTCCTCGATACTGTTTTCTTTAGTGCCGATCCTCGCATATCTACTTTTCTGCCGCTTGGAACTGACAAACATTCTAACATAGGGCTGCTTTTTTCTCAAGAAGGTTATCAAGTGCAACGTAGTTGGTAGCAAACCGTGTGACTCCTGGTCTCAAGATCTCTGTTGCATAGGTCCTCATTAGAGAAAGGACCCACGTGTGATAATAAATATATATGGTGATGGTTTGGGCTGTCTCCACTAACTGCTGCATCCGACGAATCTTCGCAATGTTCATCAACATGAGGTCGATATAATGTGCAACACACATGGTTCAGAAAATATGTGGCCGCCGCTCCATCAAGATCTCCTCGACGGTCTTATATTGTAGCTCAGTATTAGTGATGCTTGTATGACATTCTTCTCTTCTACTTGATTAATCACCTCCATCAGTTTGAGGATATACGCGGCGTCATGCACCTGATCAGAAGCATCAACCGACTTGTGGAAGAAAGTCTTTGTATCATAGTATATCAAAGTTGATGATGCTCCGTCTGGTAGGACCGATTCAACCTCACACCTCACAGTTAATCCATATATGGGTCATTTGCTTTTGTAGGAGGCAATTCATTTTTCTAGCTCCTTATTACTGTCAAGAAGCTCACCGTAGATATCCTTCGGACCTGGAGGATCTACATAGGGACCGACAACTTGTATGACGGAAATGGCAAACCTGTAGTATATATTGTCTGCCACATTCGCTGCGATGTGGCTGAAGTGGAACTAGAATCCAATAGCTCGCCGCATATACTTCTTATTCTTTTTCAGCATTGAGTCAATCCTCTGCTTCTTCGAATCTCTATTACCGGTGGAATCTCTCTGGATGATTTTTTTCTACTACCAAAAGTCTCCAGCATAGTTGCAATCTGGCCACCGTCTCTGTTGATGGCCTTTCTGATTGAGGTGGTCCTTCTAAACTCTGGATCTGGCTTGCTGCTTGCAGAACCAGTGCTCGACTCGTAGGAGGGCCCTAATCGAGTTTTGTGCTTGGCCACCTCATTCTGCTGCCACTGATCATTCAGGCTCGCCTGCATGGCAGCTTGAATCTGTGCCTTGTCATCTAGAACGGACACCTCGTTTGACTTCCTGGAGTGATAGAAAGGTGGCTCTGCCGCTCGACGGTCCATCTTTGCCTTTTTCTTGGCAATTATTTTCTTCACTACTCTGAAATCAGCAAAGTGCTTCTTTATCAACTGCCGAACCTTTTGTTGGCATTTTTGGCACATAGTTAAATATCATAAATTCAAAAAAAAAATGATTTCTACCTCAGAAATTACTTCTGAATTATGTAATACGTACTACTAATTTTTCATATCTTTTGGTATTATTTATATATTTTTAATTATTTTTTGAATTTAAAAATAATTTTTAAATATTAATATTTTAAAAAATTAAGTATCGTAGAGTGGATTAGACCAGATTGGATTGCATTTCCTATGGTTTTTTCAATTTCTTTCAAAGTGTTTTAAAATATAAAAGAAATGTGAATGTTGAAATATGTGTTAATCATAAAGTTGATGAGCGGAGAATAAAAAGCCATATATAACAAGAAGTCTAGTTTCCACCAATATATGCCCATATGTATGGCATGTCAAGATATTCATATTCTATCTATCAATTCAATTATCTTTTTGGTGGAATGTTTTAGAAAAAATACAGGAAAACTTTAACACGTGGCTGTAAAAGGCAAAAAATAATGCCTCTTATTTGTTAACTCTATGAACTCATCGGGACCCATTGACAAAAATTAATTAAAAAGTTACAAGTTCAAATAATTTATAGAAAATGGATTTAGACATGTTTATCGTGTAAATAGTATAATTGAGTTAGATCCTGTGATCTGATGGAACTTGTAATGGATACATGGATCTAAATCTTGTGTCGTCATCTGTTCCTGGTCAAAAAATGTGATCTGGATTGTTTGGTGCCACTGCAAGTCAGATTGTAGTGTCCAAATCATGAATTTTAATATGTCATCATCAATGATATAATCATATGAGGTACTCGTGCCCTGCTGTTGTGGGTATTGAACTTTGTGAATTATTAGTGAATGAAATAAGAAGGTTTGCAGGCCCTTTTCTTCTGTTTCTTTCTTTCTTCTGTTCTTCTGATTCTTCTTCTTCCTTCTTTAATTATCTCCTCTTCTATTTATAATTTCCCCCATTACTGTGACAGAGTTTCTGCTGTAGTCCATTAGATCCCTTTGAAATTAAGATCTGAATATAAATTTGAAGTTTAATTTTTGTTTACGAAGGTAGAAAAGTACAAAAATAGCGGTTTTGTTCATAATTAACTTATATCTGAATCAACTGCTCTTTTATATATTCTCGTGCAATCTTCAATCTTCTTTAAGGCTATGGCAGATTGATTGATTTAAATTAATGACGAGAATCTGCTAAACCCTGTGAAATAGTTTTTCTATCTGCGACTTTTTAGCCTAGAATATACACTCAGGTGAAGATCTAGGATTGATTCTTCATGGTGATTCAGTTGATAAAATGCTCTTTTTCTCCATTTTCTAAACATTGAAAATCTGGCCTATTATATATCAGACAGCGATTTTGAGCTTTTATCTTGCTGCTGATTATTTTTTCATGGAAATGAAAATATGCCTCTTTCTGTGTATAATCCATCACTATGCAGATAAATGACCGCTATGAGTTCCCCCTACAACTAGACCTTGACAGAGACAATGGCAAATATCTTTCTCCAGAAGCTGACAGGAGAGTTCGCAACCTTTATACTCTTCATAGGTAATATTTATTAGGAATTTTCATTTATTTAAAGTGAACATTGGACTTATGCATTTTTTAGTTAGACTTGTTTTCTATCTTATATGGTTTCTAGTTGTTGGAAATATTGTTGATGAAATTTAAATGGTGATGATCATGATATTTCTTCTTGCTGGCGCAGTCAAGTTGGGCTTGTGGTATGTGCATTAGCATGCTGATATTTACACAACTAAACAAATAACTACACTAAACACAAACATAAATACATCCCAATCTATTTCATGATATATTATCATAACTTAGAATAAAAGAGTTCTACTCTATATTGCAGTGAATATGTTATCATCCTCCCACATGTTTGACATGCATGGTTGTGATGGAGATTTAAAGTTGTTGTTACCAAGGACTTACAAATTGTGTCATGAACCTATACCAGTAACTGTCTGTTGTACAGTGTTAGCAGAGGCCCGGCATTTGCTGGCTCAGAGGAGCAAAAGGAAAAAATATACCAGTTGGTTTGTGGGTCTCTGTGGGTTGTGATGGGCATATGGGGTGGGTTTAGCTGGCCGAACCGTCCTAAATAGTTTAATGTATTTTGCCTATGAAGTAAATCTTTTCCTTCTCTTTTTTCATGATCATATCCAACTTCATTGGTCTAGTGGCTTGGTCTTAAAGTAACTGGCCTAAAATTGCATGTGATATTTCATCAATCTTTATACTAAAACAAGTTGGAATCTAGCATTTTCTCAACATATTACTGCATTATTTCCATTTGTCATAACTTATCATACGTCATCCTAATTATGCACTCTTTTTAACTTATTTTCTAAGAGTTATTTTTTTTATTGCTATAGGATCGAGCATCTATTGGATGCTGTAAATTCATTTGTGCACTTATTTTATTTGCACATTTGTATGTTTGTCAACTTATACAACAGTGATTTTTAATGGTATGAGCTTGTGAAAGCATATGACGAGACTACCTCTTTGTGGACTCAAGGCCCTGTTGATAACTGGTTCTCAAACTAGTGCTTTCTCTCTAGTGCTGGACTGTTGTATGCATAATCCTGTCTAATACTCTTCTTTTTGAATTTCGCTAACATATAATTTTTCTTTCAATTTTTTTTACGTGAAAGGATTCATACAAGCTTCTGCTAATATTTTTAAGTTGATTAATTGGATGATTCTGCATTGAGTTAACATAGAGATCTTCAACTTGAGATTGGCTGATCATCACTGAATGTAGTTTTTGTTCCCACAGTTATTGAAGTTATATCTTCAACCTGCCTTCTGGGGAATTAAGTTATAGTTGCTCTTGTGGCTAATGGTTTTGAATAAAATGAATCAAAAGATTCAAAACTATAGTATGCCTGAGGATATAATAGGATATCTTTTAGATAAAAGATGGGCATTGTTAACCTTTTCAAAAATAAAAAATAAAGAGAAAAACATAGGCAATGCATAAAAATGCTATATCCATGCTCAGATAATAGGAGATACTTTAGATGAAAGATGAGCATAGGTAATATTTTCAAAAATTGCTGTCTCGGTACCGGACCCGTATCGGTACCATACTAGCACTGTTAGTACGGTATGGTACGGGGCCTTTTCAGCGTATCGAGGGTCGTTACACCATACGTACCGGATACTGGTACCGAACTGGTACGGTACGCCATGTACTGCTTGGTTTGGGCCGGTACGGCAAACCATGGTGCATAGAAATGCTAAGTCCATACTTGGAAGACAACCAACGAAATATTGGATGAGTTGGAACTAACCATTTTGGTGATTTTATGATAGGAAATTTCATTTTATTGAGAGGCAAGGATAATAGGGTCTCTTTTCTAAAAAGCAGCTTTGGCAGTACGAGTGACAGAAATTATGTTATGCGTAACTTAAAAAAAATTTGCTACTTTTGCAACTTATGTCCATCTGAGCATGCCTATAATAAATCTTAGAAAGGCCTTGTAAACTGATTGTTTATGTGTGATTTTGTAGTTCCTCTAACAGAATCATACTTTTTAGGTAGTGAAAGAGGCATATGTTGGAGTTGCCAATGAAATTAGAAAGATACTTTGCATGATCTAATGTTTGAATAGTAATATCCTATGTTGACGAGGATGATGATCATCTTTTTTGAGAAATATTTGGCTGATGATATTAATATTCATGTGCTATTGTGCTCGCATTTCA
This sequence comes from Phoenix dactylifera, assembly GCF_051530095.1. Lineage (NCBI taxonomy): Eukaryota > Viridiplantae > Streptophyta > Magnoliopsida > Arecales > Arecaceae > Phoenix > Phoenix dactylifera. The sequence goes on along the minus strand of NC_143190.1, from coordinate 20,113,970 downwards.
GAATAGTTTAACCCATTAATTTACTATATGATATATTATGAAATTATAACTTTTCTTTTTCGCCTTTTCCCTGAAAAAGATCTGCAAAAATGATTGTAAATATAGCTTACCTAATTAGTGTAATTATAGATGATGTACAAACTTTAATTACAGAAATATAATTTTAACTTACATTTTCTTTCAGTTATACATCCTTGTATTCTATATCTATATCTTGATATTTTTTAAAAAATAATTCTAAGGGTGTATTTGTGTCACCATATTACATCCATGTACTCATTGACCTCAGTGTAAGCCTACTGCATAGACGCTTAAGTATTAAAGCTACTTAAAGCTGCTAAATGTTCAAATGGCTAAAAAATCGGTTTACACACTAATGTGTTCGCGGTTCCTTGTGTATGCACGCTTTTGCTTATTTTGTGGTCCTCATTTCCAAACATACAATGCTGTCTAGGGGAAACATTCACACATAATTTAGAGGTGATGCGGGACAAACAAATTGGAGTTTAACCTTTATTTTGTCCATGCATGAAACTAAGACCCACAAGTTAGACAGTATTCTCAAATTAGTACCTCTAGTGGAGTTTGGTATAGATTTCTCAAAGTTGGATCTAACCCAATTGGACCAAAAAGATCCGATTCAGGTTGACAGAAATTAGTTAAAAATATTTGGATCTAGCACCAAATACCTATACTTGATATGGACTCAACCTGAAAGGAGACCTGGGCTGACCCGAACCCACCAATTGATCGGTCAATCTTTTGGTCTGAATCTTAGGCCTGAAGTGAGTTCTGGGCCCCAGCCTGCTCAATCCACCTGCAGCAATACATATTATTTTTGAAAATTCTTTTTATGTTTCTATTATAAGTGAATGAATTCTGTCATCCTTGTTTTTGTAGTTTTTCTTATGGTACTGTTTGTGCTATGGAGCATGGGTTTATATGATCCATTATAAAATAGGTGTTAATGATTTAGCATGGTTTTGGTTATGGAGCATGTGGATATTAGTTCTTTCATGGAGGCAAGATAAATAATTTCTTATTGCACGAGGTGTTTTCATCCTCCCCCTTTCTCTCTCTGTCTTCACCTTTTTTTAAAAAAAATTAAATCTACTAAAAGGTACTTACCTATCTCCACATATAAAAGAAAGTGGTAAAGAAAGAGAACAATGATCGATAGAACTGCTAAACATATTTGAGATGTGGCAAATACTAACTTAAACATCTCACTTGTGAGTGGTGCGACCATTTTACATGTTGGAGATATGTGAGCCCATTTTATTAAGGTACCTTGAAGCTTGAAAAGCTTACTAACAGTGACGTAGATAGCACAAATACTTCAAATCACATGTCGGGTCCATATCGAATACCAATACTCGTTGGGTAGTTCTTGGATATGGGTTTAAAAGGTGTACTAACGGCGGATGCCAATTTTGGAGTCTATGATGTTAATATTAACATATAAAGTATGGGTTTGGGTTTATGGATTTGAATGATAGCTAAATGATGAGCTTAAAAAGTTGATGTTATTGTATGAAGTATAGTCTATGTTATTGCGATTGCATACCATACTTTTATATTTTTTTCCATGCATATATGTACATATATGTATGTTGTGTATGTATGCATATATAACGTTATGCAGGGATATATGTATAAGATATATATATGTATTGATGTATCCTAGCAGTATCATATCCTAGTTTTCCAAGATTTGCTGTATTGATGTATCTGTATTGTGTCATATTCATGTCCATGCTTCATGGATAGCGAGGTGAGATATTTTTGGTTGCTTCTGAGACTTTTGAAGTGAAGAGTGTTCATGATGCTAATTTCCTTAGTAGATAAGAGGTATTTGCTGCTTAATATTCTTGTATAATATCCCCTCATATCTGTCATTATTCACTACTAACAAGGTATATTGTTGGTATGACGAAGATGTCCTCTCCAAAGATTCTTTTGCATTCCATTTCTGTCCTCTCAAATCTGAACTTTTTTACAGCTGTTATGCTATGGATGACTCCTATTCTTTAGCTCTTGGTAGATACAACTGGTGCTGTGGGGATTTTTTTGAGCCTTACTCCTCCAACCAGCCATGCTTTCTATAACTAATCAAATAAAAAATTAGCGGCTTTTGTGCCTTGAACTACCACCATATTTTCACCTAGACTTATTTGTTGAATTGCCTTACCTCTGCCTTGAGCCTTCCAAAGCACTATATAGAAATATAATATTGGTATTTTCATGTATTAATATGTAGTTTGATATGGCTACTGGTGGAGGAAAACATGTATTTAAGTGCTTGAAAGTCAAGATTTGAAAAATCTTTAATGATCAGGGAATATTGTGAACCACTTGTGATGATTATACCCATATCAACAAGTAGTTGGCAAGTGTCATGTTGATGATGTTGTTAGGCACTTGGAACACATTGATAATAAAGGATATGCTATTAATGGATGCTCTTATTATTGTTTCCCATGTTCTAAATCCTAATATGAATGTTTTTTTTCAATTTTGATACATTAGGGCCAAATCATTTTCGAATATGTGGTTGTTTTGTGGAAGAATATCACTGGGCACTGCATATGAGCAACTCTGAACCAAAAGTAGCATCCAAGTAACATTAAATAAATTTTTTTTTCAAAATATATCTTATTTTGCTTATGTATGAACTCTAATACCATGGTAATGCATGACCATCACTTTTTTTCTCTTAAAAAGATTTATTTTAGGGTTTTGGTGTGGGATGCTGGATTGAAATCTTTCTACCTATGGCTGGTATTAGGATTATGCAATTAACTTCTTGTATTCATATGGCAAGTTCTGGTGAATTTCAATGCTATGAAAAATCTTGTGATCTTTTATGTTCTTTCACTAATTGTAACTTATAAGCATTTTTCTATTGGTATGTCCAAGATTTGGTGGCTGAGCAGCTTCTAATTTGAAATATGCTGTTGTCAAAATGAGTTCTGATAACCTCTACCACTTAGGTCAATGTCATGAGGGTCAACTTCATGTGGCTTTTCCCATAAATTTTATAATGTGGCTTATTTTTTGAATATATATTACTGCTTCTTTTGTTTACTTTTGCATGCAGTGTGCTCGTCCATAGTGGTGGGGTTCATGGTGGACATTACTATGCTTTTATCCGACCAACTCTTTCTGATCAGTGGTATGTAGCTTGCACTCGTTTCTTCTTCTTCTTCTTCTTTCAATTGCTTTTCTTCATATACTGGAAATTTTTTCAGGCGTCCTCAAACTTTCTGCACATTCCTGGAAAGTCTCCAAAGGGGCCACATGTTATGTAGTTGCAAATTTCATGGTCAATGTGTTATGTTTGTTATAATAATATGAATGCCTTGGAGTCTGGCCAAGTGAGGGTGCCCTCTGAACTCTTTGACACGAGGCCTTATCTTATTTTAACAATAAGAACCCTCACAGGCCCTGTACCATTTAAATATCCAAGAGATAGATAGAGAGAGAGAAGAGTCTGCCAACATGTTATATATTTACTATAATGGTGTGAAGGCCTGGTCCGGCCAAGTGAAGATGGTCTCTGAAATCTTTGATGAGAGACCTTGTTTTAATAACAAGAACCCTCAAGGCTCTGTATTTCCTTAGTATCAGAGAGAGAAAGAATTTCAACTCAAGAGCCTTGTTTAGTTTTGTGATGCCTCCTGTAACATATTATTTTTTGGTGACATATTATTAAAAATATAAACCTGGAGGCATGGAGCTCACATCCCCTATGCGTTGCCATTTGAAGGCCTTGAATTCAGCTTCATGTGGCCTACTGGAGAAATCATAGCTATCCATGCCCATTACCTACTTATGTTCATGGCATGTGACAAATACTAGTTTAGACATACACATTTGGCGGAGGCTGAAGTCCAATCCATTTATCTCAAAGGCACATGTCCTCCAACAGTTGTGGGGCAGAAAAATATCTGATTTCATTGTCTTAGTAGATGTCACATTCAGTCTATTTGGTGTTGATTTTGCTTTTTCAAAAGTCATTTTCAAAAGATAATTTTATTTAAGTAATTAGAAGTACTTGTTGATATTATATATATATATATATATATATATATATATATATATATATATATATATATATATGATATTTCATAATCAGAGGACAAACTACCTTTTATGGATGAGCTTAATAAATTTGAAAGGTATAGGACAATTTCACAAAAAAGAATCTAGAAGTTATTTTTAGCTTCTCCTAAAAGTGTGTTTTCGACTTCCTGCTTCTTGTAGAAACATTCTCAAATGATATTACCACACTCATTTTTTGTAGAGTACTTTAAAAGTTGCAAAAGATCTTTTAAGCAGCACCAAATACATCCTGTGTCAGTTGTAGCTGTACAGTAATAGGCCACCATATGAGCTGTTTGATTAACTTGTCTAATTCTATAAATAATATGCATATGCTAAGCAGAGAATCATTCTTATCCAATCAAAACATGTTGAAGAATGGCCTTGACCAGGAATATTGATGTTTCTCATAGGAGTTGGGAGTCTACTCCACTTTAAGCTGATGTATGTGCATCTTGTCCACAAAATTTAACTTTTATAGCAGTAGTTTGGTCTTCAGTGCAGGTCTTGAACATACTCAATTTTTTCAAAAAGGTATAAGGCTCCAAGTTATCAGGGATGGTATTCTTTCTGAACTGTTAGGTTTTCAGCAACCATGTTCAGGATGTTCTTGAACACCATTTTAGGTAACATCAAAATGGGATGGCATTTCCAGCCCCATACCTTTTCAATGAAGAAACATCACCAATACCTGGTGTGGGATGCCAAAACCGGTCTACCGACCATACTGGTTGTGTACTGACAGTCCCAGGAGTTGATATATACTGGTTCCTTCTCTATGTTTTCTTATCTGTTTTGGTCCATCCTGAGTGTGCCGATGCTATACTTTTATAGTTCCAGTATCTTAAACCTTGCTCTTGAATAATCATTTCCTTTGTTGTGTTTTACCAGTTATGCAGCCTCACTATTTTAGTAGAAGTAAGTGCATGGATGAAGATGTTCTTGGGGACCAACCAGCATATATTATTGACAATAGTTCTTACATTTTTGCCTTGGATTTCTTTTCTCTCTGTGTGTGTAACACCTAGGTCTGTTTTGTGATGTGTTTGATCATGAGTAGCCTTTCTATTCATATATATATATATATATATATATATATTCAGTACTGCTTTTATGTGCATCTTTCTTATTTGTTTGATTATAGAATAAATTTCTAACAGCGGGGAGTTGTTTTAAGTCGATACAACAATTTAAAATTAATCTATTTTCAGGTTTAAATTTGATGATGAGCGAGTAACAAAAGAAGACATGAAAAGGGCATTAGAGGAACAATATGGTGGTGAAGAAGAGGTTTATATAATGCAATGGGAACAATATCAAGCATTCACTTTATTTCCTCTTTGTTTCACATCTTCTGACCCTTCTCTTTTGTCTATTTTACTGCCTACTTGTGTCCTACAGTTACCTCAGACAAATCCTGGCTTCAATAATACTCCATTTAAATTTACAAAGTATTCAAATGCGTATATGCTTGTATATATTCGTGAGAGTGACAAGGAGAAAATAATATGCAATGTGGATGAGAAAGACATAGCTGAACACCTTAGAGTAAGGCATTTGCTGAATATTTTTAGTCATTGGATGCTGAATATCAGTTGAGACTTAAATAAGTACCATTCTTCAGATAAGATTGAAGAAAGAACAAGAAGAGAAGGAGCAGAAGAAAAAGGAGAAAGCTGAGGCTCACCTTTATACTATCATAAAGGTCTTTACATGAGTTCTCTCCTCATTGAGTTGAGACTGAATTTCTAGGTGTCTCTGCTTCCCTCTCCAGGAGATTTTACTATGTTTTTTTTTTGGTGCGTCCAGGTGGCTCGAGATGAGGATTTGGCAGAACAAATTGGAACTGAGATATATTTTGATCTTGTGGATCATGACAAAGTCCGCAGTTTTCGTATCCAGAAACAGTTGCCTTTCAACCATTTCAAGGTAATGTTTGTCAACCTAGTCTGTGATATGAAGTTTCAAAATGCTGTATATGTAAGATGCCTCAGTTCTATCATTTTCTTATCTTTATTAATTAGTTTTCTTTTCTTATTTGAAAGTTTTAATCTGTCAGTGTATTTGGTTTACTGCCATGCGTTTCCATGTGCTGCATGGTTGTATGGGAAAGTAGTTAGCAAAAGTTCATTATTTTTCTTGATTTTGTTTTCCTTCTGTGAAGTTTCCATTAATATACTGCTGTTTAAGGCTGAAGTTTCCACTTGAACTCATTGACTTTAGGGTCAGTGTATTTTAGATGCTTCCCTCCTTTCTGGCCAGTTCTAGCCAAATTTCTTTGAAGCTGAACAATTTAGATCTTGGACAATACTGAGAGAATAGGAAAGACACAAGCCATTTTTGCATGTAAATTTTTATTGTTATCTATTAGTGAAATAGGATATGTCAACTTTGTTATCTAGTGTGCTCTAAAATGGTTCAGCAGTGGAACAAAGACGGGCAATGTCAGATTTAGATGAAACTATTGTTCTCATCTTGATTATTTAGAAGAATATCTGTTGTCATGATTTCGAAAAGTGATATCCCGCATTGTGACCCAAAAATGGTCAAACTTCAAAGACTAAATCAATCTTGTCTTCTCCATTGGCTAGAAAATGGTAACTAAGGTTTCATATCTCGTTACCGAACCCTATACATGTACCATCCTGGTACAGAGTTGGTACACCCGATACGGAGGTTGATTTAGCGTATTGGCAGTCAATATGCCTCTTGTACTGCATACCATTCGATACCAATATGGTACGGTGCACCTAATACCAACCAGTACAGGGTACCATGATGGTAACCTCTCTTTTCATTTTCAGCTTCTTGGACAGAAGCAACATATGGACACAATGCCTTGTTATCAACAAAATGAAAACATTCTACCATTGTAAGATTTTTTTTATTATGTAAAATATCCTCCATGGGTCAATCTTAACTACTACTCATGTTAGGCTGGCATTCTTTTCACCTCTTATTATAGGACCACTCTATTGGCTTTGTTGGGTGTAACTTAATCCTCCTGCAATATGCAAATATTTGGTGCCAGCATCTCCCGTGTATTTGTTAAAGCATTACTATGCATTCAGTATAGCAGCATTATCATTATTGAAAATTTTCTTGGTGTATTGCTAGTTTTTGAATAACAAAGGGATCTACAGGAGGAGGTCGCCAAAGAATTTGGTATCCCAGTTCAATTTCAGCGTTTCTGGCTATGGGCTAAGCGGCAGAACCATACGTACCGTCCCAACCGGCCTTTGATGCCTCAAGAGGAAATACAGTCTGTGAGTAAATTTTCTTCGACCACTAGTAGTTAATTATTTCTCATTCTATAATGATAGTCATGCTTTCAATTTATGACTTTGCCATAGTTTTTGCTTCTGATTTTTATGGAGTCCAATTAAAAAAAAAGCTGTATGAATTATACATGACATTGTTGGGATATGGTCCATATATTCTATGCATGTTTAATAGCCATCATGATGCTGTAGTTACACGTATACTTCTATTATGCTAATTACCTGAAACCAGACCATGACTGTCATGTTAAATGTGGTGTCTTGAATATGACGTACATTTTCATTGGACTCTGGGCTTGAGAATCGAGGTACAGGCTTTTCCAATATGTATTGCATGTTGCTTATAAATCATGCCTTTCATAACCTGACTCTATTTAAACTGTTTTACAATGAGGATGCTTCTTTTCACTTACTTGGAATCAAGGTTTGCCGAATCAGTAGTGGGACCCGTATGTCGATCGGCTGGCACTACGGTACGATATAGTACGGATCTATATTGTGCTGTTTTGGGATGTACCACCTTTTTCTCTCAATTTTGAACTAAAGTAGGCAAATGATTCACTGACTTCGCTTAAGAAGTCAGCAAACATTTGTCGATTTCATTTTTTGCCAACTTAAAATGAAGCAAGCAAATGGTTTGCTGACTTTGTTTAAGCGAAGTTGAGACATTATCGGACCTAAATGAAAAGAACCAAGTAAGTAATTCAAACTACTTAGATAGAACTGGACATACTTGTCAAACTTAATCCATCCTGTATAGAATGGGCTGTTAGCATATTTCTTGTTTTAGAACTATTTGAATTTGCTTGACAATTTCTCACCTTCCTTTCTTGCTGAAGTTACTATAACATTTCCTAAGCAATCATGCTCATTTGATGCTTGCCATATGGTTTTAATTAACTTTTTGGTTATAACTTGCTCTTTTGCATGAGGATGTTGTAGCTGTTATTTTCTTAATTAAATTTCTTTTTCTAATACTGTTTTGTGTGTGTGATGATGCCGGTTTTAATTTGTCCGCTAATTACATGTTCATTCATCTACTGATACGATTTCATGCTCTATAGGTGATTTAATGTCTCAATTTTGGATTTAGTGGACCTGGCACTATTTTTCAAGCTAATCGTAATATTATTGAATCACATAATGTCACACGGCAGTCTATTTATATGCTAAGCATTGCTTTCTGGAATAGTTCTTTGGGGATTCGTTTTATTTCCTATCCATGTGAATTTTGCATATCTATTGATGTGGTTACACTTTGTATCATGCATTTCTTTTTTTGAAATACTGGGTTAATGCTACACTGTCACTTTGTAGGTCGGACAGCTAAGGGAGATATCGAACAAGGCACATAATGCAGAACTGAGGCTCTTCTTGGAAGTAGAGCTTGGACTGGTAATAGTTATTTCACAGATTTGCTGCAATTAAACACTTGGTTTAGTCTTAAGTCAAGTCTCTGAATTTCTCGTTTTCTATGTCATAAGTTGTCATGCTAACAATAGATTTATGTGCTTAACATGATGGGTGTCATTGTTGATAATTTAGGATCTTCGCCCTCTTCCTCCGCCAGATAAGACCAAGGAGGATATACTGCTCTTTTTCAAACTTTATGACCCTGAAAAAGAAGAGCTGCGGTATTTGTTGGTTTCTGTTATAACTCATGTTCTTTGTAATCTTTTGTTACAAACTTCGATGTAATATCTTAATTTTTCTTGTAAATGAATGTAGATATGTGGGAAGGCTCTTTGTGAAGGCTTTCGGTAAGCCGTCTGAGATTCTGTCAAAATTGAATGAAATGGCTGGTTTCCCCCAAAATGAACAAATTGAACTTTATGAGGTTGGCTTTAATTTTTTGTCTTGAGCTGTTTCGTAGTATTCCTGTTTTGTCCCTAAGAAATTTGTCCTTGTTTCATGTCCAAGTTTGTGGCTCTTATAATTATTCTATTGAAATGTTCTGATCATTTCTTTAATAATGGTTAGGAGATCAAGTTTGAACCAAGTGTGATGTGTGAACACATTGATAAGAGGATCCCATTTCGATCTAGCCAGGTATCTGATGCATGATTTTTTATTAGTATGGCTATGGCATATCTTGTTCTATAGTATTGGTTATTACCATACCCTTTTTTTAACAGCTTGAAGATGGGGACATCATTTGCTACGAAAAATCTTCTATGCTAGATAGTGAAGACCAGTATCGTTATCCAGATGTTCCTACTTTTCTGGAATATGTTCATAATCGACAGGTATATGTCTGATGCGATTTTTTATGCTATTTATAATTCTTCTGTCTTTCTAAGACTTGATTCCAAATATGCTCTTGTTTCTTGCATGAGTAATCATTTTTCTTCAGATCAGTTTTTTCCTCTTTTCTTTCTAGTATTATATATCTTTCCAAATAATGCTCTTGTACCTTATATGCTATCATAAGAAGTGCTCATGCAGCTTCTTGCTGATAAATTCATATGGTATTTGGAATTGTTGTTTGCATATGTTGTAGGATGCCTATTTTTCTTTCATCAAGGTTAAGTAGCTTCAAAATTATAACTCATGATTCTTTTTTTTTGTTTTTGCAATGTAATAACGGTGTTATTTTACTCTCCATTTGAAATTTTATTTTTTTGCAACAGATGATGTCCAATGGTGTTATTTTACTCTCCTTCATTCCCTTGATTAATGTTGTTCACATTCCATAGGAGTAGAGCAATTGAGCTTCATGTCCATTGCAAAGACATGTATTCAGCAGGCACTAAAGAAGTTTTAATATTCTTGGAGTAAAAATGGTCACCGATCTTTCTCCTTTGGTCAATGGCTCTGGGGACATTTTAGTAATTATTGCTTACCAGTGGTCTGCCACCCTGTGCCTGTATCTTACAGTACCTATCTGTCTGTGCTTGCTCTTGGAATGCACAAGCATTGCAGCATGCTGAACACAGGCACGCAGCCATTGCTCTCCCAATGTGGCTTTCCATTGAGACTCTGGCATTGTGCGTATTGTGCCTTTGTCAGCTATGCTGACTGGCATTTGCGTCTGTAAATGGGATACTTAATTGCCATTGGATGCTGATAAAGGAAAACAAAAGATTTAAGAAGGAATATTTTTTCATTTTCAATAAAATTCAAGAAGAGACTATGAGAGATCGTATCAAATTTTCTTGAAGAATCCTAAAATTTCGGTCCACTTTTTGATGACTGTGTGAAAACAAAAGGCATACACATGGATCATGTTTACCCCTTCGCATCCGAAGTAGATATATCTGTAACATTTTCTGCAGTTTTCTTATTGCATCAAAAAAAATCAGAGATTTTTTCTTATGTAGTCTACTGAATTCTCAGTTCTTTAATGTAACATGAAAAAAATTGTATTGAAGTTCTGGACATATAGACAAATTATGAGAACCAATCCTGACTGGTATCTGTTAACCAAACTATGCTTTGAGGTATTGTGACATCAATTATACTAGTTTTCTTGGATCTAGATGGGTTGTGAGGTAAAAAAACTCTGAACAAAGAGGATTTTGAAATTATATCTCAAGTTGTGCATTAATGTTTATCAGCATCTCATGGATGGGGGTTATTGAGTAATGATTCATGATCCGCTGGCATTATTACAATATGTCCTTCTAGTATTTAAAAATGCAGTGCATATTGCTGCATGTGCACCGGCATATGCGTATCCGGTCCCTTGACCTTTTAGCATTGCCTACACAATATTATACATGGTCATACTGCACATGGACCAAAAAGGCTGTCCACACAGCATTGCACGGAAGCATATGTGGCATTCTTATTATCGTACAGTTGCATATATGAGCCCACTTAGCATTCTAAAGCTACATGTACAGCTCTTATGTGTGCCCATGTTGGTAATTCAAGTTCAAGTTGATGGTTAAGTATGATATGGTTTTAGGTGGTCCTGATCTGAGTATTAATACTACTAAAATATTGATTATGTTGTAATTATTGCTGTTAAGTTAGTTGTTATTGTTGTTAATATTGCTATTATCGATCCATAAAAAGTTATTTTCATCAGGATTGTTTTTATCATACTTAATATATTTTATTTATTTTTAGATAGCTAAAAATTAGTAACTGCATTGCATTTTTATTTGTGGCCTACATACCTTATGTGCACTGTGGTCCCTTGATCGCTTGCATATTGGTTTTAAAACATTATGTTTTGCATATCATATGCATATAGACACCTTTTACAGGAACAAAAGGAATTGGATCATACATATGCTTAAGGGTTCTTTGTTAAACTTAAACTATTTTAGAATTCTTTCTATAGATTGTAAGTGTTGTTTCAACCACACCTCCCCACATACAGGCACAAGTTCTGAAGTGGTAAACTGTATCTATCATCAAAAACCTTGACATGCACCTATGGTAATGCATTAGTATGTAGTTGAAAGAAAGACGTAGACGACGAAAAGTAGGGCATACTGTGATATGTATCTGCATATTGAGATACATATATATGTTTAATTACTATTATTGCATCCATTAAACTATGGTCTCTTTGGACCCAAAAATTGAAAAAACATAGAAGGGCAAAAGAAATAGTGAACTGGTATTGAACTGCTATGCATCTATTTATTGAGTGTTGGCACGGTTTGGCTCCGTACCTACCATACTAGCATCTGACTGGTACAATCGCTGATACTGAGATTGCAGATCTTGATAGTTTGTCTTTTTATTTAATGTTATTAATATCTTTGCAAAACCATCCTCATTAGTAGGAGATGCAGATGGTACAAGTATGAAACAGTGGCTTCCTTTAGTGAGAATACCTTCCTCCTCTAAAACTCATACTTGACTTTTTTGAAAGAAAACCCTAACAAATGCTTGAAATCCTTAAGCTTGTCAAACATGCCACACACCTGTTTGTGCCAGTCCATGCCGATTGTGTCAAACTCAAGTAACCTGCTACAAGGTCAATATGGCGGCCCAATGCAAGAGGCTCCCACCATTGTGGGGTCTGGGAAAATTCAGATGTATGCAGTCATACCCTTGCATCCGAAGAGGCTGTTCCAATATTATGAAATATGATCTCCAGGTCATAATGGAGCAATGTTACTGTTGCTCCAGGGCTCACCCTCTTTATAAGGCCGATAGCGAGTGCGATCATGGAATTTATTGGCACGGTCCAATATGAAAATCCATGGTATGGCTAGACAAGTCCTGTAGTTGAATATGGTTGATGCAAGAGATTTATGCTGCGGGCTCAGCAGCCTGTCTGTTTTCCCCCCTTTCTAAAATCAGATTGTTTGTGCTTTTATTAGCTGCAAATTTGCATGCAGAGGTGCTGAGAGATTGTCATAAACTACCTAGTCTGTGTAAAAGCTAGTGTTAATATGCATGGTGAGTTCATCATGTTTTACTAACTTGGCACCTCTCAGCTACAACTTGAGGATTAAGATAGGCAGACAGATTTGTTGCATGTTCACTTGTTTGTGACATTCATGGAATCTAGAATTGAAAATCAAAAAGTCAGATGGTTTTTTATGGTTGCAATTTACTAAAACTGTTTGAAATAGCGTGCAATTGCTTCTGAGGTTGGTCACAATATGCAATACTTGGCTTGTAGTTACTGGACTTATTATTTGAAAACATGCTGACTTACAATCTTCTGCTTTTCACAGTTTGCTCTTATGTTTCTATTTCATAATGGAAATTTTATTGAAACAATTGCTGGTTTTCAGAGGCACTATTCAAAATACTTGTTATCTCGATACTGCATATCTATGTTGGAATCTTCTCTATTCAGTCTTGTTCTCTGCCTGTTGTAGTTCTCCTCATCTATCTTGACTCTGGAAGCATTTTATATGAGCTTTTGTATGATGTTATGACATAGGTTGTCCATTTTCGCTCATTGGAGAAGCCAAAGGAGGATGATTTTTGTTTGGAACTGTAAGTATTTTAAAAACTTTGTTTTTGGTAACTAATACTATAGGTTGTCCATGTCAATAATTACATGTACCATATAATATTTCTTTTATTCTAATTCTTTCATTTTTTTGAAGGTCAAAGCTTTTCACCTATGATGATGTTGTGGAGAGAGTTGCTCGTCAACTTGGTGTTGATGATTCGTCAAAAATTCGGCTTACTTCTCACAACTGCTATTCTCAGCAGCCTAAACCCCAGCCTATTAAGTACCGTGGTGCAGAGCATCTTTTAGACATGCTTGTTCATTACAACCAGGTTTTCATCCTTTGACAATATTTTCAAACCTAGAAATAAATCTCTTTTATATGAAGCTGTTGTGGAGAATTTCTGAGTTCTAATGACTCCGTCTGCAGCAGACTACTGACATATTGTATTATGAAGTGCTGGACATTCCTTTGCCGGAATTGCAAGGTCTAAAAACTTTAAAAGTTGCATTCCATCATGCTACAAAGGATGAGGTTGGTTTGCTGGCCATCATTCCTTCTGTACTTATCATTATGCTTGGTTAGGCTTATTTGTCAGAAGCATATTTGGCTGTTATCAGGTCGCAGTTCATTGTATCCGGCTCCCCAAAAATAGCACTGTAGGTGATGTGATCAATGAGCTGAAAACAAAGGTGATTTTACATTGCTTGCACTTTCTTATCATTATTCGTTGAATTAGGTTTTTTGAAGTGTCTTGGGGAACCTTTTGGTCACTGTAGGAAAAAAAAATCTTTGAATTTGATATTTGCCTTGCTTGCAGATACTTGTGTAAAATTTCTTTTATGACTAGATCTGGTAAAATATCTTATTGCATGCTCTTATTTTTAGGTTGAACTTTCTCATCCTAATGCTGAACTCAGATTGCTTGAGGTGTTCTATCACAAGATCTACAAGGTACTGTTTTGGCCATTTAAATTTTTCATATATGGTGCTATTCCAGTTTGAACTTGTATGACAAGCACGTTTACACATTGTGCGAAGCACATGCACTTACTACTTTAGGTTTTCATCATGCTGTTAGGCTTCCTGAAAGGCATATTTGAACTCAACAGAGTTGAGATTAACCACTGGTACTGATAAAGGGTGACATGTAATACTCCTTCCAGGATTGATATTCTATGAAGGAACTTATGCCTCATGGTAGTCAACTCATTTTATAAGTGGTGGTTCAGTAGATCATTTGCATACATGCAATCTCTGATAGAGATTGTGCATGTATGTTGCATTTTGATGGCTTTTCACAGTCAAAATTCAGTTTTGTTAGTGGCGTGAAATATTTGTTTAAAAAACTAGTCTTGCTGATTTACCTGTCAGGTGTACTGCAAGTTTGAACCATAGAAATCTACAATCTTTTACAAGCACTTATGGCTGAGTAAATACCATTTTACTAGTTACAGTTGTATATTCCAACATTTTATTCATATTTACTTGCATCTTTGCAGATATTCCCTCCTAATGAGAAGATAGAGAATATAAATGATCAATACTGGACGTTGCGTGCAGAAGAGGTAAGTTGCCACTCTTCTGTATTCACTGTAAAAGCAGATTTTCTTGTACATAAATGGTTTTGTTAACACATTGAGGATTTTCTGATGAGTGATGACCTAGCAGGTCTTGTCATCTCAAGGCATAGTTACTAGATGATATTGGCATATATATATATATATATATATATATATATATATATATATATATATATATATATATATATATATATATATATATATATATATATATATACTGGCGTTCAGAGTTTGCATGTACTTAGGTGATTATCTGTCCATGATTGCAGATTCCTGAAGAAGAGAAGAACCTTGGTCCCCATGATCGCTTGATTCATGTTTATCACTTTACTAGAGATCCTACTCAGAACCAGATGGTAAATGCAGACTTGAAGCTTATTGACTTGTTAATCCTCTTTTTTCCCTCGAAAAATAGACGTCAATGCTTTTGCAGCCTCCTTATATATAGTAAAATAATTGTTGGTGCTTTGAAGTAATGAAAGAGTTTCATATCTGAAAATAATATTCTATGAACAATAATCAGGTTTGGCACTTCTATTTTCTTGGTAGTTTGCATAAGTATTTCATATAAAGAAAATCTTGATTGCACACTTTGCTATGATTGCTATTATTTGAAATGCTTTATTTTACATTGTTAGCTGTTACCTATCGTTTTTGCTCTTGGGTATGCTTCTTCATCCATCTTTCTTTCCTTTTGGGCTTGTCCCCCTTTTTTTCCCCAAATTATCAGCTTTTACTTTTTTTCTTTTACTTTGAATTACTTGCAATAAATCTTCCTTTGAATAATATTGATGTTGCCTGTGCATCCCTTTTTAACATTTTCATCTTTTTCTTTTTATCAGCAAGTTCAAAACTTTGGAGATCCTTTTTTCTTGATTATACGCGAAGGAGAGACTCTAGCTGATGTCAAAGTCCGCATACAGAAGAAACTGCAGGTTCCAGATGATGAATTTTCAAAGGTTGTTTCTTTCTTCAATCATTTCTAATTTTGTTTTAACTATTTCCATCTAAATCTGTTTTTTTTCTATGTTCAAAGACAATAAAAACTATTTTATTGACATTTCATAATAGTTGATTAGTTTGACAAGTTAAAAATACTTCTTTTCCCCCCATTTTCTTTCTGATTTAATTAGTATAATTGAATGAACCTAGTTATGGCTGATAACAGGAAAAATTTTCTGCTTATATTGATTTCTGTTTTCACCTCTCAGAAATAATATTATTTGTACATAAGAAAGCAATTTGATTTGGTTGACCCGTATTTGTTCTGATTTTGAATCTAGTGCACATCCCAGTTTCAGATTAGTGGGTTATCTATGCATCCTATTATGTAATTGGACTTCAACACATTTGGATATGAATTGTTAGAATTAAACTCAACCAGATCATGACTGATTGGACCTAATTTAACATGACCAAAATTAGTTCACATCTGGATATCTTTGGATGTAGGTGGGTAGTGTTTGTTTTCAGTCCAACTCAATACTTCTCTGACCCAAATCAGCTTCTGGTATATGATTGTTAAAACCTGATCCATTTCCTTGGCAGTTTGGGCTGGAACAGGTCCCTGTAGATTGAGGTCCAAGTATTATGTACTAGATTTGCACTTTTGAAATATTTGTCAGGGTGTGGATATAATCCCTGTTTTGTAAAGAGAAATGTCACCCATTTGCGAAATTCAATGTTGGTGGTTGAAAAACTGAAGTCATAAGCCACTGAATATGATCTAGAAGACTAAATCTCTGCTCTACAGAAGGTTATATGTTTTGGAAACCTGTTCTTATGCGAGAATGGCTAATAATATGTAGGCGACCCACAGTATAGTCTGAATAAGGTTGGTTTTGATGGGACGATTAATGTTTCGCACTGGATATGATCTACTATCTCTAAACTGCTTGCTGTTAAAAAACCATGTGATATGGAGATCTCTAGTCTATGCATCCAATGGTTAAGAAATATGCATCGTTCATTTTATTTAAACCATCCATTTGTGACCACTAGACCCATAGGTGACGCGTAGGCCAGGGTTCTCTAAATCGCATGATTTTTTAGATAGTAAGCAGTTTAGTGACAGTGGATCATGTCCAACAACTCAGATCATTGGTGCCTAGGCTGTGGTCGTCTAGTCAGGACTGTCCTCAGCTGTTGTGTGGGCCCCCACATATTAGCTTTACTCTGTATGCATCAAATTCTCACAATTACAAATGACAATGTGTTGATTTTGGAGCCATTCAAATAAATGCCTGCATATGGTTATCAGATACAAATTGCAGAATGCATTGGACCTTGTTCCTGGAATTTGCTGAAACAAAACATCTAAGATAATTATATTGTGGATAGTCACATTCTAATTTATAGTTGTAGTCAAATTTTGGATTGCTGCAAAAGAATTTCTATCAACATTGTTGATAACTGCTCCTGCCTATACTTGCTGCATTTTATGCTGAGTCGATGACATGCATTGCTTGCTTCACCTGAATATAGCATATCTTGAATTCTAATATTCATATTTGTTGTTTGATTAGTGGAAGTTTGCATTTTTATCACTTGGGCGCCCTGAATACCTACAAGATTCAGATATTGTGTCCAATCGGTTTCAGGTACGCAATGCTGTTCACTCTTGGTTTTAATTCATTTCATGCCAAATGTTATAGTTCATGACTTGCTTTTCTTGATTCCTAACGTTCTAGAGAAGGGATGTTTATGGAGCGTGGGAACAGTATCTTGGGTTGGAGCACCCAGACACAACTCCGAGAAGGACTTATACAGCTAATCAGGTAAAGCGATGAATGTTTCAGCCTCTCTGTTTACCTATTTCTGTTCAGAGTTCCATGGTAGATGTCTTGGGTCATGGGTTGCTCTGATGGATATTTAGTGGTTTTCTAGTACCTTCACGGACGACTATAGATTGCATGTTTTCTCTGTATTTTCCTTTTTGACTTCGCACAGCCAAATTTTTGCTTTCTGGTATAATTGTGATGACTTTTCAATGCCTGCAGAACCGTCACACTTTTGAGAAGCCTGTAAAAATCTACAACTAGAGAATAACTTCACCTCCAACCGAGGCACCCTGGTATCAGATGCCTTCGGTGGAAAATGAGGATGAAAAATTAGAGTTAACCTGAGAATCAACTGTGACATGTGGTTGCAAGGATTCACAGCCTAATATGTTGCTCTGTAGTTCATTACGCCACCAGCTATGGGAATTCTCACAGAATGCATAATCCTGTCTCTCTCTCTCCTTTTTTTTTTTTAACAGTATGATCTTTCTGGTTCCTTTCTATTCTTGTGAAGGCTCCCAGATAGAGGTCACCTCCGTTCCAGTGTAATTAACAACATTTTGGATTAGGGGATGTATACAGGGTATAGTTTTTTGATTTCATCTTTCTTTTTCATGTTTGTTCCTGCCTTGTTATATTCTCTTTTTATATTAGTTTTAGTTTATAATGTAGGGAAAATGGGAAATGTATAATGGGGTGACTGGTGTCCGCTGGTTCAGAACCATGTAAATGGAACTTCGCTCTGCAGTTTGGCCTTAGTGCGTTATTATCATCTCTGCTGGTGGCTTCCCATCATCTTTCTAAATTAATTTATTCCATTTCCATTGAAATATAAGAGTGAAGGTTGTTGAGGCAAAATTGTTGTGAAATCAACTTCTCAAGGTTTGAAGAAACCAAACGGTTCGTACTGTTTCAAACTCGGATCTGTACTGTGCCTTGCCGTTTGTTCCCATATCAACAAATTGTGAGTTGATGCAAGGGCGATGTGATGCATACAAATCTGGTATACCCTGCTGCTCTTTCAAACTGGGTATACAAATTGTGAGGTGATGCGAGGGGCGATGTGATGCATACAGATCTGGTATGCCCTGCTGCGCTTTCAAACTGCGTATAGCTTGTCTTCAGGGTGGATGTGGCCATGTGGATTAGTGAGGAAACTATCCTCAGCATGCATATAGTATCCTGTCTTTTGATATGTAAGTTTTGGTTTGTGCATTAAATAAATAAATAAACAAACTGCCCAGGCCTTAAAATCCATAAGCTACAGGTCGTGTATGGAGAGATTATGTTGATGCAACAAGAACTTCCTGCATTTTGTTCTTCCGTGTTTATCTCTAAACTCCCTCCTCTAGGCCTACGCAAGTCATCAATGGTCTGTTTCCGTGCTTGAACACGAAAGAGATGATATTGACAGGTCTAATCGAATTACATAATGGGAATTTTGATGAATGGTGGCCGTCCTCGGCGAAATTTGTGAAATGCCTTTTGTTCTCCCTTTATTGTTTCTCTAGATGGGATGACCTCATACGACGAACAGGATGTTCACTCTCTCACTGGATTTCTTTTGCATCTTTTCATTAAAGAAATAATATGTACCTGACCTCAACATGTCAATTTTTTTGAAAGGAAAACTTGGATGTTCTTCCACCAATGGCATGAAAGAAATAATGCCCTCCACGAATTGAGAATATCTTGCCAAATAAAGTTGCTATCATACCACTTTGCTCGCATGGGTAAAATCCAAATCTTTATCCATCGTACTCAAATATACCCCAAGGCTATTTTCTCTTGGCTTAATCCCTTTGATTACCGATAATTATCCTTGTGCAATATCAACATGTCTACCAACAGACTAGATTAAGTATACAACCAGCGCATGCAGAGAGGGCCTCAACAGGGTTCACTTTACCTACTACATTTTCTTTTCGAGATGGCTGAAATGATAGTTGCTACATGGAACCCCAACTCCTAAACAAATGCCTGCAGAATCTTAGCTGTGTAAGGACACTTTATGATTGCCTAGCGGTTAGCAATTTGACTCCACATCCCCAATAAAAAGAGATTCAATAGGTTAGAAAAAATACTACAAATCATAGGTCATTTGTACTTTTATGCATGATATGCATGGCTTGGACGTGGGCGCTAACCACTCACTTGTACTTGATTTCTATTACTTTCAAATAGATAGATTTGTTGTAGAGTTGCAAGGAACACTGCCTCATTTTTCCATGTCATCAACTTGGCATGTTAGTAAATTTTTTCCCTGAAGGGCCTCAAAAAATCCAAAATGCTATGTACTCAAATGTCTGAAGAATTGAAACTCTGCAAGTCATCCTACCGATACCGATAACTATAATGATAGCCTTCCATGGTACTCTTAAAATATAATCTGCAGAGCGCGTAAATATAACATCAATTTAAATAATAGATTTTCCAATAGTTATGGGCTGTGAGATCAGCCTAGTTAATAAACAAGGTACGTGACCTTCTAAATCATGGTCCTGGCACATCATTTCCAGATTTCCACTAAGTTGCTCAAATCTAGAGTCATCCTTTGAATTTACATGTACGCTTTTATGAGGCCTACAAATAAGTGTAGCAAAATCACATTAAATAAACTGCTTATACCAATGTCTTAACCATTAAACACGACAAGGAAATTACAATATTCACATCAAACGGAAAAGTTCAATAATGGCACGTAAGTGGGGCAAGTTGACATTGAACGCTAATGGAGGCAAGCACATAATTTTGCAGTAGCTGCACCCCACGCTTTCATGGAAAACGTCAGATGAGCAGATAAAATACTCATGAATTCCTAGTCAGCTTGCAAATATATGTTATAAAGAATAGAAGCTTTAAATTTCACTCCTTGCTTATGACTTTCGGAACTTTAATATATGGATCACTGTAGCGTGGAACAGCAGATATTAATGCCTCCCTATATTCATGAACGCCAACGAGTTGGTTTCAGTAGATGCATATCATCCTCCGAAGATGAGAAGTGTACGATTAGAACTAAAAGCAAGTTCAGCTAAAAGCATGTTCTTTCTTACCTGTTCTCAAATGTTTCTGGAAAATCTTCTCTTGGACTGGCACTGACTTCAGTATCTGTGTTCAAAACTAAAGCATATTAGAAAAGACCAAACACCTAATTACCAGTGCGAACTCATGCATAAGATTGGAATAATGCCAGTGCATCTAATGTTTAACCTATACAATAATATAGCAGGGATAATTTGTTTTCCTTGTGATATCCTTTATTAAGCATATTTAAGTTTTATTACTGATCAAGTTAGAGGACAAGTAGTTTAGTATCATCATTGCAAGGAAAGGGCTACTGTAACTCTTGAAATTATAATCCTTTACTGAGATTTTAATCTTTGATCATGATATATCTAATATATATTACTCTAAGGAGTTCCTTTGCTCCGTATGATAATTTTTTAGAATCCTGCTTTATAATGATTGCATGTACTTTTACCAGAACAGCTGCAGCATGCATCACATAATTCAGCTTGATGCCTCTTTAATAGAAAATCCTAAAAGTTGACCAACTTCCAGCAGAAAATTTGAGATGACATATAACAAGTTATGAGTATACTCAAGGAGCATTTTTAAATACTTTGTTGGTTCTTTCAAGAAACAGATTCACCTCTTTTATGTTAAAATCATTCAGATTTATTGCCAGCCTTTGGCATTTTGCAGAGGAAGCATGCTACAATTTACAAACAGTTACGTAGTGTATTTTGCTAATGCTGTACTCTCTATGTTCTCTTTTCTCAGGAGAATAAACAATAACCTATCATTTACTACTGCTTACACCTTTTTTTTTATGAACAAGGAGGCCAAAGCCACCAAATACTACTGCTTACACTTGACATAATGATATAACATTATTTTTATAACTGCAAGAGGTGTTAGCCATCATCCATATCCTGTATTTTCACGTTTAATCTTTGGTGAGAAAAATCACAAGCACATCACTTGAAAGCATGGGTAATTTATGGTCAGATCAAGTAAATGATGTGCATGCAAGTTGAATGTAAATTCTCTCATGCATGTGTTTCTTTTCAAGGGAGAGGCTGGTGGGGGTAGTAGTAATTTAATATCATCACAATAATTATTCATAAAAAAGGTGAGAGCAAAACCCTTTCTAAGTAGCAATAACAAAATATTGTGATAGAACAAATAAAGGATGCAAATGTGATGTATGGGTGAACCAAAGAGACCACATGGAACATACGCTAGATTAAGGATGTGTGCATCCGTGCTTAATGGGGGTTTGTATTCTTTGCATGCTTTAAATGTAACCGCAAAATACGTTAGTGCAAATCATTTGTAGCACCTGGAGATGATTGGAAGGCTCCATATGAGCTTTGAAGACATGCAGCGATCCAAAAAATGTTAAAGGACAAAAGGAACAATTTGCTTCAAAGTAATTTGTACCTCCATATAATCTAAATGGGTCGAAGTATCCTAAAATTTGAGCAAAAGTGTTTAGGCTTCACTACTAGAAACTTCATAACTGATGATTCGTTTTAAGGTTTACACTGACCAACTCCTTGCAGCAAATGATAAATGCATCAAAGATCTTTACATACCAGCTCGAAGCGAGGGGTCAATGCTTTCCAGATTGACAGCCTGAAGTTGTCCAAACCTGTTATGAAGAGAGAGGAAAGAGATGCATTGGGTCCATAAAGAGTATACATGAAGTGTTAACAAGGAATAATTTCCAGATATTATTTTTTTTTAATTTGTAGAGTTTAAAATTAATTTGTCATGAAAATAAGTGGTTTAAAATATATACTAAGATAGACATATAGTCCTGCAATACATGGCGATCATACAAATGATCAATGTGGAAATCTTCAGAACACAACCATCAGCCAGTCTGCATGAAAGCCTCTATTAAGCGGACAGGAAGCAATTGGAATGCAACTATATGCAAGACATCTAAATTGACGCATGAAAGTAAGCCTGTACTTGCACAACTATGCATGCCACTTGCATACATGCGTGCAGACACAAAAGCATGGATCGAAGTATCATACAGTGCCAGTCCCTACTGACATGGTACCTAACATCACATCTGTTGTGCCAGGTGGGTAACTGACAAACGACTTTCAAGAAAATGAAAGAAGAACTAAGCCAGTAAGGATGACATTCATTCAGATAATAAGGTCCACCAGGTCACTTGTGTGGATCAGTCAACGACAGCAGCAATAGAAATTTGCATGACATGATGCATCAGTTATCCCCTTAGGGTTGTGGTTTACATTTGTTGTACTTACATAACATGAACACACAACAGGAGTTGGTTTTAGCATGGCAAGAATTAATCAGAACAGCTCTTGAATTATACACAACTTTTGTCAATACTTAACAAAAATAACATAATTTATCAGTAACTGAAAAATGTTGAAGGTTTTTGACAATACTTAACAAAAATAAGCATAAGATTTTTCCAATTATCACAAGAAATTGAAGAAACAGTATACTAGAAGAAGAACTTCCGACCTAAAAGAAAAGGACGAGGAATTAAAAGATATATAAGCAACTGTGACTAAAAAAAACAATCTATTCTGAATAACACATGTCTTTCACATACAATCATAAATAGTTCAGAAAGAGGATGGAAAGCCCTCAGGTAAGATGGGTGGTAGATATAAAAGAAACTTGAAGAGTTCCTAATAACACCAAAAGTAGCATCTAATAGGAATAATCGGCAAATGAGGATTTCTTAAATGGACCCAGATAGTTAGATAATGCTTGACTATATATGAATCTTTAGAAGAATGTGAAAATAATTAAGGGACTTCGACTCCAAATTGCATATTTATGTTCAAAATATTGACATGCCAAAATCCAAAAATGTTTTATTCATGTAAAACAATGCATTTTTTCTCAAAAAAAGTAAAACAACTTATTCCAGTTGAAGCTTTAGCATGGTGAATTAAGGAAGAAGAACACTAAAATGGAAACTAACAAAATTAACATGAATGACCATTAATATTATATATAGACAATGACTGAATGATATAAACAAAGAGAAAACTACAGATGAACTTTCAAAATTATTAATGCAAAATATGCACAGCTTCACCGTTGCAAATTAAATTACCAAAACCATTGTTAGTGCAAAAATATCACTTCATTTATTGACTATGCTAACTTTAATACGTCTCTGTAATGATTTTTTTTTAAAAAGGTCCCAATGCTGGCTCAGATGTGATGAAACAGGTGGAAAGTTTAAGTTAGGCTGCTAGCCAACACAAACAGAAGCTCAAATTATTGGAGGGAATTAATGAACATTATTCATCAATCATCAGTATTGCTGCCACTTATCAATGGAGCCATAATATAACTAGTTGCCCAGATAAATGGGCAAGAATTAACTAGGGCATCCCCTATAAGCAACATAACATCACATAACGCGGCTATTGTGCGTGATGAGCAAGGAGTGGGTGAAGACCCACTTTACTTAAAAGTGTGCAATATTAATTACAAAGAGTAGAAAATTTGTCGATACAATGATGACATGGAGAATCAACTTTATGTGCTTATAAGAGACCAAACAAAAAGGAGGAAAAATTTAAAGAATTTGGTTATAAAAACTGTAATAACTAATCTGTCTTCTGAAAAAATTCCTGATACTTTACAAGATTTTGCAGAGATGTTAGAATCTGAGAAGAATCAGATAAACTCTTTCTGGTGATATATTACTAACACTTTCTTCATTGTTACTAAGGAAACATATGACTTCAGTAATTTTACAATATTATCATTGTATTATGAATAAAAATAAAAAAAGGCCAGAAACAATATTTTAACTGGGACAAGGCTTTAATGGTCATGATTATCTATATCGTTCAAGACGAGTAAGACAAAGAAGTTAATTTCAGATGCAACAGAATAAGGACTTCAATAAGAAGTTATATTAAAGAAATCTAAAAGAGCAACCATAAGGTAGTTGTTGGATATGTCTTCGTTTGGTTCGAAATTCACCAAGTCCTGCTAAAATACCAATTAAGATTTGGAAAATTGTTACAGAAATTTGCTTAATAATATTTATGATATAGAAAATCATGAAAATGCCAAATGAGATGCAAAATTGCACTGTTGTGGAATTATGATTAGACGAAGTTTTGGGAAAGAGTAACAGGACGACGACTAAGAAGAATAAAACCAATCCAGAGAACCATACTGGATTTACTATAGGAACATCAGTTATTAAGGTCACACTTTTAACTTTTTAGTGTGTAAAACATATTTTAGTTAATCATTAAGCTAAAAAAGTTTTTAGTCATTAAGATTATCTTTTATAATAGTTTGTTGTCTGCACATATCGAGCTCTAATGGAATCCAAATTTTGTTATTTCAGAAAATATTTAACTAGTTCATTATCAGAATGTCTTTAACTTGGATAAGGTATAGGAACAGGAAAAAATATTATTATAGAGATGATTGATCATCATCATAGTTCTCATCGTAAGTAACATATGCAGAAATTAATGAAAGCTCAATTTTTATATTCTTTGTTAAAGAACTCAATTGAAGCGCTATATATCTTTCTTTGGAGAAATTATACACAGTAGAAATGGTTGTCAAACTAATTTCCAAGAGAAACCACAGTAAGATCATGGAGCATATATTCCTATCTTCTTGCAGTCTTGTTATGGTTGCAGTTATTAGCATTGCAATTTGACTGAGAGTTATGAATGGCAAAGTATAGGCATCGTGTTGAAATGTCAGCATGTCATTTTGCATCTAAACCCTATGTTATTGAATCAACTTTTTCAAAGTTGATTTTAAATATTTATAAAATTATAATTAAATTTCTAGACGAGCTAAA
This sequence comes from Phoenix dactylifera, assembly GCF_051530095.1. Taxonomy (NCBI): domain Eukaryota; kingdom Viridiplantae; phylum Streptophyta; class Magnoliopsida; order Arecales; family Arecaceae; genus Phoenix; species Phoenix dactylifera. The sequence goes on along the minus strand of NC_143190.1, from coordinate 20,088,494 downwards.
ATCTATGGATGAGAATGTAATTACAATTTACAGGAAATCTAAACTTGATTATCCTGTCCTATTCTCAATTAAAGGACCCACATTTAGATTACCATTCAAATCTTAGACACCACACTAATAATGTCTGCTCCGCATTACTATTTTCTTCTATATTATCAATCTATAACCATCTTATTCACATACTCTTAGTCTGAAACTTAATTCTGAAGATCTACTCATCTACATGAGCTGACTAGAGATATCTAAGCTCTCTAATGCCATTTGGACTTACGAAATCTGCATCATTTGATGAGACAGCCAAAGTAAGCTCCATTGACAATATAGAATTTGCTAATTATAGTGTCAAACCAATTCTGGAATAGTTCTTTTGCTCATTTTTTCTGGTCCTACTTCCTATGTAAACTTTAATACCAAAGAGAATATAGTTTACAAATTTTTCCTATCCTTGCTTTTGCCCCCACTCTAGACTTATATGGTTCGCTCTTCAACCTACCATCCACAAAATCATTTTTAATTACTCATAATCTTTCTAAGCATAAATCCTACAACGTAAAAGGTGGATAAGTAATACAATGAAAAATTTCTGATCAACCAGATTAATATTCAATAAGAACTACTACACCATCTTGCTGATCTTCATCAACCTCTCTACCTGGGGCTGGAATCATGTCATTGGCTCTTCCCAACCTTGAAGAAACCAAGATACTAGATACTATTTAATATTGCCAAAGATAAGCTCCTCTAAGCAAGTCGTAAAAAAATCTTCAGTAACAGTAGTTCTAATATGGTACCTTATCGAATTTCACGAAAAGACTCATCATGTATGCGAAATGCATATGTATACTTATTTTGGACATCTTCATCGAAAATGGGCATCAACATATTGTAGGTGGAAAATTTTTTTCAAAGGTTCGCAATCTCGGTATTAGACACTATATCAGTACCATATTGGTACAGTGTATGTGCATGCCTAGTTGGTTCGACATATCAACACTCGGTACACCTCTCGTTCCAAGTATCGGTTTGGTATCGACATGGCACAGTACACTTGGTATAGGATAGTACACACTGGTACTATGAACCTCGATTCACTCTTACAAATAGAGCATCATATATCTGGGATATTCCCATGAGTAGGAAGATTTTAGGGGAAACTAAATTAGTTTCAGCAAGCTTAATTTTGGTCGATCAATGATAAGCTTCCCTCCCCCACCCCCCAAAGAAAAAGTTAATTATAGGCCCTGCATTACTTAATTTGGGTAGATTAAGGGTATAAGTTTTTAAAATGTCATTACATAAGTTTAAGACTTGTGTGATGCAAAATACATATTTTGATCAAGGAATGGGACCATGGACAATTGTGGATGAGAAGTAGGAATTGTCAAAACCTAGCTGGGAAACATAGGTGCAAGAGAGGAGGGGAATTGTGAAAGGCCTTTGTGAGATAGGGGTTAAAGGTGAGGCTAGTGTGTTAGGGCCATCAAGGAGATCTAGGAATCTTTACCTTAGGTGGCTTCATGGTTGATTTTCTTCCTTTTCTACGAATTTAGGTAATTACTACCCTTAAAACTCCCTAGCCATAGAAGTCTAGGCCAAACAGATTAGCAATATTCACAAAAAAAAAGAAGGAAAATCAACTCTGCAGCCACACCGGCGTTTAATGTTCATGCTCCAAGTCATGTTCTGATGGTTGTAATGAAATAGGATTAGTGGCATGCCCTGTCATGCCTGATGGCAAATAGTTACTCTCCTAATCCCAATCCTATCTCTAAGTAATAATCCTTTCTAAATAACATCCATCAACATACAGTTCCTATCTTGGATCCTCAAGCACACATAATCTGAAAGATGCATAAATATCAATCCTCTTCTTTCAAAAAATCTCAACCCCAACACTCATCGGGTTCTGCATGTTGCCTCACCTCTCTATCTTGCAACAGCCTTCCAAAGTTTCCTGGTCCTCTTCCACTTATGTTTCCACACTAGATTCCAATGCAATTCCCATCTCCTTCCCATTTTCCCCTACTTTCTGTTGTTTAAATATACAAAGATGAAGTTTCAGTTCTGAGCAAATGGAGGAAAACCATGATTTCCTCCTATATCAACCTTAATGGAAACCACGATCCGCTGAACCAATATCGGGTGCCGTACCTCATGTAGCGATTTAAATTGTTTCCGTCAACCTTAATAACCTCATGCTCCCATCTGTTCACAATTCTTTCCTTCGGTCCATTCATTTATGCATGAACTGCCTTCTAGATACCTTCCTATGTGATAGTTATCATAAGTAATCACACTATAAGTATTTGATTCATGTCTATTATGGTGGTTTTGTTAGGTTAATAAGATGGCACATAGATATATTTAGCATGCTAAAATCAAAAGAGCATTATTTTAACAAATTGTTGACTTATGATGAATTATAGTCTTCATAATTTGCTTTTTTTTTAAATTCAACTTAAGTTAAGCATTTACCTAATGAATCCATGGCCCCATTTCTTAATCAAACATTATTTCATGATATCTACATATCTAGCATATGTGCAATGCATATGAACTTTTCTAATGTTAGATATAGCACCCTTATGAGGAGTCATCTTTTTCTGAAGATGTAGCTCATAGTAAAGAAAATGAGATTAGCATGTAGTTTCATACCTGGATTATTCAAATAATCCAACCTGTGCTCAGAATCTTGTTGGTTATGAAATTCAAACACAAAAAACTTTCAAGAATCAATTAATCTGAAACTTAATTTTACTTTCACGTCATCGCTAAAGACTCAATAACCCACCATGTTGACCCTACCCAAAATAGCGCAAAAGGATTGTCTAACACTGCAAGTCCTAAAAACTAAAATTGTGCATAATATACATCAAATGATACATAAACCTTTCTCTTAAAATAGTTTTGATTTAGAGTCTTTTGCATATGGACCCATCATTTATCGAAATTACATACAACTCCTCACCTTATTGCCATTTATTAACCAATCTAGAAAATATTTAAGCTAAATTGCAAGAAACACCTTGGGTTAAGTTTCCCTCAACACATCAGGGTGAAGATGACATTTTAGATATTAGGGAGAGTCACTATATTTTCTAGTATGAAAGTACCCCCCCCCCCCCCCCCCCCCCACCCCTTCCTTTTTTCTCCCTCATCTTTGCCCTCAAGTGCAGCCTCAAAAAGCATAAAGACAAAGCCCACCAGGATTATTATATAAAGAAAAGAATACAATACAAGAATCAAGTGATATGTACCTCTAACAAATTGATCCATGAGCAATACAACAAAAGAGATGCCTGTAAAGCATTAGTAGTAAATTTGAAAAATATCACTGATGTTATATAGAACTATAGGACTTGGTAGAATCAAGTTTTTTTGGACTCATAAACTTAATCCTATGCTCCAATATGTCCTGCCTTTTTTTCTGGGCTGCAAAAATATAAAAAAACAAACAGTTTCCAATAAGCTTCCCACCCCCCTTAAGCTCTTTTCCACTTCTCTCAGCACACCTATATGGAACACCATGCCACTCTTTAACACTTATTTACACCCCAAAACCACACTTAGATAGCAAAACTTCCAAATATGACATCGTGATATCAAGCAATACACAAGGGTACAAGGCCACAGTTTGAGCACACTACAGCAAGGCCTAGGAACGGTGACAAGGTTAGATGAATTCATGGATCAGAGTAGCAACATGCTATAAAGGACCTCGAACAATGTTAATGGTTTTGATTACAATTCTAGACTTCCTTTGCAATGAACAGTACTGCATCCATAAGCTACACGTCGTGACCTCCATGTATTGCGATCTTAAGTATGTAGATTGCACATTGTATATTATAATCTTAATTTTTAAAATTATTTTTTATATTTTAACATAACAACATACATGTTTACTGACAAATAATATCTCTAAAACTCATATAACTAGATTTATGTAATAAATTGATTAAGAAATTGGTCCTCTCACCTTCTTGCAATGAATTTTTTTTTAAACAAAAATCAACAATTGAAATGTGAGAAACAAAATCAACCCAATTTTGCTCCTACATAGTCTTAATTTCAACTTAATGCTATTTCTGGGGCCTAGGGCATCACCTGTAATTTAGCATAAATGAATCCCTACATGATAAGCAAATGGTCATTAGAAATTAGCAAGCCCAAAAATGTATCAACCCATTTATGTTTATCTGAGCGCATATAATCTGACATTATTAATCATCAAAACTTAAACAAATATTTGCACTTGCATGTGTATTTCCACAATTATATATATGTATTATTAAGATCCTCATACATACCAGTCTATGACTTGTCTAATCTTGGGTTCAAACTCTTTTACCTACAATAAGGAAAAGACAACGGACGTAGGGTGAGGCAAATATCTGAGCATTGAAGCAAAATGGATGTGCAAGTTGAGAAATTTGCATGGAGGATCGAGAGAGAGCGAGATAGAGTTGAGGAGTTAATGGCGGGGAAGTAGAGTACCTCTTGCGAGGAGAGAGAGATGCGGGCGGTTTCGGCAAGGCGAGGCACATCTGAGGGTTGGAGGGCCGCCGAGCAGCGATGGACGATCGACGACGACGAGCGAGAGCGAGGCGCAGCACAGCTTGGCCACGATCTCAGTGGCGATCCCACCAAGACCAACCTGCAGAGGGCGATGACGCCGCTTCCGGCCGCCGCAGAAAACAACATCAGCGCGTTTTTCCTTTTTCCCGTCTCCTTGTCCGCTTGGACCGATACATCCCATCCTATCTCAATGGTAGGAGGCACATAATGAGGATAAGTCGAGGTTATCCTCAATGGGTACATCTAATTCTAGGATAACTTGGGATAAGATGAGATAATAGGTGTTTCTTTTTTTGTTTGAATAAATAAATTTTATTTCCATGACCATTAGTTTGTATAACAGCAACAATAAATTTGTTTTGTTGAAAAAAAACAAAATTATCATTAACTTTATGGTTACTTTTTATTAAGCAAGGAGAATTTCCATAGTTTTATCAATGGTAGTGGGATAATTTTACCCTCACTTATCCTTGATTTGAATGTCCTGTCCGGGATAAGTGGGAAAAAAGGACCTCTATCTTGCTCGTTAAATGACTTAAAACTGAAAAGCAAGGGTAGAAATTCTGCCAATCGGCCTTGCTTGCCTTTTGCTCGGAATCACCTCTCCTACTTGCTCTCCTACTCGCTCGATTCGTTCGCTTGCTCAATGGCGACCCATATGAGCAAGGGAAGAAGTTTATAGTAGATAGAGTGAGAGCACAAGAAGAGACTCATGAAGAAGTTTGCAGTAGATAGCCACTACTTATGTGAGGTCCATTAGTATATATTATAAGTTCTCTTAGCTTATACTATGATATTTTTTGGTTGTACTAGGGTCCCTTAATATTGTAAATATATTTCTAATATCCATGCAACAATAATAAATAGTGGTACATGGTTTTTAGTAATCAAACAAGGTTTATGCGTGCCTTTACTAGATCCATTAATATTTGGTATAAGTTTTATTAGCTTGATGCTTTGTTATGGTACTAGGGTCGTTTACACTTTCTTTTTTTTTTTGCTGAGACGGATGTATCATACATAACGGGTACGAATACATTCAAAAAAGTCAAAAAATAACAAGTCCTGGAGCGCACTAGGTAATCCCTTCTCCCTCAGTCAAAAGGTTTCCCCATAATGATTAGCCACATAAGAAGCTACCCAATCTGCTGCCTCGTTGGCCTCTCGATATACATGCTTAGCCTGCAAGGTCATCCCATCTCTCACCATAGTCTGGATATCCCTAAGCAGCGGATAGTAATCGCCCACTCCTCCCACACTTTGCTGGATCCAGCCAATAACTGTAGCCAATCGCCCTCAAGCACTATGACATTGGCTTGCAACACGTGCCAAGCATACCTCAAGCCGGTCCAAGTTGTCGTCAACTCTGCTCTTGAAATCGAAATGTCAAAGATCTGGCAACCACCAGCCGCAATCATCCTGGAGTCCGAACCCTTGATGATGAAAACAACCCCTCCTCTGCTTCCGTCGTCCAGTACACATCCGTCAAAATTAACCTTGAGAAAGCTTGGGAATGTGGGCTCTCAGGTGAAGAACACCGTGCGAGACGCTCCACGAGCAAGAGAGGAGCCCCAACTGTCCCAAGCTATCAAGGGTCCATCCAACATATGTGACTGACAAAGCTCAGTTGCGTAGCTCCGGGCCCTCTCGACAACGAACTTTGGTGTGGGGCAGCTTTCACCAAACGTCCAGGCATTCCTAAATAGCCAGAGCTGGTATACCATATAGGTCACCATAGTAGCCACCTGCCTGGATCGTGGGGTGATCACCCATCGTTTGACCACCTGCAGAAATGATGTTGTGTCGCACCAAACCCCGGATGTGATCATGGCAAACTGCCAAATCCTCCTTGCACGCTAGCACTAGAATAAGGCATGGTCTACAGACTCAACCGCCTGGTACAAGGGGTACTGAAAATGGATATCTAGGCCCCTTGCACTCAGGACGAGCCTCGTTGGGAGCCAGCCCCAGGCACCCTTCTAGAGAAATAAGGGCACCCTAAGATGTAGACCAAAGAGCCAGACCCAGGCACAATCAACCCCCAAATGCTGCACACTTTGGAGAAGGTTGTAGACATCGCCTACCCTAACTGTGGATTTGTAGGATGAGCTTCACACTCTCACATCGAGGCTGGCATATCTTGGAACTAGCACTGACCGGATCCTCTCAGCTAGTTGGTCTCCAAATAGTTAGGCTTAGCGGGTAGTATCCCAACCTGCCCCATCGGGACGAAGGAGGTCGCAAACCCGCAGCCCTTCTGGGGCGCCGCAATTGACCATGGTCGGACAATGCCTCATCGAGAGCAAATCCACTCAGACATCTTCCATTGCATCCATGTTCTGCCCGTCACCGATAAGCCACATGCAATTAGACAAAATGAGAGGCACATACTTACCGATTTCCCACCATAAGAGAGAGCGTCTCTGAACCCTAGTCAGTATCTCACCAGCCTGAGCCGGACCATACTAGACTGCCATCACCTAACTCCAAAAGATTGGGGCTCTAAGATGAATCTGGCCGCATTTCGAGCGATAAAAGCCTCTCTCCTCATCAAGAGAGACTGTACTCCTAGTTCACCAGCATGGATCAGTTGACAGATTGACTCCCAAGCCATAAGGTGCACCCCGCGGCCCCACCAAGGGATCCCCAGAGGAATTCCCTAAGGAGCCACTCGATCCTTGCCAGCACCATTTTTGGGACAACAGTGTAGGACATGAGGTAGGCCGACATAGAGCACAAGACCGACCTATCCAAGATCACTCTACTCATCATGGATAGCGAGGTTGCTCTCCATCCTCCAACCGCTTTTGGATATGTGCACCACGTCGAGGGACTCGGACACTCATAGCCTCTTCCCAAAGATAGGGACACCCAAGTAAGACCAGAACCCCTCCTGCTTCCTCATAGCAAAAGGTGGACGGATCTCTTGCCGAACTCGTAGCTCCATACTTGGACTGAAACAGACTGTGGACTTGTGAAAGTTCAACCTCTGACTAGACACCTCGCAGTAATCCTCCAATACCCTTTTAAGGGCTCGAGCATCCCACATTCTAGCCCTAGACAAAAGAAGACAATCGTCAACAAATAAGAAATGGGAGATCAGGCGAGCCCGGGGGGATGGAACATAAGCTTCTAGCTTTCGCGCTCTACAAGCAGCCTACAGAGCACAAGAGAGAACATCAGCACAAATAATGAATAAGTATAGAGATAAGAGACATCTTTGGCGCAACCCAATGGTCGACCGGCAGAACGACAATGGAGTGGCATTAACCAAAATCGAGAATGACGGCCCTAGCATGCAACCAAGCACCCAATCAATCCACTTCTCATGGAACTCGAAGCTCTCCATCGCTCGCTTTAGGAAGTACCAACGGACTCTATCATATGCTCGCTCTATTTCAACCTTGACTGCCATAAAGCAGTGCCGCCTTGGAGCTCGGTGTAAGTCCCACATCATCTCCTGGATGATCTTAACATTGTCGGTGATACTCCTCCCTCTAACAAAAACCTCCTACTCCTGAAAGATGAGACCAGACAATAAGGGCTTCATCCTACGTACCAGAATCTTTGCAACCACCTTATAAAGGATAGTGCACAGACTGATAGGCATGTAGTGGCAAAGTTCTGCCGCATCTCGCTGCTTCAGAATCAGGATAACTAGAGTGGCCTTCTAGTCGTCCGCCATCACTACCATACTGAAGAATAATTGGACGGCCTCCACCACTGCCCTCCCGACAATACCCCAGTACTTTCGCAAGAAGGAGCGAAAGCCATCAGGCTCTGGGGCTTTGTACTCCCTCAGGGCCCAAATTGCCCCTCTAATCTCAGCCTCGGAGACCACCCCAACCAAGACAACATTCTTCACCACCCTCACCGTGGTGTCCAACCGTGAGAGCAGGGTGTCACCCCGAACTCCGCCATCCTCCATCCATCTGGATCTAAAGAAGTCCACCAGTACGCGACGGATTACCCCCTCCTCCTTCACCTGCTGCCCAATCCTATCCCTCAAGGAGCAGATCATACTCCTTTGCCTCTTGATGATGGTCGATTGGTAGAAAAAGCTGGTGTTCCTATCACCCTCCTTCATCCACTGGTTCCAGAACTTTTGTCTCTAGAGCACCTCTTGCTACCTCAATAGGGAGTGGTGTGTGGCAAGATGCTGCCTCAGCAAGCCCAGATTGGCCTCTGGCAGCCCACCCAACCTCTTCTCCCTCTCTTGAAGCTCAACTATGGACTCCTCCACCTCCTCCAGCCTCCTAAAAATATCTCTGACTACCTCATGGTTCCATCTATACAATAATAATTAGATATGTTTTAGTAATTGTACAGAATCTATACATGCTTATCCAATATGCTTTAGCAAACATCATTAGTTTCTTAGCTTGTACTATTATATAGTGGCTTCCTAAAGTCCCTCATCATTGAAAAGATATTCCTAGCCACAAGTAATTGTAGTATGTGATTTTTAGTAATTATTCAAGATCTACTAGTATACTAGTAAACTTTCTTGCACTAGATCATTTCACAAATGTACTAGGTTTCCATATATTTGTATTTGTATTTTCAATAGATGATTACAAATCCAACCTATAATTAGAACAATACAGTTGCAAGAGTGAAACTACAATAACAGTTATGAATAGTTTGCGAAATTTAATGGATATGTACAATATCAATTTATATGTGTTTTACATGGTCCATCAGTATTGTTATAAGTTTTTATAAATATCTGTGAGCATCATATTCCAAGCTTCATGGTCTAAAATCAATAAGTAATCATATTTCTAAATCAAAAAGTTAGTAATTTTGATGAATTTTCATCCTACTAACCCTCTTCTCTTAATTCTAGTAGCCTTAGATCTTCACATCCCATTTCATCCTACTCCTACATGGTCAATTGCACATTTAGTTGAAGTTAATTATACCTTAATCCATTTTTTTAAATTTTGAACCCTAATTAACCCCTCTTGATCCATTTTTACCAACCTAGAGTCAATCCAAGTTGCACTTTTCTGCCTAATTCTATCACCAATTAACCAATTATAGGCTCAATCAAACAAGATTCCCACTTATTTCATCAAATAATATGAACAAGTTAACCCGAATTCACTCAATTTAGTCTAATTCACCAACTCAATACAATTCCTTCCCATTTATCCATAGTTTCACCTTTCCTCTATATTAATTAATAATTTAAGGTTCTTATTGAACTTCTCTATGCCTAATTTGATCAAATTCTACATATACAGTTTGACTGAACCCAAATCAATTCACTTTTTAGCCTTAATCTTATGATTTTTGAAACCTACTCAAATGGGTTCAGATTGGATTCAAATTTGAAGCATAACCTCCTTTCATAGAATAATGTCATGGACTTGCTCATAGGTTATTGGGAGAAGGACCGACCTAAGCTAATAAATCCATGTGGGACCTCTTTTATTAGTCAGTGTGGGACTATGATAATCTACCCCACCAAATCTTGTGATGCTCTCATCACGGTTAGCTTGTACTCAAGAGAGAGGAGTACACGGTCGGCCCAAGTCCTACTTGACCCTATAATGATGCAGGAGTATGGCACATGAGCCATAAGGAGTCCTTGTATGGTTAGGAGTTTAATTTGAATTTGGGTCCTAAATTGAGTCTTAAATTGAGTTGTAAATTTGTTGATTTGAGTCTTCAATTGAGTCCATATAATTGGTTGCTAAGTAGCATCTAATTGAGTCCTTGTAATTGAATGCCAAGTGGCATCATCATAGGGTTCATGTCATAGTGTGAAGAGGGAGTTGAATTGGTCAAAGCCTAGATTGAACCTTTTCACGCCATGAAGATTGTGACGTGGAGAAGGGATAAATCCTTGACTTGGTCAAGGCTTTTCCATGTGTCCCCACATATGGAAGGATAAGGCTTGAAGGATTTTTTTAACTTGATCCAAGGAATTGATCCGTCATGTGGCAATCCCTTGACTAGGTCCAATCTGCATGGAGACCTCCCTTAGCCCTCCACGTGTGAGATCATGGCATGAAGCCTTAGTAAGTTTTGACTTAGGCCGAATCCTAGGTTACTTAGGAAGTCTATTTAGCCTTAAACTTTAGAGTTTAGTCATATCTTAACGGGTTCATTGTAAACCCACGACTCATCTATTTAATGAGGTGAACATGATGAATAAATCAACACATAATATTTCGGCTTGCAAATTGTTTGTGATCTAGAAGTGAGAGGCTTCTCTTCTTCCCCTTTGGTGAGACTCCAAAAGCTCTTATTCTTCTTTCTTAGTGAGATGTCAGGAACACCCCTTGGGTTTTGGGTAGAGGTGAGACTCTTCTATTCAGCTCATATTTATCATATTTATCTCATTTCTTCAAACTGCAGCATCTACCATTGAATCCTCTTTTACCTGCCAACCATCACACCATAATCCTTTGGGTTTCAAATCTAATTCATGGTCCTTCATCCCTTCCTTCTCACATCCAATAACCATAAACCATAGCCATCACACAAGGAAACATAGAGTAAGAAATTTCTGCTGCATACTCTAGGCCGCACCACATCTCAATCCCCCTACGCCACTATATATTGTCCTCCTCGACCTTAGTATACCCTAGTGAGGAGCTCATGTGACTAATAAAAGTTGCGAGGCACAACATATTTGACTCTGATACCACTTGTCAAGGATTCATAGCCCAAAAGTTTAAGCAATTGAGAGGAGGACCAGTCTATGCTAATAAACCCATGTGGCATCTCTTTTATTAGTCAATATGGGACTATAACAATAGGTACCCTAGTTAAGGTTTCATACTTTTGAATATCTCTACCCTCATTAATAAAAAAATCATCCCAAAAATATCTAAAAATCTACCCAAAAATTGCAAAAAAATAGAAAGGGGTGAGAAATTCAAACAAATCAAACACTTTGAGCTCTAACTAATTTTCCTTCTCAAAGTTAAAAGGAGGAAAGTATTTAGCCACAGATCTATGAGATATTATCCTATCCATTTGAACCAAGCCTTGATTTGTGGCTCTCTCCTTAAGCTAATGATTGGATGCCGCTTGACATCATCTCAATACTTATCCAATTCAAAAAATTCAAACTCTATCATTGATTTCTCTCTCCTTCAGTAATAAATAGCTCCTTGAATGAAAGAATTGGATCCTTCTCCTATTTTTAAAGTTCCTTTCATTGATCCTTTAGTCTCCCCTTAGCCTTAGCTCTTCCTTTTTGCTTTCTATTTTTTCTCTTCCCTAATTTCCTTATATTTAGATCCCCAACACAAGGAGCAAATTCATATGAGATTCTAGGAGGCTTAAAATAAGAAAGAGTACAAGCTAGAAAAGATCTCCCAGGAAATCTCTTTCAAGAAAAAGGAGCATGCTAGAAGTGAGTCAACCTAACCTAGAGAAGCGCACCCCCTCTCTTTTTCTTTATTGTTGCTTTGATTCATACAATCTTGATGCTAGATTTGCAGTTTGCTATTGATCAGTGAAAGTTCTTGTTTCTTGATGATAGATTGGCTTGTTTTTTGATAGTGATTCATCATTCATGAATGCAACATACAACTCTTCATTGCACTGCACTCTTCAAGTGTGCATGTTCCCCCTACTCTATTAACATAGCAAGCTTTTGTGAAATAACTCCTAAGACCAAGGATATTTGAGATTTTTTGCTTATATAAATTTTGCCAATACTTACCATGTTGGGACTAGTTCCTAATTCTAATTTGATGCAAATTCATATTTTTTAGGAACAAGCGGGAATTTGTTCATATTTATTAATAGGATTTTGGTTCACATGACCATTTGCTGCAAGTGCTTTTCACAAACCTTTTCTAACTAATCATGTAGGAGATTTGGTTTATTATTAGGAACCTTAGGTCTTTATTGCATAAGATGTAGGTGGGAATTTTAGGATTTTTTTTAAAATTGCCAATAACTTGCTCCATAATTATGGGGTCAGCTCTTTATTTGCTGCTTTGCATGCCTCTTTTTATTTATTGGTGCAGTTACTAAATTTGCACAAGTCTCCTGTGTATGGTTACCAAATCCTATGGAAGGACCTACTCCTATCTTGGCCCTTATACACACTGGTCCTTTGTTCTTTAGCTTATTTTAGCTCAATTCTTTTATGTTTACTTATTTGATTGTAGATCTTTGATATCTCATTCTAAGCATGTAGATCTGTTGATAAAGTCCAGTACTCCTTTTTATCCTTTAGAAGGCCTTTTTTATACAATTTATGGTGTATGGGTGGCGAGAATTCATTATTTCTAAGCCATGTCAGTCATGCATCTATCCATGTCAATGGCGGGTGCACCCTAGGCCCTTCAACATAAGGAAGTATGGGCCTAGATCTTTGTGTCTAGGGCTAGTAGGACTACCTCACTGTTTAAACCTTCCTTAACATTACCCTTCAACCTTATCTAGGAGAGGTTTGTAGATTTTCTTCAAGTTTTATGGTTTTAAAGCCATAAATAACTAGTGGAAACTCCCAAACCCTTCCGATCTCGCAATTCATGCCCTTTCTTAAGAGGTAATCATAGTTAATTTTGCTTGTGCTTTGATATTCTGTGGTTGTACTTTGTTAGAAGTAGGGTTGACTTAAAAACTATTTGTATATTTAACATTAAAATGTATTAAGAAATCATGGAAGTCTCCTTTACCCAGTCATAAAATAGTATTAGATCATATTATGCATCGGCCTTAAAGCTAGAGAAGAGTCCACTAGTGTCACTGTTTGGGTAGAATGACCAAGTGAATAGAATATTTTTTTGTGGAGAAAATTGGATCATTCTAGATACTAGAAAATAGTTCATAGCAATGAGTGAGGTTAGATAGCACACTTATATGGCTACCATTGTATATGGTGTCCGATATTGTATTGGAGTGACCATTTCACCATAGTCATTAAAGTAGTTGACTTTATATTGGTGGTATGGTTCATACTAAATGGTCAAAAGCCACAAGACATATCTTAGAAAATCATTTTCAAAGTTAGAGGTTTTATTCTCATATGCACAACATGCAAGTAGTTCCTTAACCCAAGGACATGACTACTTACTACGATTTTGGTTCAATAAATTTGTGTCCAAATATAATATTTTGGAAATATATCCTTGATAAGGAGTATAGTAGTTTATTCTATATTGTCACTATAAAAAGTAAGAATTGTTCTAACAAGAAATCCACCTACCGCAATTCATACATACTAGAAAAAGGACACATCAAACATAGGAGTCCTGATACCACCAATATTTTAGCTAAACATTTTCTTATAATATAATCATTATTTATTTTGCATATAATAAAATATTATTTAAACTTGGTTTTGTTCATGCATCCGTTTTATGCGGTGTCTATTTTGTCTAGAGTTCTAGTGGAGGCAATAAATTTTAGAAACAGTTGTGATGCATGAAGGGAGACTTCTCTATCCACTCTATCCGCCAGAGATTAGGCACAATTATACATTCTATGTAACAGGAGGCTGATCTACCTTATTTTATTGTTACTATAGCACATCCATTCAGTAAGATGCATGGGACATGTTAGATGGGCGACCCAAGTTGGCTTTGGAGTCGTACGCTTATCCATCAATCTTAACCTTCTCAAGTCTCTCTTGTTTTCTCCCCATACTCAGACTTAGTTTAATTGAACAACAGAATCTAGAGATTGGTTCATATAGCCAGCATAAGGAGAATATTAGGTTGGTATTTCAAACAAGGAGCCAAACTCACCCTACACCAGGATTTACTAGAGTAAGCTACTCCTAAGGCTAACCTTAGGTGGCTAATTGCTTCTAGAAGCCTCAGGTCAGCCAAACCTAGTCTTCCTAGGTGGCCGCAACTACTAGGGTTTATATCTACGGTGGCAGCATAAATATCTTAGGGTTTCTACCCTAGGGTGGCAGTGGCTCCTCTTATTATAGATAGAGGAGGTGGCACATGGTTGAGGTATCACAGAAATTATATGGTAGAAAAGAGTGTCATGGCTAGAGGTGTGCAAGAAAATGTGTAGGTAATCCTAAGAGAGAGACAGGATGAGGAGGAAGAATAGGGAGATTGAGATGAGGAGTTCGGTAATTTTTGGAGGGCCTGTCAGATGCAAGTACTCTGATACATAGAGATCCCTCTTTTCATCTTCTTCGCCATCTCTCATTGTTACCCTGCCATCCTTGCAGTTATACATCTATCTTTATATGCATGCAGTCTATCTATTCATGATGAATTATCATTTAGAAGTGATTCTATTCTTTATATTAATCTGCTGTGCAACATTCTAATAGATTGTTCTCATGTCCATCATACTTGGGTTTCTTAAAATGTAATATATTTTCAATATTTCTGTAATAGCAACTAATTGTAGTATGTGATTTTTAGTGGTTATATTGATACAAAATAGGAGAAACAGATACAAATTCACCATAAGATAAGCTTTTCTGAAATATTCTAAGCTCAGCTTGTTCCTTAACTGAGCCGAGCTCTGACAAGTCAAGCCCAAGCTGCTCGAGTAGGGCCCTACCTGTCACCTTTCCTTCTTAGTGGTTGGGCCTTGTCACCGGTTCAGAGCATGGTTGCAGATGAACCATATTCTATTTTAACAAAATCTAATCTACTAACAAAATAACCTGACAGATATCAAGTTGTTGATAGCTATAGGTTGTAATGGCTACAGCCCCACTCTCCGGTCTGTTGATTTCCTAACAGCAACAGAAGCTACCATCTATTAATACAAATTCATGTTTCCATAGTAGGTTTGTCAAGGTTCAAGTTTCTCCCCACCAAAGAGAATGGTGGGGTCGGGGGTGGGGCGTTCAAGTTTCACCCTTATCAATGGCAAGAGGATTCTGGGAATGCAATGCCTGATACATCAACATTTATTTACGTGATACTCCAAACAAATTCTAAAGCATTTCATAGAATTCAAATGAAGGACCACCTAATGGTGGTAACCGGTCGCTAGATTTGTCTCCCGCCAGTAAAATGGACCTAGTTCCAAAACATAATAACTGACAGTACTGAAACAGTCAAAATATAGGCTGAACCGATAATTGAATAGCCTTAAGAACGTAAGCAGGATATACATGCTGTCTTTTGCAATTACATTACTATTTGTTTTGAACCCTTTCCAGAGCCACCTCACACCAAATCAACCACAGACAGCATGAGGTGATTAATAACAATTATTCTTGCAAAATGCAGTAGTCCATCTATTTACTTGCTCTGAAAAAGTAGGTGACAATATTCCTCAAGCAACCAAATTATAAGATTGCAATCATTATCAGTAGTATTTTCTAGGACCACAACTTTTTCTGCCACCTGTATGCAACCCCTTTGACCCAATCAGCTTGCCAAACTTTTCCAGACTTTCTAAGATTATCCAAACTAGTGTAACTCGATAATCTAAAAGTAAAGGTCCACCAAGTGTGAAAAATAATCTAGCTAAACCAAGTAATAACAATCTAACAATGCCAAATAGCAACACAATTAGAATACACTTTCTAAAAACCAAACAGGTTTAAACCAGTTTTAACTAAAGTGGATAAACTCACAACTTAAAGATAACCGAACTTAAGTATTCATATGGTTGCTCTGAGTTTCAAAAGACAGGTTTACACCAAAATCGTAACAACATGACAGGAAAACCAAACAGGTTCAAGCAGTTTTAATTAAAAATGAATAACTCACAACTTAAAGAAAAACAAACTTCAGTCTTCATATGGATGCTTTGAGTTTCCAGAGACAGGTTTACACTGAAATCTTAACAACATGACAGGCAGTTTGCAAATATGCTCCATCTGCAAACAGAACTCATATCCCTGTTTTTGAAACACATCAACTTGATCTTCGCTAGAAACAAGAGTTTAATGAATGTGCAGTACATATTGGTTTTCGACTTCATTTTCTAGCTATAGACAGACCCTTGATATACATGTAGAGATGGAAATTCTTGTCCAATGCTTGAAATAAGAACTTGACACACATAACATGATTCATTTGAATTTGTCAAAGAAGGACAACCTTTAATCGATGAGCTAAACATGGATGCGATAAAAAATGCAGCCGTCAACAGTCTCCACAACTAACTGATTCATCCGTAATAGCAGCAACAAGTAAGATCTTCCCTTGCGCCCTGCAGCAAGAAAAGAAGCCTCAGACCCCAGACACATGCAATTGAATATTTAGGGAAAAAGAGGGGGAATGTGAATGTCACATTGCTATGCAACTGAGTATTTGGAGAAACAGTGACTCCATCTGAAATGCCATATTGGCCTTACGTTTAGCGGAATAAATCTAGTAGATTTACATTTATGTCCATTAAGCCACATTAATGGAGCATGCACAATACAAAATCCAAATTCGGTGAAGCCCCCAGCAAATGCCAGTGGATGCTCTCATAGTAGATATGTATGTGGTACATGAGCATGTTTATTAAATTTGTGCACCACATATAACATAAAAGAGACACAAACAAGGATTAACAGCAGTCTCATGTAAAGTTGGTACAAATAATTGATTCAGCTATGTCTAGTCAGAGCTGAAGAGCAACTGGTATAACATACCAAGCCCCATTGTCTCAAGATCATCTTGGTTAAATGCATCA
The DNA here is from genome assembly GCF_051530095.1 of Phoenix dactylifera. Classification (NCBI taxonomy): domain Eukaryota; kingdom Viridiplantae; phylum Streptophyta; class Magnoliopsida; order Arecales; family Arecaceae; genus Phoenix; species Phoenix dactylifera. Next base: position 20,071,325 of record NC_143190.1, on the reverse strand, counting down.
TTACTCTTTGCTCTGTCCTTACAAAGGTATGAATTCATCTTGACAACAGCTTCCTGGAGTTCCTGCAAAACAACATATATTAATTTGCAGTGGTTCAGAAGAAAATCAAGTAGGAACTAAAGTTTGTTACCCTCATTGTGGCAAACCCTGAGTAAATGGATAAAGCATACGAGATGGAGCGCTTCAAGAAAAGGGGAAAAACACACATTTTCTGTAGCGAACTATTTGATAAAACATCATACCAACTGCATGATATGATTAGGGGTGCAAATGGGTGACCCCGACCCGACCTGGTTTTTTGTTCGAGTCCTATTTTGGACCCAGACCCGACCCGGTTGAAGATCGGGTCGGGTCGGTTCGGGTTCAAGTCGGGTTCGGGTCGGATCCGAGTCGGGTTCGGGTCGGATCCAAGTCGGGTCCACTTTCTTTGTGCTTTTGGAAAAGAATTTGGGCAAATCTAATTTGGTCATATCATAATTATGAGGTGCTGGGTGACCCATGACTTGAAAGACTCGCAATTGACCTCCAGTTGGAACAGATGACCCATGACTTACTAACTAAGTCGGTCTACAAGCCAAATTTCATATCACACTATTTTTTATCTAAATGACTGATTGGGCGGAACTTGGTGTCTCCCAGCTCCCCTCTCACGAGGACAAAAAAAATCCCAGACCTTCTTCCAAAATCCAATTCCATTGCAGAAAACTGGCACATGACCCATATTCAGTTCAGTGTTCCCTCACTTTCTCCCTTCAAAAGTTAAAAGAAACAAAAACCAAAAAATAGAAGGAAAAAAAAGCCCGGTACCGAGACATTAGAAGTATCAACAGTGTAATAGATCGAGAGAGAATCCTGACGGAACAAGGTTCCTTTGGATTCTGTGAACCTATGCTTGTTGCTATCCTTCCACGCTTGAACCCTACTCCTCTTAGGGCTTTTCCTCCTTTCTCTCTCTCTCTCTCTCTTCAGGTCCATTCGGGTCGGGTCAGGTCCGTTCGGTAAACCCAGACTCGACCCAAAAAATGATTCGGGTCCAATTTTAGGACCCAACCCGGACCCGCGGGTCCTAAAATTCGGATCGGATCGGATCTATGCAGGTCGGGTCGATCCGACCCATTTGCAGCCTTAGATATAATAGTTGATATTTTGCTTTGGAACTAGAGAAAGGTATATTTCTTGAGGTGATTAGGAAAGCCAACAATTTGGATGCTTTCAAGTCCTATTTTAGTATATTTGTATCAAAAGAATCTGTCTAGTAATAGGTTATAGTAAAAAGGTTTCTAATGCATTAGGGATTGTCTTTTTTTCTTTTGGTATGTATTAGGATTGTCTTTCAGTGTCATTTAGGTATTTTGCCTAACAAGTACATACATGTTGGAACAGCTAATAAACTGAAAGGCCTTTACCAAATTGTTCTGGCAGGTAATTTATTCAAGCTACCCACCCATGAATGGCATGTATCTGGCTTGATCAAGCTTGGATTGTTATGCAGCTAAAAGAGCTAAACAATTGTTTCACAAAAGTGAAAAATGATTTACTTCCTTGTGTGGCATGCTTAAAATTCATCCAGCACATTCTTAGTTTTTGATAAGGAAAGATTAGTCCAACATAGTTTTACATGATTGTAGATCTTATGACATTAGATAATCAACTTCATAACCAAGAAATGCTGAACCAGCCCGTACCGAACCGGTAGGTCTCTGACCGGTCCAGTTCGGCGGTGGAAAACAGTTCCGGCCCCATAGGGGCCCGAACCGACCGATATTACATGTGTGCTGGTGCGAACTGGTCCGACCGGTTGTCACAGTGTGCGCAGGCGGGTGCACTGCCTACAGCGCGTGCACAAAGCGCTGTGCGCACTATGTTATATAAACCGGTTTGATACCGATCCGGTAAGCGACCGGTATGCCTACCATTATCGGTTCAAAATACCTTGTTCATAACTATATTATTGATATGCAGTCAAATATTGCTTTTTTGGAATTAAAGGGGATTAATAATCTTTCTCAAAAGATGATGAAAATTAAAAGGATATATTGTATCCACTAGTTTATAAACTTATTAAAGTGGCATTTACTCTATCAGTGGGTATCGACAAAACAGATATTTTGTATCTGTTACGGGGGAATTTAGCCACCATGCCCCACGTGACCGGCACGCGCGCCCAGGAAGACTACGGCAGTCCCTTGATCCAGCAATCCGACCCCGAGTCGGATATCTTCGGCTCCGCAGCCCGACCCCGAGTCGGCTGCCCCTTGATCCAGCAATCCGACCCCGAGTCGGATATCTTCGGCTCCGCAGCCCGACCCCGAGTCGGCTGCCCCTTGATCCAGCAATCCGACCCCGAGTCGGATATCTTCGGCTCCGCAGCCCGACCCCGAGTCGGCTGCCCCCTGATCCAGTCATCCGACCCCGAGTCGGCAATCTCTCGACAACGACAGGCTGTTCCCCTGAGGCACGCCGCGGCCCCCTGCTCCACTACTCCCTGCAACGGTCGCATCCGGCGCTGCTCCACGATCTCCTGTAACAGCCGTACAAAGCGGAGCCCCACTACGCCCTGTCATGGCCGTACCCAGCGCTGCCCCACGACGCCCTGTAACGGCCATGCCAGTGGCAACTCCATCGTGCCACACGATGACCAACCCCCCAGAAAGACCCCCCAGCCTGGTATATATGCGGCTGGGGGGGAGAAGGGGGAGGGTAAGCAAAGGTTTTCCAGAGTATTCTCTTACCTGCTGCTGCTATCTCTCCTTCTCCTTCAATCTCCTCTGACTTGATCGTCGGAGGGCCCCCACTACCCCAGTGGTGGTGCGAGGCTTGCTTGCAGGTTTCCCGGTGGAAGGTGGAGCGCAATCAACCCAACTCCAAGGGAACCCCGTTCACACCGCTGTGCCAATCGTTCTCGGTTTGGACCACCAGCAACAGTTGGCGCTAGAGGAAGGGTCGGATCTTAGAGCGATCGTAATAGCACGGCGAGGTGGTCGTGGAGCTTCCAATGCTTCCGGTCGCGGGGCCTCTCGCGCCTCTGGCCGGAAAGCCGCTGCATCTCCAACACGCTCTCAGCAACACTCCACCGCCCCACCGCCCATTCAGACGGTCGAAGTCGCCCAGTTCGACCAGCTAGCCCAGCAGGTTCGCACCCTCGCGGAGGCGGTGCAGAATCTGCAGGGTGCGATGTCCCGGGCGCCGCAGCGGGCTCAGGAGCCGCTGCTGCCTGAGCGTTCGCCTGCCCTCCTCAACCCGCGCTCCTTCCTCTCCCATGGGGAGGAGCGCCGGCGCGAGGAGGATTCTCGAGCACGCTCCATTCTGCCGGGACCTTCCCATCGGAGTTGCGCGGGGTACGAGAGGCGGGCCCGGGCGCATTCCCAGACCCCCCAGTCCTCATGAAACCCGCGCTCCAGTCGGTCTCCCTCTCGCCGCTCCTTGTCTCCCACCCACCGGTCGCGCTCCCTGGATCGGCGGGTGGACGATCTCCACCGACAACTCCAGGTCCTGAAGGGCCATTCCAAAGATCCCTTCGCCGACTTGGAGATCTCCTCCCAGCCGGCGCTTGCCTCGAGGATCCTGCGGACCCCGAATCCGCCGGGTTTCAAAATGCCGGCAATCGAGCCCTATGACGGGGCGGCGGACCCTCGGGATCACGTCGAGAGTTTCAGGACCCTCATGCTCCTCCACGGAGCATCAGATCCCCTTCTCTGCAAAGCTTTCCCGGCAACCCTCCGTGGCCCGGCGAGGGCGTGGTTCGCCGGACTGGAGGCTGACTCGATCCGGTCCTTCGACCAGTTCACTCGCCTCTTCATCACTCACTTCGCCGTCAGTAGCCGGCGGCGACTGGTCTCCGACTCCCTCTTTGATGTCCGGCAAAACGAGGGAGAGAGCCTGCGGGATTATCTTACCCGCTTCAACAAGGCTACGCTGGAGGTCCGGAACCTGAGTCAGGAGGTGGCCCTTTCAGCCCTGAAGCGTGGCTTCCGGAAGGGCAGACTCACCTTCTCCCTGGATAAACGCCTGCCATGGAGCTTTCCGGAGCTGTTGTCCCGGGCGAACCAGTATGCGGACGCCGAGGAGGCGGCCGCCCACCGGAGCAAGGCCTCGGCGTCCGCCCACCGGAGCAAGGAGGCCGCCGAGATCCCTCCAAAGCTTGGGAAGAAAAGGCGAAAAGAGGCACGCCAGAGGAGGAGCCCGACGCCCCAGCGTCGGCGCAGAAGCCCGTCGCCGGCGAGGAACCACGGCGCCCCACGCCCTCGTTCTCCGCCTCGACGTTTCAACCGGTACACCCCTCTCCTGACTCCCCGGGCCCAGATCCTTATGGAGATCAAGGAGCGGGAGGATCTCCCGGCTCCGAGACAGATGCGGAAGATCCCTGGGAAGAGGCCCTCTCGGGCGTACTGTGAGTACCACCGAGACCACGGCTACGACACGGAGGACTGCTTCCAGCTTCGGGACGAGATCGAGGCTCTCATCCGTCGGGGGCGTCTCGGTCGATATGTGAGCGACCGACGTCCCCCCGCAGACCCGCGTCCGGCCGACCCGGCTCCTCCGGAGCCTCGGGAGCAGAACCGACCCGTTGCGGGCGTGATCCATACTATCACTGGGGGCTGCTCTCGGCCTGTGAGGAACGCAGGGGGCTCGGCGGAAGCATCAGGGATGGGCGTCGTAAAGAGGCAGAGGGTCGGCAATGTAATCACCTTTTCTGATGAGGATGTAAAGGGGGTTCAGACTCCCCACGATGACGCCATGGTGATCTCCCTCACTATGGCAAACTATGATGTAAGGCGTGTTCTTGTTGATAGTGGAAGCTCAGCCGATATTTTGTTTTACGAGGCCTTCCAAAAGATGAGCTTGTCCAGACAATTGTTGCACAAAACATCCACCCCCCTCATCGGATTCACTGGTGACGCTGTCCCGGCCGAAGGAGTCGTCGAGCTGCCTGTGACTGCGGGCGTTGCACCCGCAGAAGCCACGGTGCGACTCGGGTTCTTGGTCGTCCGTGTTCCCTCGGCCTACAACGCTATCCTCGGACGACCCGGACTGAACGCCCTTCGTGCGGTGGTCTCTACGTACCACTTGCTCATGCGGTTCCCCACGGCGGCTGGGATCGGAGAGGTCCGAGGTGACCAACCGACCGCACGGCAATGTTTCCTAGCGACTCTCAAAGGGAAGAAGCCCGTGGAAGCCCTAAGCGTCGAGTCCCTTGACGCCAGAGACGAGGTGGCCTTGCGGCAGGGGGAGCCAGCCGAGGGTGTGGTTGAAGTTCCCCTCGAGGAAGGCCGCCCGGACCGGACGGTCCGGGTCGGCGCCAATCTCGACTCGGGAGCTCGGGCCCGGTTGGTGGAATTCCTCCGAGCCAATGCCGATGTATTTGCCTGGTCGGCGGCCGATGTACCTGGGATCGACCCGGAGGTCATTTCTCACGCCCTCAACGTCGACCCGACCCACCGACCAATAAAGCAGAAGAAGAGACACTGTGCCCCGGATCAGATCCAGATGGTCGACCAGGAGGTAGACAAGCTCTTGGAGGCAGGATTCATAAGGGAGATAAGCTACCCCGAGTGGCTGGCAAATGTTGTACTTGTCCGGAAGGCGAGCGGGAAGTGGAGGATGTGCATCGACTATACCGACCTGAACAAGGCGTGCCCTAAGGATAGCTTTCCGCTTCCGCGAATAGACCAACTGGTCGACGCGACTTTCGGATATCAGCTGCTGTCTTTCATGGACGCCTTCTCCGGTTACAACCAGATAATGATGGCCCCACAGGACGAGGAGAAAACTGCCTTTATAACAGACCGGGGGCTGTACTGCTACAAGGTAATGCCCTTCGGTCTGAAGAATGCTGGCGCCCCTTACCAGCGCCTCGTCAACAAAATCTTCAAAGAGCAAATCGGCCGGAACATGGAGGTGTACGTGGACGATATGCTGGTGAAGAGCCGCCATGCAGACCAGCACATCGCGGATTTGGAGGAGACTTTCACCACCTTGCGGAAGTTTCGCATGAAGCTGAACCCAGCGAAGTGCGCCTTCGGCGCTTCGGCCGGGAGGTTCCTCGGTTTCATTGTCAACCAGCGGGGTATCGAAGCCAACCCGGACAAAATCAAGGCCATCCAAGGTATGTCCCCTCCGACCAAAGTAAAGGAGGTTCAGGAGCTCGCTGGAAGGGTCGCCGCGCTTGGACGATTTGTGGCAAAATCGGCCGAACGCTGCCAACCATTCTTCAAGGTGTTAAAACGCCCGAAAGACTTCCTCTGGACGGCCGAATGTCAAGCAGCATTCGACCAGCTCAAGGAATACCTGGCGTCTCCTCCCCTACTGTCCAAGCCGCAAGAAGGGGAGATGCTCTACCTCTATCTGGCGGTCTCCCCAACCGCGGTCAGTGCGGTGCTGGTTCGGGAAGAGGCAAAGCTCCAGAAGCCTGTGTACTACATCAGCCGGGTCCTACGGGATGCCGAGACGCGGTACACGAAGGCTGAAAAGATCGCCTTCGCGCTGCTGACCGCGACCAGGAGGCTTCGCCCCTATTTCCAGGCTCATTCGGTCACCCTCTTAACCGATCAACCACTACGGCAGATCCTCAGCAACCCCGAGAATGCGGGACGACTGGTGAAGTGGGCAGTAGAACTCGGTGAGTTCGACATCCGCTACCAGCCTCAACCCGCCATCAAGGCCCAGGTGCTCGCGGACTTCCTCGCTGAGTGCACGGTGCAGGAGGCGGAACCTAAACCGCCGGACACGCCCAGCCTCGACCTCCCGATTTGGACGCTTCACATCGATGGGTCGTCGAACCCCGAGGGTGGAGGGGCCGGGCTGGTCCTTACCAGTCCTGATGGAGTGATAGCCGAGTATGCCTTGAGGTTTGGATTTCCAGTGACCAACAACGAGGCGGAGTACGAGGCCCTAGTCACGGGACTCAAACTCACCAGGGAGCTCGGCATTCGGCGTTTGAAGGTCTTCACCGACTCCTAGCTGGTGGTCGGGCAGGTTCGTGGGGAGTTCGAGGCCCGGAGCCCGACCATGCAGAACTACGTCCGGAAGGTGCAAGCACTCATTCCCAACCTCGGCAGTGTCGACATCCAGCAGGTCCCCAGAAGCGAAAATGCCAGGGCCGACAGGTTGTCCCGCTTGGTGGGCACAGAGGCGCACAACTTGTCGAGGGCAATCTACCTGGAGACCCTGGATGCCCCGAGCATCGGCGAGGCTGGAGCGGTGATGGCGATTGATCCGGAGCCGTCTTGGATGGACCCGCTCGTCGCCTACCTCGCCGAAGGGATCCTCCCTGAAGACGAAGATCAAGCTCGGCGACTTGTCAAGAAGTCCGCCCACTACGTACTCTATGAAGGGAGGCTGTACCGGACCTCGTTCACCGCCCCCCTCTTAAGGTGCCTCCGCCCCTCGGAGGCGGCCTACGTCCTCGGCGAAGTCCATGAGGGCGTCTGCGAATCGCACTTGGGGGCTAGGTCCTTAGCGCACAAGATCATGAGGCAAGGCTATTATTGGCCTACCTTGTTGGAGGACTCGAAGGATCACGTACGGAAATGCGACGCCTGCCAGCGCCACGCCAACGTCCAGAGAGTCCCTTCTGTCCCCTTGGCACCAATCACCGCGCCCTGGCCCTTCGCACAGTGGGGAATGAATATCCTCGGACCATTCCCCGTCGCTTCAGCTCAGCGGAAATTTTTGATTGTTGCAATCGACTACTTCACCAAGTGGGTGGAGGCAGAGCCGCTGGCCACTATCACGGAGGCGCAAGTCCGGAAGTTCGTGAAGAAAAACATCATTGTCCGATTTGGGATACCTCGGGTCCTCATCTCGGATAATGGTCGACAGTTCGACAACAAGCATTTCCGTGACTTCTGCGAGGAGTTCGGGATCGAGCATCGGTTCACATCTGTGTCGCATCCCCAAACCAACGGTGAGGCCGAGGTCGCAAATCGGACAATCCTCCAAGGAATTAAGGCGCGAATCGGTCGGACGGGGCAAGCTTGGGTCGAAGAACTCGAGAATGTCCTTTGGGCATATCGGACCACGCATCGGACCCCTACCGGGGAGACGCCTTTCAGCCTAACCTATGGCACGGAAGCGGTTGTTCCCGTGGAGCTCGGACTCCCCTCGCCCCGGGTGGCCGCGCACCGACCCGAGGCCAATTCGGAGCAACTTCGAGGAAACCTGGACCTCTTGGAAGAAGCAAGAGAAATGGCGCAGGTTCGGATGGCGATGTATCAGCGGAGGGTGGCCCGATATTATAACTCCAAGGTCCGACCGAAACTTTTCAGAATCGGAGATCTGGTGCTAAGGCGAGCCAAAGCATCTCAACCCGCGGAAGGTGGGAAGCTGGCGCCAAATTGGGAAGGCCCGTATAGGGTTCGCTGGGTAAACCGACCTGGCTCCTACCAGTTGGAGGCCCTAGATGGTCGAGAAATTCCGAGGAGCTGGAATTCCGCTAACCTGCGGGTGTATTACCAGTAGAACGACAAAGCCAGGAAGACAGTTCGAAAAATGTACAATTCTTTTCATTTCAATAATTTCTGGTTACAACGGTGTGTTCGTGTGATTACAAAGAATTCCCAGAGGGGAATTGGGGAGTAAAGAAAACAAGGAAGAGGTGGAGACTCCGTGGAGCTGAAGATCTGGGATCCCGAACCCTCCATCCGAAGCAGCTGCAATCCCACCGGGCGTGGGTGCTTCTCCCCGGAGGCGCCATCGACGCCTCACGCAAAAGACGAAGAGCCGGCGCGGACGAAGAAGAAGTGGACGAAGGAGGAGTTCCCGCTGCCTCCAGAGGAACGCCACCTCCAAGGGATATTCCGGTCCTCCCCAGGAGAAGGGGAGGGAAGGAACACAAGGGAGAAGAGCGCGAGGAGGCGCGAACCCGGATGAAGCGTCTGGCGCAGAGCTCAATCGGGAGGCGGGGCTGAAAGGAGGGGGGATGTGATCCTGGATGAAACGCCTAGAGCGGAGTTCCGCCGGGGAGAACCTCCCTGTTGATCCCAGATGAAACGGCTAGTTGGCGGAAGTCGCGAGGGGCGCGCCTCCCGTTCCTCCGGCGGGGGTTTCCCAGCCACACGCCGGAGAGGAGGTCCACGAACCATGGCAACCTAAATAGCTCCGGCTTGGCAGGCTCCACCGCGCCTGCACTTATATTTATAGCCAAACTGAGGCCCCCCGGTCGTTCCGATGCGGGTGGCTCCAATAAAGGCGGGCGCACCGAATCCGGAGCCGTTCCGGCTCTCGAGGCGTATCCTCCCACGATCTCCTAAGAGTCGTTCTCCTTAATTGCATTCTTCATGCAGGACACTCCGGGCAGCGTGTATCCCGCGGCCCACGTATCTCCGCTCGCGCCCAGGCCGCATCCGCCTCGAAGAGCGCGCGTATCGCGGCCGCTTAACTGACACTCCTTGCAAGCAGCAACTGGCGATCCGATTTCCCAGGTAACGCTTCAATTAGCATTTAATGCCCTTCCAGTGTTCCCCAGGCGACGCTTGGAGAGGAAGAGAAACACGATCGTAGCTGGCCACGGAGAAATCCCGTCGAGCGGCAAGCGACAGGCGCGTGGCCAACGAGCGAAATTTCCCGAGGCTCGGCCCTCGGATGCCAGGCTAACCCGATGATCATCCCGGGAGCAGACTAGCCTGAAGCCCCGACCGGTCGCCTTGGCTTGCGCCAGCCTTGGCCGACCAACGAGCGGAATCTCCCGAGGCTCGGCCCTCGGATGCCAGGCTAACCCGATGATCATCCCGGGAGCAGACTAGCCTGAAGCCCCGACCGGTCGCCTCGGCTTGCGCCAGCCTTGGCCGACCAACGAGCGGAATTTCCCGAGGCTCGGCCCTCGGATGCCAGGCTAACCCGATGATCATCCCGGGAGCAGACTAGCCTAAAGCCCCGACCGGTCGCCTCGGCTTGCGCCAGCCTTGGCCGACCAACGAGCGGAATCTCCCGAGGCTCGGCCCTCGGATGCCAGGCTAACCCGATGATCATCCCGGGAGCAGACTAGCCTGAAGCCCCGACCGGTCGCCTCGGCTTGCGCCAGCCTTGGCCGACCAACGAGCGGAATTTTCCGAGGCTCGGCCCTCGGATGCCAGGCTAACCCGATGATCATCCCGGGAGCAGACTAGCCTGAAGCCCCGATCGGTCGCCTCGGCTTGCGCCAGCCTTGGCCGACCAACGAGCGGAATTTCCCGAGGCTCGGCCCTCGGATGCCAGGCTAACCCGATGATCATCCCGGGAGCAGACTAGCCTGAAGCCCCGACCGGTCGCCTCGGCTTGCGCCAGCCTTGGCCGACCAACGAGCGGAATTCTCCGAGGCTCGGCCCTCGGATGCCAGGCTAACCCGATGATCATCCCGGGAGCAGACTAGCCTGAAGCCCCGACCGGTCGCCTCGGCTTGCGCCAGCCTTGGCTGACCAACGAGCGGAATTTCCCGAGGCTCGGCCCTCGGATGCCAGGCTAACCCGATGATCATCCCGGGAGCAGACTAGCCTGAAGCCCCGACCGGTCGCCTCGGCTTGCGCCAGCCTTGGCCGACCAACGAGCGGAATCTCCCGAGGCTCGGCCCTCGGATGCCAGGCTAACCCGATGATCATCCCGGGAGCAGACTAGCCTGAAGCCCCGACCGGTCGCCTCGGCTTGCGCCAGCCTTGGCCGACTAACGAGCGGAATTCCCCGAGGCTCGGCCCTCGGATGCCAGGCTAACCCGATGATCATCCCGGGAGCAGACTAGCCTGAAGCCCCGACCGGTCGCCTCGGCTTGCGCCAGCCTTGGCCGACCAACGAGCGGAATCTCCCGAGGCTCGGCCCTCGGATGCCAGGCTAACCCGATGATCATCCCGGGAGCAGACTAGCCTGAAGCCCCGACCGGTCGCCTCGGCTTGCGCCAGCCTTGGCCGACCAACGAGCGGAATCTCCCGAGGCTCGGCCCTCGGATGCCCGGCCTAGCGCCGGAAGAATTTCCTGAGGCCTAACCCTCGGATGCCTGGCCTAGCGCCGGAAGAATTTTCTGAGGCCTAACCCTCGGATGCCTGGCCTAGCGCCGGAAGAATTTCCTGAGGCCTAACCCTCGGATGCCTGGCCTAGCGCCGGAAGAATTTCCTGAGGCCTAACCCTCGGATGCCTGGCCTAGTGCCGGAAGAATTTCCTGAGGCCTAACCCTCGGATGCCTGGCGTAGTGCCGGAAGAATCTCCCGAGGCTCGGCCCTCGGATGCCCGGCCTAGCGCCGGAAGAATTTCCTGAGGCCTAACCCTCGGATGCCTGGCCTAGCGCCGGAAGAATTTCCTGAGGCCTAACCCTCGGATGCCTGGCCTAGTGCCGGAAGAATTTCCTGAGGCCTAACCCTCGGATGCCTGGCCTAGCGCCGGAAGAATTTCCTGAGGCCTAACCCTCGGATGCCTGGCCTAGCGCCGGAAGAATTTCCTGAGGCCTAACCCTCGGATGCCTGGCCTAGCGCCGGAAGAACTTCAAGAGTTAGGAGTCGGCGAGACGCTACCAAGAGTTAAAAAGAGGAAGAACGGCTCCGAGAGCGTCAAAGGAGGAGCGAGCGAACAGTCCGACGGCAACGACAGCAGCGCAAGGGAGAAACTCGAAGATGCCTGCGAAGAGAAAAGCGGACGGGGGAGGGCCCCCGGTTAAATAGGCGGAAAGGCGGGTGACGCCTCGGTGACGCCAGAGGACGCCTGGCTGCCGAAGGATCGCTCGCGCCCCAAAGGCGAATCGACGCCATTAAGGAAGGATGTCCGCCGAAATCCGCAGACTGCCAGATCAGCGACAACCGCTATACGCCATAAAGGAGGCGGGGAGCTCGAAGCGCGCGCGCCTTTCCGAGGGATGGCGGCAATCTCGAAGCATCACTCCCTTCACCCGTTCTCCTCCTGGTTCCAGGCTCGGAAGTGGGGGGCTACTGTTACGGGGGAATTTAGCCACCATGCCCCACGTGACCGGCACGCGCGCCCAGGAAGACTACGGTAGTCCCTTGATCCAGCAATCCGACCCCGAGTCGGATATCTTCGGCTCCGCAGCCCGACCCCGAGTCGGCTGCCCCTTGATCCAGCAATCCGACCCCGAGTCGGATATCTTCGGCTCCGCAGCCCGACCCCGAGTCGGCTGCCCCTTGATCCAGCAATCCGACCCCGAGTCGGATATCTTCGGCTCCGCAGCCCGACCCCGAGTCGGCTGCCCCCTGATCCAGTCATCCGACCCCGAGTCGGCAATCTCTCGACAACGACAGGCTGTTCCCCTGAGGCACGCCGCGGCCCCCTGCTCCACTACTCCCTGCAACGGTCGCATCCGGCGCTGCTCCACGATCCCCTGTAACAGCCGTACAAAGCGGAGCCCCACTACGCCCTGTCATGGCTGTACCCAGCGCTGCCCCACGACGCCCTGTAACGGCCATGCCAGTGGCAACTCCATCGTGCCACACGATGACCAACCCCCCAGAAAGACCCCCCAGCCTGGTATATATGCGGCCGGGGGGGAGAAGGGGGAGGGTAAGCAAAGGTTTTCCAGAGTATTCTCTTACCTGCTGCTGCTATCTCTCCTTCTCCTTCAATCTCCTCTGACTTGATCGTCGGAGGGCCCCCACTACCCCAGTAGTGGTGCGAGGCTTGCTTGCAGGTTTTCCGGTGGAAGGTGGAGCGCAATCAACCCAACTCCAAGGGAACCCCGTTCACACCGCTGTGCCAATCGTTCTCGGTTTGGACCACCAGCAACAGTATCCATATGTATATGTATAGTTGAAGGAGCTTTTTCTAAAATGAATATGGAAAAGAATCAATTGCATGATTGGATGTGCAATCCATGGATGAATTTGGTTACATACAATGAGGACATTTTCAACAGCCTTAACAGTGAAGCAATCATGCAGCAATTCTAGAATATGCAAACCTTTAAAGGTCAATTGTAACTTATTTGTACTCAGGGTCTGTTGTGCCGGAACTAGAACCCGGACCGATTGCCCGGCGACACAGAAAGGTACACACCCATACTGTTCCATGTCGGCCTTGTACCAATACAGTAAAGGAGGCAGGGGAGAGGGCGAACGGGAGAGAAAAAAGAGAGAAGGGGGAGAGAGGGAGGGAGAGAGGAGGATGATGGAGGTCGGCGGAGGGCCGACGACCAGGACGGAGGAGGCAGAGGAGGGCTCCGCGGCCGGATCGCCGACCCTTTTTTAATTAGGCAATTTTTAAGTAAAGTCGGCAAGCAATTTGTCGACTTCACTTAAAAGTCGCAAAATAAGAAAAGAGACCAGATCCCTGTTTCGAATGAAATAGGAGACCCGGCCGCAGAGCCCCCCCTCCACGTGACTCACTAGACTCCGCCGGCTGACCTCCACCTTCCTCTCTCTTCCTTCCTCTCCCTCTCCCTCTCCCTCTCTCCCTCACTCGCGCTCTATTTTCCTCTCTTTCCTTCTCCCCCTCCGACGACGGATTTCATTTCTGTTGCCGAAACGATCTCGGACCGTCTCCGGGACGGCTCAGTACGACTCAAACTGCCCGGTTCAAGATGGTTCCGCCGACCTTGTTTGCACTTTTGATACATTTTAAAATTTTCATATGTTTTGTTTATGCTAAAGCAAAATTGTGATTAAGGTTGATGTTCATGGATCTAGTAATAACGGTGTGCCCCACATAAAATTCATGGTTTCACCCCTATATATCTATAAATATACATATGTTTATATGTGCATATTATGTATATGTATATACACAAGCATATATATATGCATGTTTGGCAAATGTGTGGATCTATAGAGCTGACCACAAATAGTTGGGAAAAGGCATGATAATTATGATTATGGTATATACACACATATATGTATATATATATAGAGAGAGAGGGGAGAGCTAATATGTGGGCATCCACACAACAACCCTAATAAGGTTGGCTCTAACCAAACAACCGAGGGCTTGGCATCGATGATCCGATCTCTAAATTGTGCGCTATCATAAAATCATATGATTTAGAGATCCCAAGACTATGTGTTACGTGCTATTTAAACTATCCACTTTTAACCAGTGGATACATAGGCTAGGGATTCCAAATCATAAGATCTTTTGATAGTTGCAATTTATAGATAGTAGGTCACATCCAATAGCTCAAATTACCGGTTCCAGGCCCCTAGCCAGCTAGTAAAGCCCGACCCTATTAGAGCTATTGTGTGGGTATCCATATATTAGATCAGTTATACATACATATATACATACATATGGGTTGCCTTTACATCGAGCTCTCAGAAGCAACCTATTGATATTCCATTCTTGGACAAGGGCAATGTAATCTGGGACCTGATGACACCCCATTCACCACATGGGGTGTCTTCCGCTTTGGATCTAATCATCCTGGAGGGCACAACTAAGAATGTCGGATCTCCTTGGTTTTTGTACGGGAGCCCTCCTCCATAGTCGATGGGGCACCAGGTCTACCCAAGAATATTCGCTCTTATGGGCATGAAGCTACGAACTAAGGTTTGGGGACTGGCTGCCAGATGTAGCAGCAGTTGTCATTAGGCCATCCATTGTTGGCTCCTTTTCAATTTGGATACTCTATTATTTATTTTGCTCCTCTCAAGGGGAGAGGATATCTACTCCTCTCAACTCCAAAATCAATAATGATGCATCCATATCGAAGATGTATGCTATTGATCATGATCTATACCACTAAAAATGACTAGAAACCAAAGACCAAGGCTTCTGTTGTCTCTAACCTATGCATCCTGTGGACACAAATGAATGGTTAAAATAATATAAGCATTAAATATCGATTTTCAACATATACATGTTTTTAATCTATGTAGATCAAAATCAATAAGGTGGATTCTCAATTTAAGTACCTTATGATAGTTTTAGCATACTAGCATGATGGAAACCATCCATTGTTCTATCTACATGATGCATAGGTTAGATACCAGCAAAATAGACATTTTTAATTTTTAGGCACTTTTAGCAGCACAGAATATGATCAACAGTGTGGATAATCGATTTGGATGCTCTATTATTGACTTTGGAGTCGAGCAAAGTAGATACCCTTTACTATGAAGAGGAGCAAAGTCTTGTCTCATAAATATGCACGTGCATGTATGTATTTATCGATATGAATGTATCTATGAGTATTTATGCATTTGTGTACGTACACACACATACATGGATGCATAGTTATATACATACATCCATGTGTATATACACAATAGACTTTACTCCTCTTGAGAGGAGAATATATCGACTCCTCTCAACTCCAAAATCAATAATAGAGCATCCAAATCAAATATGCACACAGTTGATCATGATCTATGTCACTAAAAATAACTAGAAACAAAAAAAAAATTATGTGTAGTGTTTAGCTTAGAAACAAACTAAGTCAGCTAGGTCTCCCCATTGGAGATAGTATAAATGCAAGTTGACTTGCAATAAAACATTTGTGGGACTAAATAAAAGATCAAAATAAGAATGCCCCATGCTTTAATTTGAGCTTTTCTAGTTAGATCAACTGTTCTGCCAAATGCCAAAAGAAGTTTAAAAATGCACTTAAGATCATTAAAAAATACAGAAAACTATTTTTAAAATGTTAAATAATTTATGTTTATCTAACATTCCTCATAAAAGCTCAAATATTAAATCTTAGATGAACTTTGTAAAATCAGCTATCTAGGCAACTTCTATGATGCAATAAGCAAAGTGTCACTTGGACTTGAACCACGGTGTTGACTATTTTTACCTGAAGGAGCCATAATGGACTAGGCGTCGAACTATGTCCTTTAACTTAGATTTCAATAGGCCACACATAGTACGGATCAATCGGGCCTTTAGCTAATAAATGCTATTAATGATCTTGCGATAATACCTTGATTTTCATGAATATTGATAGGGTTAGCCCTAGCAAAGTCACAGCCCTCATGTAGATGAGTCCTCTAAGGGTACTTGTGACCTAGTATCTTACAAACTTCCTGCTTTGGACACATTAAAAGTATAACTCAGCTTAGAATACTATTATCACTAATATGAGCACTTATCATCATAGAGATGGAAATGAGAAACTCTATGATTAGTGCTCTAACATGACCACTCAATCAACTTTGTTCCGACCACCACTGAACCTCTTTCATAGGATCTATAGTTATAGAGGTTAGTCAACACCACAATTTTCCAGAAAAAGCATCACTCATTGTATGATGAAATGATGACATCTAGTTTTTGTATCAGACGGCAAGCTCTCTTGCTATAGCAGCTATCAACATTCTTACAGCATTATAATGATGATGACAACACCATTTATTTAAATGGTCCACCATGCAACAACCCATGGTCTTGAGTCGGTTGCGTTGATATTAAGTGATTTCAGTATTGCTACTCAATGAATAAGTACAATCATATGATATTATGCTTATTAAATGCATATTGCTTTAGTAAGAGAAGGGTTTCAATTTAAAACTACCAAAACTGCATGAATTGTGATCCTAAAGAGCTCACAAATATATCAAAATGGTGTTAAATAACATGTTCTGATGCATTTATATTTCAAGTTTTTCTGAATCTTTTCTAATTTGTCAACAAAGTCTCATAAGCTCAAACAGAAGCAATCAAAACTGCCAAATTTGTTGAAACCAAAATCCCACCCAACCAAAACCAAAGTGGAAATAAGTTTTAAAACCTTGCAACGTTTTATCGTAGAGTATGAGAGGAACATTGTAATGCATATAAAAGCTTAAGCAAAAGCAAGGACAAACATCATTTGCCACGATTGTTCTACTCATGGGTGCAATGGTACAGTAGCATATCATGCCATGACAGCCCGGTTATGTACCAGGGCCCTGGTAAAGAAAATGGGCACTTTTTGTTTGTATTGTTCCACGTTGATGCATACCTAACTAGCATATATTAGCATGAACCAACACAAATTTGTGCACATAAGTTATATTTTGGGCACTTCTTACCATGCTTGTACCTCTCTAGTAGCATATTCCGTCTATATGGTGTTACAGTAAATACATTATTGCTTAAGCAAAGGAGTTCAAGATTTAAATTTATAAGGACTAAACTTAGGTACATGCGATGCACATCGGCCAAAGAGAGATGGAGTCGTGAAGAGATTACAAAGGTGCATGGTCCTTCAAGAACAGGAGTCATAAATGAATTAGCAAAATGTTGTTTAGTTTGCATGCATATTGTGCCATGGATGGCATAAGGCTACACACCAAATCCACCAACCCTCTAATCCAAAAGAAAAAAATCCATGATATGCTAAAAGAAATCCCACCTAAACTCATGTATGACAAAACTCATAGGGGTCATTGGGTCCAATCCAAACCCCCCTTGGCATCTATCACATGAGGACTACATCCCAAGATTAAGGGGTCATGCCCATTTTTCACTATCAACAAATTTTGACAATTGACCTCATTGTTTTTCTAGCTATTTCAGCAGCTTTTCTCAAGCAGTCAAATGGGAATTCATATCATAATCAATTGGGGGGAGCAGTAAATGAAAATGGAATAGCAATTCTTTTTAAACAAGGTTTTATTTATCTTTAGAAATTATGCAATATATGATGAGTAATTAAAGAAAATGGATACATGAGTAACAGACATTGGCTAGCATGAGAGCAAGATTAACAGCGCATGAATTCCTAGTTATGGAGTTAAGTTCAGATTTGGAGACAAACCATACAGTTTCCATCATATCAGTTAATATTTGTGGTTTATTGATGTGCCACCTTGATCAAAAAAAAATCCAATCTAATATCTAAGCCAAGGAATTTCTTCAGTTGTTATGCTTCATGTTAAAAGTAAAAAAAAAATATGCAAATTACCTAAATCATTAGGAATATTAGATGGATATTTTCTTTCCAAAAATGTATATATTTTCATGCCAAGACAATTTTTACTCAAGAAATAAGCGGTGCGTATTTCTTTTATTTTTTCAGATAATTATGAGTAGGAAAGTGATTGATGTGAAGCTATCACAAAAGCATGCCAAGTATCATACGGAATAAGGAAATGTAGTTATTATGATTAGCCAGACTTCTGATCCTCAAACAAATAAAAGATGGTGTCATATTTTATGAGAAATGATATGAAATTCATTGAAAATGTAAGATAAAAATCCAAACCTCCCATGATGCTAGACTTTTCACGTAGGGAGGAAGGCTATCATAATCATCCCTGGAGGTCTTTATCATTGTTTTACTATCACCTGCAAGTCCTACAGGGGCATCCGAGTAATGGCAAGCGACAACATGGATAAATGATCGCTTAAATGAAGTAGAGGACTGATGGAGGATAAACTGAACTACAACATAACAAATTGTTAAAGAAAAAAAAGCATTTATTGAAGCACCTGAAGGACTGAAAACTTCCTTTGGAGTTTCAAATGGTGTTGCCTCTGCATGCTGTTCTCTGTCATTAGGACTAAACAAAATTATCAACAATCAAGCAAACGGTTATCCTCAAAAACAAAAAACAAAAAAAACAAACAAACAAGCAAACAATGAAAAGAAAAGCCAGAGAAGATTATGTATCGTATAAATATAAAAGCTCTTTCAACTTAACCTTATCAAATGTTGCGAAGATATCATTGGGCTTGCAGTGTAGTCATTACCTAAAAAGGAAAAAAAACCCTTTATCTATCAAATTATGCAATTTATAGTGAGACTAAATGTGGAATAGTGGTCATGAAAGAAAACATCTGCAGGAATAAAAGAATGCAACATACAATACAAAAATGTATTTAAAGAAATTTTAAATTGTTAATTATGTCGCCATTTCAATCTTGTAGAAAACTGTTCTGACAGAAGTTCAAGAATATAATAACCATGATGCACAAGATAAATATTCAAAATTATATTTTCTGAGAACATCGGCTTTGGAAATTCATGTTTATTATTGCCAGGATATTTTGAACTAAAGTAGACACTATCAAGATGTTTTCTTTCTTATAATAAATAAATTTGTTTTTAACCATGGTTAGCTGAGTTTTTAGCCAGCCCCACGCCAAAATCTTTCAATACTTTGTGCTTGTCTGCATACCTGCCACCTTAATCTTCCATGATAATCTTGAAATGGAAGGCTGTTTTTATTCGAATGAAATGAATAATACAATCATGTAGTTCATTAGAAAATAGTGATTTACTGTTCATAAAATGGTGATTTCATTCAGTATATATATATATATTCCCATGTTGAGGTGTTCAAGGTCTAAGATATCATTTCTATCAATCCGATTCACCAGAGTGTACCTATCGGAAGGTTCATAACCATATTCAGCCAAAGAACACCGAGTGTAGATCAGTCAAGGCCTCAAGGGAAAGATATTACCTTCTTTAGAGTACTAAGCCTTCAATTTGTATCCTACCACTAATGGCATGACATCCAAGAACCCTCCCACCCAAGGTCTGCGGTACCGTTAGTACCGGTGTACCGGTGAAGACTGGTTCTGGTACGGTACCGGTCAAAATCAGTACCGAACCGGTCGAGATAGAAAAAAACACGCGTCCGACGCGCACTACCACAGAGTGGCATTAAATGTGCGGCATTTAAAGCCCACATGGGCTCGCTGCCCCGCACGGCGAGCCCGCGCGGGGAATCGAGGCAGCATGGGGAACTGCGTGCGGGCGCGGTTCCCTGCAAGTGGGCTCCCAGTTTTCCACTCGCACGCAGGATTTTTTTTTCCCTTTCTTTATTTTTTTCTTCCCTTCTTCCCGAACCCTCCTTCCCCTCTCTCCTCTCTTCTCCTCTCTTTTCCGGTTGTTCCCCCCGTTCTCCCATAAGCAAGGAAGGAAGAGAGGTCCCGCCCGCGAGCAAGGAAGAGAGGTCCTCTTTTTCCCCGTACCTGCCTTCTCTTCTTCCCCGCTTCTTCTTCTTTTCTTTCTTCCTCTTCTTCCCCCCTTCTTCTTCTCTTCTTTCTTCCCCTTCTTCCTCCTCTTCTTCCCCACTTCTACTGGTGTCGGTCACACCGGTTTCAGTTCGGTACTAGTCTTCACAGCTGAACCGTACCAGTAGTTGTCGGCGCGGTTCGGTACAGCCTGAACCGACCGGTTCCGGTCGGTTCGGCAAACCATGCTTCCACCACTACAAGCATAATCATAAAACCAATCAGTAAGCTCCCTATGTTTTCAACAACCATTGCCCCATACTCCAATTTACTATTAACTAATGTGTCTCAAACTTGTCATACAACTAATGACAGTGTTACTGTTGACGTTAGCACAAGAACTAGACAGATGGTGAAAATAACAACATTTTAGACCGACCAAATAAATCCTATGATCCCTTTTCAATGCACTAGATTCTCCATATTTGAAGCAGAAAATGTGCCAAACAGTGCTTACCAAGTCTACTTCTGTCCTCTTTTTACCTGTTACCTTCCTATAACATTAGCTATCCCCATCCATCTCAACCACCAAGGTATACTAGCCTAGCAAGATCTACCACACCTTTTCAAATGAGATGTAGAAAATTGTAACTACACAAAGCAAGCAGAAGTGAAAGCAGTTAGCTCAAAGGTGAAATGAATATACCCAAGCAACAGGGAAAAGGCAAAACTAGGTAAGAGTGGTCCACTATGATTGCATACAAAATGACAAAATAATGGGCTCCTCCAACCAAGAAGCACGTTTGGAATCTAGAATCCAGATTGGAAGATAAGAAGCACGAAATCGTATGTTTGTTTTGAACTCTCGAATATTCTCACCAAGAAGCAAATTTGGAATCTAAAATCATGGTTGTAAGACAAGAAGGACAAAACCATATGCTGTTTTCTACTCTCAAATATCCTTTACCTGCTTTTAGTGTACCTTCTTCTCATTCTTTTATCAGTATTCCTTTTCTTAAGAATATCCAGAAGCATTAAAAATTATTATGCATTAAAAGAAGATATAAATTTTTAAAAAAAAAATCCAAAGGGGCCAATAGTAGGATGCACCAATTTTAGTTGGTAAGATCAATAGTTTACACCACATTATGAAAATACTAGTTGGATCAAGAATTGAACGTCTATATAAATAATAGTTTGTGTTGACCCTAAAGAGTTCATTTTGAGGATACAAAACAATTGAATAAAAAATCACTAATCTATTGCCTTGAGTTTGTTTGATTGATTTCAAAAAGCCTTCAGTAATTCTCTAATAAAGATCATCTATCTGGAGCTCTACATCAAAAAGCTTAACTTCAAAAAGGCCTTGGAGCAATCCTTGAAAGCTCACATACAAGCCCAGAGAATTTCGTTCTAAGCTACCTAAAAAGTTGACCCTAAGTTTGCAATGAGTTGACCCCGGCACACTATTACTGTCTAAACGTTTTCACGAGCCGACTCCGGCAGATCGTGAGTCGACCCTAGATCAATCTTAGAAGATGGACAGAAAGCTGTGGAATTCATCGCTTTAGTGAGTCGACACATGAAGAGCATGAGCCGACTCCAGTCTAACAAGAGTCAACCCCACAGACAAGTGAGTCAACCCCTGAAAGGCCACATAGAAAAGACAGAGAGCTGAAAATCTCGTCACATTGGCAAGTCGACCCACGGAAAAATGAGCCGGCTCTAGTCAAACAAAAGTAAACCCCAAAAACAAGAGAGTCAACCCCAAAACGGTCACAATGGAAAGACAGAGAACAGCAAAATTAAGTTCATTGAAGACTCAACCCCTATCATCAGACGAGTCGACCTCTGAACTGAGAGAGCCGACTCCATATTATTCACAGAAGAAACAGAGCGCAGCAAAAGGAACAGCAAGCTCAAGTCGACCCCCAAAGATTACGAGTCGACTCTTGGTGATCACGAGTCGATCCCTGAAAATGTTGAGTCAACTCCTCTGCTGCACCTGACAATAGTAACAACTAGTTTTTCTATAGGTCAGAACGGCTATTTTCATCTCACAACGGCTCTTTTAATCTGTCTAATGAGTAGGAGTGTGTTCTAACTACTTTTAAATGGTATAACTACATGGGAACATCAAGAGAAAAAAAAAGAGAAGAACGAAAAAGAAACAGAATACACAAAAAGAGAGCTTAAGTAGTGCAAGGAGAAATTCACAAGAGTAAAAAAACGAGAGAAAAAAAAGAGAGCTTCAAAGAAAAAATCATTCAAGAGCATTTACTATGAGCTGAACGATCACATCATCTACAATTAAGAGTTGGTGACGCGCATTCAGAATCAATCAAAGCCAACAAACAGAGTCAAGCTCTATTTATATCTTTCTATTTATTATTTAGGAGTTGTACTTTATTGTGCCTACACTTAATTCTTTCTATACTTTGTTGTAACAAGTTGCAGGAATTGAAACTTGGGGAAAGGTCCATCTAAACATTAAATTGAATTGTGTTGAGCCTAGGATAGGCTCATTGTAGGTTCTGGTTGATTGCTTGTGAAAATCAACTGGGTTGATTGTGAGCCTGAGTAAAATAATCGGTGTAGGTTTTGGTTGATTGCCTGCAAAATCAACTAGATTGATTGTGAGCCCGTGTAAAACAATTGGATTGTAATCTCTAAAAGATTATAGTAAAAATGCCCAATATATCTTGGGGAGTGAATGTAGGTGCAAGGTTGGCACCGAACCACTATAAATTCTATGTGTTTATATTGCTTAATCTACTTATATTAATTTTCTGCATATTTACTTAGTAATTTATTGCTGAAATTATTATTCTCCATTTAAAGTATTTATTCCGCTGCATTATTAGTTTATATTTTTGAAAAGCCCAATTCACCCCCCTGGGCTGCATAGCTGGGCAACGAGTAGTATCAGAGCCTGGTACCTAAGCCTTTTATTGACCTAACCGTCAAAGAGTCAAAGATCTATGACAGCCCCACTTGGAACTTCTCTTGCTGAGGGACAGTCTACAAAGAGACCTCCATTTTTTAATGGCACAAACTACACTAATTGGAAAGCATGTATGCGCATTTTTGTTCATGCGCTAGACTATGACATGTGGACTGTCATAGTTAATGCACCTCGCACCCATAAAAATTATTGATGGTGTGTCTCTTCCCAAACTTGAAGGGAAATAGGATGAATTGGATAAAAAGATGGCATAGCTACCATGAATATTCTTTACTGTTTATTAGTTGCTAATGAATTTATAAATATCAACTTGCTTTTCTACGAAAGAGATTTGGGATAAGCTGGAAGTAACTCGGGAAGGCACTAACCAAGTCGAAGAATCTAAAATTAATTTGCTTGTACAAAAATATGAGCTATTTAAAATTAAGTCAAGTGAGTCAATCTATGATATGTTTACTCACTTTACTAATATCATTAATAGTCTTAAAGGCCTTGAAAAATCTTATAATAATAGTGATTTAGTAAGAAAAATTCTCAGATCACTGCCAAGAGCTTGAGAGGCCAAAGTAAGCCATTCAAGAAGCAAAAGACCTCAACGCCCTTCCTCTAAAAAAATTGTTGGGTTCTCTGATGACTTATTAGCTATCAATGAAGCAGAACCTTGAAGAAGAGGAGTCAAAGAAAAGGAGAACCATCGCTCTCAAATCAACAACACAAGAAGAAGATGAGATCACAGAATCTGACAATACAGAAGGGGATGAGGAAATGGTTCTGATAGTGAGAAAATTCAGAAAATTTATGAGAAGAAAAAGGCAAGGAATAAGAAGAAGGCCTTTAACTTAGGGGATCCAAGCAAATAAAAAGAGAAAGAGCAGTCACTAGTATGTTATTAATCAAGAAACCAGGCCACTTTAGAGTGGACTACCCATTACTTAAGAAAGCTCTCAAGAAGCCAAGAAAGAAAGCAATAGTCGCTACATGAAGTGATAGTGACGAATCGAGTTCAGAGGAGGAGTCTCAAGAAACAGCCAATCTATGCCTCATGGCTCATGAGGATGAGGTGTGTCTAGCAGCCCGTAGATCAAATAGAAGATGGTACTTAGATAGTAGGTGCTCTAAACACATGATAGGAGATGAATTACAATTCATGTCCCTTAAAGAAAAGGAGGGATGGTTACCTTTGCCGACAACGGCAAAGAAAAAATTATTGGAATTGGTAATATTGGTATTACTCCCTCTACTTTTATTAAAAATGTATTATTGGTAGATGGTCTAAAACGTAATTTACTTAGTATTAGTCAATTGTGTGACAAAGGCTTTAAAGTGACTTTTGAATCCTCTATATGCATTGTTTCTAGTCCCAATGATGATGGCGTTAAGTTTACAGGGCATAGGCATAGAAATGTATACTGGGTCAATCTTGACCATTTATCCATAAACAATATGCAATGCTTGGTTGCCATAAATACCAAAATCAATGAGACTAGTTGGTTGTGGCATTATAGATTAGCTCATACAAGCACGGACCATATTTCAAAATTAGCTAGAAAAGATCTAGTTATAGGCATGCCAACTAGAAAAACAAACTAGAGTTTATTTTAAATCGAAAAACATGGTTTCAACTTGTAGGCCTTTGGAACTATTGCATATGGATTTATTTAGGCCAACTAGAACTTCAAGTCTAGGTGGCAAATATTATGGTTTTGTCATCATTGATGATTTCTCAAGATTTACATGGGTTTTATTTCTTGCACATAAAGATGAAGCTTTTCTTGCATTTTTGAAACTTCACAAAAATATTTCAAATGAAAAAGGTTTGCAAGTTCTTAAGATAAGAAGTGATCATGAAACTAAATTTGAAAATCATGATTTTGAAAAGGTTTGTCATGAAAATGGAATAGAACATAAATTTTCTGCACCTAGGACACCTCAACAAAATGAAATGGTGGAAAGAAAAAATAGAATCCTTAAAGAAATGGCTAGAATTATATTGGGTAAGAGTCATCTTCCAAAATACTTTTGGGCTGAGGCAGTCAACACAGCTTGTTACATTTCAAACAGGATTTCTATCAGACTATTGTTAAAGAAAACACCTTATGAGGTTTGAAAAAATAGAAAACCTAAAATTTGATATTTTCATATTTTCGGGTGTAAATGTTTCATACTTAATAATGAAAAAGACAAGCTAGGAAAATTTGATGTCAAATCTAATGAAGCTATCTTTCTTGGATACTTTTCTTCTAGAAAGGCAAATAGAGTATTTAATAAGAGAATTCTAGAAGTAGAAGAGTCTATAATGTTATATTTGGTGAGACTAATGATCTTCCACCAAGGAAGAAAAAAGCTTTTGATGATGACGCAGATTCTTTAGGCAAGAAAATACAAGACCTTACCTTGTAGGACATGTCTATACAAGATGCAATGGACCACGAAGAAAAAAGGAATGGTGATCAAGAAGAGAATTGATAAGTGCTAAATAATACCTAAATTAATCTCTTTCTCATAGCACTTATCATTATTTTGATACACATATTTTGTAAATTTAACCATAAAAAATGTGTTACCTTCACCATTGCATTTTAATAAATTATCAAAGGTAATTCAAGTTAGATTAATATTTTGTCATATTGGTCGAGTCCAATGTGTGCAGGTCGAGTCGAACTAATTGGGATGATCCCTGAACACACGCACCTCCTGCATATAAGGATCAAGCTTCCATCCTAGCGGTCCAACTTCTAGATCATCTCTTCCCTTTCAAGTCCACAGCCCTTGTTCCACATGCATGGATCTTATCTTAGCTCCCCTGCATCCAGACCAGCGCTCCATCCTGTTTCTCCGCATCCTCTTCCCGTACCTTCCCGAGCTTATCCTCCCAAGATCCAGCCAAATCTAGCCTTCATCGTCCATGGAGTGCTTCCCAGCGAATCCAACCTTCCTCTCGTTCCGGACCCCTTCCTTATCCGAATCCCCTGCATCTCGTCAGCTCCATCCTTCTGCGTTATTCTTCCAAGCTTCACGGCATCCCCTGCATCCAATAGATTCATCTTCATCTCCAACTAAAAATCCTTCATCCTAAACCACCAATCTTCATCCCAACTGCATCGTCCCCTGTTCCCAGCCGAATGAACCTCTTCCCAGCTAAACCAAATTCAAAACTTCAAACCGAACAACTCCCTCATCCCAAATGATCTCATCCTTCATCCGCATGAAGCCAGCCATCCACAACCCCTCCTCACATCTCGTTCCCAAATCCAACCTTCCTCCCGTTCGCGTGGAGCCATCTCTTCACCCGGATAAATCCCAGATTTCTCCCAGCCATGGAAACAGAACAGAGTTCATCCTCTCCCCATTCCGTGGATCGCGTCCTAGCATCCTTATCTCCTTCCGCGTCCGTGCATCTCAGCGTGATCCTTATCCAACTGCCAACCAAACCACAAGTAGCCCCAAATCCAGCGTTATCATCCTCTCTCGCGTCCGTTTCCTCCCGAACAACCTCATTCCGGATTTTCCCAGCCGTCTGTGAGTTCCTTCCAGCTTCACGCGTACATCCCGCATCATCCACATCATCCTGCGTCCAGCTCTCACCCACGGATCCAAGATTTTCTTCCAGATTTCCTCCCATTCGGATTAACTCCATCATCCACGGATGAATCCCCTGCATCAACGTCTCCTCCGCGTTGAAGCAGTGTCAGCCTCTTCCAGATCGTGTCCACCGTCCGCATGTGATCCTTCCCTTCTTCCGCTCGCTCCCGACCAGCATCTGCAACGCATCCGAAGATCAAGCAAGAATCTCTCAGCTTCATCTCGCTTCGATCCATCCTTATCTCGACATGAAATAGGGAAGAAGAGAGAAGGAAATGTGCAGCCTATAAAAGGCCCAGGCATGAGACAGAGAAGGCATTCTTTGGACCCGGCTGATCCCATCCATCCTTCGAAGGAGTTCCCACGGGAGGCAGAGAAGGGAGTAGAGAATCAGAGACGGGAGGAAGAAAAGAAGAAATGGAAGCTCTCGGCGCGGCCACTGTTCAACTCTTCATGGAAGGCTAAGCTCTTCTTTAGGGCTGGATGCAGCCCTAACAAAGGAACACGGGTTTTGTATATTTAATTTTCTGTTCTTGGAGTTGTATGAACTTATTGTTTTTAATGAATATCCCTCGCATCTCATATTTAATTTCTGTGATTTTAAATATGACGTTCATACAACTGTTCTTCATGATCACTAAGTTAATATAAGATCATCCATGCTTAGGGAAGATGCGGTGTCCTGCCATAATAGTTTAGGGTAGACATTTCATGCCAACCGAAGATGGATGTTCCTAAATTACTTTTGTGAAATTTTATTCGAATGCTTGTTAGGCTTGTAGCCAATTTGCATGTTAATCCAAGAATAAATCAAAATACAATTAATCTTTGTTCCTATGTTAGTGGTGAAGTCCTTGCCCTAGGCTCTCTCAACTGATATCATTTTAATTGCATTTCTTATTAAATTGCTTAGTTCAATGGTCCTCACAAACTCTCTTTTTCAAATATTATTTTTTTAAAGAAAACAACTGTACCCCAATCCCTGTGGATTGATACCCACAATTACTATCCTACAAGATACGTGCTATTGCATGGTCTTTAAAACTGACCATCAAGAATCAGCCACAACAACAATCTCAAGATAGATATGACTTACCTAGAGAATAGAGGTATGTTCTAATCATCCTAAAGAACTTATTATTGGTGATCCATCACATGGGGTGAGAACTAGATCTTCTATTAGAGATGCATCTAATCATTTAGCTTTTGTTTCTCAGATTGAACCTAAATCTATAGAAGAAGCTGAACAAGATCATAACTAGTTAATTGTCATGCAAGAAGAACTAAATCAATTTGATAAAAATAAAGTTTGGAAACTTGTGAGTAGACCCAAGGATTATCTAGTAATAGGAACTAAATGGGTATACGGAAACAAACTAAATAAATATGGAAATGCAATAAGAAATAAAGCTAGATTAGTTATTAAAGGATATAATCAAGAAGGCATTGATTTTGATGAAACTTTTGCACTTATAGCAAGATTAGAAACTATTAGAATATTATTTGCATTTGCTTGCTACATGAATTTTAAACTATTTCAAATGGATGTTAAAAGTGTCTTTCTAAATGGACTCATTACTGAGAAAGTTTATGTGGAACAACCTCCTGAATTTGAAAATCATAAAATTTCAAATCATGTCTTCAAATTAAATAAGGCACTGTATGGTTTAAAGCAAGCTCCTAAAGCTTGGTATCAAGATTCGTCGTATCGGTACCGGACCCCATACCGGTGCCATACTAGCATAGTGTCGGTACGGTATGCTCAGTACCGTTCGATATGGTACGATACGACATACCATGCTTGGTATGAAAGATTAAGCAAATTTCTATTAGACAATAATTTTTTAAGAAAAAATGTGGATAAAACTCTTTTTAAAAAAAGAAAAAAATAATGATACCTTAATTGTACAAATATATGTTGATAATACTATTTTTGGTGCTACTAACGATGTTTTGTGTCAAGAATTTGCTAAGCTCATGCAGGTAGAATTCGAGATAAGCATCATGCGTGAATTCACATCTTTCCTCGAACTCCAAATCCAACAAACAAGAGATGAGATCTTCATTAGCCTAAGTAAGTATACAAGAGAACCCTTGAAGAAATTTGGCATGAAGAAAGCAAAGCACATTGGTATCCCTATAAGCCCCTTTTGTAAATTAGACAAAGATGAGCATGGTAAAAGCATTGATTTAAAGCTTTATAGAGGCATGATAGGTTCTTTGTTATATCTTACGACTAGTAGACCTAATATTATGTTTAGTGTTTGCTTGGGTGAAAGATATCAATCTGATCCCTAAAGAATCACACTTAATTGTTGTTAAAAAAATATCAAGATATATAAATGGAACACAAAATCCAGGTTTATAGTACTCAAAACAATCCACAATCAACCTAGTAGGACATTCAGATGTAGATTTCACTGGTTGTAAAATTGATAGAAAAAGCACCAATAGAACTTGCCAATTTTTAGGAGTTATCTTATGGTTTAGCAAGGAACAAAATTCGGTAGCTTTATCTATAGCTGAGATTGAATACATAGCAACTAGAAATTATTATGCTCAAATCTTGTGGATTAAGCAACAACTTGAAGATTATGACATAAAACTTGACAAATGCCCATAAAATGTGATAATGCAAGTGCTATTAACTTAACAAAAAATTCTATTCAACACTCAAGAACTACGCACATCAAGATAAGACATCATTTTATAAGAGATCATGTACAAAACAATGAAGTAATGATTGATTTTGTTTGTTCTAAAAAACAATTAGCTGATAGTTTCACAAAATCTTTAAATGAAGACAAATTTTGTTTGATTAGAAGTGAACTTTGAATTTGCAATCCTTTCTATTTATTTCCTCCTAATTATCATTTTAAATTAATTCAATTTCAGTTGCATTCTATTGGAAATCATGATTCCTTTCCTTTGTGAGCCGACTCTGAATCTGAGTCGATTCTAAATCATAAGGAGTCGACCCATTGGAGTAAGGGGGAGCTTCAAGTCGACTCGAGAGTTACCTCAAAACTCTCCAAACTGTTGGGGAGCCGACTCATATCTAATGACGAGTCGACTCTAAAATGGTGGTCGACACCTGGAAGACCCGATCTTTTATAAATCTAGCCGACCTTTCCCTTTCCCCTGTTCATCGCTTCTAAACTTGCTTTATCCTCGATGATCTACTATTCGAATCTTCTCCTTCCAATTTCACCACTCTCTCTTCCTCACCTACGTTTATCGCCCCTAATCTCTCTCAATGGCCCCAAGAAAAATGCTCCCTCAAAGAAAAAAGCGATCCGAAACAGTACAAGAAGAAAGGAATGATAAAGAAATGTCTCCAATAGAGCAACAATCAAGGGATCACTCTTCTCTTCTCCACGTGCAAACATCCTCTACAAGAATTCCGAACACGGTACCTCTCTCCACTCGAAAAATTGCTTCCAGAAGAAACATTGATTTCCATATCTTGGAGAACGAGGGTTTTACAATAGGAGAGCTTATCAAAAGCCAAGGTTGGGAGTACTTCTGCAGACTCAGAGGACCCAACTATCCAAACCTTGTTTGAGAGTTCTATCAGAATCTCAAGTTCGGACTGGGAAGTATGTCTTCAGTTGTAAGAAATGTGGTTATCGAACTAGATGACTATGTACTCGGGCGTGTTCTTCAGATGCCCAATCAAGGTGCTATTATAGATAGAGTTATGGATCGGCTAACTGCCCTACTGTGCATTTTGAGGAACGAAGATGTAAATAAATATGTCAGAATTGAAGGAAGCCTACTCAATGTGGAAATAAGATTGCTACATCACATGATCATCATGATCTTTTATCCAAAGTTTGAGAGATTTGAGATCGTAATAAAGCGGGTGTTGTGCATTATGTTTCACATCATCAAGGAAATCCCTATAAATCTTCCAGCTTTGATAATCCAAAGGATGCATGAAGCAATTTTAAGAACTAAGGCTCCGCTACCTTACAGTTTAATGCTCATAGAAGTTTTCAGTATAAACCTAATGGGCGAAACAACTAGTAAGATAACATTTTTTGATACCTACAATGATCATTCTCTACATTGCATGGGCTACAAAAAAAAAGGTCGTTGGGTAAGAACCAAAGGAGGAGCTAGACTTGAAGAAGAAGACATAGGGGAGAATCTACCAATGAACCCTCCTCGGTTAGAGAAGAAGCTCAGAAGCAGCCTGCTAGAACAAGACTTTGATACTGCATGAGCAAACAAATATCAACATGTTTATATGCGGCTGCATAAACATTAGCTAAAGATCATCTCTGAACAATTTGTTGCATTCCTTCTAGCAGCTAGAATTCCTGAAGTACAAAATAACTCAAAGGATTCTCGTGTTGCATCTTTATCGGAACTAATTCGGTTGATGATAGAGCAAAATACAAAATTATCCCTGATTCAGAACTCTGTCACCAATCTGAATGAAAGAGTGGCTTCATTAGAAGAAAAGATTTATCTTGGCAGGATGGGTCAAGCTTCGAATGAAGACAATCTACAAATTTCTGAACTTGCAATGGAGGCTGAAGACTCAGAGGAAGGATTGAGTATGGTATCTAGCAATTGGGAGAGAAGAGATTCATGGCACCTCAATCGTTGTTTCCTCAAGGACAATGTCTCTTCTTCAGACCATCGGGAGATTGATTGGGCAGCCTTAAAAATCCTCCACACTATTCCTAGTGCCTCCACCTTTGCTAGACCCCTGCTCAACCTAATCAGCCATCTTACCCTTCCTCGTCATCTAGACCTTCTCATATCTTCACCAGTGTTGGACCTTCTAGCAAAATTAGGAGTCGCCGAGCTGGTATCTTCAAGCATGCCAACTCATTTTAATGCCTCTTATTCTTCTGATGAATACTAGACATTATTTCATAGTTATCTTTAATCAATGTGTAGCCCTTCTTGTTAAGTACTTTCTTATTATGTTTTTCTCTATAACTTGTCCCAACCATGTCTTGTATTTAAACCATGGTATGTTATACTGTCCCAAAATGGGCAATATCGAGCATACTGTACCATACCGATTCGGTTTCGGTACCTGGTATGGGTGGCGTCCGGACACTCGGTACGAAAACTTCGTATTGTACCGTACCGTACCAACACTATACTAGTGTGGCACCGGTACGGGGTCCGATACCGAGACTGCGAACCTTGATTTAAATTCTTTTTCTTAATAAAAATTTGTAGTTTAAGTTCAAGTGACGTGTTTATCTATGGCAATTTTCTTTAATGAGTGAATATCTACAGTTTAAGTTTAAGTGATATGTGTTTATCTAGTTATTTTTATGATATGCTTTAAAATTGCAATTCTATTTAATGAATGAATATTTCAGTTTGGATGTTTAAGTGTTTCTCCTTATTTATCTTATGAAATGTTTCTCTCTTAAGTACCCTCCTTATTGATAATGACAAAAACGAGGAGAGATGGTAAAATTTTAAAGTAAAAGTTTAAACAAAAAGAAGAGAGAAAAGGGACAGAAAAGTTCAAGCAAAAGGAGAATAGATGAGATACAGGAGTGAAGAAATAACATCAATGGAAAACAAGAACAAAGTTATAAGTGTAAAGACATAGCATATGAACTGTTATGAAAGTAAAAAATGCAAGCAAGTTAATATAAAATGGTAATATGAAATCCACTTTTAAAAGGTTTATATCTTTTAAAAAAAGGGGAGAATTACTTATAAAGACAACCTTGTGATAAAAGTAAATTCAATCAATAAAGTATAAAAAGTGAATGATATCAAGCAAATATAAACTCAGTTTAAAAAGATATCATCGTTCTCTGAATTTTGCAAATATAAACTCAAATGCTACCCTTGCTTATACTACTATCTGAATTTTGCAAATTTACACTCAGTTCTAAAAGATGTTATCACTAATTTATATTACTCTCTTTTGGAACTCAAAAGTTTTGTCATCATCAAAAAAGGAAAAAAAGTCGACCTTAAAGGGTTGATTTTGATGATACAAAATAATTAAGTAAAAAATGACTAATCTACTGTTTTGAGTTTGATTGATTGATTTCAGAAAGTCGTCAATAACTCTCTAATGAAGATCATCTATCTGAAGCTCTACATCAAAAAGCTTAACTCCAAAAAGGTCTTAAAGCAATCCTTGGAAGCTCACATGCAAGCATGGAGAATTTTATTCTGAGCTACCTCAAGAGTCGACCTTAAGTTTGCAATGGTCAACCCGGGCAAACTATTACTGTCAATATGCTTTCACGAGCCGACTCCAGCAGATCGCGAGTCAACCACAAATCAGTCTTAGAAGACGGAAAGAAAGCTGTGGAATTCATCGCTTTGGCGAATTGACACATGAAGAGCAAGAGTCGACTCCAATCTAACAGGAGTCGACCCCACAGACAAGAGAGTCAACTCCAGAAAAGCCACAAAGAAAGATAGAGAGATAAAAATCTCATCATATTGGCGAGTCGACTTATGGGAAACATGAGCCGACTCTAATCAAACAAAAAATCGATCCTAAAAACAAGTGAGTCGACCCCAGAACAGCCATAGGGAAAAGTAGAGAGCAATAAAATTAAGTCCGTTAAAGAGCCAACCCCTGAAAACAACGAGTCGACTCTTGTTACTAGATAAGTCAACCTCTAAACTGAGAGAGCCAACTCTACAGTATTCACAGACGAAACAGAGCACATCAAAAGCAACAACAAGCTCGAGTCAACCCCTAAAGAGTACGAGTCGACTTTTGGTGATCACGAATCGATTTCTGAAAATATCGAGTCGACTCCTCTGCGCCTGACAACAATAACAACTAGTTTTTCTGTAAGTCAGAACGATTATTTTCATCTGACAACGGCTCTTTTAATTTGTCTAACGAGTAGGAGTGTGTTCCAACCACTTCCAAATGGTATAAATACATAGGAACATCAAGAGAAAAAAAAGAACCATAGCAGAAAGAGAATAAACAAAAAGAGAGCTCAAGCAGTGCAAAGAGAAATCCACAAGAGCAAGAAAAGAATGCAAAAAAAGAGAGCTTCAAAGAAAAAATCATTCAAAAGCATGTATTGAGAGCTGAACGATTACATCATCTACAATTGAGAGTTGGTGAAGCACATTCTAGATGAATCAAAGCCAACCAACAGAGTCAAGCTCCATTTATTTCTTTATGTTTATTATTTAGAAGTTGTACTTTATTGTGCCTGCACTTAATTCTTTCTATACTCTATTGTAACAAGTTTTAGGGACTGAAACTTGAAAAAAGGTCCATTCAAACCTTGAATTAGATTGTGTTGAGCCTGGGATAGACTCATTATAGGTTTTGGTTGATGGCCTGTGAAAATCAACTGGGTTGATTATGAGCCCAAGTAAAACAATCGGTGTAGATTTTGGTTGATTTCCTACGAAAATCAACTAGGTTGATTGTGAGTCTATGTAAAATAATCGGGCTATAATTCCTAAAAGATTATAGTAAAAATTTTCAAGAAGGATATCTTAGGAAATGGACGTAGGTGCAAGGTTGGCACGAACCACTACAAATTTTGTGTGTTTGTGTTGCTTGATCTACTTACATTAATTTTCTGCATATTTGCTTACTAATTTGTTGCTGAAATTATTATTCTCCATTCAAGCATTTATTTCACTGCATTATTACTTTAAATTTTTGAAAAGCCCAATTCACCCCCCCCCCCCCCCCTCTTGGGCCTCCCTATATATTGTGTTTATGCATTGATCTAATAATTGATTTTTAAGAAATGTATTTAGAGGCATAGGATACAATGCATCTGACCCCTTTGACATGGTAAACCATATTATGTTTGATCAATTAATTGGTTGCACCACAACTTCCTTTTGTTACAAAAAATACATTGAAATTAGACAAGGCAAAGCCAAAAGAAAATGGACCTAAAGTGCAGCTGAATAAATTTAAAAAATAAAATTATGTTTCTAGAAGATTTATTACACCCTGATTTTTTGTCTTGTCATATGGAAAGAAACTAGAAATGGAAGTTCTAGAGTGATCTTGAATACTGGCAACAAGATTTGATATTTAAATTAATTTACTAGTAATCTTAATCAACCAAGTGCAGCATCACTAGTTACAAATCACAAGACCAAAAAAAAGGGAGTAATCATAAACTTTCATTGGTTTTGTGGCACAATCTCTTTATATTTCTGTACTTATCCATGTGTCTGTATCTATCTGTAAATTTATCTACACCATTGCATTTCATACACACATCGGCACATATATCATGTATGCAGATGTACAGACATATATCTATATTAAGAAGAGTCGGCCTCTGGGTTTGTCAATTTTACTTCCTACAATGCTCATGTTATGATAAGCACGCCCTAATGATATGCTTCTGCAGCTCCCAATCCTTATCCATTTCCCTCTTACACACACCTAACTCTCAGGTTCATGTCCACTATATGCACAACCACAAACAAGACTTACTGTCTATAGGTCTTTATGCCCTCAGATCTAATTAAAACCAACAATGGTAACACAAATCAAAGCTGCAGATAACCAACTCTTAGACAAGTCCCCCAGTCCTTCTTATTTTATGTTAAGCGAGCATGAATCTCCTACAAACTCTCCCCCCACCTGGACCATGCCAAGTCCAACCTGAACCCACTAGGTCGCCAATGTTTCATACTAGTAACAACCCCCCTCCCCGCTCTTTGTGTATATCTCCTCAGAAGAGATTCTTACAAGAGCTCATTCCATCAAGGGTTTTTCCCTAAAAGAAAGATGGCAATGCAATTCTAATTGCATGAATTTATAGATGTGGTCTTGGCAGCAGCTCCTTATGAGTTTTGTACCCAAGAGGACAGCTTGGTGTTGCATATATAAATCAAATATAATATGAGTGTGTCTGTGAAGCATAAGCATACAAGTCAATGAACCACATTGTTCGTCGAGTTCTACATAGTTTAAAATGCATATGGACCAAAATTTAAGTGATTCAACTAGTTCACAATCTTAAACATAAGCATGCATTTTGTTCTATTATTTGGTAATTAATTTGTCATTTGATACATAATTAATTTAAGTGTCTTGTAGCATTGTTGAAATGTAAGGCATAACTAAATTGGTTATGCCTTCTGAATGTTAGAACTATTCCTTGTCTCTATGTATGTATATATGGATGTGAATACATATGTATGTATAGAGGGAGCAAAACATACATAATACACATGCATGAGAGAACATGCATTCATGATTGTATGCAACAGTCCAAATCATATATAAAGAGTGAAGTTTATCTTGACTATATATATATAAATGCATGCACGCACGCACATGCACATGCACACAACTTTCATGGATCATCTCGATCTATTGTACTTATCACCTTCTTTAGAAATTCTTAGATGTTTGTTGTGCATGCCAAAGTTGCTTCATGCTAATAAAAAGATCTAGTCATAGTAGAGGAAAGAAAAAAAGCAAACCTTCAGAGGCTAAAGTGGCAAGACAAGCATCTGAAAGGCCAAGATTCTGTAATGAGATGGAGTCCTCAAATCTTAGAGAGTGTTAAGAAAAATAAAGGTGCCAAATTATTCCGAAAATTCTGGAATATTTTACTTGTACATGATGCAGCAATATACCAACAAGGTTCTGATAGCACGGGAGCTTTTGTTTATTCATTAACTACATGATAATTAAATCCATTTTTTAGTAGACGCAACTATTCAGCAATTGCAATATATGGACACGAAACATCTAAGACTGCTGCTTGCGACCAGTTTTCAAGAAGTAAAATGCTAAGAGTTGCACAACAAATCATGCAAGATTTAATTGTATGTGTCCATTTATGCATCTCATGACATATAACTCATCAAGCTCATGAGAACAGGAAAAATAGAGCTAGCAGACATGCGGTGCACTCAAAGTGACAGTTACAGAATTTTCTTGATTGACCGTGAGATTGGACAGAAAATGCCGAGCATACTTAGATCTTGTGAGACATGGATATCATTAAGGGGATAAGCAGGCAGAGATTCATACTCATGCAGAACGTACATCTTCTACCAGCTAAATGACATGGTCTGGAGCAGGAGCATCAGGTGCAGGCATGTGTCTAAATGCTGGATGCTTCAAATCTTTAAAAATTCTTCTTGTAGATCCACAGAGAAATGTCCTATTCATATCATTTCTAAGAGCAGTTGGGATATACTGAAGGGTCTGACTGACATGATCTGCTGGTTGTTGTTCTACAACTGAAAAAGGAGAGAGATCCTCAGAAAGGAGCAAATGGGCATGACATTAGGGCCTATTTTCAACCTAATAGCCTGAAATAGAAATGGTAGGGACTAGGACAATATCAGACCTAAGATCGAGTGGTCTTAAAGTCTAAGGAGGTTTGACTAGCTAGGAAAAACATATATAATTTCACAATACATGTTATTGTCTAATGGGAATACCCTTACTTGTTTGTTGCAATTTTTTTGTGAATCATCCTAAAAGACATAACGCATTAACTTGGAAAATGGAGAAAATATTAAATTATTACAACTTTTAACTGAATGGCCATTGATCGGGATAAAAAATGGTAATCTCAACTGTCAAGAGACGATTTGATGAGAAAGTACAAGACACTGTATTTCCCCAATAAATAAAGATTTTTATGGTTTCAGCAGCGAAGTAGAGGACCAAAGATTTTGAGTAAACGCAACACGTATTTCCCCCAATACTAAGATGATACTTCAACTGTTTTCATGTATCCAAACAAAGGCTTGTCTTCAGCATCAGTGATCAACACCGGCTTGCCAATTCCTAATGACCATAAGACTACATAAAATTCCGAGTGCCACTTACAGGCACTAATCTAGTCCCCATTCGTAGCTCCAGATGGTCATCAGTGAATGGTGCAGCACACAGGGGTCATGTCGGGGACAAGCAGTCCCCTTGTACCATCCTGCCAATCACTGTGCAGTGGGAGTGGACCCGTGAATGGAGTGGTGCAGTGAAGCATTTTTCTGAAATTCCATGTCAATAAAAATTATATCAGCAACATAAATTCAAACACGCTTAACGCAAGAAGCAAAACAGACTTCTTTCTGCAAACAACCCTAAAATTAAACTCTGGATTCGGTCTACAAACTAATAGGCAACAATCAAGGCAGACTAGTTAATGGATTAGATAAAAAAAGGAAAGGATACAAAGAATCTTCCTCGAGCCTCTTCCTGTTTGATCGTGCTACAGAAACCGAGCCACAAGCAACAGGAAACTTATCCACCCCATTGTTAACTGGGCTCATAAACTTTGAATCTATGCCGGAGTCCGCATCCCAACCTTCGTCATCCGACTCCATTTCTATATATAATTTTAAAAAATCAGAACGCGACATCAATAGCGAGAAATTTGATGAGAAGGAGGAAATAGTTATGATGAATACCG
Source organism: Phoenix dactylifera (assembly GCF_051530095.1). Taxonomy (NCBI): domain Eukaryota; kingdom Viridiplantae; phylum Streptophyta; class Magnoliopsida; order Arecales; family Arecaceae; genus Phoenix; species Phoenix dactylifera. The sequence continues at coordinate 20,033,606 of NC_143190.1, read as the reverse complement.
GGAACGTAACCGAAGAGACGCATGCGGTCCTGAAGATCGGAGATGTACTTTTGGTTGGTCTTGTAGACCTCGTTGCAGTGGCCGAGGAGCTCCTCGAAGGAGACAGTGCCGAAGGCCATGGACTCGAGCAGGTTGAGATCGGTGCTGGTGGAGGAGATACGGCGATCGACGCATTGTAAGAAGGCGGAGGCCGCCGAATCTGTCCAGGGAGTAGGAGGAGGAGGAGGTCCGAGTCGATTAGGGATGGGAATGGGGATTAGAGAGAGAGAGAGAGAGGCGTTTTGTGTTACTGTTTACCGAGAGGGATGGGGCGCCTTTGGATGGAATCGGAGAGGGCTTGAGAGGAGGACTGGACGTGGTGGCAGAAGGAAGCGAGAGATTGGCAGAAAGCGGTGATGGCAACCTCCATTTCTCTCGCTTCCAGAGAACGATGAGTTCTGCTGTGTTTCGAGAAATGTTTGCTGTGGCTTTGGAAGGAAGCGAGCGGGAAAATTACCACATGCTTTAAAATTTTGAAAGGCTCAACTACTGGTGCTCGCCCCGGAAGAGCAGCGGATGCTGCCGTTTCCTAACTTTACATAAATATATACTTTCATATGACCATCAAAAATATATTCACAATCAACTTTTTTAATATTCTTATATGATCCTGAAAAAAATCATTTTTTAAAAAATTTGATCCGTTGATAGACTTTTTGTTCTTCAAAATTTACTAATTTTCACATTTAAAAGGCTTGTTTTTCCGTTCGTTCCAAAATAACAAGGAGGTTGTTGAGAAGTTGCGGGAGATCATGGTTTTGAGAGAAGAAAGCCAATATGGTGTTCAAATATGTTCAATTCAGTAGAAGGTAGTCAACAATCTCATCAGGGCTAAAGCATAATTGGCATGATGAGTTGCTCCAAACTCTATTTTTTGCCAGGTTATCAACCGTTAGAATCTTGTTGTTGTAGCTGAGCCATCCAAAGGGATTGGCAACCCCCAAAGGGACTTTTCAAGAGAAGATCTGACTCCTCCATGAATAAGGAAGTCGTAACAACCCAGGACCTCACCCAAAATGGCTAGCCGGAAGGTATTATTTGGATTCCTTAATCCTGTATAAGTACCCAAGATCTACCAAGCAAATAAACGATGTGGGACTACACACACGCCCGCATGGGTCCTCACATACTCCCCCTATTTAAGCCCTAACGTCCTCATCAGGCTAAGAGTTTAAATCTATTCAAATCTAATCACAAATACCACGATCGGCCCGTAGTTAGCCCCAATGGATCCGTACTGCAGTATCCCCTAGTCCACATAGGTTATGGGTCGGGTTTGCTCTGATACCATTTGTAACAACCCAGGACCTCATCCAAAATAGCTAGCCAGAAGGTATTATTTGGGTTCCTTAATCCTGTATAAGTACCGAAGATCTACCCAGCGAATAACCGATGTGGGACTAAATACACGTCGGCACGGGTCCTCACAGAAGTGTTAGGCCCAATGGATTGATTTTGATGAGTACAAAACTTTTGAGTGTGATGCTAATGATTTTGTATTTTTGGAGTGGTTAATTTGTTGGGTAGGGAGTTCAATGAGTTTGAGAGGTTAGAGAAGCATAAAGATATTTTTTGAAAAATTTTGGAAGTTTATGTAGTAGATGAGTCGACCCTTCAAGATTACGAGTCGACCCCAGCATAAACGAGTTGACCCATGAATGGCCATAAAAAGAAAAAACAGTCAAAAATAGCTCTTTCATGAGACAACCCTGAATATTATGAGTCGACCCTTGGGATCATGAGTTGACCTCTAAAGAATTCGAGTCGACCCCCTGCGCCTTGACAATAGTAGCGGCTTGTCCTTTTGCAAAACTAGAAAGACCATATTCACTCCCAATGGTATTTTAGCCTTTCTAACCGCTAGAAATCTCTTCCAACTGGTTTTTGAAGATATAAATACATAGGAACAACCAAGGAAGACAAAAAGAAAATGAGGGATCAAAGAGAGTGAGTGGATGAGGCAAAAAAAAAGAAATATAAGTCAACACTACTTCTAAAGCTTCAACTAGAGCATCGATTTAAGGAGTGACCATCCAAAGCCTCCTCTTCAAAGAAAGCTTTCAAAGATCTATAGAGAGAAAGCTGAAAGAGTAGATGCCCTACAAGCCAATCGCAATATGTATTGCGAAGGGTTTTTCTTTTGATTTGTCCAAATCATGTACATGACATTTAAATATGAATAAAGGCGTTATGTTTTATCATATGCTGTTGATTATATTTATGATAAACTCCTTAGATTAGGGCAATGGTTTTAAGACTATGATGAGATCATACTAGTGAGACTTAAAATCCTAAAATCCTAATCTTAAATATTCCCAGTCATTGGTACATTGAGTCGGTGATCAATGATTACCGGAAAGACTGGTATGTCTTATGTATGCTCGATGCAGAGGATGATTGATCTCACAATCATTTGTGTGGAGACACTAATACAAAGATATGGGTGCTCATTAGAAGAATGAGTTCACTGAATTGACCTACAAAGAGAAATCTTATGAAGTCTTACTTACATGTCAAAAGATGATTCTCTTAGTGGGAGTTGTGCAACTGATCCTTTGACCTGAGATCACCATGGTATCTTGTGCACATGAACCTATGTTTTGGTTTACACTCATTCATGACAATAAGTTCTGTACGAGGTCTTCTGGATATGGTGGATTGTGTACGAAGATTATGAGTAGGTCAACAAGGAATTAATCACTTCTAGTAAGAGAAGATAGCATCCCATTTATTCTAATCATATGATAATTCAAGAAGCCTTTGATCAAAGCAGAATGAAAATTAGAAAGAGTTTCTAATATTTCATTATTTGAATTATCATTAAAAGATTGAGAAAAATATGAATATGAAATTGAGTTTGACATATATTCATACTCATATACATATTTGGGATGCAGTTTGATTAAAGGATTGAATTGCATGGTAACTTGCCACTGAAGGGTATTTTTGGTATTTCCACCAAATTCCATATTTTCTAGGTAGACATGACACGTTGCTAGACGTCAATCTTGTTTTATAGGTTTGATCGAATTAAAGAGTTTAATTCGATCACCAATTAGAAAGAATTCTAATTGTTAAGTTCGGGTTCGCGCAGTTTGGACTTAAATCAATTAGAAGAGTTCTAATCAAGTTGGGTCAACTCGCACTCACACCTATTGCTGGCTAAGTATGGAACCCAATGGGTCACACCCAAGAAAACTTATCAAGGGTCTAATTAGATTAGATCATGTTTGCAAGATAAACATCCTAGCAGGTGTTGCAAACCTTAGCTCCTGATTCGAACTGGATTCGAATCTGATTCGAACTGGATTCGAATCTGATTCGAACTGGATTCGAATCTGATTCGAACTGGATTCGAATCTGATTCTTAATTGATCTAATTTGATTAGATCATATTCTAATATGGGTTAGCCAAGAGTTGGCACCTAATTGGCTTGATTTGAGTCTAATTGGATTAGATTTGATAAAACATTTAATTTTGACCGTTGGATCAACATTTGGATGAAGAGAAGGATCAAATGGATGGCGCCATAGATTAGAGCCATTGGATCTTCATCATGGGATGATGGGAGATCATGATCTCGTGATGGACTTGTGATATTGACTTAGTCAACATCAGATGGCGTGAGAAAGAAGGGAATACGGTGAATGTAGAATGGCGCCTCATGAAGAAGCGCCACTTGGATTGGATAAAGATGACACGTCATCTTATCCTAACTACTTTCCCTTCAACCGCATCATTCTCTCTCTCCTTCTTTCTTATGGCGCCACCAATAAGGGCCTTTGGATCTTCATCTAGCCTTGATCAATGGTTGAGAATGCTCCCTATTTTTCATGCGTGAGAAGAAATGAAGAGAGGCATGAGTACGGTGGATTTCATGAAGAGATGCTTAGGGAATGGATAAGGATGAAGCGCCATATCATAAGCACTTCATCTTATCCTAACTACTTCTGATATGCCCTCTCATCAAATGACACACCCCTTGATCTCACGCCCCTCTTCATGCATGAATGGATGGCTACAATGCATCCGTACGCCATTTATAAATAGGGAATGCATGCTCCCGGTGTTTTTTAAATCATCGGAAATCAATCCAACTCTCTCTCTCTCATATTCCTTCTTTTTTACATTAGTTTCTTTCTTTCTAACATTGCTTCTAGTGTGTCCTAAGCCAAGACAAGGTGGTCTTCCATAGGACAAAAGGATTAGAAGTGATTTTAGAAGGCTAAAGAAAAATAGAAAGGAAGGAAAGCAAGCCATTAGAGTTCTTTAGAAGAATTTTGCATTAAGGATCAAAAGTCTTTGGAGCTAAAGTCTTGATCAAGTTTTCGTGTGGATCACCATTGGAGGGCGGACACTTGGACGCCTCGTGGAGATTGTACACTTTGGATTAGCGTTTGAGGTATTCTACTAATTCTGCATTTATTTTATATTATTTGATTGTAATCATTAAGGTGATCTAGGCTTAAAAGGGTTTCATGCATAGGGACTTTATTAAGAAAATTTTTAAAATCCCTAGCTTCCGCTGTCCATTATGACATGCTAGAACCTTACAGTGGTATCAGAGCTATCCTTAATTGGTTCAATCAAATAATAATGCATGATGTATGATTATTAATTTACTATGAGATAGTAATGTCATATGCTTCATGAAATGCTGAAATATATGATTCAAATATGATATGATATGTAATAAAATGTCATGATATGAAATTTTCCATATGAGGATATGTTGAAGCATGTTAATTAGTTGCTTATGATTTATACATGCTATGAGATAGCTATGATGCATAATAGCTTATTTTAGATATGTTAAATATATGTTACAATTAAAGAATGTGCTAGAGACTAGTAAGCCCTCAATAAAAATTATATTAAGTCATAGTGTTGAAAAACTTTGAGCTAACCCATTCTAGAACAATTAATCTAATTGGTGTCTAAGGAAAGCACTAAAGGTGGTTACTTAATTAGGACCTTACTCTTTGAGTAAGGGGAGCCTCCCACCTGCTTACCTGGCCAATTGTTTGATTGTCTATTATGGATAAGCTTAATATTGATATAACACTATTGATAGCCTTCCTTCATGCCTCGATATTATTATGTCAAGATCCATGCTAGTTTGTTGTGCTAACACAAAACTTGCAATGGGGACTGATGTTATACTGTCTTGGTGCATTAAGATGCTTATGGCATATTTTAATATATTGCCTTGTTGTGCAACCATAAGGACAATATTATTCGAATATGACTATATGGAAATGAAGGGTTTGACTTAACTAAAATATTATTGTTTGTTGTGCTAACACAAGGCAATAAGTATTTTAAGAGGACAAGATAAAGTTGAGAATTGCATGAGATGCAATTGGAAAGAGTTTCCTACCTTTGAACTCATAAGAGTTTGTTGTGTAAACACAAGGCTTTTTATGATGAATTAGGATCTCAACCCTACTAAGAAAAATTATATTTTCACGTTTATCATAGGAGAGGGCTATGATATTCGATAAAAATAGTAGGAGACAAATTAGATTAAAGTCCTTATCTAGTTGCAAACATGTCATCATGATTGGTCTGCTTATATTAGTTATGTTCTTGCATATGTAGAATTATTAAATGGCTTCTTCACTTTCACTAAGAGGCATCTTAGATGCCAATAAGTTGACCGGACCAAACTATGTGGACTGGTTGAGGAATTTAAAGATAGTACTCACTCAGGAGAAAATTTCCTATATACTTGAAACCTCTGATCTTGGAGATCTAGGAGATGATGCTACAGAAGAGGAGGTTGCCACACATAAGATGTGGAAAAATGACAGTTTGACTGTCAAATGTATCATACTTGCCTCTATGAGCAATGAATTACAGAGGCAACATGAAGGCATGGACACTCAATCCATACTTCTCAATTTAAAAGAGCTGTATGGAGAACAAAGCAGGACTGCTAGGTATGAGATATCTAAGCAGTTGTTCCGTGCTAGAATGAATGAACTCCAGTGCAAAACCATGTTCTTATGGTTATAGACTTAATCACTAGATTAAGTCAATTAGGTTTTGCTATGGATAGTGAGCTTAGTCAGGATTTGATCCTGCAATCACTGCCTGATTCATTCTCTCAGTTTGTTGTGAACTTTCACATGAACAAGCTGAACACCTCCCTGCCCGAGCTGTTAAATATGCTCAAAACAGCTGAAGGCCATATTAAGAAGGATAAAGGTCCACTCCTTCTTATAAATAGCACTTCTAAAAGGAAATCGGGAAATAAGGGTTCTAAGAAACGATTGAACCCCAAGAGTAGCATCAAAAAGAAAAAAGGAAAGAAAAACTCCGGATCAAGTACCTGTTTTTATTGCGGCAAAGCTGGCCACTGGAAAAGAAATTGCAAGAGTTTTCTTGCAAGTATGAAGACCGATGCAAGAGTTGCATCAAAAGGTATGTTTATGTTACATGCCAACTTGTCATTAAGTTCTTCAAATTCAAATTCATGGGTATTGGATACCAGCTGTGGTTTTCACATTTGCAAATCTTTGCATGGACTACAGAAAATTAAAATTTTGAAGAAAGGTGACTTCGAGCTGTATGGCGCTGGAGGAGAATCCATCCAGGCTGAAGCTGTTGGAACCTACAACTTGGAGTTACCTTCGGGAGAGCTCCTAAAATTAGAAGATTGTTATTATATGCCCAAAATTATTAGAAATGTAATTTTCATTCCTCTGTTGTTAAAGAAAGGATTTGAAATTAATGGAAAGGGCAATGGTTGCTCTATTTATTTTTCTAATAAGCATCTTTGCAATGGCATTATGAAAAATGGTCTTTTTGTTTTATTACTTAATGACAATGTCTTTCATATTAATAAAAGCAATAAAAGAAAGAGAGAGGAAGTAAATAACACCCTTCTTTGGCATTGCCGACTTGGTCACATAAGTGAATCAAGAATCAACAAGTTATACAAAGAAGAGTTCTTTGATCCTTATGATTATGAATCATTAGGAACTTGTGAATCTTGTCTTATGGGTAAAATGACTAAGTCTCTATTCACTGGACATGGAGAAAGGGCAAGTGAGTTATTAGGACTTATACACACAGATGTATGTGGTCCTATGACAACTCCAGCTAGAGGTGGATACTCTTACTTCATCACATTCACTGATGATTTATCAAGGTTCGGATATGTGTATCTTATGAAACATAAATCCGAAGCTTTTGATAAGTTTAAAGAGTATCAAAGTATGGTTGAAAAACAAACCGAAAAGTGTATTAAAATCCTTCGATCTGATCGAGTAGGTGAATACCTTTCTAGTGAGTTTTTAAATCATCTTAAAGAAAAGGGCATTCTCTCTGAATGGACACCTCCGTATACGCCACAATTAAATGGTGTAGCTGAACGGAGGAATCGTACTCTATTAGATATGGTAAGGTCCATGATGTGCTTTACTGATCTTCCTATTTTCTTCTGGGGTTTTGCCTTAGAGACTGCTGCACTAATATTAAACAGGGTACCTTCTAAGTCTGTACCTAGCACTCCATATGAGATATGGAGAGGAAAGAAGCCTAATCTTAAGTATCTTAAGATATGGGGTTGTCAAGCTTATGTCAAAAGAAATTTTGGACACAAGCTAAGTGCTAGATTAGATAAATGTATTTTTGTAGGTTATCCTAAAGATAGTATAGGATACATCTTCTATCATCCTACCGAACAAAAAGTTTTTGTAGGTAGGCATGCCATTTTCTTAGAAAAAGAGTTTATCTTAGAAAAGGGCAAGGATAGGAAAATTGAACTTGAAGAAGTTCAAAACCTACAAATAGAAACACAATAAATTCTTCAACCAGATGTACCCATTGATGAGGTACAACCACAACACACATCTCCTCTCCGAAGGTCAGATAGAGTGCGAAGAGCACCTGAGAGGTATGAGTTCATCATTGAGAATGATGAAGCCCACATTGTTCAGAATAATGATCCTCTGACCTATTCGGAAGCTATCATAAGTAATGACTCTGACAAATGGCTAGAAGCCATGAAATCCGAAATAGATTCTATGTATACCAACCAAGTATGGACTTTGGTTGATGCACTAGAGGGTGTAAACCCTATAGGTTGCAAATGGGTCTATAAGAAAAAGATTGGAGCAGATGGCCAAGTAGAAACCTACAAGGCTAGATTAGTGGCAAAAGGTTTCAGGCAAAAGCTAGGAATTGACTATGATGAAACTTTTTCGCCAGTAGCTATGCTCAAATCTATTCGAATTTTGCTTGCAATAGCTGCATACTATGATTATAAAATCTGGCAGATGGATGTCAAAATCGCCTTCCTTAATGGTTATCTTGAGGAAGAGGTTTACATGACACAGCCAGAAGGATTTGTCTCAAGTAAGAGAGTAAATCAAGTATGCAAGCTTAAGAGATCCATTTATGGATTAAAGCAAGCATCGAGGAGTTGGAACATCCGTTTTGATACAACAGTCAAAGAGTTTGGTTTTATCAAAAATGTGGATGAACCATGTGTGTACAAGAAGACTAGTGGGAGTGCCATTGTCTTCTTAATATTGTATGTAGATGACATACTGATCATTGGAAATGATATTCCAATGTTACAATCGGTCAAGACTTGGCTGTCAAAAAGCTTTTCCATGAAAGATTTGGGAGAAGCATCCTATATACTTGGTATAAAGATCTATAGGGATAGATCTAAAAGGATGCTAGGCTTGTCCCAGTCTAGGTACATAGATAATGTGCTGAAAAGATTCAGCATGGAAGAAAGTAAAAGAGGTTATTTGCCTATGAGTCATGGCATACGTCTCTCTAAGAAGATGTCTCCTAAGACATCTGAAGAGAGGAATAGAATGAATTCTATTCCCTATGCTTCGGCAGTAGGATCGATTATGTATGCTATGCTATGTACTAGGCCTGATGTTGCTTATGCCTTAGGCATAACAATCCAGGCTGATCCAGGAGAGGATCATTGGATAGCTGTGAAAAATATTCTTAAGTACTTGAGAAGGACTAAAGATATTTTTCTAGTTTATGGAGGATCTGAGTTGAAATTAGAAGGATTTTCTGATTCTAGTTTTCAATCAGACCCAGATGATAGCAAGTCCACTTCAGGGTATGTCTTTACCCTAAATGGTGGTGCAGTGAGCTGGAAGAGTTCCAAACAGCAAACTGTAGCTAACTCAACTACTGAGGCAGAATACATTGCTGTAAGTGAAGCCGCTAAGGAAGCTGTCTGGATGAAGAAGTTCATCTCTGAGTTAGGAGTAGTTTTCGAGATTGCTGGACCAGTCCCAGTTTATTGTGATAACACTGGAGCTGTTGCTCAAGCGAAGGAACCAAGGTCTCATCACAAATCCAAGCACATTCTAAGACGCTTCCATCTTGTTCGAGAGATTGTCGAGAGACAAGACATAGTCATTGAACAAGTAGACACCAAGAACAACCTAGCAGACCCGTTCACTAAAGCTCTACCACAACAGCAGTTCGATCGCCACCTCGATTGTATGGAGATAAAATATAAGAGCGATTGGCTTTAGTGCAAGTGGGAGATTGAAAGAGTAGATGCCCTACAAGCCAATCGCAACATGTATTGCGAAGGGTTTTTCTTTTGATTTGTCCAAATCATGTACATGACATTTAAATATGAATAAAGGCGTTATGTTTTATCATATGCTGTTGATTATATTTATGATAAACTCCTTAGATTAGGGCAATGGTTTTAAGACTATGATGAGATCATACTAGTGAGACTTAAAATCCTAAAATCCTAATCTTAAATATTCCCAGTCATTGGTACATTGAGTCGGTGATCAATGATTACCGGAAAGACTGGCATGTCTTATGTATGCTCGATGCAGAGGATGATTGATCTCACAATCATTTGTGTGGAGACACTAATACAAAGATATGGGTGCTCATTAGAAGAATGAGTTCACTGAATTGACCTACAAAGAGAAATCTTATGAAGTCTTACTTACATGTCAAAAGATGATTCTCTTAGTGGGAGTTGTGCAACTGATCCTTTGACCTGAGATCACCATGGTATCTTGTGCACATGAACCTATGTTTTGGTTTACACTCATTCATGACAATAAGTTATGTACGAGGTCTTCTGGATATGGTGGATTGTGTACGAAGATTATGAGTAGGTCAACAAGAAATTAATCACTTCTAGTAAGAGAAGATAGCATCCTATTTATTCTAATCATATGATAATTCAAGAAGCCTTTGATCAAAGCAGAATGAAAATTAGAAAGAGTTTCTAATGTTTCATTATTTGAATTATCATTAAAAGATTGAGAAAAATATGAATATGAAATTGAGTTTGACATATATTCATACTCATATACATATTTGGGATGCAGTTTGATTAAAGGATTGAATTGCATGGTAACTTGCCACTGAAGGGTATTTTTGGTATTTTCACCAAATTCCATATTTTTCGGGTAGACATGACACGTTGCTAGACGTCAATCTTGTCTTATAGGTTTGATCGAATTAAAGAGTTTAATTCGATCACCAATTAGAAAGGATTCTAATTGTTAAGTTCGGGTTCGCGCAGTTTGGACTTAAATCGATTAGAAGAGTTCTAATCAAGTTGGGTCAACTCGCACTCACACCTATTGCTGGCTAAGTATGGAACCCAATGGGTCACACCCAAGAAAACTTATCAAGGGTCTAATTAGATTAGATCATGTTTGCAAGATAAACATCCTAGCAGGTGTTGCAAACCTTAGCTCCTGATTCGAACTGGATTCGAATCTGATTCGAATTGGATTCGAATCTGATTCTTAATTGATCTAATTTGATTAGATCATATTCTAATATGGGTTAGCCAAGAGTTGGCACCTAATTAGCTTGATTTGTGTCTAATTGGATTAGATTTGATAAAACATTTAATTTTGACCGTTGGATCAACATTTGGATGAAGAGAAGGATCAAATGGATGGCGCCATGGATTAGAGCCATTGGATCTTCATCATGGGATGATGGGAGATCATGATCTCGTGATGGACTTGTGATATTGACTTAGTCAACATCAGATGGCGTGAGAAAGAAGGGAATACGGTGAATGTAGAATGGCGCCTCATGAAGAAGCGCCACTTGGATTGGATAAAGATGACACGTCATCTTATCCTAACTATTTTCCCTTCAACCGCATCATTCTCTCTCTCCTTCTTTCTTATGGCGCCACCAATAAGGGCCTTTGGATCTTCATCTAGCCTTGATCAATGGTTGAGAATGCTCCCTATTTTTCATGCGTGAGAAGAAATGAAGAGAGGCATGAGTACGGTGGATTTCATGAAGAGATGCTCAGGGAATGGATAAGGATGAAGCGCCATATCATAAGCACTGCATCTTATCCTAACTACTTCTGATATGCCCTCTCATCAAATGACACACCCCTTGATCTCACGCCCCTCTTCATGCATGAATGGATGGCTACAATGCATCCGTACGCCATCTATAAATAGGGAATTCTCCCGGTGTTTTTTAAATCATCGGAAATCAATCCAACTCTCTCTCTCTCATATCCCTTCTTTCTTACATTAGTTTCTTTCTTTCTAACATTGCTTCTAGTGTGTCCTAAGCCAAGACAAGGTGGTCTTCCTTAGGACAAAAGGATTAGAAGTGATTTTAGAAGGCTAAAGAAAAATAGAAAGGAAGGAAAGCAAGCCATTAGAGTTCTTTAGAAGAATTCTGCATTAAGGATCAAAAGTCTTTGGAGCTAAAGTCTTGATCAAATTTTCGTGTGGATCACCATTGGAGGGCGGACACTTGGACGCCTCGTGAAGATTGTACACTTTGGATTAGCGTTTGAGGTATTCTACTAATTCTGCATTTATTTTATATTATTTGATTGTAATCATTAAGGTGATCTAGGCTTAAAAGGGTTTCATGCATAGAAACTTTATTAAGAAAATTTTTAAAATCCCTAGCTTCCGCTACCCATTATGACATGCTAGAACCCTACAAAAGCTTCAACTGCCAATCATTGAATTCTATCACAAGATCAAGGGCGAGCAAGACAAGGAAAAGCGAACAAGTTGAATTTTGTTCACCAAGATTCCAACTTTCAGAGCATTCAAACTTGAGCTTCAAGGTTTTTCTCAAATTTTTCTAATAAAGAGTTCTAGTTAACCACACTTGAGAGTGTGCAATACAATCGAATCCATGAGTAATTAATAGGCAATTGGGTGACTGGTGTAATACCCAGAAAAAAAAAGAGGGGTGGACGGGCCTGCACGAAAAGACCGGGCCCATCCACCATTTACGATCGTGCCCTAGGCACGATCGTGGGAGAAGAAACACACACAAAAAAAAGGGCAGCGGCGGCGTTGGAGGGAGTCGCCGGAGGAGACCGAGCGCCGGAGGAGACAGAGCGTCGGAGCCGGCCGACCGTGGAGGAAGCTTTAAAGCTCTTTCTCCCTTCAACGGAAATCTCCACAAATCGGGTGAAGAAGACCTCTCCCTCACGGAATTTCCTCTGCCAATTCCTCGCCGGAAAGGTCGCCGGAGCACCCCGTCGGGCTGAGGTAAGCATAGCTCCTTTCCTTGCGCTTCATTTACTTGGATTAGGGCTATGTGGGTGGGGATTTGGCCGGTGAGATCGTCAGAGAAGGATCCGAAACAGGGGTACCCTGTTTCGGCTTCTCTTTTTCGGATCTTGCCACCACCGCCGGCCGCCGGGTTGGCCGAGATCTGTGGCATCTGGGTTGAATCGGGGCTGTGTGAAGGTTGGGAGGGCTTTCTGGTTTTGGTTGGTGATGAGGGAGGGTGGATCCGAGGTCTTCTTCCTCGGGATCCCATCCTCTCCTTCTTTTCCCCTCGCCGGTTGGCCACCGGCGGTGACGACGGCGGTTGGGTGCCGTCGGGTGGGGGCCGAGCCACCATCACGGTGGTTGTGAGGAGCCGTGCGGGTCTTCCATGGATGATGAAGGAGGGGGAAGGGAGGAATGGCGGCCAACATTGCCGGAGTGGTGGCCGATGATAGTTCGGCCAGTGGTGTTGTCGGGTTGGGGAAGGAGGGGGCACAGCCACCATGGCTGTTGCCCTTGGATCAAAAGGATTTGAGGGAGGAAGATGTATTCCCAACCATAAAGAGAGAGAGGATTCATCCCTTCTTTTGGTCTCTTCACCGGGACCGGCCACCGTCGCCAGCATGGCGGCGGCCATGGCTGGCGACGACATAGGCCGGTGGTACAAGGATGGGAGTCGGGCCACCCCGACTGCCCTAGATTTGGAAGGATTGAGATGTTTGGGGACCTGGTGATGGACTCCATAGTAGATATGAATTATGGTTTAGAATATTTAAATATTAAATAATTTAGTTTGTGATTGGTAACTGATATTGTAGGGGAGGAGTCAGCGGAGCCAGGAGGTTTTGATCAGGAGATTCAACACCCCAGCTCGTAGGTTGTGATTCGGATCCTTATTTGAGTCAGTCCACAAATTTCAGTAAGAATCCCTACATCTAAGCACTTTTATTTATGCATATATTGGATTTATCGTTGGATATATTTTATCAGTATGTTGCTATTTGTTTTTGAGCCTGTACGACACTATGAGGTGTGCATTTTGTTTATTATGAAAGTATTGGAATAATTAAATTGGGAAGGAATAACATATTTTGAGAAATTATGAAAATATGTAACGTGATTGAAATGTGATTAAACATGTAAAACTAGACATGTAAAATGGGTTGGACTAACCTTGTCATGAGATAGCCTCTACGAGCTTATGCGTAGGACAGCTACCACGAGCTTATGCGTGGGATAGCTTCTACGAGCTTATGCGTAGGATAGCCTCCACGGGCTTACGCGTGGGATAGCCTCTACGAGCTTATGCGTAGGATAGCCTCCACGGGCTTACGCGTGGGATAGCTGCCACGAGCTTATGCGTGGAATTTGTGTAGTCTTGGACTGGGTCATGAACTTGGTTAGTCCAAAGCCAGAAGTGAAAAACTTTGAAACTTGGGAATCAGAGTAATATGTGAATGGATCACATAATGTGAAAAATGATTTATGTATATGTACTGATATATACACTTGTTGTTTATTGAGCTTTTTGAATGATGAAATAGCATTTATTTGATGCTTGATTTATTTTATTATTATTACTGTGTGTGGCTGTTGGGATTCTTACTGGGCTGGAAAAGCTCATACTACACTTACATTTTTTTTCAGAGGCACGAAATTTGTAGAATCTGTCGGGTGGGACAAGAAGTGAGCTCGATCTGGAGTCAGACTGCTAGATAGATAGAAGTAGCTTCTCTTTTGCTTATGGACATTTGACATTATGTAATCATTCAGTACATTTTAGTTGGTTTGGTTTAAATACATTAATTATGGATTTATTGGAATTTTTGTTTATCTTAGGCCTTGCTTGATCTTTAGGGCACTGCTCTAGGGCTCATGCGGCTGGTCACGTGCCGGACCCGGATGATGGGTTCGGGGCGTGACAGAGTGGTATCAGAGCTTAAGGTTAAGGTATCCTAGGGTTTATGTTCAGGTGAGTATCAGTGGAGAATTATGATAGAAAAACTATTAGAGATTTGGTTTATAATCACTTGAGATTGTAACAAGAATGATATTATAATCTAAGATTTAAGACCACTAGGGACTGTGGCCTTAGTGGCATTAAAGTTTGAGGTTTAAGATTATTGGAAAATGTGACCAGTTGGAATCTGACCATATGTTTAAGATCACTAGGGATCGTGACAGAAATATATCACAGCTTAAGGTTATGATCACTTAGGACATGACAATTAAATTCCGTGCTTAAGCTGTAAGATCACTGGGCATTGTGATAAAATGTATGCATCGGTTTGGTTTTCGATGCATGTGGAAGGAAAGTATAAATTGTCTTTGATCATGATAAGAGAGGTTTGACCTAAGATAAGTGTAGGAAGGTCAACAATGGCATATCGGTTACACGATGTTTAGATATTATTTAAATAACCTGAAAATTCAAACTTGATATGGGTTTTGATTTGATTGTACTTTTGATTTTGCTACTAATTATTAGAGTGAGATTTGTACGTAGATCTTCCATAGTATTGGAGTGAGCTAAGAAGATTTCATAATATTGAAAATAATATTTTTCGAGGTTAAATCTGTATGTGGATTATATTTGGAATTGACATGTTTGAATATTGTAAATTTGCGTATTTCTATTAGTGGATTAAATTCTTAAGGCTATATAGTATGCAAATTGGTGGAGTATTCTAATTATTTGAATTTGTATATTTGGATTGGGCTACTGAATTTTTCTTATAATTGTTGGAGACTATTGGATGTGTTAACTTGAACTCAAGTCTAGGTTTATGATCTAACCAGAAATCTTTGTCATTGTAAAATACAATATTGAGTAGAGATTTCGATTTTGAGATGCTTATGTGAGTTATTATGTGTAGCATCGATCACAGACATCAAGGATTTTGGTGAAGAAGGATTTAGAGGTGGATAGAGTTAATTCCTACTCATTGTGATATTGGCTCAACGGTTGTAACCCATTGAGTTAGAAGTAAATTCTGTTGGAAGGAAAATCAATGTAGATTTTCTAATTAAATTGCTAAGGGAATACAAGAATTACCCCTTTTAAACTAAACCTAGATATTTTGGATTTTTAAGAAGGTTGTGGAGATCACGTAGTGACCTTAAACTTGACTAAAGGATTGGGGGTTAGTTATGGTAAGTATATTCTATATAAATCGAGGACAAAAAGATCTAGAGATTTTGCTCTAGTTCTACTTAAAAATTTAAAATTTGAATTTTCTTAGTCTTGATGCAAAGTGATACTTTGGTTAGAAATCATTTTGTGACTTTAGAGAATTTGATGAGTTAGATCAGAGTGCGCAGCGGAAGTGTAGTGGTTTGAGTTATTTTGAAACCGATTAAAAAAAAATAATACCTTGATTTGAAAGGTATTATTATGGAAGACTTGAGTTAGTTTTCTAGTAGAGGGGAATGTCGTTGATTCTTTGCCTACTGGAAGTAGTTATGGCTCTCCTATTTTTGATAATTCTAAAAAGAATTTTGGGGCATCTCAAATTTAGCGTTAACGGATTGATAGCTCTGTGATTAAGCTTGGGCCTGGAATGATTTAACATAGTTCTTCGACTCCTAGCTCTGACATTGTTAATATACCTATTTGAACAGGTTTGTGGTTTTCCTAGGATAAAGGTTGATCATTTAATCACAGGCAAAGTTAAGAAAAGAAAAATGATTATAGAATATTAAGAGCATTTGATACTAAAGATTTCTTCTACTTCTGTCAAGCCAATTATGATCTCTATGTAGAATCAAAAGAAATTAATTTCTTTGGGATATAATTATGGCATTTTAATCCAAGGTTGGGAGTTTGGAATTTTTTTGAAGGAGATCAAACGAACTTCTACGTGTGGTAAATAGAAAGGATCAAGTTTTGAGATGCTGTGATTGTGTATGTCCAAATTTTGTGAGTAGGTACTCCGAGAGGGAGACTACTTGAGATCTCGGGGATGATATAACGGATGCATATTTTTAAAGTTTGAGGCTTCAAGTAAGTTAATTTCGAGGATGAATTTTTTTTTTTAAGGGGGAGAGTATGTAATACCCAGAAAAAAAAGGAGGGGTGGACGGGCCGGCCCGAAAAGACCGGGCCCATCCACCATATACGATCGTGCCCTAGGCACTATCGTGGGAGAAGAAACACACACAAAAAAAAGGGGCAGCGGCGGCGTTGGAGGGAGTCCCCGGAGGAGACCGAGCGTCGGAGGAGACCGAGCGTTGGAGCCGAGAACCGGCCGACCGTGGAGGAAGCTTTAAAGCTCTTCCTCCCTTCAACAGAAATCTCCACAAATCGGGTGAAGAAGACCTCTCCCTCACGGAATTTCCTCCACCAATTCCTCGTCGGAAAGGTCGCCGGAGCACCCCGTTGAGCTGAGGTAAGCGTAGCTCCTTTCCTTGCGCTTCATTTACTAGGATTAGGGCTATGTGGGTGGGGATTTGGCCGGTGAGATCGTCGGAGAAGGATCCGAAACAGGGGTACCCTGTTTCGGCTTCTCTTTTTCGGATCTTGCCGCCGCCGCCGGCCGCCGGATTGGCCGAGATCCGTGGCATCTGGGTTGAATCAGGGCTGTGTGAAGGTTGGGAGGGCTTTCTGGTTTTGGTTGATGATGAGGGAGGGTGGATCCGAGGTCTTCTTCCTCGGGATCCCATCCTCTCCTCCTTTTCCCCTCATCGGTTGGCCACCGGCGGTGACGACGGCGGTTGGGTGCCGTCGGGTGGGGGCCGAGCCACCATCACGGTGGCTGTGAGGAGCCGTGCGGGTCTTCCATGGATGATGGAGGGGGAAGGGAGGAATGAGGCCCTGCCTTTTCTTGGAGAAGAAGAGGAAAAGACCTCTTCTTCTCTTCTCTCTTGGCCGGCCAACATTGCCGGAGTGGTGGCCGATGATGGTTCGGCCAGTGGTGTTGTCAGGTTGGGGAAGGAGGGGGCACAGCCACCATGGCTGTTGCCCTTGGATCAAAAGGATTTGAGGGAGGGAGATGTATTCCCAACCATGAAGAGAGAGAGGATTCATCCCTTCTTTTGGTCTCTTCACCGGGACCGGCCACCGTCGCCGGCATGGCGGCGGCCATGGCTGGCGACGACATAGGCCGGTGGTACAAGGGTGGGAGTCGGGCCACCCCGACTGCCCTAGATTTGAAGGGATTGAGATGTTTGGGGACCTGGTGATGGACCCCATAGTAGATATGAATTATGGTTTAGAATATTTAAATACTAAATAATTTAGTTTGTGATTGGTAACTGATGTTGTAGGGGAGGAGTCAGCGGAGCCAGAAGGTTTTGATCAGGGGACTCAACACCCCAGCTCGTAGGTTGTGATTCGGATCCTTATTTGAGTCAGTCCACAAATTTCAGTAAGAATCCCTACATCTAAGCACTTTTATTTATGCATATATTGGATTTATCGTTGGATATATTTTATCAGTATGTTGCTATTTGTTTTTGAGCCTGTACGACACTATGAGGTGTGCATTTTGTTTATTATGAAAGTATTGAAATAATTAAATTGGGAAGGAATAACATATTTTGAGAAATTATGAAAATATGTAACGTGATTGAAATGTGATTAAACATGTAAAACTAGACATGTAAAATGGGTTGGACTAACCTTGTCATGAGATAGCCTCTACGAGCTTATGCGTGGGACAGCTGCCACGAGCTTATGCGTGGGATAGCTTCTACGAGCTTATGCGTAGGATAGCCTCCACGGGCTTACGCGTGGGATAGCCTCTACGAGCTTATGCGTAGGATAGCCTCCACGGGCTTATGCGTGGGATAGCTGCCATGAGCTTATGCGTGGGATTTGTGCAGTCTTGGGCTGGATCATGAACTTGGTTAGTCCAAAGCCATAAGTGAAAAATTTTGAAACTTGGGAATCAGAGTAATATGTGAATGGATTACATAATGTGAAAAATGATTTATGTATATGTACTGATATATACACTTATTGTTTGTTGAGCTTTTTGAATGATGAAATAGCATTTATTTGATGCTTGATTTATTTTATTATTATTACTGTGTGTGGCTGTTGGAATTCTTACTGGGCTGGAAAAGCTCATACTACACTTACATTTTTTTTAGAGGCACGGGATTTGTAGAATCTGTCGGGTGGGACAAGAAGTGAGCTCGATCTGGAGTCAGACTGCTAGATAGATAGAAGCAGCTTCTCTTTTGCTTATGGATATTTGAAATTATGTAATCATTCAGTACATTTTAGTTGGTTTGGTTTAAATACATTAATTATTGATTTATTGGAATTTTTGTTTGTCTTCGGCCTTGCATGATCTTTAGGGCACTGCTCTAGGGCTCATGCGGCTGGTCACGTGCCGGACCCGGGTGATGGGTTCGGGGCGTGACAACTGGACACCCCAGCATCCTCATATATCCTTTGGTCGTTGCCCCCCCCATCAGTTCTCCTTGTAGCAGTTCATCGGATTCTTAGATATATTCGAGGTACCTTTTTTCGAGCCGTCGTTTTTTCCGTCATCGTCCTCTTTAGAGTTGCATGCAACTACTAATGCTGATTGGTCAGAGATCCTTCAGATAGGTGCTTAACTACAAACTTTTGTCTTTTTTTAGAGAGACTCTCAGCTTCTAGGGCCATTGCAAGACTGATCAAATAGGTTTTGTGAAAATTAATTTTAAGGCCCGAGAGGAGTTCGAATGAGTATAAAATGAATTTCAGCATGTTGATTTGGTCCCTTGAGGCCTTGCATATGATAAGAGTGTCATTTGCATAGTGTAAACATTGAACTTGCTCGGTGATATCCAATGGCCTGATGCTTGAGATGATATTTTCGGTTGAAGCCTTGTTGAGGATTTTGTTGAGCATGTCGGCGACCAGGATGAACAATGAGGATATGGGATTACCTTATTTTAAACCTCTTTTGTTCTGAAACCATCTGCCTAACTCTCTATTAATGATGAGCGACGAACTGGCCGATTGCAGTAGCGAAAGCATCCAACGTTTTCATCTAGGACCAAAGTCTCTATTTGTCTAGTAGTTGAATGAGGAAGTTCCAAGATACACTATCAAAAGCCCTTTTGAAATCAATTTTGCATAGGATCATTTTGGACATCGTTTTTTTATAGTATAAGATGACTTTTGCTGCAGTAATGTAGCTCTCATGAATCATTATGTTCTTGATGAAGGCTAATTGTGAGTCAGAGATGACAAACTCAATAACTTAGTTCAATCTCAAAGATATGACTTTGGAGAGAAGTTTTACTAGGCCATTTTCGAGACTGATGGGATTACCATACCTATAGTAGAAAGAAATTGGAAAGTCGTCGGGTCAGGGTGCCTTATCCTACTGTTGAATAGTGATCCTTTTGCTAGAATTCAGAAGAAGTTACAAGTAAAGAAGTTTTACCGTTCATATACCTTGGGGAGAGCAATAGTTGGAGAATTTCTACTGATTCATGTACCCAACATTATTTGTCTTTTAATGTTTTAGAGATTAAGATGCATTGAATGTAAGAAGCGTAAAGGGCATGTATTGTGTATTTAAACTCATATGTTGAATGAGAATGACAAGGAGAAAAGTAAAAAAAAAAAAAACTTTACAGTCCAGACATCTCTCCTTTTGAAAAATTTTTCTTTACAAATTTTAGCCTCCCAAAACCAACATGTGGTATCAGAGCCCTATTGATCTTAAGGGGTCTCTACTTACAACAACAAATTTCAAAAGAGTTTCAATTTTTTACAGCAGCTGGAGTATGGCTTCAGCAACTGGTCTTCCTACACAACCTGTATTTTTAGGAGAATGACGTGTGATCTATGGGAGTCCATCAAAAATGGATTTGATGAAAAGTCTTTGGGAGAGAATGCAACAGTGGGTGAAATGAAAGCTCACAAGGATAAATCAAAGAAAAATTACGAAGCTCTTTTGTTTCTCTATTCAGCAGTGTCAGAAAATATATTCCCCAAAATTGTTGGAGCCAAAACAGCCAAGCAAGCCTAGGATATATTACAGGAGGAGTTTCAAGGTTCAAAGAAAGTCAGATCTCTGAAGCTACAAAATTTGAGAAGAGATTTTGAAAAATTGAAGATGAAGGATGGCGAAATGATAAAAGATTATTCTACAAGAGTTTCAGAAATTGTGAATCAGATGAAGATCTATGGAGAATCAATTCCAGAAGATCGTCAGGTGTAGAAGATTTTGAATACTTTACAGGGCAGGTTCAACGTTGTTGTCCCTGCAATTGAAGAATCAAAAGACTTGTCCAAACTTATGGCGATAGAGCTATGGAGATCGTTGCAGGTGCATGAGTAGCGGATGGATAAGAGAGCCAAAGGTGATTCGAAAGGAGCCTTTCAGGCACGACAGAAGGACAAAGGATCTTCATCAGCGTACAAGAGAGGCAAAAAGAAATTTAGCAACAGAAGACATGATGATGAGAGAAGCAATGGAACCAAGGGCAATTCTACTACAGAACAGAAGGGGAAGTTTTCACCTTGTGGAACATGCCAAAAGACAATTAACTTGGTGAAGGATCGTTGGGAAAAAAAATGCAATGTAGATCTTGCAAGAGATTTGGCCATATTGAGAAATTCTATAGGGCCAAACAGAGGCAGTAGCAAACTGAACAAAATCAACAAGTTAATTTTACAGATAACCAGCTGCAAGGATACCATTTGTTCATGATTCATCATTCATCTACCATAGACCACAGAAACTTGTGGATATCGATAGTGGTTGTACCAGACACATGACCAACAACCCCAAACTATTTTGTGATCTTGACAAGTCAGTCAAAGTTTCAGTATGGATGGAGAATGAAGTAGTTGTTCCACCAGAAGGCAAAGGCACAATTTCAGTAGAGACAAAGAAAGGTACGAAATACATCAAAGATGTTCCGTTAAAATATGCTGACTATGGGACAAATGATAAGTAGGGGATATTCTTTGCATTTTCAAGAGAATTGTTGCATGATTTATAATCCTTATGGAGTGGAAATTGTTAAAATTGGCATGCAAAATAATAGTTTTCCTTTGTATTGGCATATCACTTCTGTCGATGCATTCGAGAGCACAATAGATGAAACTAATTTGTGGCACGGAAAATATGGAAACTTTAATTTACACTCGCTATAGTTTATGCAAAAGGAGAATATGGTGTGAGACTTACCTGCCATCAACATTTGTGATGATTATGTGAGTCGTGCAAGTTGGGGAAATGGCACATGCAATCTTTTCCTTCTGCAAGTTCTTGGAGAGTAAAGAAAAACTTGAATTGGTGCATACTGATGTGTGTGCGCCAATGAGGACTCCATCACTCAGTGAAAATAAGTATTTTATTTTGTTTATTGATGACTTTACAAGGATGACATTGGTCTATTTTATGAGAAGAAAATCTGATGTATTTTCTATTTTTTTCAAGGAATTCAAAGTTTTTGTTGAAACCCAAAATGGTTCCAGGATAAAGACTATCAGATATGACAGAGGCAAGGAGTCCAACTCTACTGAATTTGACAAATTCTGTGAAGAGGAAGGTTTGGAGCACCAATTGACGGCCAGATACACTACACAGTAGAATGGCATTTCAGAACGGAAGAATAGAACTATTATAAAAAGATGGGCATATGTATGTTAATAGAGAAGAATTTGCCGAAGAATTTTTGGGTGGAAGCTGTTTACACAATAGTTTATCTATTGAACACTTTACCTATAAGAGCAGTCAAAGATGTGACGCCAATTGAAACATGGAGTAGTCATAAGCCAACTATCAAGCATCTGAAGGTGTTTGGATTCATTTGTTATGTTTATAGTGCTGCTGAAAGAAGACATAAGTTGGAAGACAAGGATGAAAAAGGAATTTTCCTTGGCTATAGCTCACACACAAAAGGCTATAGAGTTTTCAACCTCAACATGCAGAAGATGGTGATCAATAGATATGTGGACTTTGATGAAGATGCTCATTAGAACTGAAAAAATTGAAAAGTCGAAAAAAAGTCTACTGCACATTATCCTTCTGAAGTTTCAGAAGAAACTAATACGGAAGAGATTTAGGAGCCATATAAAGAGGAGCAAGATGTTGCCTCCTGTAGCTCATCAGAAGGGTCTCCCATCGAAGGAACTAGATCTCTGCAGAATATTTTCGAAAGGTGCAGCTTTGTAGCAGTTAAGCCTATTGACTTTGCGGAAGCCTCCAAGTATGATGAATGGAATGCTACGATGCAGGAGGAGATGTGCATGATCAAAAGGAATGAGACATGGGAGCTTGTTCAAAGGCCTCAACAGAAAAAAATCATTGGGGTGAAATGGGTCTACAGAACTAAGTTGAATCCTGATAACTCGGTTTACAAATACAAGATGCGACTAGTGGTTAAAGGCTATGCTCAACAACCTGGAGTTGATTTTAATGATACTTTTGCTCCTATTGCAAGGCATGGCACCATTAGACTATTGATTTCTCTCACAGCTCAAAAGGGATGGAAGATTCTTCAGATAGACGTCATGTCAGTTTTTCTTAATGGTTACCTTAAAGAAGAGATATTTGTGGAGTAGTCAGAAGGATTTGTTGTCAAAGGCGAAGAAGATTGTGTTTACAGACTAAAGAAAGCACTATATGGGCTCAAGCAAGCTCCAAGAGCCTGGTATCGTAGGATTGATGATTACTTCATAAGGCAAGGTTTCAGGAGGAGCCCTAATGAAGCAACTCTTTATATGAAGGGCAATAGCAGCTCAGGTCTTGTCATCATTTCTTTATATGTTGATGATTTATTGGTTACAAGAGGCAATTTACAGGAGATCAAAACAAGAGATGCAAAAGCAATTTGAGACGATTGATTTGGAAATCATGAATTATTTTTTGGGCATGGAGATTCAACAAACAAATGAGGGGATCTTCATCTGACAGGAGAAGTATGCAAAAGATGTTCTGAAGAAATTTTAGATGGATAGGTGCAAGCCTGTGTCTATACCTCTTGTGCAAAATATGAAGCTTTAGAAAGACGTTGGTGAAAAGCTAGTTGATGGAAGAATGTACAGAAGCTTAGTTGGCAGCATTATATACTTTACTGCAATTAGGCCAGAATTAACTTTTGCAACTAGTCTATTATCAAGGTTCATGCAAGAACCAAGTGAAGCTCATTGGGGTGCGACAAAAAGAGTTTTGAGCTACATGAGAGGTACAACAGATTTTGGGATATGGTTTAAGCCTAGTTTAGAAGAAAAATTAACTGCTTTTACAGACAGGCGACCATGCAAGTTCAATTGATGACATAAAGAGTAGTTTAGGATATGCTTTTATAATTGGCTCTAGTGTGTTTTCATGGAGTTCAAAGAAGCAGGGATAGTGGCTTAGTCTACTGCAGAAACAAAATACTTAGCAGCGATAACAGCTGTGAATCAAGCTGTTTGGTTGCGGAAGATTCTTACTGATTTTGGAGTTCAGCAAATGGAAGCTACTAAAGTCTTCTGCGACAACAAGTCTGCAGCTATAGCTAAGAATCCAGTTAGCCATGGGAGAACAAAACATATCAATATCAAATTTCATGTGGTCAGAGAAGCTGAGAAAGCAAAGGAGGTTTGTCTAACCTACTGCAGTTCAGAAGAACAACTTGCAAACATTTTTACAAAAACTCTACCGAAAGCTAGGTTTGAGTATTTTAGATTTCAGTTGGGTGTTACTAGAAAAAGTATCAAGGAGGAGTGTTGGATAGTGATCCTTTTGCTGGAATTCAGAAGATGTCACAATTGAAAAAGTTTTACCATTTATGTACCTTGGGGAGAGCAACAATTGGAGAATTTTTATTGATTCATGTACCCAACATTATTTGTCTTTTAATGTTTTAGATATTAAGATGCATTGAATGTAAGAAGCCTAAAGGGCATGTTTTGTGTATTTAAACTCATATGTTGAATGAGAATGACAAGGAGAAAAGTAAAAAAAAAAAAACAACTTTACAGTCCAGACATCTCTTCTTCTGGAAATTTTTCCTTTATAAATTTTAGCCTCCAAAAATCAACACCTTCGCTAGGTCAAAACATGCAGATTTATTTCGTACTTCGTGAATAGGTTGTCTAGGAAACTAAGATTAGTGGAGTTCTATGGGTATAGCATGTTCCAAGAAGCTTCGATCTATAGATTTTCATGAATGCCTAAGAGAGAGACACAATAAGAAAGAAACTCCTGTTGGATACCATTGTTCGTCCTTTCCTGTCTAACTAAAAATATGCTAGACAGATCGTTGTTAGAACCGACGGACAAAAGTTAAATTTAATTTTACTCTTACCTGTTCTACTCGAAGAATAGTGGTTGTAAGAGGTCGATCCACAGGGAGGCGATTGGAGTTGCATAAAAATTAGAACATTCACTCAGATTCAAAATCGACTTTTGAATGATGGAAGAAAAACATTATTTTGAGGATGTTGATGGATTCTCTAGTCTACCGGAGAATATTTTTTTTATTGAAATTAACTAAAAGACAGGTATTTAAATTCAAAAAAGCATTTATTTAATTAATCAAAGAAGAATTTTGGCATAAATTAAAATGGATAAAATAAGAAGATTGAAGCGAACACAAATTGCATGAAGGAAGATTTAATTGTATTGCATAACAAAGAAGAAAGATTACAGAATTTGGAGAACGGAAATTAAAAATAATAGAAATTAAAAACTTTAGCATAAATAGATCTCTCTATTAAACTAAAACTAAAAACTCCAAGACAACATGCTCTCAAAATAAAACTCTTACTAAAAACATTGCTCTCAATCAAAATAAAAATAAATAAATAAGAACAACATGATACCCAAAACAGAACGATTAAACACCAATTAAAAATATAACCTTTAAAAGAAAAACAACTAAAATAATAAAAAAAAACAAAAGAAATGTAATGCTCTGTTTTCAAATATGAAAACAGAGCACTACTGCCGATCCTTTCTTCTTCCTCTCGCTCGACTTCTCCTCCCTCCTCTGTTCTTTGGAACTGATCCCCAACCGAGCACACTTTCTTCCTCTTCCTCCTTCCCCTCTTATAGCCGCGGATGCATTTGAAATGGAATCATGGGTCGTCCGGGATGCTGGGATGGACGAGGAAATGGTGGGCGTGCTCCGGACGGCTTCCCTCTTTGGCCACGGACGCGAGATCGCCGGACGCCTGATGCGGAAGGGAGGCGCGGAGTTCCTTCACGGACGCGGGATCGCCGGGGAGGAGCCGACATGGAGCTTGGCTGCGTTCGTGTTGATGGCGTGGAGGATTTGGAAGGAGCTGGGGATGCGGTGGATGCTTGAAGATGGCTTGGGTCATGTGCCAGTTTCTGCAATGGAATTGAATTTTGGAAGAAGGTCTGGGCCTTTCTTTGCCCTCCTGAGAGGGAGCTGGGAGACACCAAGTTCCGTTCAATTAGTCATATAAAAAAATAGTATGATATGAAATTTGGCTTGTAGGGTCATCTGTTCTGACTGGAGGTCAATTGCAAGTCTTTCAAGTCATGGGTCACCCAGCACCTCATAGTTATGATATGGTCAATTTAGATTTGCACAAAATTCTTTCCTAAAAGCATAAGGAAATTGGACCCGATTCGGACCCGAACCCGACTCGGACCTGACCCGATCTTCAACCGGGTCGGATCTGGGAAGGGATCTTTTTTTAGTCAAATTTGTACTCAATGTGCATTTTATCTCTAATTTATGAAAATCTGTGCCAAACCCAAATATAATATTAATCTAGTGAATTTATCATTATCGGTTAGCAATAATACTAATTTAGGTGACATGTAGGTCGCACTTTTGTGCTCTCATCACACCCCCCAACCAGCTTATTGCTAGTCTCTAGCAATTTAGTGCGAAAATGATAAAATGAGAGTGCAAAAGTGTAATTTATTATTTAAAAATAGTAAGATAAATACTCATTTTCGTAGAGCAGTACGATTGCACTTAGCACGTGCAACAAGCCTTTAAACCCCTAGGTTATCCTAGTGGACGAGTGTTGTCTCGTGAGGGTTTGCAGTGAAGTTACCCACAAACTTCAATCCCAAAATAAAATTTGTTTTATGAAATGAAAGTCTAATTTCAAGTACATAACTGATAAGAATTTCAAAAGCACACAAGGTTTTAATTACTAAGTAGCCCAATTTCTAGGTTAGTATGCAATTTAAGTTGAAGTCATTAAGTTTTCCGTTAGGGAGTTGTAATACTTATTTATACTTGAGTGCTTAGTGAAGTCTAGACCATGCACCAGCTAAGGTTTCGGATCTCCAAAATATCGCTAATATTAGTAGTTTCCAAGAATTGGTCGGACAAGACCTATTTGCTGATTCAAAATCATCTTATCTGCAGGATTTCGAAAGTTGTGGATGTTTACTTTAATACCTCATGGGCTTTATCTGTAATATTCCAGTTTACTCGAATTTTTTTCAACGACGGCTTTCATACTATTGTCTTTTTTAAGGTCAATATACATTTTTTTTTTCATTTTTTTTTGTTTTTTTTTTTTTTTGGTATTAAAGAGAAATGATAATATATATATTGTGCACTTTTACTCCTGTGATGATTCCTCCATGTAGCGAGCAATTAGTCGACAATTCTCACACCAGTTGGCATGAGGTGTCGGGCATCAAGACTCCCCTACGGACCTATGCTCGGATTTCTCATCACAAGCCCGCGGACCTTTGACAATAGGTAGCCCTTTTCGATGTACCTGACTAAATCCCTTTTTTTTTTTTCTTTTTTTTTTGGATCAGAAAAAGATGGTTCATCAGGATTCGAGGTTGCTACCATATTCTCAACACAATGTCGAACCTATACCTTAGAAAGTGCAGGCCAGATGTGTTGTGAAATTCAAAGCACTAATTAGCTTACAACTCACTAAAAGGAACTTAATAAAAAGAACTCACTTTGCACTACTTCCAACTAGTCATTGGGCTCTTAGATTTTATATACCTTGTGTGTTGTAAATTTTTTTTTTTTTTTCAAAAAAAATTTTACCTAAAAACTCTTTTTTTTTATAAAAAATTTCAAATGCATAAAAATACCCCCAAACCTAAATCTAACATTGTCCTCAATGTTAAAGAAAATTTAAAGCAGTAAGAGGACAGAGGAGAAGTACCTGATATGGGTGGGTTAATTGAAAGTTGGGGCAAAATCTCCCAAACCTGCATGTTAGTAATTTATTGATGATTTTTTTTTTTATAAAAGAAACTTACATGTTGGGTTGCCTCCCAAAGAGCGCTAAGTTTTATGTCTTCAGCCAGACAAAATGTAAATCTCCCTTTTTTTTTTCAACCATTATCTAAGAATGGTTTTGGAAGAGTCCGATGAAGAACAGTCGGCTGATGACGATCTATGCTCCTAAGGGGAATAGAACTAAGAGGCGCATGCTTGACCCCTTCCTCGGAATGGGCAAGGTAAGCTTCTAAAGGGTCCTTATTATAAGTTTGTAAGAAAGTCTCCTGAACCAGACTTTCAATCATGTCAACTTCATTGATTTCTTTGTCGTCTGGTGGTTGTTTACTTATGTTGAAGACATTAAGCTCGACTTTCATGTTGCCAAAAGATAACTTCAGCATCCCATTTCGACAGTTGATCACAGCATTTGCTGTGGCTAAGAAAGGTCTACCTAAAATTATAGGTGTGTGACTGTCTGGATGTATTGCAGGTTCAGTCTCAAGGATAACGAAGTCCACAGGATAGTAAAACTCATTTACTTTCACTATTACATCCTCTACAATCCCCTTGGGGTACTTCACTGTCTTATCTACTAAGAAAAGGGTAATATTTGTAGGCTTTAATTCCCCCAAACCTAATTTTTGGTACACATAGTAGGGAAGTAGGTTTACACTGGCTCCTAAATCTAATAGAGCTCTTTGGATGATCGTCTCTCCTATTTTTATTTCAATAGTTGGGCAACCAGGGTCTTTGAATTTCGGGGCAATCTGCTGTTGAATGAGAGATGAGGCTTGTGCAGCCATAACAGCTTGCCTAGGAATACTGGTTTTTCTTTTGACCGTGGTGAGGTCTTTCAAGAATTTTGTATAGGAGGAAATTTGTCTTATGGCATCGAGAAAAGGTATATTTATTTGAACAGTTTTAAAGATTTTCATGATTTCATCAAAGTTAGATTGTTTCTTGGAGTCCCGAAGTCTACTGGGAAAGGGAACCTTGGGTTTGTATGTTTTTATGGGTTCTTCCCTTTTTTCCGGTTTGTCCTGTTCTTGACCCCTCTTCTGAATAGGGTTCTTATCGGATTCAGTTTTATTTTCCTTTTCGTGTTCAGGAAGTTGGACTTTATTGTCCACTTGCTTGCCAGACCTTAAAGTGGTAATTGCCTGGACTTCATAGGTCGGATTTCCATTAGAATTGATTTGATGCTGACCTATCTGACCTTGATTTTGTTGTCTACTAGGGTTAGGCACTGGTTGACTAGGTAGTTCACCTTTCTTCCTATTCCCTAGAGAGTTAGCTATTTGGCTCAGACTATCCTCAAGTTTTGCAATTGCTTGCGCATGGAATTGGTTAGTCTGGGCTTGGGCTGTATTGGTCTGTTGTTGTTGCTTGATAAAATCTTGTTGTTGTTTCATCATATTAGCCATCATGGTTTCTAATTGTGAAGGTTGCTGTGGGATAGGGGCATTATAAGGAGGTAAAGATGGAACCAAAGGTCGGTTCATTTGTGGTGGACCTATCCTGGGGAAGTTGTTTTGAAAACCTGGTGGACCACTTTGATGCTGAATAGGTTCATTTTGCTTGTATGAGAAATTTGGGTGGAACCTATTATCAGGGTGGTAAACTGGGCTGAACGAGTTGGGAGTGGGCTTCTTAAAGGCACTATATGAATTTAGAGCATTTGCTTGCTCGGCCTTTATGATGGGCAGATTAGGGCAGCACTCCACTAGATGCTCCGGACTTTACACAAGACACACAAACTATATGACTCGTGTTCCACTTTCATGATGGGATTTGACTCTTTGTATGAACTCGAACTAGTGGAAACAGTAAAAGCATCAAACTTTTTACTTAAGTTGTTCATTCCAGTCACCAGATTGGACATGACATTTTTGAGTTCTGGGTCTGCTTTCATTTCATAATTACCTGGTTTTCTAGACCCAAACTCATCTCTAATTACTTCCTCACCATAGCTACTCCAATTTTGGGCATTTTCAGCTAAGTCAACAAGAAATTCATAGGCTTGATCCGGGGTTTGGTTCATGAACCTATCCTTATGCATGGACTCAATCATGTTTCTATGTGCTGGAGGTAGTCCTTTATAAAAGAAGTGGACCAGATCAGCCTTATCAAGCCCATGGTGTGGGCATTTGACCAACAAGTCATGGAATCTTTCCCAAAGTTGGAAAAATTCCTCCTCAGATTTTCCTCTAAAAGTTCTTATGGCATCCTTAATTTTTTCAGTCTTTACCATAGGATAGAACTTAGCCATGAACTTCTTAGATAGTTGTTCCCATGATATGATGGAATTTGAAGCAAGGGAATACAGCCATGCAGCAGCACGATCCTCTAAAGTCATTGGAAACAACCTTAATTTAATACCCTCTTCATCTAAGTTTTGATTTCTAAACGTTTGACAGATGGTCAAAAATTTGTTTAGATGAATATAGGGTTGTTCACTCTCGAACCCATGAAACTTGGGTAACATGTTTATTGTTGCAGCCCGAATCTCGAATTGGGCTGCATTATTAATTGGTAATACTATGCAAGTAGGGGGACTAGCGGATGCGGGTGCAAACAATTCATTTAGGGTTCTAATGTGTTCACCCATTGTAGAGATCGACGGTTGGTTTACAATTCGCAGGTTGTGATGAAAAGTTCTTTCAATCTCAGGATCAAATGGGGTTAACTTATCCCTTAATGACCTTCTACCATGCATACATTTTCCACAACTTAATTAGATTCGACTCCTACAATGAACGAAATCCTAAAAGAAGAGAAGGGCTAGACACAGATGACCACAACCAACACCACACAACAATTTGACCCTATTAGTCTTAGAACTAAGTGAGGTTTAGTAGCTTCTTAAATCTAGTTACACAGAGATGTATCAGGTTAAAAAGTTTCTGAAATTCCCTCTGTTGCCCAGATAGACAACCCAAGAGGGGGGGTGAATTGGGATTTTAAATTAACTTAGCTAATTAAAACTTTGTGGATGATTAACTAAATACTATAGCCAGTTATTTAATTAAAGCTAAGTGCTGTGAGTAATGTGTGGGGAAGAAGATGAGAGACAATGCACTACAAACACAAAGTTTTATAGTGGTTCGGAGCTAACCCTTGCTCCTACGTCCACTCCCCAAGTCTCACTTGGGAATTTCACTATAACCCCCTTGGATTACAGCCGGTTGTTTTGCAAGCTCACAACCGAACTTGTTGTTTTACGAGCTCACAACGAACTCGGTCGGTTTTCCTAGGCTCACCGACTAGAACCGTCCCCGATTGTTTTCCCGGGCTCACAATCAAACCCTTACACGTTGGTTTTACCCTCGGCTCACCAACAAACCTATCTCCGTTGGTTTTCCCTTTTGGCTCACCAACAAACCTATCTCCGTTGGTTTTCCCTTTGGCTCACCAACAAACCTTAC
The DNA here is from genome assembly GCF_051530095.1 of Phoenix dactylifera. Classification (NCBI taxonomy): domain Eukaryota; kingdom Viridiplantae; phylum Streptophyta; class Magnoliopsida; order Arecales; family Arecaceae; genus Phoenix; species Phoenix dactylifera. The sequence continues at coordinate 20,002,485 of NC_143190.1, read as the reverse complement.
ACCGTTGGTTTTCCCTTTGGCTCACCAACAAACCTTAATCCCCTTGATTCAATCCCCCGATTGAATCAAGTAAATACACGAGATAGAAGAAAACAGAAAATAGCTTCTCAAAAAGCAGGTTTAAAACAATATAATCGTAAAGGAGTTAGAAGCCCTCAAACGCTTTTAAGCTGGTGAAGAGATGTGGCTTCTGGAACTCCGGTCTCCTCTTGAAAGAGTGGTCGACTTGAAAGCAGGAGGAGGAAGCTTTTAATGCTGGAAAGATGTTGGTTGAGCAGTAAATGCAGATCTCCCCTTTTTCTTGTTGAAGAGCACTTAGAGAGCTTGAAGACTTGAATGCTTGGAGTGGAATATCTGTTCTCTCCTTTGCTACAGTCTTCTGTGGCTATTTAAGCCAACCCCCACGAAAACTAGCCGTTACTCTACTTTTTCTGGCCGTTCTGCACACTCTGCGCAGCCTGACAATGTGACCGTTGGTGGGTTGGAGTCGACTCGCGCGATCAGGAGTCGACTCGGCTGTAGCAGGAGTCGACTCGAGCTTTTCCGGAGTCGACTCGGCAACTGTTCCAAGTTTGAATTAAAGTTGCCGTCTTGACTGGGAATCGACTCGTCTTGTTCTGGAGTCGACTCGCCAACTTCTGCCGCTGACCTGGCAATCTTGGAGTTGGCTCATCCTCTGAAGTCCGTGGACCTAAATTTGAATTTTGTCCACACGAGTCGACTCGACTATCTTGGGAGTCGACTCGAATCTCAGAGCCCGAACTCCCGATTCTCTGTCTTTCGGCTCATCCAGTCTTGGAGTCGACTCGAACTTCCTTGGAGTCGACTCGGTTCTCAGTTTCCGAAAGTTGGTCTTCTGCCTTTTGACGTGAAGCTTGTCTTGGAGTCGACTCGAGCTGTCTGGGAGTCGACTCGAATCTCAGAGGCAGTAACTTGATCTTCTGTCTGTTGATGGTCGCTCAGTCTCGGAGTCGACTCGTGTACTTCGGGAGTCGGCTCGAATCTCAGAGTCCATAAAACGCTCTCTGACTTTTTCTTTGTGTTCTTCTGAGAGTCGACTCTTACTTTCTTTGGAGTCGACCTGCCAACCATCGGAGTCGACTCGCGTTCCACTGGAGTCGACTCGAATCTCAGACCCGAAAACTGCTCTCTGACTTTTCTGTCTGTTTTCAGTCGGAGTCGACTCTTACTGACCAGGAGTCGACTCGAGCTCGTGCCAGTGACCTTGGTACGCTTGGAGTCGACTCGTGAAACTCGGGAGTCGACTCGAGTCTCAGACATTGGTTCAGCAGACTTCTTAACTTATCCAAAATACTATGAACCAAGTCTAGAAACACTTGAGCAGGATTTTCACTGAAACACTCCATTGAATTCATTAGTAATCACAAGATATACTCAAATGCTTTGAGCTCATCAAAATTAAACGGGGTTTTAATCAATCACTCCACAATCTCCCCCTTTTTGATGATGACAAAACTTTGAGTATATGTAAAATGAATTGCTCAATAAATAATGAAATGAAATCCATAAATGAATTCAAATGTCTGAAAAATTTAATTTATCCAAGTTTGAAAGGAGTGAAACATTAAATTTCGGAGTTAAAGCTCCCCCTTTCATTTGGAATTATATAAGCCTTCATATCATGCAATCAAATGTTTGGCTTATATATTATTAATGATTTGGCTTGATTAAAATTCAGATTCTCCCCCTCAACATATGCATTCTACTATGTTTTGATTCTCTGAATTTTCTTTTAATGCTTTGAAGTTTTTGAACTGAATTTTTGTTTTTAGAGGGAAAATCTGTCAATTTGTTCCTGAGTAGAATTCAACTAATCTCCGAATATCCCTAGAATAGATTCTGGAGATTACTCCATTAGGAGCCCCAAAAGAGAGATAATGAGCCTCGAGGTACCGAATCCACTTAGAACAAATTTGTGTGTTTCAGGAGTTTATCTTTTTATTGTACACTTAGAACAAATTTGTGTGTTTCAGGAGTTTATCTTTTTATTGTACAAATTTTATACATATATCTCCCCTTTTACATACTCTCCCCTTTTACATACTTTATACATGTTTCTCCCCCTTTTTGTCATCATATCAAAAAGGAGGTGATCACACACAATCAATGGCACAAACAATCATCAAATGGCACAGAAGTGAAGATAAGATGTCTACTCATTGTATTGATATGAATGTAAGTACATCTGAGCATACAAAAGTAAGAACAATACAAAAGAAGACAAAACACAACTCAAAATCGTCTATGTCCTCCTCGAGGATGTAGCTCCTCCTCTCGAGGATGTGGCTCCTCCTCTCGAGGATGCGACTCCTCCTCTCGAGGATGCATCTCCCCCTCTGGAGGATGTGGCTCCTCCTCCCAATCGGCTCCGCTCCATGAGGAGGGCGACTGCCTCGGTGACATGGCCAAGCTGTGTGATGATAGACGTGGTGGCTCTGCTGTGCATAGTGGAGAGCTCAGTCACCGACGTCTGAAGCCCAGTCACCGAGGTCTGAAGTGCGTCCAGCTTGTCGATGAGCACATTCGACAAATGCTCGACCCCCTCGGTGGTGGTGTGCATGTCACGACCTATGTCCTCTCGAAACTGTCGAGTGGTGCTCGTGATTTCACTCATGTTGCGGAACTGGGCCTGCATCAAGTCCCTCATGTTATATATCTCTTGCCGCACCTCAGCCGTCATGTCTGTCACGGCTGTCAAGGATGGGACCAATGCTGAGGATGGAGTGGGTGCAGGAGTGGGAGCTGGCACGGAACCTCGGAGCTCTCGGAGCAGCTCGTCCCTCAAATCTCGGACGATGTCCTGCCGCAGCTCCCGGAGCTGCTCTGGATCAATACGGACCTCCATAGATGGTGGAGCTGAGGAGGAAGGTCCGGCAGAGGTGGTAGGAGCAGGAGGAGTGGATGGAAGGTCTGGATGGTCTGGGAACTCTGGGTAGTCAGAATCTGGCTCAGGACTGGGTGATGGTCTGGTGGTCTGAGCGGTGAGAGTGGACTTCCTAACCCAGATCCCTTCTCTCTTCCGAAATCCCATCCTGTGCATGGTCCCCGTACCCAAGCGATCAGTCCATCGCAAGGCACGAGAGGGTTCCTTCTCAGGAATGGAAATTTCGTACTGCCTAAAGAGAAGAGTGAATATCATTCCGTATGGGAGGGAGAGCCTAGGTCTATCCAGGGGCTCACACATATACCTATAAATGAGCTTGGGAAAGTTGACCGGGGTGTCCTGAAGAATGTAAGACATAATAGCTAGGTCCCTCTCATTCACAAAATCAAATCTCCCCGTCTTAGGGAAGATGGACCTGGACAGAATGCTCAAAAGGATTCTCACTTCAATAGGAAGTGAGCTAGCATATACCTCATCTAGGGGAGACTGAGGTGGATGCCCTAAGACGATCGTAAGGGCCTCGAATCTATCCTCAGGATGTGTAGGAGCCATCCCTACTAATGGAAGGTGGAGGATATGGGCAATGAGGTCCTCTGTGACTCGCAACGGGACACCTAGTACCGTGCCCTCAATACCTCCATCTCCCCGATGGACGGTACTGTAAAACTCTTGAACTAGGCCAGGATAGGTGGGAAGGTCCAGGGTGAGGAAGTACTCTAGGCCCTGGGCTCTAAGCCTATCGCCTATGGTGAACCCTTCCCGGGAGAGATAGTCGAAAGTGACATATCTCCCGGTCGTGACAGCCTTCCCGGCCAACGGCCTAACGCGAACCACCCTAGGCGGGGAACGATCCGGAGGAGGTTGCCTCGCGGGATCGTGCCGCGCCTTGGAGCGCCGCTCGGGACCGGCCTCGGGACGGGACCTCTTTCTAACAACTCCCTTGCGAGGCATCTTGACCTAAACGAGATGAAAAACCTAGAGAACGAAGAAGGATCGACAGAGGAAGCTCGGGACTGACCTGAAAAGACCTAGGAACGGACGGAAACTCAATGTCCGGCGAAGAATCGACGGGAAAAGGGCTTGGAGACGATCGAGGATGACCTAGGAGTCGGCTCTAGGGCTTTGTGAACAGTGGCGGCTTGAGGAATAGTGTTTGCGAAACGACAAACCTAGGGTTAAAAAGTCGGATCCCGACTGCGAGTCGACTCCCCTGAGTCGCGAGTCGACTCGACCTCGAGTCGACTCCAGAATATGCGCGAGTCGACTCCCCCTCTGCTGCCATCTTTGCGAGTCGACTCCCGCAAATGCGCGAGTCGACTCCCCCTTAGGAGCCGGCTCTGAAACTTATTCGAGTCGTCTCTAACCTTGGCACGCACTTAAAAATCATGCTATAACCGTGCCAGATGAGGGAAAATCACTTAATTAAGGACTGATTTGATGATCACTGAATAGAAACTCTACTTTAACCATATTCTAATCATCAAAATCAATTATTCTAGTGGAAACTACCACTAGGATGGATCAATCACTCCTAATCCCCTTCTAAGCACACTAAACCTCTCTTCACTTAGGGGTTTTGTGAAAATATCTGCTAATTGATTATCAGTACACACAAATTGGAGTGACACATCACCATTCAATACATGATCTCTTATGAAGTGATGTCTTATCTCAATGTGTTTAGTTCTTGAGTGTTGAATTGGATTTTTAGTTAGATTTATGGCACTTGTGTTATCACAATTAATGGGAATTTTATCTTGTTTAATGCCATAATCTTCTAATTGTTGTTTAATCCATAAGATTTGAGCACAACAACTCCCGGCTGCAACATATTCAGCTTCTGCAGTGGATAATGCAACCGAGTTTTGTTTCTTGCTAAACCATGAGATTAGGTTTTCTCCTAGAAATTGACAGGACCCGCTGGTACTTTTTCTATCAAGTTTACATCCAGCGAAGTCTGAATCTGTGTACCCTATTAAGTTTAGGCTAGATTCTTTAGAGTACCACAGCCCTATGTTCTTAGTTCCTATTAAGTATTTAAAGATTTTCTTAACTGCAGCTAGGTGTGATTCTTTAGGATTAGCCTGATATCTAGCACACATGCACACACTAAACATAATATCAGGCCTACTTGCAGTAAGATACAGTAAAGAACCTATCATACCTCTATAAAGTTTTTGATCTACAGATTTACCTGATTCATCTTGGTCTAACTTACATGATGAGCTCATGGGGGTGCTGATTGACTTGTTTCCCTCCATATCAAACTTCTTGAGCATCTCCTTGATATATTTGGCTTGATTGATGAAGATGCCTCCTTCAGATTGTTTGATTTGAAGCCCGAGAAAGTAGTTCAGCTCTCCCATCATGCTCATCTCAAACTCACTCTGCATCAAATCAGCAAATTCCTCGCAGAGGTGATTGTTAGTAGCACCGAAAATGATATCATCAACATAAACCTGTACTAATAACATATCCTTATTTTTCTTTTTCAGAAATAATGTTGTATCTACATTTCCCCTAGAGAATTCATGTTCTAATAGGAATTTACTAAGTCTCTCATACCATGCTCTAGGTGCTTGTTTTAGTCCATAAAGTGCTTTGTTCAGTTTATATACATGATTAGGGTATTGATGATTTTCAAAACCAGGAGGTTGTTTTACATACACCTCTTCATTAATGTACCCATTTAAAAATGCACTTTTTACATCCATTTGAAATAGTTTGAAATCCTTAGAGCATGCATATGCTAATAATAGTCTAATAGCCTCAAGTCTAGCTACGGGAGCAAAGGTTTCATCAAAGTCTATACCTTCTTCTTGATTGTAGCCCTTTGCTACTAGTCTAGCCTTATTCCTTATAACAATTCCATTTTCATCTAGCTTATTTTTATATATCCATTTTGTACCTATAATTGGATATTCAGAAGGTCTCTCTACTAGATCCCACACTTTGTTTCTAGTAAATTGGTTTAGTTCTTCTTGCATTGCATTTATCCAATTTACATCATTTTCGGCTTCTTCTATATGTTTGGGCTCAAAGTGTGAAACAAAAGCTAGATGGTTGTTTAAATTCCTAAGGGATGCTCTAGTCCTAACCGGTTGAGATGGATCATCTAGAATTAGTTCCTTAGGATGCCCGTGAGCATACCTCCAAGCTTTAGTTAGCCCATGATCCACTATAGGCTCTTGGTTTGATGCTTCTCCTTCAATCAACTTTTGATTATCATCTTGTAATCCCATCTCATCTATCTTTTCTTCAAGTATTTCAATATCATCATCAAAATTAACCTTCTTACTAGATGAGATGTCACTAGAGTCATCAAAAACAACATGTATAGATTCTTCTATAACTAGAGTTCTTTTATTAAAGATTCTATAAGCTTTACTAGTTGTAGAATAACCTAGGAATATTCCTTCATCAGATTTAGGATCAAATTTTCCTAGATTATCTTTTCCATTATTATGTACAAAACACCTACATCCAAAAACATGAAAATAGTTAACTTTTGGTTTTCTGTTTTTCCACAGTTCATAAGGTGTTTTCTTTATAATGGGTCTTAATAAAACTCTATTTAATATATGGCAAGAGGTATTAATGGCTTCTCCCCAAAAGTACTTAGGGAGGTTACTTTCACATAACATCGTTCTAGCCATTTCCTCTAGTGTTCTATTTTTTCTTTCCACAACTCCATTTTGTTGTGGTGTCCTAGGTGCAGAGAAATTATGGGTTATCCCCTTTTTACTACAAAATTCATCAAATAATTGATTTTCGAATTCGGTACCATGGTCACTTCTAATGGCTATGACTGAAGACTCTCTAGCATTTGTTACTTCCTTATGAAACTTTTTAAACATGGAAAATGCTTGGTCCTTATGTGCTAGAAACATGACCCATGTGTACCTAGAGTAATCATCTACTATGACTAGACCATATTTATTTCCACCTAGGCTTGTTGTTCTAGTTGGACCAAATAGGTCCATGTGTAATAATTCTAGAGGCCTAGAGGTAGAGACACATTTTATGGATTTAAAAGAATTCCTAGATTGTTTGCCAAATTGACATGCTTCACAGATTTTGTTCTTTTCAAATTTTAATTTTGGCAAACCTATCACGGAGTCTCTTTTAACTAGTTTAGTTATTGTGTCCATGCTTGCATGACCTAACTTACGGTGCCATAACCAACTAGCATCATTTTCTTTGGTTTCATTTACAACTAGACATTGGTTATGTTTTGCAAGATCTTCTAGGTCTACAACATATACATTTCCACGTCTAATCCCTTTAAAGACTAAACTATTATCATTAGGATTTGTTATAATACATAGTGATGGTTTAAACATAACATCATATCCTTTATCACATAATTGACTAATGCTTAACAGGTTATGTTTAAGACCATCAACATATCTAACATTATCTATAAAAGTAGAGGGGGTGATTTGAACTTTACCAATACCAATGATGTGACCTTGGTTGTTGTCTCCAAACGTCACAACACCTCCCTTCTTAGCTTCAAGGGTGAAGAATTGATCTTTATCACCCGTCATGTGCCTTGAACAGCCACTATCCAAATACCAGCAGTTTTTGTTGACCTTGGCTGCAAGACACTCCTACACAAGCAAATCATGTCATCTTAGGTACCCAAGTTTTCTTGGGTCCTTCATGGTTAGTCACGTTGGTTCCTTTTGGAACCCATACCCTTTTAATTTTTCTTTTAGTTTTATTTTTCCTAAAATTACATGCATTTGCTTTATGTCCTACTATTCCACAACGAAAGCAAGTTATTTTCTTAATTTTAGTTTCCCCAGCTTTAACAAAGAAGTTACTAAGAAATTTTTGCTTATTCCTTGGTTTATACCCTAAACCCGCTTTATTAAATACGGCTCGTTGATTATTAAGTATCATGTTTAACTTTTCAGAACTATATGTGAATTTTTCAACTAAGGGTTTGTATTTGTTTAGTTCTTTAGTTAATGTTTGATTTTCGGTTTTTAGATCATTTAGCTCTTTTGTTAGATCCTTGTTTAAGACTTGTTTATGGTTTTTGAGATCTGAAAGTTCCTTTGTTAGTTTCTCAATATCTTTCGTTAAGGTGTTAGTCTTCTTAATTAAGAGTTGGTTGCTTGTCTTAAGTTCTAGATTTTCTTTGGTAAGATTATCTTTATCCTTAATTAATGAATCATGCTTATGAATATAAGTTTGGTTAGTTACTTTTAGTTCTCTGTTTTTAACATTTATATTCTTATACTCAATCATTAATTCATTGAACGCATCATAAAGTTCATCAAATGTAAAATCAAAATGCGTATCGGAAATTACCTCATTTTCGTTGGCCATGAAACAGAAATTGGCCTTCTCTTCTTGTTCTTCATCTGATGATGAAGATGATGCGTCGGAGTCCGATAGGGTGGTGACAAGTGCCTTCTTCTCCTTGTACTTACTCCCCTTCTTCAGTAAGGGGCACTCTGCTCTTATGTGTCCCGGCTTCTTGCACTCGTAACACCCAATCCCCTCATTTTCCCTTTCCTTACCTTTGTCTCTGCGGTAGGAATTTGAGGGACCTCTCCTTTGATGATACGTCTTCTTGTGGTTGATAAACTTCTTGAACTTACGCACAAGAAGTGCCTCACCACCATCTTCCTCATCTTCTTCCTCTTCACTACTGCTGCTGCAAGACAAGTCCTTGTTAGAAGAAGTAGATTTTAAAGCTATTACCTTTTTCTTATGGAAGGACTCTTCCTCGTTGTGTTGTTTCATGGTAAGCTCATGCGTCATCAGGGATCCAAGGAGCTCTTCAAGTGGAAGCTTGTTCAAGTCTTTAGCTTCTTGGATCGCCGTCACCTTGGCTTCCCACGACCTTGGTAGACAGCGAAGGATTTTCCTGACAAGTTCACTGTTAGTATAGTTCTTGCCAAGGCTTTTTAGGCCATTGACAATATCAGTAAACCTAGTGAACATGCTTGTGATTGTTTCATTTGAATCCATTTTAAATAGTTCATATTTATGAACCAAGATGTTTATTTTGGATTCCTTGACTTGATTCGTGCCCTCATGGGTCACTTCAAGTCTGTCCCAAATTTCTTTTGCAGAATTACAAGTTGAAACTCTATTGAATTCATTACGGTCTAAGGCACAATAAAACACATTCATCGCTTTAGAGTTTAGTTGTGCCTTCCTCATGTCATGTTCATCCCAATCTGTTTCTAGTTTGGGTACCTTAACACCCTCTACATATGTGGATGGGATGTATGGGCCATTCACTACAATGGTCTACATCTCATAGTCTTGGGCTTGGATGAATATTCTCATCCTAGCCTTCCAGTATGAGTAGTCGGATCCATTGAAGAAAGGGGGTCTTTGGGTGGACTGACCCTCAATGTGAGAAGATCCAAATGGGGTTGTCATTTTGATCTTTTAACTCTTGAGTGGAAGAGTTTTTGGCTCTGATACCACTTGTTGCCCAGATAGACAACCCAAGAGGGGGGGTGAATTGGGTTTTTAAATTAACTTAGCTAATTAAAACTTTGTGGATGATTAACTAAATACTATAGCCAGTTATTTAATTAAAGCTAAGTGCTGTGAGTAATGTGTGGGGAAGAAGATGAGAGACAATGCACTACAAACACAAAGTTTTATAGTGGTTCGGAGCTAACCCTTGCTCCTACGTCCACTCCCCAAGTCTCACTTGGGAATTTCACTATAACCCCCTTGGATTACAGCCGGTTGTTTTGCAAGCTCACAACCGAACTTGTTGTTTTACGAGCTCACAACGAACTCGGTCGGTTTTTCCAGGCTCACCGACTAGAACCGTCCCCGATTGTTTTCCCGGGCTCACAATCAAACCCTTACACGTTGGTTTTACCCTCGGCTCACCAACAAACCTATCTCCGTTGGTTTTCCCTTTTGGCTCACCAACAAACCTATCTCCGTTGGTTTTTCCTTTGGCTCACCAACAAACCTTACACCGTTGGTTTTCCCTTTGGCTCACCAACAAACCTTAATCCCCTTGATTCAATCCCCCGATTGAATCAAGTAAATACACGAGATAGAAGAAAACAGAAAATAGCTTCTCAAAAAGCAGGTTTAAAACAATATAATCGTAAAGGAGTTAGAAGCCCTCAAACGCTTTTAAGCTGGTGAAGACGTGTGGCTTCTGGAACTCCGGTCTCCTCTTGAAAGAGTGGTCGACTTGAAAGCAGGAGGAGGAAGCTTTTAATGCTGGGAAGATGTTGGTTGAGCAGTAAATGCAGATCTCCCCTTTTTCTTGTTGAAGAGCACTTAGAGAGCTTGAAGACTTGAATGCTTGGAGTGGAATATCTGTTCTCTCCTTTGCTACAGTCTTCTGTGGCTATTTAAGCCAACCCCCACGAAAACTAGCCGTTACTCTGCTTTTTCTGGCCGTTCTGCACACTCTGCGCAGCCTGACAATGTGACCGTTGGTGGGTTGGAGTCGACTCGCGCGATCAGGAGTCGACTCGGCTGTAGCAGGAGTCGACTCGAGCTTTTCCGGAGTCGACTCGGCAACTGTTCCAAGTTTGAATTAAAGTTGCCGTCTTGACTGGGAATCGACTCGTCTTGTTCTGGAGTCGACTCGCCAACTTCTGCCGCTGACCTGGCAATCTTGGAGTTGGCTCATCCTCTGAAGTCCGTGGACCCAAATTTGAATTTTGTCCACACGAGTCGACTCGACTATCTTGGGAGTCGACTCGAATCTCAGAGCCCGAACTCCCGATTCTCTGTCTTTCGGCTCATCCAGTCTTGGAGTCGACTCGAACTTCCTTGGAGTCGACTCGGCTCTCAGTTTCTGAAAGTTGGTCTTCTACCTTTTGACGTGAAGCTTGTCTTGGAGTCGACTCGAGCTGTCTGGGAGTCGACTCGAATCTCAGAGGCAGTAACTTGATCTTCTGTCTGTTGATGGTCGCTCAGTCTCGGAGTCGACTCGTGTACTTCGGGAGTCGGCTCGAATCTCAGAGTCCATAAAACGCTCTCTGACTTTTTCTTTGTGTTCTTCTGAGAGTCGACTCTTACTTTCTTTGGAGTCGACCTGCCAACCATCGGAGTCGACTCGCGTTCCACTGGAGTCGACTCGAATCTCAGACCCGAAAACTGCTCTCTGACTTTTCTGTCTGTTTTCAGTCGGAGTCGACTCTTACTGACCAGGAGTCGACTCGAGCTCGTGCCAGTGACCTTGGAACGCTTGGAGTCGACTCGTGAAACTCGGGAGTCGACTCGAGTCTCAGACATTGGTTCAGCAGACTTCTTAACTTATCCAAAATACTATGAACCAAGTCTAGAAACACTTGAGCAGGATTTTCACTGAAACACTCCATTGAATTCATTAGTAATCACAAGATATACTCAAATGCTTTGAGCTCATCAAAATTAAACGGGGTTTTAATCAATCACTCCACACCCTCCTAGATTAGACAGCTCCTAATCTCCCTTCAGATTAAGCTTGAGCTTACCAGTTAAGCAATCCAGTAATCAGTGACCAGAAAAGTCCCGGGGTGTGTGGTGGTGCCAGAAGGGATACACCGATACCACAATACCCGTAACAGTTCTCACTGTTGTAAAACTTTCCTAGACATCACCAATTACTAAATTCTCACTGGAGTGGCTTTCAGCCGCTTCTTTCCAAGAGCCTAATTGAGCTCGAAAACCCTAAGGCCAACGTCTAATTTGATTTTAATTTAATTTGGCTTAGGATAAGTATGCAAGGTGGTGATTTTTGGGCTAAGGACAGGTAATGACTTCCCGACCTTATCTTTTTAATGGGTTTTGCCCTTAATTACTTTATGCAAATGCTTAATACTAAATGCAGCAAATAATCAATATATTTTTTAAAGTTTATGCAATGTCATTAGGTTATATTGATTAAATGAGCAAGCAAAAAAAATTTTTTTTTTTATTTTTTTTATATTTACTATTTTCTTAATTTTTATATTTAAATTTTTATATAGCAATAACTTGAATGTAAACTAAAACTAATCCTTATACGTCAGTCAATCTCTGAATGCCCGTTGAATAAGCTCTGGAGATTACTCCGTGAGGAGTCCCAATAGAGGTATGATAACCTCGGGGGATTGCACCCTATCAATTACTAGCAAAAATAATAATTTTTTTTATATATTTTTTTTTGATTTAATTAAAATTTTTTTTCTTTTTAAACTTCAAATTTCGAATCTCAGAATTCAAATTTTGAATTTAGAAAATTTTTGAATTTTTGAATTTTTTTTTGAATTTTTTTTTTGAATTTTAAATTTCGAATTTCAAATTTCAGAATTTAATAACTACGAAATTATTAACTAGAAATTATCAAAATAAGAAAAATTAATAAAAATAAAAATAAAAACTTACTACCGGAGTACGTTCACTCCGGGCATCCAAAATTTGATTTGATCTTCGTGATCGTTCTTGCTTCTCGATTTGCCTCCCCGGCAACGGCGCCAAAATTCTGTTCGTCCTTTCCTGTCTAACTAAAAATATGCTAGACAGATCGTTGTTAGAACCGATGGACAAAAGTTAAATTTAATTTTACTCTTACCTGTTCTACTCGAAGAATAGTGGTTGTAAGAGGTCGATCCACAGGGAGGCGATTGGAGTTGCATAAAAATTAGAACATTCACTCGGATTCAAAATCGACTTTTGAATGATGGAAGAAAAACATTATTTTGAGGATGTTGATGGATTCTCTAGTCTACCGGAGAATGTTTTTTTTATTAAAATTAACTAAAAGACAGGTATTTAAATTCAAAAAAGCATTTATTTAATTAATCAAAGAAGAATTTTGGCATAAATTAAAATGGATAAAATAAGAAGATTGAAGCGAACACAAATTGCATGAAGGAAGATTTAATTGTATTGCATAACAAAGAAGAAAGATTACAGAATTTGGAGAACGGAAATTAAAAATAATATAAATTAAAAACTTTAGCATAAATAGATCTCTCTATTAAACTAAAACTAAAAACCCCAAGACAACATGCTCTCAAAATAAAACTCTTACTAAAAACATTGCTCTCAATCAAAATAAAAATAAATAAATAAGAACAACATGATACCCAAAACAGAACGATTAAACACCAATTAAAAATATAACCTTTAAAAGAAAAACAACTAAAATAATAAAAAAAAAAAACAAAAGAAATGTAATGCTCTGTTTTCAAATATGAAAACAGAGCACTACTGCCGATCCTTTCTTCTTCCTCTCGCTCGACTTCTCCTCCCTCCTCTGTTCTTTGGAACTGATCCCCAACCGAGCACACTTTCTTCCTCTTCCTCCTTCCCCTCTTATAGCCGCGGATGCATTTGAAATGGAATCATGGGTCGTCCGGGATGCTGGGATGGACGAGGAAATGGTGGGCGTGCTCCGGACGGCTTCCCTCTTTGGCCACGGACGCGAGATCGCCGGACGCCTGATGCGGAAGGGAGGCGCGGAGTTCCTTCACGGACGCGGGATCGCCGGGGAGGAGCCGACATGGAGCTTGGCTGCGTTCGTGTTGATGGCGTGGAGGATTTGGAAGGAGCTGGGGATGCGGTGGATGCTTGAAGATGGCTTGGGTCATGTGCCAGTTTCTGCAATGGAATTGAATTTTGGAAGAAGGTCTGGGCCTTTCTTTGCCCTCCTGAGAGGGAGCTGGGAGACACCAAGTTCCGTTCAATTAGTCATATAAAAAAATAGTATGATATGAAATTTGGCTTGTAGGGTCATCTGTTCTGACTGGAGGTCAATTGCAAGTCTTTCAAGTCATGGGTCACCCAGCACCTCATAGTTATGATATGGTCAATTTAGATTTGCCCAAAATTCTTTCCTAAAAGCATAAGGAAATTGGACCCGATTCGGACCCGAACCCGACTCGGACCTGACCCGATCTTCAACCGGGTCGGATCTGGGAAGGGATCTTTTTTTAGTCAAATTTGTACTCAATGTGCATTTTATCTCTAATTTATGAAAATCTGTGCCAAACCCAAATATAATATTAATCTAGTAAATTTATCATTATCGGTTAGCAATAATACTAATTTAGGTGACATGTAGGTCGCACTTTTGTGCTCTCATCAACCATCTAGTTGGATTTCTATAATATGATTTTTTTCTCTACCTATTATTTTTTTTTTTTGGTACAACGGCGGTTCACACCCTATGGGTGTGGATGCGGCTAACAAAATTGAAAAACAACAAAGTAGATAAAGAACCCGGTGTGGGTGCGGCTAACAAAATCAGAAAACAATAAAGCAGATAAAGAACCCAGAACTCTATCCCGCTCCATCCAGCTAGTAGGGCTGTGTGATCAGAAGTGGATCTTACCAGAGGAGTAAGGGAGATAAGGGGGTAGTGGGCATGCCATTCTATTGAGTTGAAACTTTTTGTTGAGAATTAAACTTGTTTATCAAGTAGTAACACCCTAACCTCATTTTATCCATTGTTTATCAGGAATACACCCTTCTTGATCAGTTTTTTGTGTTGGTTATCTCTAACAAATTGGTATCAGAGCTTGGTTTAGAATCATGAACTCAAGTAGTGTTCAATCATCGGTTCCCAAGTTATCAAAAGAAAACTATGATATATGGTGTATCCAAATGGAGGCCCTGTTGGGTTCTCTTGATGTATGGGAGCTAATCATTGATGGATATGTGAAGCCAGAATCAGCCGAGGCAGAAGCGGCGTTGAAGAAGGTAGAAAAGAAGTTACTACAAGATTTGAGGAAAAGAGACAAGAAAGCTCTTTATGCAATTTATCAAGGGCTTAATGATTCAATGTTTAAAATTGTCTCTGAAGCAAAGACATCAAAGGATGCATGGGAACTCCTCAAGAAAGCATACAGTGGAATATAGAAGGTGAAGAAGGTTCATCTACAAGTTCAAAAAACTCCGTTCGAGACTCTATACAAAGAAGGTACAGAATCAATTTCAGATTATTTTACTAAAGTTTTGTCTATTGTGAGCCAATTGAGAAGAAATGGAGAAAAGATAGAAGATGTTCGAGTGATAAAGAAAATCTTGCATTCCCTAGATGCAAGGTTTGATCTTGTGGCTATAGTAATTGAAGAATCGAAAGATTTGGAGGAGATGAGTCTAGAACAACTGATGGGCTCTCTTCAAATTCATGAGCAAAGACTTGCAAAAAGAGGAGAAGAAAATTCTGTGGAGCATGCATTGCAAATGAAGCTCATACTTAGAGACAAGAAATCCGAATCAAGTAGAGGAGGATTTCAACGAGGACGAGGCAGAGGTTCTCGTGGCAGAGGAAGAGGCGATAGATGGCAGCAATCAAATGAAACGAAAGAAGGCAATGATGAAGGCAATTCATTTAGAAGTCGTGGACGTGGCCGTAGTCGTGGTCGCGGTCGAGGTTCAGGCCGTGGACGTGGTAGTCAGTCAAAATAGAGGTATGATAAATCCGAAATTCAATGCTATTATTGTAAGAAGTTTGGTCATTATGTCTTTGAATGTTGGTACAATACTAACAACAATGAAGAGAAAGTGAATTTTGTTGATAAAGAAGAAGAGTAACAAGAACCAGTGTGGTTGTTGGCCTATGACAAGTTTGAAGATTGCAATTCTAGCACATGGTATCTTGATACGGGTGCCTCGAATCACATGTGTGGAGAAAAGGAGTTTTTCATTGAGCTTGAAAAAAAACAGTATGGCAACATTACTTTCGGTGATTTGTCTCAAAAACTAGTAAATGGCAAAGATAAAATTTTGTTCGAATTGAAGAATGGTGAGCAAAGGTATATCTCTGATGTCTATTATGTTCCAGACATGAAAAACAATATTTTGAGTTTGGGGCAATTGCTTGAGAGAGGATATGATATACAAATACAAAATTTGAGTCTTTCTATTCGTGATAAAAATAATACTTTGATTGCTCATGTAAAGATGGCCAAGAATCGGATGTTTCCTTTAACTTTGTCTATTGATTATTCGAATTGCTTCAAGGCTACTGTTGCAGATGATTCTACTCTTTGGCATCTTCGGTATGGGCATCTGAATTTTCAAGCATTGAAGCTTTTGGAGAGGAAGAAAATGGTGATTGATCTACCAAAGATTGAACACCCAAGCAAGTTGTGTGAAGTTTGCATCTTGGGGAAGCAACATAGAAAACCATTCATGAAGGGAGGATCGAGAAGATCAAATCAACGCCTTGACATGGTCCATTCAGATGTATGCGGGCCAATTAATCCTACTTCAATTGGTGGTCAAAAGCTTGGGTTTACATGTTGAAAGAAAAACTTGGGTTTACATGTTGAAAGAAAACTTGGGTTTGCGTCTCCAAAGTTGGCGTCTCCAAAGTTTGCATCTTGGGCCAATTGACATGATTATAGTGCCAAAACTTGGGTTTACATATTGAAAGAAAAAAGAAAAGTTTTGAGCAAGTTCAAGGAGTTCAAAAGCATGGTTGAGAAGCAAAGTGATTGTTACTTGAAGTGTCTTAGAACTGATAGAGGCAGTGAATACACCTCCGATGAATTCAAAAAATTTTGCAAGGACAATGGGATTGTGCATCAATTCACTATGCCTCAAATACCGCAACAAAATGGCGTCTCGGAAAGAAAGAATCGAACCATCATGAATTTGGTGAGATGTATGTTGAAGCAACGAACAGTTCCTAAGGAATTTTGGGCTGACGCCGTTGTGTGTGCAACGTACTTGATTAACAGATTTCCCACAAAGAGAATTGGTGATATTACACCAGAGGAGCATGGAGTTTACGGAAGCTAAGAGTTGACCACTTGCAGATTTTTGGGAGTATTGCTTATGCCAAAATTTAAGAAGAAAAAAGAACAAAGCTTGAAGACAAAAGTCAGATGTGTGTCTTGCTTGGTTATGGAGAGAATTCTCATGGCTACAAGTTGTACAATCCAACTACCAAGAAGTTTGTGATGTTAAGAGATGTTGAATTTGATGAGGAGCAAATCTAGAATTGGGCAGGCAATGACCAATAAAAGCAAGTTGTTTTTGATGACGAAAATGAGCAAAATGACACAAGAGAGGGGCTGAATGTTGCTGAAAGTTCGCCACAACCAGTAGATATTATTTCATCTTCTCCAGCAGCGAGGAAGACAAGAAGCATCCAAGACTTGTACAATATCACAAGATGAATTGATCCATTAACATTTGAAGAAGTTTATCAAGAATCAAAGTGGAGGAAGGCGATGCAAGAGGAGATACATGCCATTACCAAAAACAATACATAGGAGCTTACTTCGCTTCCACAAGGACACAAGGTGATTGGTGTCAAATGGGTTTTCAAGACCAAAAGAAATGCAAAAGAAGAGGTGGAGAAGCACAAAGCAAGGCTAGTAGTTAAAGGCTATAAGCAAGAATACGGAGTTGATTATGAACAAGTGTTTGCTCCAGTGGCTCGAATGGAGACAATGAGAATGCTGATTTCGGTGGTGGCTTAAAAGAAGTGAAAAATCTTTCAAATGGGCGTAAAGTTCACTTTTCTCAATGGGCATCTTGAAGAGGAGGTCTACGTTGATCAACCTCCTGCTTTTGTTGTGCAAGGAGAAGAAGAGAAAGTCTACAAACTGAAAAGAGCTCTCTACGGGCTTAAACAAGTGCCAAGAGCATGGAATTCCAGAATTGACGGATACTTTATTCAAAATAGATTTACTAAATGTCTAAATGAACATGCTATATACATGAAGACTAATCTGCAGGGTGATGTTATGTTTGTCTGTCTCTATGTGGACGACTTGATTTTCACCGGCAATAATTTATCCATGATTGAAGAATTCAAGAGCTTGATGGCAAAGGAGTTTGAGATGACCAATTTGGGTCTTATGGCTTATTTCTTGAGCATTGAAGTGAAGCAAGGAAATGATGAAATTTTTATTTCTCAAAAGAAGTATGCAAAAGAAATCTTGGCAAAGTTTGCTATAGATGATTGTCAACCGGTTGATACCTCAGTCGAGTGTGGGGTGAAGCTAACAAAGGAAGGTGAAGGTAAATTTGTGAATCCAACTTATTACAAAAGTCTGGTTGGATGTTTGCAATATTTGACTTATACTAGACTTGATATTTTATATGGTGTTGGTTTGATGAGCCGATTTATGGAGACCCCGAAGAATTCTCATTTAAAGGCAGCAAAGAGAATTTTAAGATATATCAAAGGTACACTTGATTATGGAATGTTTTATTCTTCATATACAATTTTGGAGTCGACTGGATTTAGCGATAGCGATTGGGCTGGAAGTTATGATGATCGAAAGAGCACTACAGGGTTTGTGTTCTATCTTGGTGAAGTTGCGTTTACATGGTCTTCGAAGAAGCAAAATGTTATTGCTTTGTCAACGTGTGAGGCTAAATATATAGCATCATCTTCATGTGTTTGTCATGCTATTTGGTTGAGAAAATTACTTGAAGAGTTGCAGCTGAAGCACGAAAGTTCAACAATGGATAACAAATCAGCTATTACATTAGCGAAAAATCCGATTCGTCATGAGAGATCGAAACATATTGATACTCGGTTCCATTTCATAAGGGAACATGTGAAGACTAAAGATGTAAAGCTCATTTATGTAAAGTCAAGTGAGCAAGTTGCTGTTATATTAACAAAGCCACTCAGTGTTCAAGTTTTTCAAAAGCTAAGAAGGTTGCTTGGAGTGATGGCACATGGTGGAACAAGTTTAAGGGAGGAGAATGTTGAGAATTAAACTTGTTCTTATCCTTTATTTATTGTTTTGATAATATATATATCTTGAGTATTGAAAAGTTGTATTGGAATATGTAGAGACTCCTAGAAGTATGAAAAGTCAATCTAGAAAGTTGAAGAGTCATTATGTGGTTCATGAACTTAGTTCTAGGAACTTGGTTCTTTTCTTTTAAAAAGTTGTGTATGAATTTAGTCTAAATTCGTATGGAAATTGGTCTATAAATTTTCAGCTTTGTAACTTCATATTACAATACTTGAATCAATGAAATCTGAGTCTATTATCAAGTAGTAACACCCTAGCCTCATTTTCTCCATTGTTCATCAAGAATACACCCTTCTTGATCAGTTTTTTGTGTTGGTTATCTCCAACAACTTTTATCAAGTTTCGCAAGGCTTGCTTCTTCCTTGAAGTTGGTCCAAGTGTACTTCATGTTTGCCACATTGATCTCAACAAGATCAAGGTCATCGATAAATTTGTTGAACTCCCAAGAAGCCACATTGCTACTCTTTTCACCCTGTCTTTCGGAGGTAAAACATGTGATGTTGAAGTCCCCAACAATGATCCAAGGACCAGGATGAAGTGATCTAATGTGTTTAAGCTCGACGAAGAAAAGTTAGCGGCTTTGATAGTCATATATATAGGTTGTAAAGATTAGTAACTAACCATTGACCGTCATCTCCTAAAAAGGAGAACTAGGTACTAATGGAAAACTCTTTGCTGTGGACCGAGTGCCTACAACCATGGATGAATCCCAACATGTTAGATGGCCTCCTGAGGAGCCTGAGGCTTCTTTAACATGCCATTTGTCAAAAGATATACTGCAAGTAGATTTAGTTAGTTTGGGATTGATATGGTCGAGTTTTGTTTTCCGCATGCAAACAATCCAACACCTGGAATCTTTGATGTGCTTTTAATCAGCCTACGCTTCTTGGCGAGTCCCATTCACCTCACATTCAAGAAGAGTATTGTCATTTGTGTCGAGATACTTTTCCAACTGTTGTGAGTGTTTTACTGTGTATCTAGAGTATCCAAAATGAGGTTGCGTGATATGGTCTCTTTTATTAGCTACTCCAAATAGTTGGATGTTTAGTACATGACAAAAGGGTGGTATTGTCCAGCGGGGATTGGATTTGCTCACTCGCAAATAGCAAGTGACCAACATGGGAACAAAAGGTTGAACTGTAAGGAAAGAGCAAGGTACAATTCGAGACCTAGCAACCATCTTCAGTCGTATAAGCAACATTCTGGGAGACCATTGGGCAACTAGTCCCCTTGCATGGAAGAAGTTCAAGCTTCTGGAGTTTGAGCACAGCACCTTTAGAAGATATACTGACACCATACTTTTTACCTAGCTTGATGATATCGCTGGTAGTTAGGGAATTAATGAAAAAGGACATCCTTCCTATTTCGGTTGGTGTTCTGGATCCCTAGGGCTTTGTGTGTTTTGTGATGACCCAAAGATTGATTTAAAGATTGATTTTGATGATCACAAAACCTTGAAGTATAAATACTAATGTTTGTGTTGCAAGGAGAAAGATATTTATTTTGCAAGGAACATAGCAAGTTGGATGAATACAAGAAGGCCTCCAAAGCTCTCAAGAAAAGTTGGAAGAAAGCTACAATTTATTGGCCCAAGTTTCAAGTTTAAAGTATTCAAGTTGGAGGAGCAAATTCTAAAGAAAAATTCAAAAGAATAGTTCTCGAGTCGACTCCTCAAAAATTCGAGTCGACTCCGATACATGCCGAGTCGACTCCCAACGTTTTCGAGTCGACTCAAAAGGGTAATAGAGGAAAGACAGAACAAAGAATTTTAGACCCTGCAATCGAGCCGACTCTAGAGGACCACGAGTCGACTCCGAAGTCAGGCGAGTCGACTCCTAATTGTGCAAGAGTCGACTCCCAGAGAAAAGCAAGGCAAAAAGTCAGAGAGACAATTTCGGACACTGAGAGCCGAGTCGACTCCCGCAAAGTCCGAGTCGACTCCGAGGCAGTTCAACTCCAAAGACAGAGGATCAGTTTTCGAGCTCTGAGAGCCGAGTCGACTCGAAGAGAATCCGAGTCGACTCGAGGAAGAAAATCAGAAAGTATGTCCTCTGGATTCCTGAGAATGAGCCGACCCCCAAGTGCCCGAGTCGTCTCCAGCTATTGGCGAGTCGACTCCAGTCTGGTCCGAGTCGACCCGAGGACAAGGCATGCACATTAATTCAAATTTGGAACAGTGGCCGAGTCGTCTCCAGTCAAGCACGAGTCGACTCCTGCAACAGGCGAGTCGACTCCAGATCGCGCGAGTCGACTCCGATCCCAACGGAAATATTGTCAGGAGGTACAGACTGTGTCCAACGGCTCTATTTTTGTCTCTAACGGCTAGATTTTTGGTTCCACGCCATCTAAAGCTATAAAATCAAGAGGAGAGCTAGGGGAGAAGTGATCGAAGTAGGAGAGAACACTTAGAAAAGAGATCTCAAAGAAGAATCTCCCAAAAAGCACAAAAGGGCCATTCAAAGCAAAATAGAGAGAAGAAGAGCATCCGAGTGAATCCCAAAGCTTCCTCTCCAACTGTGTGCTGCCTCAGTGATCCTCTACCTCGTGCGAAATCAGAAGAGGGTCAAGTAAAGAAGAAGCCGAGTTTCCTCATCTACACAACTTGTTTGAGGGCTTCTCTTTACCTGTTTGTTTATATTGTTATATTTGCTTGTTTAAGAAGCTTTGATTTGTTTTAAATTCGTGTTCTAATATCTTGTAACTTGATTCAATCAAGGGATTGAATCAAGGGGTTAAGGTTTGTTGGTGAGCCAAAGGAAAAACCAACATTGTAAGGTTGTGGTTGGTGAGCCTTTGGAAAAACCAACTGGGTTGATTGTGAACCCGGAAAACAATTGTTGTAAGGTTGTGGTTGGTGAGCCTTTGGAAAAACCAACTGGGTTTGATTGTGAACCCGAAAAAACAATCGGTTGGTTCTAGTCGGTGAGCCTGTGAAAACCGACCGAGTTCGTTGTGATCTCGCAAAACAACAAGTTGGGTTGTGAGCTTGTAAAACAACCGGCTGTAATCTGGAGGATTATAGTGAAATTCCCAAGAGGTCTTGGGGAGTGGATGTAGGTGCTGGGGTGCACCGAACCACTATATGTTTATTGTGTTTGTGATGCTTTTTGTCATTGTCTAACTTGCTCACTTACTTACTTAGATAAATTGCTTGCTTAACTCTTATCCGCGCATCCTTTAGTTGCAAGCATATTCAATTTACTTAATCAAGTCTCATTCAATAAATCAAACTGTTGCTAAGTTTAAATTTCACTGTGCATCTATACAACTTAGCATAATTAATTGAAAAGTTTTAGAAGTAGTATAAAAGTTTTAAAAGACCCAATTCACCCTCCCTCTTGGGTTGTATCTACTGGGCAACAAGTGGTATCAGAGCAGGTGCTCTAAGATTAATTATTGATCTCACGATCAAGAGCCAAAGATCATGATAACTCAAATAGA
Organism: Phoenix dactylifera; assembly: GCF_051530095.1. Taxonomy (NCBI): domain Eukaryota; kingdom Viridiplantae; phylum Streptophyta; class Magnoliopsida; order Arecales; family Arecaceae; genus Phoenix; species Phoenix dactylifera. The sequence continues at coordinate 19,980,429 of NC_143190.1, read as the reverse complement.
TAGTTTTCTAAGAGAAGGACACTTAATTGATACACCTCCACTATTTAATGGCATAAACTATACACATTGGAAAGCACGCATGCGCATTTTTATACAATCACTTGATTATAATTTATGGAGCATTATAGTCAATGGAACACACACAAACACTAGTCATAATGAAAAAATGGTTCAACAAAATTCAAAAGCCATGAACCTATTATATTGTGCATTAGATAGGAATGAGTTTAATTGCATATCTTCTTGCATGACTGCTAAAGAAATATGGAATATGCTTGAAGACAAATATGAATGCACTAACAAATCTGAAACATCATGTGTAGAAGAAGAGCAGTATCATATTGCAAATCCATGCTTCATGGCACATGAGGTACATGCTGAAACTGAAAGTAATTTTACATTTGATGAACTTCACGATGCCTTTTCTGATTTGTATTTAGAATATAAGAAACTTATTTGTAAGAACAAGAACTTGAAGAATGAAAATCAAATTCTAATAGATGAAAAACTGAAACTAACTAGTAAAACTGAAATCTTAATTAAAGAAAATTAAGAACTAAATCAAAGAAATCAACTTCTCACTGAAAGCCATGATAAACTTAAGAAAAACAATGAATTACTTTCAGAAGATAACATAAGATTAACTAAAGAAGTTGACAAATTAAAACCTGTTGTTGAAAGATTTACCTTCAGCTCTGAAAAATTGAACCTAATGATAAATAATCAAAGAGCTAAATTTGATAAAGTTGGATTAGGATATCAACCTTGGTACACCCAAAAATCTTTCGAGAATATGTTTGTTAAAACAGTTTTTAATTATTCTAAAACTGATTCCTATAATACTGATAAACAGGAACAAAAGCCAAGTAAAATCTCTTCTATTGTTCCTAAATCTATACATTACAAATTTGATGAACCTAAAAGGCAAAAACAGAAAACTGAAGGTTTATCTACTACTTATGTTAGATCTATGTTTGTTAAATTCAACAAGAGGATACAGAAATACATCCCTTGTAATCCTAAAATCTGTAAATTTATGGACAAAATAGCTATTAAGAAAATATGGGTTCCAAAAGGAACAATTATAGCTAACCTACAAGGACCCAAAAGAGCTTGGGTTCCTAAGTTGAAAATATGATTATTTTTCAGCAAGTATGTCTAGCTATCCAAGGTTCTAATTAAAGATGTTATCTAAACAATGGGTGCTCTAGACATGTGTTAAAGAATTGAATTTAAAATGTAATTAAGAAGAATGATTTAAATAAAAGAAATAATGAAATAAGTAATTCTTGCATCCTCTCGTATTGAAATTACTTTATTAGTTGATTAAAACATAACTTGCAAGTATTAATCATTTTTGTGATATAAGTAATATTTTTTTTGGTATGAAAAGAAAATATATTCAAATCACTTCATTTTATAGTATTCTCTACTCACTATTGGATAAGTTGCTAAATGATTAATTAATTTATTAAAAATAACTCTATGAATTCTCTATATGCTTGATTAAGAATTTTTATCCATAGCATTATTTTTATTGATCATAAATATGAGAATGTGTACTTGGTATACCTTTGAATATATGTATTTAAATACTAAGATCAAAGAATCCTTTTTGGCATGTAAACTTACCTTATGCTAGTATGGACCTAATTTCAAAAGACCTTGTCATTGGTTTACTTAGATTATCTTCTGCAAGGTCAAAGTTTGTTATGCATGTTAACTAAGGAAACAAACAAGAATCAATTTCTAAATCTAAGGATGTTGTTTCCATCACTAAGTTTTCAAAAGCTTACATTGGATTTGTTCTTGACAAATAAAATTGAAGTATTTTTTGTATTTGCTAAATCTTGTAAAAGTGTTTCAAATGAAAAAGATTTTCAAACTGTGAAGATAAAGAGTATCATGGCACAGTGGTGAAAACCAAAATTCTGATAAAGTTTATACAGAAAATAATATTAAATTCAATTATTTCAGCACCAAGGACACCTTAAGTAAAATAGTGTTAATGGAACTCTTGAAGAAATGAAAAAGACAATGGTGTATGATAGTCATCTACTTAAATGATTTTTGTTAAAAGCTATCATCACTGCTTGTCATACATATGATTTCTATTATATCTATTTTTGATGAAAACTCCTTTTTGATCTTCTGAAAAATAGAAAATGAACTATTGCATATCTTTCATATTTTTCAGTCGTACATGTTATGCTTGATATGTTCTTATGAAAATAATGCCAAATCGGATAAAGATATTTCTATTCTTGGATATCATTCATCAAGCCATGCATATAGAACATTCAATGAAAAGATTCGAGTTGTAGAAATATCAATTCATTTTATTCTTTATGAGACTAATGTTTTATTATCGAGATACTAAAATTAAATTATATATGTATATGGTTAATCTTTTACATATAACAATCTGAAAACTTGTTAATAATTAGAACCAAATTGAGTTTTTCAGAAATGCACTTAATGAAGAAAAATTAATGACTACTAAAAGGCTAAATCAAGAAAAGATGAAATAGATCTTGACGAAATTCTTGCATGATTAGAAGTTAAGATCACCATTATCATTTGCTTGGTTTATGAGCTTTATATTCTATCAAATGAATGTGTAGAATGCACTCCTAGGTGCTTATTAAAGAAGATATATGTTAAAAAAAAATACCATATTTGAAAACACTCATTACAAATATGATAAAGCAATATATAATTTGGAACAAGCATCAAAAGCAGGATATAAAAGCTTAAGTAACCTTTTTTTTAATAGAAAGTAATAGTGATAAATCTATGCATCAAAAAGAAGAATTTGTGATATCTTATTTTCTCAAGGTATGCATTGATGACATCATTTTTGGTTCTACTAATGAAGAGTTATATGAAGATTTTACTAAGCTCATGCAAGGTGAGTTTGAAACATGTATGATGAATGAATTAACATCTTCTCTCAAACTCCAAATTAAGACAAACAAGAAAGGAGATCTTCATTGACCAAAGTTAGTCCACAAGAAAACTCTTATAGAAGATTGGCATGAAGAAGGTATGTCTATGACCCCATCTTGTAGAATTTGAAAAGGATGAGCAAAGTAGATCTATTGTTTTAAAGCTGTATTGAAGCATGATAGAATAATTATTTTATCATACAGCTAGTAGATCAGATTGTATGCTCATTATGTGACCTTGTGAAAGACTTCATTCTAACTTTAATGAATCGTATTTTATTGATAACAAATAAATCATAATCTGAGTTTTGATAGGAACAACTGTTTAAGATAAGTTGATTAAAACTTAGCTAGCGTGTCTTGTTGATAATTATCTTAAGCAAATAAAATCTAAACTAAATTGATTTTGAAAATAAGAAATTGATTTAACCTTGATAAATCTTCCTAGTGCCTCACATGCTTGTCCTTGAACCATCTTGGTTAATGAAACTATCTCTTTAGTTCAAGTGATATGTGCTTGCTTATATTTAGGCAATCTCTTGAGTAAAGTGACTCAATATTCAACTATTGTCATATCTTATTTTGAGTCATCTAGTTAAAAAAATATGTTGGATGAATGGTTTGTATCTTGAAGAAACTAATTACTTTCTTTCAAGAAAGAAAAGGAGTTTGTTAATAATGCAGGATCCTTGAGCAAGAAAATGAGAGATTTCAACTTGAAGGACACCTCCACATAAGATACAATAAACATTCACATGCAAACAAGAGAGAGGACCTTCTTCAACCAAAAGTTCATACATAAGAAATCTAGTAGGTATTTGACTTGAAGAATGCAGAATGAATCGGTAATTTTAGATACCTCTCTCATAAATTAATTGAGCAAAGTCAATAACTTAAATCTTATTATGGCATGATTAAATTCTTTAATTATTAATTTTTGATATCATGTCTATATATGTATTGACTGACTTATACTTTTAGAAACTGTTTCATGGTTTGCCCAAACTAAATTATTTCTTTGCCTATATCATAACCATGAAATACACAAGTATATGCTTAAAATTTTGATGTAAAATAACTTGTGAGAAGTTATGAATTCTTGGGCACAATGAAAATGTTGTTTGCATGATATACATCTATATGATACATAAAATTATTTCTTTATTCTGCTCTTTCATGTAAATTACTTGAGAATAACAAAAAAAGAGAGAGATAAAGAAAAGAAAATGGATATTATTCAAGAGAAGTAAAATCTAAGTAAAGGCAAATACTTCAATCTTAAGGAAAAGCAAAACAAGCATAATAGATTTGGCACATTTATGAGACTCGTGAAAGGGATAAAATCCGCAATTAATTACATTTAAACAGGGAGAGTTTGAAGTGAACCTTTTAAATTTTCTATATTGCTCATCATAGGGATGGTGCCAATGGGGAGGCTAGTGGTAGTACCCGGCACTATTTGACCCAACTATTCGGTGTAGGGTATATTAGGGACGGCACAAGAGGGAGGCTAGTGGTAGTACCTCGTGCCCCTTCCAACTCCACCGGATAGGGAGCAAATAGAGTATAGAGCATAAGAAAGTAAAAACAAAAAAAAAAAAACAATATCAAAATGTTCGTTAATTGGTTAAGAAAAGAAATTAAAAAAAAAGGGAGGAAATGAATGACAAAGTAAATGAAAGTATATAAGAAGAATCAAGTCAAGTATTAATCACTTGGAAACACACCTTAAGGATGAAATTAGTGGAAGATTATATTTAAATAGGGAGAGTTAATTCGAAAAGAATTGATTTTGATCCTTGACATGCTTGTTCTTAATATTTTAATGCATAACTTAACACATAATATATTTTGCATGTGGCATGATGTTTTGAATTATGGGTTCTCAATATTTTGTAATGCTCCATGCTTGGATAAGTGGATTGAAATATGTCTTAACTTGGAATATGTCTTAACTTTGCTCACAAGTCTTTGCTTCACCCTTGCCTCAAACTAACTTGTGTTCCAATGCTTGAATGTTTAAAATACTACATAAAGTTTTTTTTTTAGTAATATTAAAAAGAAATATCAGTTTTATCATTCACGATTATCTTTGAAAGTTAAATAGATTTACAAAAAGAAGAAGAGAAGGATATTTCTATTTAGGCAAAATAAATTGATCTTGATCTATCTTTCTACTTGCCTAACTTTGATACATAATGTCCTAATACTTGTTAAAATATCCTTTATTTTGTATCGAAACTCAATATTAAATACAAAGATTCTGAAAGTGCTCGAATGTTATTGAAATATGTGTTTTCAATCTTAGTGATTTAAGATGAGCTACAATATAGAAGATACATATCTCAAATTATAATTGTGAAAGCCTTCTTGAAAATTCTTATGAAAATTCAGAATCTGATTTTGTATAAAAGCTTAAACTTAACTTAAAAATGCTTATATCGTTACATCTTTGTAACCTTAGTTATATGCTTCAATGATCACGTCATTCAGGAGAATAACTCAATATGATTTCTAAATGAAAATTTTAATATAAGAAAAACAGAATTAATTTTGACGCCTTGGTTGATTGTCTCGATACGCATCCGAAACATATCTTTTCTTATCCTTAAAGTGTACTAATATTGGTCTAAATAATGTGTCTTTCAATGATCTTAATTGCAAACAAATATTTTTAAATATATGATTTTATTTTGATATTAAAAAGATTTTTTGTGCTTCATGTATACATTGCTGAAAAACTATGATTAAGAAATTGAGTTCTATAAATATATATACTTCAATGATCATCTATATGTTTTTCTCTCCTACATTATTAAAGACTTCCATCAATATATATATATATATATATATATTATTAAGAGAGTGAATGATCTTAAGTCTAGAAACATTTCAGCTCACTCAAATGATTCTTAAAAGAAAGAAAATGTAAATGCTTTTGAAAGAATTTGAGCTTCAAATGAATTATTTTCTGATTAATATTTCAGTACATTTTCTCAAAGATTAAGAGGAAGCATAACTTGTTCTTGAAAGATTAAAAGGAGTGATTGCTATAAATTTTGAATAATTCTAGATCACTCTACATTCTTGATATCATAAAGTTTCAGTTTTATTCACGTTTATCATTAAAATCTGAAATTCAACAAAAGAAAAGAATGATTAAAGAAGAATGCATCTTTTGAGGGGGAGCTTTAGATATTCAGTATCTTATCCTAAAGTTACTTTAATTTGATGCATACCTTGAATTTTATGGATTGATTTTGATGAACCTCATTGTGTTGCATGACTTCATGAATACATAATAAGCTTGTACCTTGAGATGAGTTGTATAAAGGTTGTTTTATCTCAAAATTTGAGCTTTATGGAAATAGAATATATTGAACATATATTTTCAAGTTTGACAATTTTATTGGACACTATCTTCAAATTTTAAACTCTTAAATGGAATGAATAATTAAGGGGGAGAAAGAAAATTTTAGAGGGAGAGATCATATGGAACTTAATCGCATAAATCCATAACTAAAGGAGAGAGAAAGAACACCGAATAAGAAGTGATCCTAATTGCAATTCAAACAGTTGATCTTAAGAGCCTCTAGCTTAAGAACACCGAATAATGTTGAACTTCATTGAGTAACTCTTAGAAAATCTATTTTGGAATTCACTAATGAGTTCTTATTGGCTTGCTCTTTAGAACTTCAATTTTGTGTCAATTCATTATTATATGTATCAAAATGTACTTATTTTTAAAGGAATAAAAGAACTTTGAAATCATACTTAATATATTGCTATTATACTCCAAAAAGAAAATTAGTTCAATTGCTCTCATGCTGCTAAAATACTTAATATATTGGGCAAAAGATCTTAAATGAACAAGCTTTCATACTTATTATTAAAGAATGATTAGATTTTCATTCGTGCTTTCTTTGAATATCATTCTTGGTACTTCTTGAATTAACTTGAGAAAGTTTCCACCTACACTTGATTTGAAAACTATCTTTGGAACCACATTCGATGTGTTCTCATTATAATTGGCTCTGATCTATGCTCATTAATCTTTTTCTAACATTATTGCCTTGAGTTATATGATTCATATTCTTGCAATAATTTGACATACAAATCAGAGTACAAAAAGAAAAAGAAATATTTGAGTATTCTTATCTTTGTGCTTAATGTTTCATTATCTTGCAACCTTTTTGATGTTGTCAAAAAGGAGGAGAAATATCTGATTATATGCTCATAATGCTTTATGTTTTGAATTGAATACAAATCAGCTTAAATTGAAATATGTTGATTGTGTTAAGCTGATTAAATCTAAAGCATTATCATGAAGTATGTTTTAAATATATATGTTTTCTACTTCATGCAACTTAGCTATGCATTAGTTCTAGAACACAATATATTTTATATTGCACATACTCCAAGTTTTGTCATCATCAAAAAGGGGGAGACTGATGACCCAAAGATTGATTTAAAGATTGATTTTGATGATCACAAAATCTTGAAGTATAAATACTAATGTTTGTGTTGCAAGGAGAAAGATATTTATTTTGCAAGGAACATGGCAAGTTGGATGAATACAAGAAGGCCTCCAAAGCTCTCAAGAAAAGTTGGAAGAAAGCTACAATTTATTGGCCCAAGTTTCAAGTTTAAAGTATTCAAGTTGGAGGAGCAAATTCTAAAGAAAAATTCAAAAGAATAGTTCTCGAGTCGACTCCTCGAAAATTCGAGTCGACTCCGATACATGCCGAGTCGACTCCCAACGTTTCCGAGTCGACTCAAAAGGGTAATAGAGGAAAGACAGAACAAAGAATTTTAGACCCTGCAATCGAGCCGACTCTAGAGGACCACGAGTCGACTCCGAAGTCAGGCGAGTCGACTCCTAATTGTGCAAGAGTCGACTCCCAGAGAAAAGCAAGGCAAAAAGTCAGAGAGACAATTTCGGACACTGAGAGCCGAGTCGACTCCCGCAAAGTCCGAGTCGACTCCGAGGCAGTTCAACTCCAAAGACAGAGGATCAGTTTTCGAGCTCTGAGAGCCGAGTCGACTCGAAGAGAATCCGAGTCGACTCGAGGAAGAAAATCAGAAAGTATGTCCTCTGGATTCCTGAGAATGAGCCGACCCCCAAGTGCCCGAGTCGTCTCCAGCTATTGGCGAGTCGACTCCAGTCTGGTCCGAGTCGACCCGAGGACAAGGCATGCACATTAATTCAAATTTGGAACAGTGGCCGAGTCGTCTCCAGTCAAGCACGAGTCGACTCCTGCAACAGGCGAGTCGACTCCAGATCGCGCGAGTCGACTCCGATCCCAACGGAAATATTGTCAGGAGGTACAGACTGTGTCCAACGGCTCTATTTTTGTCTCTAACGGCTAGATTTTTGGTTCCACGCCATCTAAAGCTATAAAATCAAGAGGAGAGCTAGGGGAGAAGTGATTGAAGTAGGAGAGAACACTTAGGAAAGAGATCTCAAAGAAGAATCTCCCAAAAAGCACAAAAGGGCCATTCAAAGCAAAATAGAGAGAAGAAGAGCATCCGAGTGAATCCCAAAGCTTCCTCTCCAACTGTGTGCTGCCTCAGTGATCCTCTACCTCGTGCGAAATCAGAAGAGGGTCAAGTAAAGAAGAAGCCAAGTTTCCTCATCTACACAACTTGTTTGAGGGCTTCTCTTTACCTGTTTGTTTATATTGTTATATTTGCTTGTTTAAGAAGCTTTGATTTGTTTTAAATTCGTGTTCTAATATCTTGTAACTTGATTCAATCAAGGGATTGAATCAAGGGGTTAAGGTTTGTTGGTGAGTCAAAGGGAAAACCAACATTGTAAGGTTGTGGTTGGTGAGCCTTTGGGAAAACCAACTGGGTTGATTGTGAACCCGGAAAACAATCGTTGTAAGGTTGTGGTTGGTGAGCCTTTGGGAAAACCAACTGGGTTTGATTGTGAACCCGGAAAAACAATCGGTTGGTTCTAGTTGGTGAGCCTGTGAAAACCGACCGAGTTCGTTGTGATCTCGCAAAACAACAAGTTGGGTTGTGAGCTTGTAAAACAACCGGCTGTAATCTGGAGGATTATAGTGAAATTCCCAAGAGGTCTTGGGGAGTGGATGGAGGTGCTGGGGTGCACCGAACCACTATATGTTTGTTGTGTTTGTGATGCTTTTTGTCATTGTCTAACTTGCTCACTTACTTACTTAGATAAATTGCTTGCTTAACTCTTATCCGCGCATCCTTTAGTTACAAGCATATTCAATTTACTTAATCAAGTCTCATTCAATAAATCAAACTGTTGCTAAGTTTAAATTCCACTGTGCATCTATACAACTTAGCATAATTAATTGAAAAGTTTTAGAAGTAGTATAAAAGTTTTAAAAGACCCAATTCACCCCCCCCCCCCTCCTCTTGGGTTGTATCTACTGGGCAACATTTTGTTCCTTAGCCTAGGGCTTCTCTTGGTGCTTGTTGGACTAGGAGCTATGCTAGAGGTATTGCTGTTGGTGGGGTTGATTAAAGCATCCATTAGGTAGGAGAAGACTTTGGAGACCGATATAGGTTCTAGTTGTTTCTGTGGGGAGGAGTTTTTAGGGTTGTCATCCAAGTGTGTAGGGTAGGTTAAGTAGGGTGTTTCTGAGAAGTTTTTGATAGGCAATGGGTTAGTTGGTGACCCAGATGTGATGTTCTTATTGCCTACTATGAGGCAGTTGTTAGAGCAGATGGCTAGGGGTTTTGAATTTAAATTTGAAAAGTTGAGGTGGGCATTGGGTGTGTAACAGCTTGGAAATGGCCTATTAATATGGAAGAAGCGTAGGGTCGAGAGTAAAGTGGGTGAAGCTACTCATTATGCAGACAAGATTGAGGGGGAAGCCTCAAAACCTAGGGCAAGATAGGGTGGCGTAAGTAGTCGGAGAGAGTGTCTAAGTTGCGTTACCATCAGCAATTGTGGCTGCTAGGGTTGCTTCGGTCCAGTGAGGTGCTATCGAAGTGGGGAAGATGATGTCTCCAATTGCCGGTGGAGTGATTTTGGCTTGTTAAGCCAAACCAAAACTCTCCTTCACTATCGCCTATGTCTCCGTGGTTGTCACCTTGAATGGAGGAGTCGTCGAATGGTGACACCTCTAATCTAGAATAGTTCACCACAACCTTCATAGTGTAAGTGAAAGGACCAACTATGACTTTGACTATTTCTAGTATAGCTACAAGATCTTCGCAATAAAATTGGATGTCTAAGCTTGTGCCAAAACTGGATGTCTAAACTGGATGTTTGGCCTCATCCTCTGAATTCCAACATATTAGAGGTAAGTCGATAAGGTTGGCACAAACCTGAAATTTGAGTTTATAGTGGATAGCTCCCTTATATTGATCCCAGTGATTGGCGATGAGCATGAAGCCTTCTCCTTGAATATGCCCCATCGCCATAAGTGATTTGACCACCTCGTTAGAGGGGCAGAAAATGAAAAGGTAGACTAAGGTCCAAGAGCTTGTGACCTTGGTTGTCCAAGAGCTTGTGACCTTGGCAGTGTAGACTAAGGTCACTGCAATGTCATCAACTTTAATGGGACAATCGAAGGTTCAACAAGAGCAACGCAGTCCAAATAGGCTGAGATTTCTGCCATTTCTAAAATGAGCGGCAAACAAGCCTTGCATTGGTGGGTAATCGCGAGTTCTGGTTCCATGGTTCCAGCAGCTATTTGAGAAGTTGGGATGGGGCGTGAAGGTGGAGTAGAGTCTGATGGAGGAGAAAGTGGGGGAAGGAAAGACTTCTTAGTATTTTACTTGGGAGGGTACAGGAAGTTTGGCTGTTAGTGGGGGGTTTGTTAAGGAGGCTCCATGCATGACCAGTGCACGTCCAAACCTCAAACAATGGAAGCATTTAAAGATGTTTCTACAGATTCATTTAAAGTGGGCTGGGTTCCCGCAGCGGAAATAGACCCCATATTTAAAGACCTGTGATAGGAGTTTCGGAAGGCATGAGCGGTGGACGGTAGGGGCATGGCTTTTTTTGGTGGGAGGAATGGTGGTGTACAGGGTAGGGTGTCCCAAGTTCTGATCGGCCCATGATTTCATGAACCCTTATTCAATGTGCCTCTCTATTTTGTCCTTTTAGGAGTGATTAAGCTTTGAAGGGTCTCATATGCCTTTTGTCAGACTCTAGGAAGGAGGAATGGTGTTATTCGGCATTGAGCTTCATTTATGCCAGATGCTTTCTGGTGGATACGATACCCATACTTCATAAGGCGTTGCCAGGCAATGACATGTGTCCACTTGCCATTCTACATAGGAAGAGGTGGTTTAATGAAGCGTTGGTGTTTGGTAGAGGTATTGCCCGAGTTAGATGATAGGACGTTATGGGGGCTTCTATAGGTAGTCATCTCCATGTTCGTGGTACTGGGTACTGGACAAAGTTGGGGTGTTCCACCATTTTCCAGCAAGATCATGTTTGCACTGATAAGATGAACGCACGGCCTGAGTAGAGGGTGGGTTCGGTGATGATGTGATTCTTTCTTATTCACGACCCTTCTTTCGCCCACAGTTGTTTTTTTTTTCGGGTTCTTTGTAATGTGCTTGACCACCATAATGCACTGAGACATAAATTCTAATGGAGATGAAGGCTGAGGTTACTTGCAGGCTCCACAGAGGATGAAGGTGCCGGCTAATAAGAGAGATAAGAAGAAGTACCGTCGATTTCACCATAACCACAAGCATGATAGCGAGGAATGCATCCTGCTAAAGGATGAGATTGAAGCACTCATCCAATGTGGCTGGTTAGATCAGTATGTCACCAATCAATGTGGTCGGGAGGAGCTAGCCTCAAATCAACATCCTCTTGAGGAGACGAGCACCGCAAAAGGCCACGATCTAGCAAAGCAAGAGGAGAATGCCTCTCCAAAGAGGCAGAGGATAGGAGATGTCATTTCTTTCTCTCACGCCAACTTGAGAGGAGTTCAGACTCCCCACGATGATGTTGTAAATGTCTCTCTTATAATTTCAAATTATGATGTAAAAAGAATTTTAGTTGATAATAGAAGTTCAGTCGATGTATTATTTTATGATGCCATCCAAAGAATGATGTTAACTGTTGAGCAATTGAGAAAATTCAGCATGCCTTTGATCAAGTTCTCGGAAGACGTTATTCCTATGGAGGGTGTAATCGACTTATCGGTCACCGCAGGACATGAGCCTCGACAAAGCGCAATAAGGCTAGCTTTCATCATGGTCTGAGTCTCCTCTACTTATAATGCAATTTTAGGTCGGCCTGGCCTAAATGCTTTCTAAGCTATGGTATCCACTTACCATTTGCTCATGCGATTCCTCACCAAAAATGGAGTGGAAGAGGTCCGAGGTGATCAGATGTTAGCTTGCTCATGCTACATGGCCACACTTAAGGAAAAGAAACCAATAGAGATATTTCTAATAGAGGGGCTAGACACGAGAGATGAATTGAAGGAGCAGTGAGGCGAATCAACCGAAGAATTGGTATAAATCTCCTTGAGGGAGCAAGAACTTGACCAAACCGTGCAAATCGGCTTGCAGTTGGACGAGGAGAATCAAGCAAAGCTCATCGACTTTCTTCGCACCAATGCTGATGTCTTCACCTGAACTCAATCTGAACTCGGCATACTAACCTATGTGGTAGAAGAAAAGGAGATTCTCTATGAAAAGGCAGCAAGTTATAGATCGAGAGGTTGATAAGCTTTTGGAGGCTAGATTTGTACAGGAGGTAAATTATCTTGATTGGTTGGCCAATGTTGCATTGGTTAAAAAGGCAAATGGCAAGTGGCTTGTTTGTATTGGTTACACCGATCTAAATAAGGCTTGCCCCAAAGATAGCTTTCCTCTTCTGAGGATTGATCAGCTTGTAGATGCGACCTTGGGACATCAACTCTTGACCTTTATGGATGCGTTCTTCGGCTATAACCATATGGCCCTTGATGATGAGGAGAAAACAACCTTTATCGCCGACAAAGGCCTCTACGGCTATAAGGTTATGTGCCTCAGGTTGAAGAATGTAGGAGTGACCTACCAGTGACTCATCAATAAGATCTTCAAAGAATAGGTCAACCGAAACATGGAGGTTTACGTCGATGATATGCCGATCAAGAGCTGAGTAGCCGATCAACATATAGAAGACCTAAAAGAGTCTTTTGCAAAGTTCAGAAGGTTCCAAATGAAGTTCAATCCAACCAAATGCACTTTCAGGGTCATCTCGGGCAAATTTCTAGGATATATGGTAATGCAACATGACATCGAAGCAAACCCAAAGAAAATTCGAGTAGTGCAAGAGATGCAGCCACTGAAGATAATAAAAGAGATTCAACATCTAGCTAGTCGGATTGCTTGGCTTGGAAGATATGTATCCAGGTTTGCCGAACGTTGTCTCCCATTCTTTAAAGCTCTGAAGTAGCCTAAGGATTTTTAGTGGACCGAGGAGCATTGGATAGCTTTCAACCAACTTAAGAAGTATCTTAGCTCGCCACCCCTCCTTACTAAGCCGAAGACTAGAGAAATGCTCTATCTATACTTAGCCATTTCTCCACTTGCTATTAGCTTGGTGTTGGTACGAGAGGAGGAAGGGTGTCAGAAGCCGTTCTATTATACAAGCTGATTTTTGCGAGATTCCAAAAAAAAAATACTCGAAGTTGGAGAAGACAGTCTACACCCTCATCATTTCAACTAGGAAGCTTCGTCCATACTTTCAGGTCCATTCAGTCACAGTAACTGACTAACCAATGAAGAAAATTTCAGAGGCCTGAAAATACAGGTTGGTTGGCAAAATGGGCAGTAGAGCTTAAAGAGTTCGACCTGGAGTACTGACCCCATCCGGCTATTAAAGCACATGTATTGGCTAACTTCTTAGTGGAATGCATTGTTCTTGATGAAAGTAAATCCGAGCCTCGTCAGAAAGATCATATGACTGAACAATCCTGGATTTTACATGTAGATAGATCATCGAGCTCGGGGGTGGGGGGGAAGAGTGGTGCAGCGGAGCTGGTCTCATCCTTACAAGCCTAGAAGGGATTATTGCAGAATGCGCCTTGCAGTTCAGGTTTCATGTCTCAAATAACGAAGCTGAATATGAAGTCCTCATTATCGGGCTCAAGCTTGCTAAGGAGCTTGGTGTTCCACAATTAAAGGTCATTAACGACTCCTAGTAAGTTATTGGCCAGGTTTGTGGAGAGTTCGAAGCCCGAGGCCCATCGATGGTTAAATACTTGCAAAGGTGAAGGACATCTCCTCAACTTTTCAAAGCCTTGATATTTAACAAATTTTTAGGTCAAAAAATGCTAGAGTCAATCTCGTGTCCAAGTTGGTGACCTCAGAATTAACTGAACTAACTAAGGCCACATATTTCGAAGTCTTGGAGGCAGCAAGCATTGAAGAGTCTAATATAGTGATGAATGTTGAAATACAACCGAGCTGGATGGATCCTCTCCTCGGCTTTTTGAAAGATGGAAAGTTGCCAGAAGACCGAGTTGAGGCCCATAGGTTGAAGTGTCAAGCCTCTCATTATGTCTGTCTCAACGATAAATTATACAGAAGGTCATTTTCATTACCTCTCCTAAGTGTCTCCATCCAACTAAGGTGAATTATGCACTTCGGGAGGTTCATAAATGAATTTGCAGCAACCATCTGGGGAGCATATCCTTGGCCTACAAGGTGCTACGGTAAGACATTACTGGCCAACCTTGCAACAAGATGCGGCCGGCTTCATAAAAAAATGTGACCGATATCAGCAGCATGCCAGTATTCAACAGCGGCCAGTTGTACCATTAACACCAATCAACGCTCCTTCGCCATTTACTCAGTGGGGGGAATAGACATCCTCGGACACTTTCCAATAGCGACCGGGCAGCACAAGTTCTTCATCATGGTTGTGGACTACTTCACCAAATAAGTTAAAGCTGAACTAGTGGTCCGGATTACCGAGGCAAAAGCTCGCGACTTTATCTAGAAGGCTATAATATAAAGATTTGGGCTTCCTCGAGTAATCATCGCGACAAATGAGTATCAATTTGACAATGCTCGATTCAAAGAATTCTATGTCAATCTCAAAATTGATCATTGGTTGACTTCGGTAGTGCTGACCCAAAGATTGATTTTGATGATCACAAAACCTTGAAGTATAATTACTAATGTTTGTGTTGCAAGAAGAAAGATAATTTATTTTGCAAGGAACATAGCAAGTTGGAAAAATACAAGAAGGCCTCAAAAGCTCTCAAGAAAAGTTGAAAGAAAGCCACACTTCATTGGCCCAAGTTTCAAGTTCAAAGGATTCAAGTTGGAGTAACAAATTCAAAGAAAAATTCAAAATAACAGTCCTTGAGTCGACTCCTGGAAGTTCAGAGTCGACTCTGGCACTCTGGAGTTTCAAGGAGCAGTGCTCGAGTCGACTCCTACTGTTCACGAGCCGACTTCCGTACAAAAATGAAAGGAAATCCTAGGTTCTTCGGTGTTAAGCATGCTGATTTTTTTTTTTAAAAAAAAAAAACTATGGCTGAACCTGATCGGGTTGCCTACGTACCCCTTCATAAGGGAAATCAAGCCATACGTAGTTCTTTTTAAGTTTCAAAAATGCAGCGAAAAATCGAATCAAATAATTTAATTCATGCATACTTACAAGACCAAATCTAGAAATCAGCACCTTAAGAACACATAGAATTATGCCAGAATTGTTTAAACAATTATGCTAAAACTTTCATGCATTATTAACTATCAGATCTGAAACTTAAGAACTCTATTCCAATTAATCTCCGAATATCCATCGAATGGATTCTAGAGATATCTCCGTGAGGAGCCCCAAAAGAGGGTAAAACCTCGGAAAATCGGACCTAGATCTTGATACCATAATAAATAATTAATGCTAGATTAATACCTTTTATGATGGATGAAAGTTGTGGATCTGATCCTTGACTTCGCAGCCACGCACACGAATGGCCTCTACGAGAAGTACACGCGAAGTTTCTGAAGAGATCCAATCCTGCGGAAGTGCTAGCTTGCGCAGAATTTCTTGAGGCTGAAATTTGATCTTCCCAACGCTATCAACTTTTGAACCGCCTTCTTGGAAGAACTTAGAGAAAAGATTTGGAGGGTTTGAAGAGGACTTAGATCTGATCTAAAGACTCTTATCAGGGACCCCTAACACTAACGGCGTGATGGACTTAGAGGAGGAAGAAGTCGGCTAGATTGAATGCAGAATTTTACTATGCATGAACTAGGGTTCCTCTCTTTTCTTTTCCCTTTTTTTTCTTCTTTTTCTCTCTTTTTTCCTTGAATTCGACCACCAGCTGATGGAGGTCCTTTTAATGTTGCTCTCCCCTCTAACTTCATGCCAACCATCCCATATTTGTGGAGGATTTTGTGGGGTTTTGAATTTTGAATTCAAAATTTAAGTTCATGTGCCATTACATGATGAAGCTTGATCTAATCTAAACCATTCATCATGTTGCCACTTCCCTCTTTCAATTTCGAAATTCCCATGCCCCCAATCAGATTAGAGGGTCACGTGGTGATTTTGTGGTGATTAAATTCGAAATTCAACCTTAATTAGAAGTAAGATAAAGATAAGGATGACATATGTCATGAAGAGAGAGAATTTGATCTTATCCAATTCTTTTTATGAATTTATCTCTCCATTTCGACCCATCTAATAATGAAAGAGGTCCCTGATGTTGCCAAGTGTCCCATGGCACCATTAAATAAATTAAATTAATTTGTAATCACATTAAAAATCAATTTATGGCGCCATGCATGGATATGTGACAAGTGGATTTCAAGATCCGAACAGTTTCAGATCAAACCCATTGAATTTAATTAAATTCTAACAATTAGAATGATCCAATTATCATGGGTTGAATCTAATCCAATTAGGTCAATTCCTAATTAAGCACAAATTTAATCTAATTTAATTTGGTCAACCTAAGTCCTCTTGATTCAGACCTAATCCAATCAGGTCAAAAACCCTGATTGAGCCCAGAATTGAATCTAATTCAATTTGGCTCATCCTTAGTCTAATTACTCAATCCAATTGAGTTCATTAGCAATCTAATTACTAATTAATCCTTCAATAATTACTTTAATTATTTTATAAGATAATTTGCCAATCGAATTGACCAAATTACCCCTGAATGATTCTTAATCATTCATCAGCCTTCTTGATCAATCAGGAATCTTCTATGCGTGTGACCTCATAGGTTCGAACCTAAGCCGGTAGTATAGGAACGACTTCCTACACTAATCGATGTGACCATCTAGCAATGGTACCCGACGTCCGGATAGGCCGAATATATGCGAAGCAAATATTCTGGAACCCTGAACTATGGTTACTGTATAATTCAATCCCTTTGACTCCTAATGCCAGGATGACTTAGAGCTCACTGTCAACCCTATAATTAGTACATCCATTATATGATTAACTTTAGATATCCCGTGACTCCTCACTGGGATTACCCCGGCCAAGGTTTTGCTAAATTAATCACAAGACATTATCTTCTGTTTTCAGGAGGGGTCAATTCCATCTCGACTCACAACTGACTACGCAAGTACTTGACTGCACCCAGTGACCTTCCGTCACTGAATTAGAAATTCAAATAGTCCGGTACCAAAGTACAATGAGTTGCTTGCTAGTCACAGGTTGCGGTCTCAGGTCAGAGGGCCAAACTTATATCCATATCCACTCGGAACATCTCTTGACAGTAGAGCATTCCGAAATTGGTCACGTTCAGTAAAATGTACTCCTACACTTCACGTGTGTGGCATACCAGTGTCTCCACACTTCTTGGTTAAGAGGACAACCAACGTATATGTCACACAACGACCTAATCTCGATAATGCTGTCGTCCTTGTAACAACATATCATTTGGTCGCGAACTAGTTTAAGGACTCGAAGATAAATCCTCCTTTATCATTAATAAGTCCTAAGGACTTCATCATATAAGAGTCCATTTGAAGATGTAAAATGATGAATAATGCCAAAAAATACTTTATTGATTTGTCAATTCATTTACAAAATTCAATCATCAACATGCTGACGATTGACATTTAGGATACAATTCCCAACAACTCCCACTTAGCCTAAAGCCAATCGGCACAGTATCTAATACCCATCTTCGACTTGTGTTCGTTGAACTCTTTGATGCCGAGGACTTTGGTAAATGGGTCAGTCAGATTTTCTTTTCTGTCGATCTTCTGAAGATCAATATCACGTCGTTCGACGATTTCTAGAACCAAGTGGTAGCGACGTAGAATATGCTTGGTCCGCTGATGTGCTTTGGGTTCTCTTACTTGAGCTATGGCTCCAGTATTGTCACAAAATATAGGTACTGGACCATCAATGGAGGGTGTCACTCCAAGCTTGGTGATGAACTTTCGCAACTATACAGCTTCCTTGGCGGCATCAGATGCTGCGATGTATTCTGCTTCACATATAGAATCTGCCACTGTATGCTGCTTGGAACTCTTCCAACAGATGGCCCCACCCTTAAGAGTAAAGATATATCCCGACACACTCTTGCTGTCATCTTGATCTGACTGAAAACTTGAATCGGTATATCCCTCAAGTTTTAAGTCAGAATCACCATAGACAAGCCACTGATCTTTAGTATTTCTCAAATACTTTAAAATGGTTTTTACAACCTTCCAGTGATTGCTACCTGGATCAGACTGGTATCTGCTCACTACTCCTAGTGAGTATGCCATGTCTGGTCTAGTACATGTCAAGGCATACATTATAGATCCCACTGCCGAAGCATATGGAATTCTATCCATACTCACTCTTTCTTGAGGGGTTGTCGGACAATCCCTTTTAGAGAGGTTAATTCCATGGCCCATCGGAAGATAGCCTTTCTTGGAATTAATCATACTGAACCTCTTCAGTATAGTATCAATGCATGTGGATTGAGATAATCCAAGCAATCTTCTAGATCTATCTCTATAGATCTTCATCCCTAGGATGTAAGATGCTTCTCCCAAATCCTTCATGGCAAATTGAGATGATAGCCAAACCTTTATTTCTTGTAATGCAGGAATGTCATTTCCGATTAAAAGAATGTCATCCACATATAAAACAAGAAATATGATAACTGAACCATTTGCCCATTTATAAATGCAAGGTTCCTCTTCATTCTTAATGAAGCCAGATCAAATCGTATGTTCCAACTCCGTGAAGCTTGCTTTAATCCATAAATGGATTTTTGAAGCTTGCACACTTTAAACTCATCTGCAGATATAAAACCTTCAGGTTGCATCATATATACCTCCTCTTTTAAATCTCCATTTAGAAAAGCGGTCTTTACATCCATTTGCCAGATTTCATAATCTAAGTGTGCTGCTATCGCAAGCATAATCCGAATGGATTTGAGCATTGCCATAGGAGAAAACGTCTCGTCATAGTCAATACCATAACGCTGACGATATCCTTTGGCAACTAGACGGGCTTTATAGGTCTCTACCTTTCCGTCTGCGTCCCGTTTCTTTTTGAAAATCCACTTACACCCTATGGGTTTAATCCCTTCGGGTGGGTCAACTAATGTCCATACATCATTGACCTTCATGGATTCCATTTCGGATTGCATGGCTCCAACCCATGCATCAGAGTCATGCCTCTGCATAGCATCCATATAGATGATCGGATCCTCATCATTTTCATCAAGTTCGACAGGATCCCCGTCCCGGACCAAGAAACCGTAGTATCTGTCCGGCTGACGTGGTACTCTACCTGATCGCCTTAATGGTGCATCTAAGATGGGTTCTGGATCTGATCTAATCAAATCCGACTCAATTGGTTCAGTGGATGGTGTCGGCTCTTCCACATGTTGAACTTCCCTAAGCTCAACATTAGAGCTTTTAGTTCCTTCACTAAGGAATCCTTTCTCTAAGAAAACAGCTCTATTGCTTACGAACAACTTTTGTTCTTCAGCAAAGTAGAAGTAATATCCTTTAGTTTCTTCAGGATAACCAACAAAGAAACATCTATTAGACTTGGGTTCAAGTTTGTCTGTTTTCAAACGTTTGATATATGCCGGACACCCCCAAACCCTAAGATGAGAGAGCATTGGCTTACGTCCAGTCCACATCTCATGTGGTGTTTTATTTACAGACTTACTTGGAACCTTATTTAGAATGTAGCAGGCTGACTCAAGTGCATATCCCCAAAAGAATATGGGCAGACTCGCAAACCCCATCATGGATCGAACCATGTCTAACAGAGTTCGATTTCTTCTTTCTGATACACCGTTATACTGTGGCGTACCAGGAGGAGTCCATTGGGAGAGAATCCCATTCTCTTCTAGATATGTCAAAAACTCACTGGAGAGGTATTCACCTCCTCGATCTGATCGAAGAGTTTTAATACTCTTTCCAGTTTGTTTTTCTACTTCATTACGATATAATTTGAACATTTCAAATGCTTCAGATTTATGTCTCATTAAATAGACATAACCATACCTAGAAAGGTCATCCGTAAATGTAATGAAATATGAATACCCACCTCTAGCATCAGTGCTCATTGGCCCACATACATCAGAATGTACAAGGGTCAATAAATCACTGGCTCGTTCACCTTTTCCGGTAAAAGGTGATTTGGTCATTTTACCAAGAAGACATGATTCACAGGTTGTCAATGATTCACAATCATTAACATTGAGGATTCCCTCTTTATTTAACCTGTTCATCCTGTTCTTGTTAATATGACCTAGCCTATGATGCCAAAGGTAGACATCCATGACATTATCTATTCTAGGACGCTTACTTGACATGTACATTACATTAATAGGTTCTGATAACAAGTAGATGCCATTGCTCAATCGTCCATTCATTACAGTAACACCATTCATAATGATATCACAAGAACATTTTTTTATTGAAATTTCATAACCGTTTATGGCCAAAAGGCCTACGGAAATTACATTCAATAAGAACGTAGGACAATAGTGACAATCACTCAAGACAACTACATTAGAATTGAAAACAAGTTTGAGATTTCCTAAAGCTAGAACTGGAACAGATCTTCCATCTCCAACATTCAGGAATCTCTCGCTGTTTTCAAATCTCTCATTGACCTGAAGTCCTTGCAACGAATTGCATATATTAAACGGACTTCCAGTATCTAATACCCAGGTCGAATTATCACATATAGAGAAATTACAAGGTGTTATCATATAAATACCTTGATCAACAACTGATTGCCCTTTTCTTTTGCTTGGCCTGTTCGGGTCAAGTGAGGTAAGGTACCGAGGACAATTCCTCTTCCAATGCCCCTGCTTCTTACAATAGAAGCATTCTACCTGACTTTGGTCATTCTTAATCTTTTTGGTCTGACTATGCTGAGTTTTCAGCTTTCTATACCAATTATTGAAGTTGGGACCAGTCAACTTGTCATTATCCAATAATGAGCGAAGTGATAAACTTGTGGCCATTTCTACATAAAATAAAATTTGGCTATTAGTATATGAATTGACTAAACACAGTAGATTTGGACTTTAGTCTAAAGATACACCCACTATTTTATACAAATTGGTAGCCTCTACCTCCAATTCGAAAAATTACTCCTAATTCTTTAGTGGGCACTAGAATCCAATAGATCGTATATAGGCCCGAGTGTGGCTCGGCTAACCCATATGCACCTATTGGTAGGTTCTAAACCAGTTGCTTCACCAAGCAACTTCTAGTGATAATTTTGCCCTAGGTTCTTCGGCAGGCGTGTGGCGCCTCCACCGAATACCGTAGTCAGGTCCAACCATTAAATGATAGGGTTAAGTCTAATCAACTAATAGACGACCAAGCCCGAGTGTGGCTCGGCTCACCTGACTGCCTATTGAAGGTACAGTTAACTCATCATATATTGAATGACAATTTCAATGTTTGATAAGTACCAGGCGTGTCGCGCCTCCAATAATTATCAAAACATTGGACCCATTATCACCCAACTTAATGGGAGGCTATGACCTAGTTATCCCCATAACCATTTCATTTTAAGGACCTAATAATTTTAGAGAATTTCATAATTAGGATAGATAAGAAGATCCGGTTAGTCTAATTTCTCCCACTGACTTCACCAAATCAGATTAGACTCAAACCGGTTAAGGAGGCACCTAAATCAGTCAAACTGATTTTTCTTATAGGCATGGGCTAACTCGAATCGTTAAGTGATCCAATCAAAATGTGATTGACCATGTCGGCCAGGTAAGTGAGATCGGTGGAAGGGATATGCCATTAACTCGACAAAGACGAATCAGTGCGAGTAGCTCTCAATTAAAAATCACCGGTCAAAACTGCCAAACTTACCTTAGACACCGACTGGTTAATCAATTTCGATTTGATTACTCAAATGACTCGGGCTACACCTCTGAGCCTAAATCAAGTTCCATCTTGGTCTAATCAAAGACATGGACTTGATCCATCTACAACTATGGTAAATTGACCTAGAATTTTCTTGACCTAATCTAGTTACTACTTAATTAGATTTGACCAATTAATTCTATTTGTCCATGTATGATTCTAACCTTAGGTCTAACCCAATCCTAGGAACTTGATTCAAGCTAACCCGTATGCCCAAAGAATTATGCAATGTTAATTAATTGAGTTACAATTCTATTTCATAACACTTAATTCTCAATTAAGTTTAGACTTATGAAAATTTTGATCATTGCATATTTCTTTTTAATTACATATTAATTACAATCTTTCAGTTCTTAAAACATATTTTCAGATCTGAGTTTTTGTAATTAATCACATGTAATCAGATTTAATTCATGTTTAAGTCATTATATTTAATGTTCATGCATCACATATACATAACAACATGAATTAATACAAACAACATACATCTTATGTATTTATTTTTTTTTTATTTTTATTTTCAGATCTAATTTATTCATTAAAATCAGAGATCATATGAATCATAAACTTTATTTAGATCTAATCTAAATAATATTATGATTTCAGATTTATTTATGTTACAAATCTTAACACAAACATGCATCATATGCATTCAAAATTTCAGATCTAGTTAATCATGCATAATCAGCAATTAAATCAATCATAAAAATACTTTAGATCTAATCTAAGCATGCTCATGATTTTAGATTTAAAATTAAAACATAAAAGTTTAAACATGAACCTGGCTCTGATATCACTGAAAGGGAATCCTAGGTTCTTCGGTGTTAAGCATGCTGATTTTTTTTTTTTAAAAAAAAACCATGGCTGAACTTGATCGGGTTGCCTACGTACCCCTTCATAAGGGGAATCAAGCCATACGTAGTTCTTTTTAAGTTTCAAAATTGCAGCAGAAAAATCGAATCAAATAATTTAATTCATGCATGCTTACAAGATCAAATCTAGAAATCAGCACCTTAAGAACACATAGGATTATGCCGGAATTGTTTAAACAATTATGCTAAAACTTTCATGCATGATTAACTATCAGATCTGAAACATAAGAACTCTATTCCAATTAATCTCCGAATATCCATCGAATGGATTCTGGAGATATCTCCATGAGGAGCCCCAAAAGAGGGTAAAACCTCGGGGAATCGGACCTAGATCTTGATACCATAATAAATAATTAATGCTAGATTAATACCTTTTATGATGGATGAAAGTTGTGGATCTGATCCTTGACTTCGCAGCCACGCACACGAATGGCCTCTACGAGAAGTACACGCGAAGTTTCTGAAGAGATCCAATCCTGCGGAAGTGCTAGCTTGTGCAGAATTTCTTGAGGCTGAAATTTGATCTTCCCAACGCTATCAACTTTTGAACCGCCTTCTTGGAAGAACTTGGAGAAAAGGTTTGGAGGGATTGAAGAGGACTTAGATCTGATCTAAAGACTCTTATCAGGGACCCTTAACACTAACGGCGTGATGAACTTAGAGGAGGAAGAAGTCGGCTAGATTGAATGCAGAATTTTCCATGCATGAACTAGGGTTCCTCTCTTTTTTTTTCCCTTTTTTTTTCTTCTTTTTCTGTCTTTTTTTCTTGAATTCGACCACCAGCTGATGGAGGTCCTTTTAATGTTGCTCTCCCCTCTAACTTCATGCCAACCATCCCATATTTGTGGAGGATTTTGTGGGGTTTTGAATTTTGAATTCAAAATTCAAGTTCATGTGCCATTACAAGATGAAGCTTGATCTAATCTAAACCATTCATCATGTTGCCACTTCTCTCTTTCAATTTCGAAATTCCCATGCCCCCAATCAGATTAGAGGGTCACGTGGTGATTTTGTGGTGATTAAATTTGAAATTCAACCTTAATTAGAAGTGAGATAAAGATAAGGATGACATATGTCATGAAGAGAGAGAATTTGATCTTATCCAATTCTTTTCATGAATTTATCTCTCCATTTCGACCCATCTAATAATGAAAGAGGTCCCTGATGTTGCCAAGTGTCCCATGGCACCATTAAATAAATTAAATTAATTTTAAATCATATTAAAAATCAATTTATGGCACCATGCATGGATATGTGACAAGTGGATTTCAAGATCCGAACAGTTTCAGATCAAACCCATTTAATTTAATTAAATCCTAACAATTAGAATGATCCAATTACTATGGATTGAACCTAATCCAATTAGGTCAATCTCTAATTAAGCACAAATTTAATCTAATTTAATTTGGTCAACCTAAGTCCTCTTGATTCAGACCTAATCCAATCAGGTCAAAAACCCTGATTGAGCCCAGAATTGAATCTAATTCAATTTGGCTCATCCTTAGTCTAATTACTCAATCCAATTGAGTTCATTAGCAATCTAATTACTAATTAATCCTTCGATAATTACTTTAATTATTTTATAAGATAATTTGCCAATCGAATTGACCAAATTACCCCTGAATGATTCTTAATCATTCATTAGCCTTCTTGATCAATCAGGAATCTTCTATGCGTGTGACCTCATAGGTTCGAACCTAAGCCGGTAGTATAGGAACGACTTCCTACACTAATCGATGTGACCATCTAGCAATGGTACTCGACGTCCGAATAGGCCGAATATATGCGAAGCAAATATTCTGGAACCCTGAACTATGGTTACTGTATAATTCAATCCCTTTGACTCCTAATGCCAGGATGACTTAGAGCTCACTGTCAACCCTATAATTAGTACATCCATTATGTGATTAACTTTAGATATCCCGTGACTCCTCACTGGGATTACCTGGCCAAGGTTTTGCTAAATTAATCACAAGACATTATCTTCTGTTTTCAGGAGGGGTCAATTCCATCTCGACTCACAACTGACTACGCAAGTACTTGACTGCACCCAGTGACCTTCCGTCACTGAATTAGAAATTCAGATAGTCCGGTACCAAAGTACAATGAGTTGCTTGCTAGTCACAGGTTGCGGTCTCAGGTCAGAGGGCCAAACTTATACCCATGTCCCCTCGGAACATCTCTTGACAGTAGAGCGTTCCCAAATTGGTCACGTTCAGTGAAATGTACTCCTACACTTCACGTGTGTGGCATACCAGTGTCTCCACACTCCTTGGTTAAGAGGACAACCAACGTATATGTCACACAACGACTTAATCTCGATAATGTTGTCGTCCTTGTAACAACATATCATTTGGTCGCGAACTAGTTTAAGGACTCGAAGATAAATCCTCCTTTATCATTAATAAGTCCTAAGGACTTCATCATATAAGAGTCCATTTGAAGATGTAAAATGATGAATAATGCCAAAAAATACTTTATTGATTTGTCAATTCATTTACAAAATTCAATCATCAACATGCTGACGATTGACATTTAGGATACAATTCCCAACAAAAAGGACAAAGAGTTGATTTTCAGTGCTACAGTACTCGAGTCGACTCCAGCTACAGTCGAGTCGACTCCCATCTGCAGTGCCAGGCAGACTCCTATTCACGAGTCGACTTCTGCTTCAGCCGAGTCGACTCGAGCACGCTGGGAGGCATAACGGCTAGTTCTTTCTCAACTCCAACGGCTCTATTTTTGTCTCTAACGGCTAGATCTTTATTCCCACGCCATCCAAAGCTATAAAATCAAGGAGAGAGCTAGGGGAGAAGTTAAGGAAGTGGGAGAGAACCCATAGAAAAGAGATTTCAAAAAGATTTCAAGAGAAACCTTCCAAAAGCACAAAAGGGCCATTCAAAGCAAAAGAGAGAGAAGAAGAGCATCCGAGTGAAACCCAAAGCTTTCTCTCCAACTGTGTGCTGCCTCAGTGATCCTCTACCTCGTGCGAAATCAGAAGAGGGTCAAGTAAAGAAGAAGCCGAGTTCCTTCATCTACAAAACTTGTTTGAGGGCTTCTTCTCTTTACTCTATTTGTTTATATTTGTTATATCTGCTTGTTTGAGAAGCTTGTATTTGTTTTAAACTCTTATTCTGACATCTTATAACTTGATTCAATCAAAGGATTGAATCAAGGGGTTAAGGGTTGTTGGTGAGCCAGTGAAAACCAACGTTGTAGGTTGTAGTTGGTAATCCAGAAAAAACCAACTGGGTTGGATTGTGAGCCCGTGAAAACAGTCGGATTGGTTCTAGTCGGTGAGCCTGTGAAAACCGACCGAGTTCGTTGTGATCTCGTGAAAACAACAAGTTAGGTTGTGAGCTTGTAAAACAACCGGCTGTAATCTGAGGGATTATAGTGAAATTTCCCAGAGGTCTTGGGGAGTGGATGTAGGTGCTGGGGTGCACCGAACCACTATACGTTTGTTGTGTTTGTGATGCTTTCTTTCATTGTTTAATTTTCTCACTTGCTTACTTAGATAAGTATCTAATTGAATTGCTTGCTTAACTCTTATCCGCACGTCCTTTAGTTGCAAGTATATTCAAATTGTTTAATCCAGTTTCATTTAATAAAACTGCATTAAGATTCATTGTATTGAAATGCTTGTTTGGAAAAATCTAGACTAATTATTTATTGAGTCTGCTGCTTAATAGTTTTAACCTTGATCAGATTAGAATCAAACTGTTGCTAAGTTTAAATTCCACTGTGCATCCATACAACTTAGCTTAATTAATTGAAAAGTTTAGAAGTAGTTGAAAAATTTTAAAAGACCCAATTCACCCCTCCCCCTCTTGGGCTGTATCTACTGGGCAATAAGTGATATCAGAGCAGGTGCTCTTCTATTATTTATAGTCTTAACCGACTAGAGCCAAAGATTATGACAGCCCCACATAACATATTATTTGCTGAGGGACTCTCCACAAACAGACCTCCACTGTTTGATGGAACTAACTATATTCAATGGAAAGCTAGAATGAAAATCTTTACTCAATCACAAAACTATGAGTTATGGAATGTCATAACAAATGGCCTACACACATCCACGAAATTGATTGAAAGTATGTTCGATAAAAATTTGGCTGAACTAAATGCTAAGGCTATGAACCTTCTCTACTGTGCATTTAATAAAAATATTTTCAACCAAATTTGTATATGTTCATCTGCCAAACAAATATGGGATTCTCTTGAAGCAACTTATGATATTTTCGAGGAACCCCATGTTAGTTTACTTGAGGATAATTGCAAGACTAACATTGAGCATGCAGGAAACACTCTAAATCAGGAAGAAAGCTTAGAAAAAGAAAATATTGGGGATGAAGACAAAGACCTATCATTAATCCCTAAGAAATTCAAAAGCTTCCTAAAGACAAAGAAGAAGAGGAAGCAAGAAGAAAGAAAGAAAAAAATTAAAATCAAGAAAGCCTTGACCAAGAGAGAGTCAAGCAAGAAATTGAAAGTTAGGAGCAACAATGAACTACAAGAGGTAACTAACTTGTGTTTTATGGTACAAGAAGATAAAGTAGAATCTGAATCTAATCTTACACCAAATGAATTTCATGAAGAATATTCTTATGATGAACTATTAAATGCTTTTCACGATTTGTATGGTGAATGTAGAAAATTAGCTATGAAAAATAAAAATCTTAAAAAGCTAAATTTGGAAATTCCAAAAGAAAGAAATTCTATTGCTGAAATACAAGACAAACTAAATTCTGAAAATGAAAGCTTAAGGTTAAATTCAGAAGAATTGATTCAGAAAAATCATAGCTTAATTAAAGAAAACCAAAACTTAAGTGAAGAAGTTGACCAACTGAAATCTCTTATTAATAAATTCACTGTAAGTTCAGAAAGATTAAAAAAGATGTTTGAAAACCAACATGCTGTTTTTGATAAATCAAAATTTGGCTTGACTCCCTTGCTTAACAATAATTTTCTAGAGAAAAAGATTATCAATTCACCAAGCAAACCATCAAATAAGATAACTTATTTCAAATATGAAAAGAATGGGCATAATAACTTTACCTATAGTTCTAATACACATAAATTAAATGGTAAAGCTATTACTATTAAACAAATATGGATTCCAAAAGGAACAATTATAGCTAACCTGCAAGAATCCAAAAGAGCTTGGGTTCCTAAGTTAAAAATCTAATTATTTTTTAACAGGTATGTCTAGCTACCCAAGGTTCCAATGAAAGATGTAATCCGGACAATGGGTGCTCTAGACACGCGTTAAAGAATGAAACTTAAAATGTAATTAAGAAGAGTGACTAAAATGGGAGAAATAATGAAATTAGTAATTCTTGCATCCTTTCATACTAAAATTGTTTTATTAGTTGATTAAAATATAACTTGCAAGTATTAATCATTTTTGTGATATAAGTGATATTTTTGGTATGAAAAGAAAATATATCTAAATCACTCCATCTTTCTATATTATGCTTTACTTATAGATGGATAATTTGGTAAATCAATTCTCTTAGAATAACTCTTTGAATTTTCTATATGCTTGATTGAGAGTTCTTATCCATGGCATTATCTTTTATTAATCTTAGGCATAAGAATGTGTACTTGGTATATTTTTAGATATATGCATTATGAATACCAAGATTAAAGAAACTAGTTTTGGCATATAAAATCAACTCATACTAGTATAGACTTAATCTCAAAAGACCTTGTCATTGGTTTACTTAGATTAATTTCTGCAAGGTCAAAGTTTTCTATGCATGTCATCTAGGAAAACAAACTGTGAAAAGCAAACTCACAAAAGGGTTCAAATGAAAGAGGTTTGCAAACTGTGAAAATAAAGAAGTATCATGGCACAGTTTTGAAAACCAATTTCTTGTCAAGTTTTGCACAGAAAATAATATTAAATACAATTGTTTCTGCACCAAGAACATCATAAGTAAAATAGGGTTAATAGAATCCTTGAAGAAATAAAAAAGACAATGTTGTATGATAGTCATCTGCTTAACTGATTTTTGTTAAAAGCTATCATCACTGCTTGTCATACATATGGTTTCTATTAGATCTATTTTTGATGAAAACTCCTTTTGATCTTCTGAAAAATAAAAAATGAACTATTGCATATCCTTCATATTTTTCAATCGTACATGTTATGCTTGATATGTTCTTATGAAAATAATACCAAATCTGATAAAGATATTTCTGTCTTTGGGTATCATTCATCAAGCAATGCATATAGAATATTCAATGAAAAGATCCTAGTTGTAGAAATATCAATTCATTTTATTCTTTATGAGACTAATGATCTTTCATCAAGACACTAAAATCAGATTATTTGATATGTATATGGTTAATCTTTTTGCTTACATATAACAATCTGAAACTAAAATACCTTAAGAAGAATGAACAAGATTATAATTGGTCAAGTTAAATCATTTTTGAAAGATATAGAATTTGAAATCTTGCCGATAAAATCTGAAAACTTGTTAATAATTAGAGCTAAATTGAGTTTTTCAGAAATGCACTTAATTAAGAAAAATTGGTGACTACTAAAAGATTCAATCAAGAAAAGATGAAATAGATCTTGATGAAATTCTTGCGTGATTAGAAGTAAAGATCACCATTATCATTTGCTTGCTTTATTGGGTGTATATTCTGTCAAATGAATATGTAAAATGCACTCCTATGTGGTTATTTCATTAAAGAAGATCTATGTAAAATAACCACCTTATTTGAAAATACTCATTACAAATATGATAAAGCAATATATGATTTGGAACAAGCACCAAAAGTATGATATAAAAGCTTGAGTAACTTTTTGATAAAAAGTAATAGTGATAAATCTATGCATCAAAAAGAAGAATTTGTGATATCTTATTTGCTCAAAGTATACATTGATGACATCATTTTTTGTTATACTAATGAAGATTTATATGAAGATTTTACTAAGCTCATGCAATGTGAGTTTGAAATATGTATGATGAATGAGTTAACATTTTCTCTCGAACTCCAAATTAAGACAAACAAGAAAGAGGATCTTCATTGACCAAAGTTAGTCCACAAGAAAACTCTTATAGAAGATTGGCATGAAGAAGGTATGTCTATGACTCCATCTTGTAGAATTTGAAAATGATGAGCAAGGTAGATCTATTGTTTTAAAGCTGTATTGAAGCATGATAGAATAATTATTTTATCATACAGTTAGTAGACCAGATTGTATGCTCATTATGTGCCCTTGTGCAAGACTTCAATCTAACTCTAATGAATCACATTTTATTGATAACAAATGAATCATAATCAGAATTTTTGATAAAAACAACTGACAATTAGATTAAAACTTAATTTATGATCTTTTGAGCATAATAAGAATTTTGTTTGCATGATATATACTTATGTGTTATGAAGCATATTAGATTATTTCTTTATTTCTGCTCTTTCATGAAAATTACTTGAAAATAATAAAAGAGAGAAAGATAAAGAAAAGAAAATGAACATTATTTAGGAGAAGTAAAAACTAAGTAAACGTAAAACCAAAAATATTTGAAGAAAATTAAAATGGTCATTAATTAAAGAAAGAAAGTTAATAATAATGATAATAATATATAAGGGAAGGAATGACAGATAAATGAAAAGGATAATCTCTAAGTAAAAAAAAAACAAAACTAAAGAAAGTTGTGAAAAACAAATATGGCTTCAATCACTTTAAACCACACCTTAAAGATAAAATTGGTGCTAAATTATTTTTAAATGGAAAGGTTATTTGAAAAGAATTGATTTTGATCCATGACATGCTTATTATGATTGGCATGCTTTGAATTATGTGCTTACAATATTCAGATAACAAAGATCTTCCTTAAATATAAGTTGTAATGCTCCATGCTTGGATAAGTTGATTGAAACATATTTTATCAACAACAAATTGATATTCATAACTTGGAATATGTTTTGACTTTGCACACAAGTCTTTGCTTCACCCTTGCCTCAAAATAATTTATGTTCCAAAGCTTAATGAAAATTGTTTTCACTTGTATTTGAATTCATCTTGAGTTCTTCTGATCAAAATTTTCTTCATTAAATCAGTTCCAATGCTTGAATGTTTGAAATACTGCATAAAGTTTTTATAAGTGATATTAAAAGAAATTTCAGATTTATCGTTCACGATTATCTTTGAAATCTGAAAGTTAAATAAATTTACAAAAAGGAGAAGAGAAGGATATTTCTATTTAGGCAAAATGAATTGATCTTGATCTATCTTTCTACTTGCCTAACTTTGGTACATAATGTCCTAATACTTGTTAAAATATCCTCCATTTTGTACCGAAACTCAATATTAAATACAAAGATTCTGAATGTGCTCTAATGTGTTTGAAATATATATTTTCAATCGTAATGATTTAAGATGAGCTACAATGTGGAAGATACATATCTCAATTTATAATTTTGAAAGCCTTCTTAAAAAATTTTATGAAATTCAGAGTCTGATTTTGCATAAAAGTTTAAACTTAATTTAAAAATGCTAATATCGTTACATCTTTGTAACCTTAGTTATATGCTTCAATGATCGCATCATTTAGGAGAATAACTCAATATGATTCCTAAATAAAAATTTTAATTTAAGAAAAATAGAATTAATTTTGATGCCTTGGTTGATTGCTCCGATACGCATCTGAAACATATCATTTCTTATCTTTAAAGTGTACTAAAATTAGACTAAATGATGTATTTTTCAATGATCTTGATTGCGAACAAATGTTTTCTAAATATATGATTTTATTTTGATATTAAAAAGATTCATTGTGTTTCATGTATACATTGCTGTGAATCTATGAGTAAAAAATTAAATTCTATAAACATTCACTTAAATGATCTTCTATATCCCTTACTGCATGATTGTTGCTTCCATCACTAAAAGAAAAATCTATTTTTAAAAGAGAGTGAATGCTTCTAAAGCTAGAAATATTTTAACTCACTCAAATGACTCTTAAAAGAAAAAAAAATGTAATTGCTTTTGAAAGAAATTGAGCTTCAAAAGAATTATTTTTTGATTAATATTTCGATACATTTTCTCAAAGATTAAGAGGAAGCATAACTTGTTCTTGAAAGATGAAAAAGAGTGATTGCTATAAATTTTGAAAAACTCTAGATCACTTTACATTCTTGATATCATAGAATTTCAATTTTATTCACGCTTATCATTAAAATCTGAAATTCAACAAAAAGAAAAGAATGATTAAAGAAGAATGCATCTTTTGAGGG
The DNA here is from genome assembly GCF_051530095.1 of Phoenix dactylifera. NCBI lineage: Eukaryota > Viridiplantae > Streptophyta > Magnoliopsida > Arecales > Arecaceae > Phoenix > Phoenix dactylifera. The sequence continues at coordinate 19,948,028 of NC_143190.1, read as the reverse complement.
GGAGCTTTAGACATATCAATCTCTCTAGATTTTGCATCTTATTCAAAAGTCATCATCATATGATGCATACCTTGAATATTTTATGAATTGATTTTGATGAACCTCCTTGTGTTGCCATTACTTATCTTAGTTATATATAGCCTATACTTGAGTTTAATTCTGTAGAGCGTTTATTATCTCAAATGAATATGATTTGATACTTGCAAATATGCTCTCAATGGGTTAAGTTGAAAATATGTTGAAATTTGTAGAAAACATATTTTCAAGATTAACAATTTGAATGTTTTATTGAAAATTATCTTCAAATTTTAAACTCTTAAATGGAATGCTCAATTAAGGGGGAGAAAGAAAATTTCAGGGGGAGAGATCATATGGAACTTAATCGCATAAATCCATAACTAAAGGAGAGAGAAAGAATACTAAATGAGAAATGATCCTAATACTCTCCAATATGTATCATCTGAAATTTAAATATGAAAATCTTTATGATACACCTTGAGGCTTGTTATTTGGTTAGTATATCTTATGCATCAACCATGAACTAAATTGCAATTTAAACAGTTGATCTTAAGTGCCTCTAATTTAATAAAAAAGGGAGAGAAAAGCATGGAACGTAATGTTTTATGTTTGATTCATGATCATTGTTGTCGATATCTGAAAAGCATGAATAGATCTCAAGAGGCTTACATAAATGAAAAAAAAAATGAATGTTCTTAAAAACTAAATCAATAAAGGTTACTCTATGTAAATTTGGCAAAGGACTTTTAGTATGCTTTTAATGTCTAATTGGTATCAATTTCAGCAGATTTTTGGTATCAAACTTTGTGCTTCATTGAATATCTTTTGAAAGTTGAATTTTCATCTGTACTTAATTGGTAAATCATTTGTTGTGAAGGATTTCACCTTTTCATAGTATTAGAAATTTTCATTGAAATCTACTAATGAGTTCTTATTGGCTTGCACTTTAGAGTTTTTATCCTGTGCCAATTCCTTTTAATTGATTTTGATATTATTCTCTTTAACGGAGTAAAAGAAAGTCTTTAAAAGAGCTCTAAAAGAACTTTCAAAACTTTGCATTTTATGTATGCTCTAAGATATATCATAAATTGCATGAATTCATGTTTTGGTATTTGTGCCACAATGTTTTTATATCATAAAAGAACTTTAAAGTCATTAAGAATTAATGATCCAACATGATGTTATATTTTTCGAGTATATAAGTTTTGATATTATACTCTAAAAACATTGATTAGATTGCTCTCATGTTGCTATATATTTAATATATTGGGCAAAAGATCTTAAATGAACAAGCCTTCATAATTGTTATTAAAGATCTTTCAAAAAAAGAGTAGGTTAGATTCTCATTTGTGCTTTCTTTGAATATCATTCTTGACACTCCTTGAATTAACTTGAAAAAGATTCCACCGCACTTGATTTGAAAACTATCTTTAGAATCTATATTTAAAGGTCTCTTTTGGTTCGTATCTCAAATGTATTATTCTTAAAGCCAAACTTTTCATTCTTGATTCTGATGACATTCTTAAAGCCAAATAATTTCGAGTTTATTCTTTTTGAAAGACGGGTAAAAGAACTTTAAAAGAATGTTAAAATTATCAAATTCAATGTGATCTCATTTAAATTTGCTCTGAAATCATTTTAATTGGCTCTGATACATGCTCATTAATCTTGTTCTGACATTATTGCCTTGAGTTATATTATTTATATTCATGCAATAATTCGACATGCATTGATTGAAAATCAGAATACAATAAGGAAGAGAAATATCTAAGTTTAGTTTATTACTTTGCGCTTAATGTTTCATTATTTTGCAACCTTTTTGATGTTGTCAAAAAGCGGGAGAAATATCTGAGTATATGCTCATAATGTTTTATGTGTTGATTATGTTAAGTTGATTAAATCTAAAATATTATCATAAAGTATGTTTTAAATATGCATGCTTTCTACTTCATGCAACTTAGCTATGCATTAGTCCTAGAACACAATCTATTTTGATGTTGTCAAAAAGGGGAAGAAATATCTGAGTATATGCTCATAATGTTTTATGTGTTGATTATGTTAAGTTGATTAAATCTAAAATCTTATCATGAAGTATGTTTTAAACATACATGTTTTCTACTTCATGCAACTTAGCTATGCATTAGTTCTAGAACACAATCTATTTTATGTTGCATATACTCCAAGTTTTGTCATCATCAAAAAGGGGGAGATTGCTGATCCAAAGATTGATTTTGATGATCACAAAATCTTGAAGTATAATTACTAATGTTTGTGTTGCAAGAAGAAAGATAATTTGTTTTGCAAGGAACATAGCAAGTTGGAAAAATACAAGAAGGCCTCAAAAGCTCTCAAGAAAAGTTGGAAGAAAGTCACACTTCATTGGCCCAAGTTTCAAGTTCAAAGGATTCAAGTTGGAGTAGCAAATTCAAAGAAAAATTCAAAAGAACAGTCCTCGAGTCGACTCTTGGAAGTTCAGAGTCGACTCTGGCACTCTGGAGTTTCAAGGAACAGTGCTCGAGTCGACTCCGACTGTTCACGAGCCGACTTCCGTACAAAAAGACAGAGAGTTGATTTTCAGCGCTACAGTGCTCGAGTCGACTCCAGCTACAGTCGAGTCGACTCCCAGCTACAGTGCCAGGCAGACTCCTATTCACAAGTCGACTTCTGCTTCAGCCGAGTCGACTCGAGCATGCTAGGAGGCATAACTGCTAGTTTTTTCTCAACTCCAACGGCTCTATTTTTGTCTCTAACGGCTAGATCTTTGTTCCTACGCCAAGCTATAAAATCAAGGGAAGAGCTAGGGAAGAAGTTAAGAAAGTGGGAGAGAACACATAAGAAAGAGATTTCAAAAAGATTTCAAGAAAAACCTTCCAAAAGCGCAAAAGGACCATTCAAAGCAAAAGAGAGAGAAGAAGGGCATCCGAGTGAATCTCAAAGCTTCATCTCCAACTGTGTGCTGCCTTAGTGATCCTCTACCTCGTGCGAAATCAGAAGAGGGTCAAGTAAAGAAGAAGCCGAGTTCCTTCATCTACAAAACTTGTTTGAGGGCTTCTTCTCTTTACTCTATTTGTTTATATTTATTATATCTGCTTGTTTGAGAAGCTTGTATTTGTTTTAAACTCTTATTCTGACATCTTGTAACTTGATTCAATCAAGGGATTGAATCAAGAGGTTAAGGGTTGTTGGTGAGCCAGTGAAAACCAACATTGTAGGTTGTAGTTGGTAATCCGGAAAAAACCAACTGGGTTGGATTGTGAGCCCACAGTCGGATTGGTTCTAGTCGGTGAGCCTGTGAAAACCGACCGAGTTCGTTGTGATCTCGTGAAAACAACAAGTTAGGTTGTGAGCTTGTAAAACAACCGGCTGTAATCTGAGGGATTATAGTGAAATTTTCAAGAGGTCTTGGGAAGTGGATGTAGGTGCTGGGGTGCACCGAATCACTATACGTTTGTTGTGTTTGTGATGCTTTCTTTCATTGTTTAATTTCCTCACTTACTTACTTAAATAAATATCTAATTGAATTGCTTGCTTAACTCTTATCTGCACATCCTTTAGTTGCAAGTATATTCAAATTGTTTAATCAAGTTTTATTTAATAAAACTGCATTAAGATTCATTGTATTGAAATGCTTGCTTGGGAAAATCTAGACTAATTGTTAATTGAGTCCGCTGCTTAATAGTTTTAATCTTGATCAGATTAGAATCAAACTATTGCTAAGTTTAAATTCCACTGTGCATCCATACAACTTAGCTTAATTAATTGAAAAGTTTAGAAGTAGTTGAAAAGTTTTAAAAGATCCAATTTACCCCCCCTCTTGGGCTGTATCTACTGGGCAACAGGTAGCATACCCACAAACCAATGGAAAGCTGAGGTGATCAACCAAAAAGTTTTACAAAGACTAAAAGTGTGGCTAGATCGAGCAAAAGGATCATGGGTCGATGAGTTATATGGTGTCTTATGGGCGTATCAAATGACATATTGAATTCTTACCGGAGAGATGACCTTCAATCTTGCTTTTGGAACATAGGCAGTGATCCCACTAGAGATTGGACTTCTATTACTTTGGGTGGAGAGCTTTGACGACCATACAAAATCTGTTTGACTTTGGGCCAACCTTGATCTCTTGGAGGATACAAGAGAATGAGCTCAGAAAAGCATGGCAATGTATCAGCAAAAGGCAGCTCGATATTACAACTCAAGAGTGAAGGAGAAGCTTTTCTGACCTGGTGACCTTGTATTGAGGAGGGTTGAAGCATTGCAACCAGGAGAGCTTGGAAAATTAGCCCGAACTCAGAAGGACCATACCAAATAGCCAAAGCGATACTACCAGGAACCTACAAGCTCAAACAATTTGATGGCACCCTGATTCCTCAGACTTGGAATTCTAAGGATCTATTATCAGTAAGGCTTGTTGTATTCTAAATTTATAATTAATGAAGTTCTTTTTATCAAATTTCTATCTTTTAGGTCAGTGGTCGATTAATGAATTATTTAGGTCGAATAGAAATACAGATATATTAACAAGGATATCCCAAAATGCCTGGGACCTTGATCCAAGGCCTCCAAGGCCGAGGAGAGCATGAAGAAAGAACCAGCTACTCCCATGGAGACACATCAAAAATATCGAGACTTCTATAAGCCAAGCCCACTCAAAAAACAAGTTGAATTTAGAGATGAACTCTAGATACTTATATGAGGACAACCCAGGATTGGCTGGGATCTCACCGATCTTCTGATCGAAATCAAGCCTAAAATAAGGCCCCAACAAAATTTAGTGCAATAAACCAAACTCAATAGAAAATTAAGAACATTAGTCTAAAACAAGCAAATTCAAACTCAGTTACCTTGCAAAATCTTATCTTCATTGCTTATAAAGTTTCTACATTAAGCTTGGGTACTCAAGCAAAAATGAGATACAACAAACTCGACAAAGACGAGCAAAAAAAGAAAGTAAGAGAGGATTTATTACTCCTCATCATCATCGTTCTCCTCATCCTCATTGTCCTCCTCGTCGTCGAGTCTAACTTGAAGACTGCTGATAGGTGCATGAAAATGTACCTTTTAACACTACCACTTTAGGCTAAATTGTTAAGACTTAAGCATGATTTGGATATTTTTATGATATTTTTCTAATCTGAACTTTACTTCACAAAGTGTCCAAGTCTTAATTGATTTTGGTGATTTTATTGTAGGAATGGAGTTAAGAAGATTGAATATCCCATTGCAGTCCGAATGAAATGAAACTTGGTGGAGATGAAGTAGACATGTTGAGGTTTCATATGCATCAAGAATCAGGTCAATTGGAGCTCCAGAGAGAAAGTTATGAAGTTGCAAAGTTAGGTTTCCCTAAACCGCCAGCCTGGGCCCTGACAGATCAGACCTTTGTGTAGTATTTTGATGATTTCGGGAGCTACAGAAGTCCAATTGAGATGATTCAAATTTTGTTGGAAACTAGACTTCCAGAACTTTCAAATGACTATATGAACATAAAATTTGAAGATCGGATGCGATCTGGAGAGTCTCCCGAACCTCATGCTGACGTTGGTGCTCGAGGGTAAAGTCGGAAAAACACATGCAAACGTGTCTAAGTTGTGTTTCCTAGGATTTTTAGCCCCAAAATCATATATATACTTGGGGAGCACGCCGTTCTAAACAGAAAAAAGGCTGCATTACAAAAAAATCACACTAACTGGATAAACAATCAAATCTAGATATAATCAAGCACCTCAACAATTCTATAGAAAAAGACATGGCTGAATCTATGAAAAGAATAGGTTCAAGATTATTCCAACACAAGAAAGATCTATTGATGAGAAATGATAAACAAAAATTGTATCAACATGAGAATCTATTACATAGATCAAATATAAATGAAACTACCATCATCCAAGCGAGTGACACAAGTTCAACAAATCTTTAAACCTCTCCCACACCTGATACAAAGTCTCACTATCCTTTTGTGCAAAGGTTGAAATCTGTCTCTTCAAACCACTGGTCTTATGGTGGGGGAAGTATTTGTTAAAGAAAACCTGTGTCATCTCATCCCAAGATCCTATTGACCGCGGTCTCAGTGAATACAACCAACTTTTCGCTCTATCTTTCAGAGAAAATGGAAAAAACTTAAGTCTAACTGCATCTATTGTACCGGGTTGACTATGAAAAGTCGCCACTACCTCCTCAAACTCTCTAATGTGCACGTAAGGATTTTCATTCTCTAAGCCATGAAAGGTAGGAAGTAACTGTATCATTCCTGGTTTAAAATCCTGTTGTGGGACATTGGGTGGGAACATAATGCATGACGGTGTGGCTGTGCATGTAGGATGGAGATAGTCCTGGAGAGTCCTAATGGGCTGATCTTCGTGATTGCTCATGGTGTTAGAATTTTTGGCTCCTCTTGATGATTTCTTTGTAATGCAGCCTTTTTTCTGTTTAGAACGGCGTGCTCCCCAAGTATATATATGATTTTGGGGCTAAAAACCCTAGGAAACACAACTTAGACACGTTTGCATGTGTTTTTCCGACTTTACCCTCGAGCACCAACGTCAGCATGAGGTTCGGGAGACTCTTCAGATCGCATCTGATCTTCAAATTTTATGTTCTTATAGTCATTTGAAAGCTCTAGAAGTCTAGTTTCTAACAAAATTTGAATCATCTCAATTGGACTCCTGTAGCTCCCGAAATCATCAAAATACTATACAAAGGTCTGATCTGTCAGGGCCCAGGCTGGCGGTTTAGGGAAACCTAACTTTGCAACTTCATAACTTTCTCTCTGGAGCTCCAATTGACCTGATTCTTGATGCATATGAAACCGCAACATGTCTACTTCATCTCCACCAAGTTTCATTTCATTCGGACTGCAATGGGATATTCAATCTTCTTAACTCCATTCCTACAATAAAATCACCAAAATCAATTAAGACTTGGACACTTTGTGAAGTAAAGTTCAGATTAGAAAAATATCATAAAAATATCCAAATCATGCTTAAGTCTTAACAATTTAGCCTAAAGTGGTAGTGTTAAAAGGTACATTTTCATGCACCTATCACACCTCCCAACCAGCTTATTGCTAGTCCCTAGCAATTTAAGCGAAGAAAAAGAACGGACTATATCCAACCCAGTGTAGACAGCTTTTGCATGAGCTAAGCAATAATATTCAAGTATAACAAACAAAGTACTCGCAAGAGATCAACAATACTATCAAAATCAGTCCATCAAGAGCAACTCCCAGAATTCGTGTGTGTGTACTCTAAGCCGTAACCATCTTACCACCAACCCTGACACATACAACGTCGAGAACATTTCAAACAAAAGCTTCAACTCCATATCTCATAGGTATAATATTCAATAGTAGACTGGTGTAAGGGGTCTCTCTATGGAGTTGAGAAAGGGTGTTCACACAAATATATGAGAAGGCAAGTGTTCATGAACAAGCAACAAACAAGCATTGATCTTATGATAGGATCACCAACCATTGGGAACTCAACCATTCTTACCACAAACCCACTTAGGATCAAAAAGGTCAATAATAAAAGGTTGTAATGAGGCTAAAGTTAAGTAAAATAAAAATAATAAAAGGATGGATAAGAGAATTCAAAAGAACTTTCCAGTACATGCTAGAGGTCTTCACAAGATATAACATCAAGCACAACTTCCTCAAACCGCTTGTACCTTTTTTTTTTCTTTTCTCTTTTTTTTTTCTTTTTTTTTTCACGCTAGTCATACCATTTGGTTATTTCATCAACAACTTCATACTAGCATTTTGAACCTGTGACAAGCAGTTTGGGAACCAATAGAATCATTTTCAGAATGGAGATTAGAGCCTGAGACATTTTCAAGGCCTGTGGTAATAGAAAGCTGAAGCTGCTGGTGGAGTTGATTTGTTTCTTTGTTTCTTTCTTTTCTTTTTCTTCTTCCTTTTTTTTTTTTTTTAATACAACCTTTGGTTGCAATTATGGAGTCCATTTCAGCAAACCTGCCAGCACCAATGAGAAACCACCACAGTACATCCCCTTTCTTGTCTTCATTATTTGCGGACCAATTATTTATCATCCCTAGCATGTACTTGAAAGTAAAAGGTAGGAAAGATATAATAATTTAGGCTCAACTCCAATGTGGAGGGGGGGGTAAGGACATATGGGTTTACAAAGGAAAGGGTTCTTTTTTTTTCGGCTCAAAATGGCTTCTAATGGATAAAACATGGGTTAGCTTGAAAGGCTCAAACGTTCATCCTAAATTGACCTTCATCATCTCCTAAGTATAATCAACCAACATACCACAAACTGTGCAATAAAAATTCCCAATAGAGCAACCAATTCAAAAAAATCAATGAACGCATGCCACAAGTCTCTGAACATGATGAACTCTCTCTCTCTCTCTCTCTAATACTCACCAATGCGTAAATACTTAAGTTTGAGAGTTCTCTAATTGTATGCATTGAACATCCATCAAACCACAAGGCTTAGATGCGTGCATAAAAAAAGAATTCAAAGGGTGTCTTAATAGTGTGACTAAGATAGAAAAATTGACTCCAGCAAAAATACTCTGTAATCATTTGTTTTTTTTTAAAGCAAATTCATGCAAAAACATATACACATGGGCTGCCCTCCCCCAACTAAAACATGACATTGTCCTCAATGTATGGAAATAAAAGCATAGAAAACAAAATAGGATAGAGGTCACCTGATTAGCGGAGCACAAATCCATGGTAAAAACAGGAAGCTGGCAAACCTGAAAATTAAACTAAGGAAACCAAACGAAATAAAACAAAACAAGCAAAAACAAAAACTGAAACAAAGACAAATTAAAGAAAAACAAAAAGAAACAAGGAAAAAGAGAAACGTACCTGCATGGGCATAGCATCACTGTTCGTAGACGGGGTCCATGAGAAGAATATCTTCCTCTACTGGAGCCTCTTTCTCAAGGACCGGCTTGAGTCTCTGGCCATTTACCTTAAACATCCGACCATCTCTAGGATCTTCTATCTCTACCGCTCCATTCTCAAATGTATGCTTTACCACAAAAGGACCAGTCCACCTAGATCGTAATTTACCAGGGTGTTTATGAAGCCTAGAATCATATAAGTATACTCGTTGATTAGGTGCAAATGTTTTTCTAAGAATATTTCTATCATGAAATGCCTTCATCTTAGCCTTGTAAATTTTAGAATTTTCATAAGCTTCATTTCGCAACTCTTCTAACTCGGTCATCTGGAACTTCCTAAGCTCACCGGCTTCAGGTAAATCAAAGTTAAAGTTCTTAATAGCCCAATAGGCTCTATGTTCTAGCTCTACCGGTAGGTGGCAAGGTTTACCAAAAACAAGCCTATAAGGTGACATGCCTAGGGGGGTCTTGAAAGCTGTACGGTATGCCCAAAGTGCATCAGTTAATCGCAATGACCAATCCTTCCGGTCGGGGTTAACCGTTTTCTCTAAAATACGCTTAATCTCTCTATTAGCAAGCTCTACCTGCCCACTTGTTTGAGGATGGTAAGCTGTAGAAATCTTATGCACCACCCCATACTTCCTCATCAATGCTTCAAAGGAACGGTTACAAAAATGTGTACCCCGGTCACTAATGATAACACGTGGTGTACCAAAACGAGACAACACATTTTTCTTTAGAAATTTAATTACTGTCTTATTGTCATTGTTCCTACAAGTTGCAGCCTCTACCCATTTGGACACATAATCTACTGCAACAATAATATATAGATAACCAAAAGAAGGAGGAAACGGTCCCATAAAATCTATACCCCAGCAATCAAAAATTTCTATCACTAAAATTGGATTCAAAGGCATCATATTACGACGGGACAAAGCTCCTAATTTTTGACATTTCTCACAAGAACGACAATAAACATTTGTGTCTCGAAACAATGATGGCCAATAAAATCCACACTGCAAAATTTTTGCAGCGGTTTTCTTCATAGAGAAATGGCCTCCACAAGCTTGGGAATGACAGAATTCTAAGACACTTGCTATCTCATCATCTGGGACACATCTCCTCATAATTTGGTCAGGACAGTACTTAAAAAGATGTGGATCATCCCAATAAAAAGAACGTACCTCTGTTAAGAACTTCTGCTTATCCTGTGCATTCCAGTCTGATGGCATCTCACCTGTTACCAAATAATTGACAATATGTGCAAACCACGGCATGGAGGTGATAGAAAATAATTGTTCATCTGGAAAATCATCACGGATCGGTGGTGTATCTGTAGTATCCTCAAATATTAACCTTGAGAGGTGATCAGCCACCCCATTCTCTAAACCCTTCTTGTCCTTGATGGTTAGATTAAATTCCTGCAAAAGCAAGATCCACCTAATTAATCGCGCCTTAGCATCCTTCTTTGCGAGAAGGTACTTAAGGGCTGCATGATCTGTAAAAATTGTAATAGGCGAGCCAATCAAATAAGCACGGAATTTATCTAATGCAAATACTACAGCTAGTAGTTCTTTTTCAGTAGTAGAATAATTCATTTGAGCACTATTTAAAGTCCTACTAGCATAATAAATGACAAAGGGCTTTCCCTCTCTCCGTTGACCTAAGACAGCCCCTACTGCGTAGTCACTTGCATCACACATAATTTCAAAAGGTAAACTCCAATCTGGTGGCTGCATAATGGGAGCTGAAGTGAGCTTCCCAATAAGCGTTTGGAATGCCGCTTGGCACTCTTGTGTCCACTCAAATGGGGTATCCTTAACTAGAAGGTTACACAATGGTCTAGATATGGCAGAAAAATTCTGGATAAACCTCCTATAGAAACCAGCATGACCAAGGAATGATCTAACATCCTTCACAGTCTTAGGTGTGGGCAACTTAGAGATCAACTCAATTTTGGATTGATCAACCTCTATTCCCCTAGAGGAAACAATATGGCCCAAAACAATACCCGAAGGCACCATAAAATGGCATTTCTCCCAATTCAATACAAGGCCTTTTTCTTTGCAACGAGCTAGAACCCTTTTTAAATTAAACAAACATACATCAAAGGAGTCACCAAAAACAGTCAAGTCATCCATAAACACCTCCATGCAATTCTCAACCATATCACTAAAAATACTCATCATGCACCTTTGAAAGATAGCTGGAGCATTACACAAACCAAATGGCATACGATGAAATGCATAAGTTCCAAAGGGACATGTAAAAGTGGTCTTATCTTGGTCCTCTAAAGCAATTTCAATTTGATAATAACCAGAATAACCATCTAAAAAACAATAAAAGGGATGACCAGCTACACGCTCTAAGATTTGGTCGATGAATGGAAGGGGAAAATGATCTTTGCGAGTGGCAGCATTTAACTTCCTATAATCAATGCACATGCGCCACCCGGTTGCTGCTTTGGTAGGGACTAATTCTCCTACATCATTCTTCACTACTGTGACACCTGACTTTTTAGGAACTACCTGCGTAGGACTAACCCACTTGCTATCGGCAATCGGATAAATAATACCCGCATCTAACAGTTTTAAGACTTCATTTTTCACAACTTCTTTCATGGTAGGGTTTAGCCTGTGTTGGGGGTCTCTACGAGGGTTAGCTCCCTCCTCCAAGTGAATCCTATGAGAACAAATTAAAGGGCTGATGCCTTTAATGTCGGCCATGGTCCAACCAAGTGCTGATTTATGCTCATTCAAAGTTGTAAGTAATTTTTTACCTTGTGATGCACTTAAGTCAGAAGAAATTATTACAGGAAAGGTATCACCTGGACCAAGAAATGCATGTTTTAAACCCTTAGGCAGTGGCTTTAACTCGACTTTTGGGGCTTCAATGGTAGATGGCTTCGGTTGTTCTCGCATCAAGGGCAGCTCCTCAAATCTTGGTTGCCATGTCCTCGTCCCATAATCCTGAGATGAATCAAAAACAGCACAAATATTAGTAACATCATTAGAGTCAAATGTGCTATCAAACCCAGAATTAATAAGAAAATATTCAAGAGGATCGGGGTCATGTTTTGTGATGGCTTCCTCTTGCATAAGTGTGTTTATCAGGTAAGTTTGGTGACACTCATCGTCCTCCTGTGGCTGTTTGCTTATGTGGAAGATATTGACCTCAAGGGTCATATGCCCAAAGGACAACTTCATCAATCCATTCCTGCAATTAATAAGAGCATTAGCGGTGGCAAGAAAAGGTCTACCTAAAATAATGGGGATTTTTGATTCAGAAATAACAACAGAGTGTGTATCTAGAATCAAGAAATCAACAGGATAGTAAAATTTATCAACTTGAATTAACACATCCTCAACTATCTCCCTTGGTATCTTTACTGACCGATCAGCTAACTGTAAGACCACAGAGGTGGGTTTGATCTCTCCTAATCCCAATTGCAAGTAAACAGAATAAGGCATGAGATTGACACTAGCTCCCAAATCAAGTAAGGCCTGTGCAAACTCATGATTCCCAATAATACAAGAAATTGTGGGGCATCCTGGGTCCTTATATTTTGGTGGGATTCTCTGTTCAATCAAAGCACTTACTTGTTCCGTTAGAAAAGCTGTTTTCTTAACATGGTGTTTTCTTTTTACAGTGCACAAATCTTTAAGGACCTTTGCATAAGTTGGAACCTGTTTTATCACATGTAACAAAGGAAGATTAATTTTCACTTGCCTTAGGTTCTCTAGGATCTCGCTACTATGGTCCATAACTCTTGAGGTAGACTTGAGAGCTTGAGGAAAGGGCACTCTAACTGGACTCTTCACTATCTCTTCCTCTCTTGGAACATCAACTACATCACTACTCAACTTCTCTTGTGTGTCCTTAGGCTTGGGAACCCTTTCTATAACCTTACCACTTCGAGTAGTTATGGAATTAACCTCCTTAAGATCTTGCCTATCAGGGTTAGAAGTTTGTGCCATATGCTGACCTTGGGGATTGGGTTGAGCTTGCGATGGAAATTTTCCTCGCTCATTTACGGTTAAAGCACTAATCAACTTAGACACTTGACTCCTAATCTCTTTATTTTCCTCAACCACCTGAGTAATCATTGATTCAAACTTCTGGTTTGTCTTATTCTGAGCCTCAATAGAAGCATGTAGTGTGTCCTCTAAAGGATTCCTAGAAGATGGGGCATGGTATGGAGGTGTAGAATAAGCTCTAGGCAGCTGTGGTTGTGCAGGATGTTGCGGGTCAGATTTCCAACTAAAGTGAGGATGGTTCCTCCAACCAGGATTATAGGTATCTGAAAAGGGTGTAAAAGGCTTCTTGTACATACCTAGGGCATTACAATGTTCCTCATACACACCCCTCATTTCAGCAAATGTGGGACAATCCTGAGCTAGGTGATCCACTCCACCACATACAAAACAGGGTCCATGGGACTCAACACGAGAAACAGTATGTGTAACCTTTGTATCCTTTGTTTTTAAGGCCTCTAACTCCCTAGTCAGAATTTCTATCCGGGCATTGAGATTATCCTCCTCTCTAAGATGGTAAATTCCTCCACTAGAAGGAGTAGCTGTAGGTCGTGACCTACTAGTACTATCAGTCGCACTAGGTCCTGTCCAAGTATGAGCTTTCTCAGCTAGATCATTCAGGTACTCTATGGCCTCATCCGGATCTTTCTGCAAGAACTCACCATTACACATCATCTCTACAAATTGGCGCTCTCTAGGTGTAAGTCCCTCATAAAAGTAACTAACTAAACGCCAACTCTCATAGCCGTGATGAGGACACAAGTTCAACAAATCTTTAAACCTCTCCCACACCTGATACAAAGTCTCACTATCCTTTTGTGCAAAGGTTGAAATCTGTCTCTTCAAACCACTGGTCTTATGGTGGGGGAAGTATTTGTTAAAGAAAACCTGTGTCATCTCATCCCAAGATCCTATTGACCGCGGTCTCAGTGAATACAACCAACTTTTCGCTCTATCTTTCAGAGAAAATGGAAAAAACTTAAGTCTAACTGCATCTATTGTACCGGGTTGACTATGAAAAGTCGCCACTACCTCCTCAAACTCTCTAATGTGCACGTAAGGATTTTCATTCTCTAAGCCATGAAAGGTAGGAAGTAACTGTATCATTCCTGGTTTAAAATCCTATTGTGGGACATTGGGTGGGAACATAATGCATGACGGTGTGGCTGTGCGTGTAGGATGGAGATAGTCCTGGAGAGTCCTAATGGGCTGATCTTCGTGATTGCTCATGGTGTTAGAATTAGATGGCGTATCGGGCAAATTCACAGGAAAAGTGTCAGGTTCTAATTCCGGTCTTCTTGCAAATCTACCTAACTCGTCTCTATGCCTACGCATGCAACACAAAATATATGTATATTATTTTTATTTTATTTTCATTTTTTTTTTGCACAATCAAATCAAAACTATGAATGAAATAAACTGAAGACAAAAAGCAAGAGAAAAAAAAAAAGAAGAAGAAGGAACGAGGTTACCGCTTTGACGAATTAATTCAGCAAACCTATTCCTTGAAGCGCTTCTTGTACCGTTCTCCCCGGCAACGGCGCCAAAATTTGATTACGCCCAAAGAATAACGCGGCTATCGCAGTATATATTGGGGTGTCGATTCCACAGGGAGAAGGTAGGAACACTAAAAGGAACTACAAAACTAAAAAGAAATATCAAAGCAGTAAAATGTGATGTGAATGTTTAAAAGTAAATTGACAATTAGATTGTAGTAGTGAAAAGATGTGACCAGAATTAATGGCAGCAAAGCATCGGGAATTCCTCACTTGAATCAGGTAATTCCATTCATATTTGATCCATTGGATAACTCAATTAGAGATCATAGCACCAGATTCTCTAATTGGAGGATATAGCATTACAATCAAAATATTTAGTGGTAATTCTAGAAAATCATTCTCCTCTTTTAAAACCAAGGATTGTTATCCTTTTAGACTCAGATTCAAAGATAAAAATATACCCAATGGCAATATTTCAGCAAAAAATCACACTAACTGGATAAACAATCAAATCTAGATATAATCAAGCACCTCAACAATTCTATAGAAAAAGACATGGCTGAATCTATGAAAAGAATAGGTTCAAGATTATTCCAACACAAGAAAGATCTATTGATGAGAAATGATAAACAAAAATTGTATCAACATGAGAATCTATTACATAGATCAAATATAAATGAAACTACCATCATCCAAGCGAGTTCATCCCTAGCTTCACCAAAGAATTAGCTCTCCATGAATTTTTGGCTCCTCTTGATGATTTCTTTGTAATGCAGCCTTTTTTCTGTTTAGAACGGCGTGCTCCCCAAGTATATATATGATTTTGGGGCTAAAAACCCTAGGAAACACAACTTAGACACGTTTGCATGTGTTTTTCCGACTTTACCCTCGAGCACCAACGTCAGCATGAGGTTCGGGAGACTCTCTAGATCGCATCTGATCTTCAAATTTTATGTTCTTATAGTCATTTGAAAGCTTTGGAAGTCTAGTTTCCAACAAAATTTGAATCATCTCAATTGGACTTCTGTAGCTCCTGAAATCATCAAAATACTACACAAAGGTCTGATCTGTCAGGGCCCAGGCTGGCGGTTTAGGGAAACCTAACTTTGCAACTTCATAACTTTCTCTCTGGAGCTCCAATTGACCTGATTATTGATGCATATGAAACCTCAACATGTCTACTTCATCTCCACCAAGTTTCATTTCATTCGGACTGCAATGGGATATTCAATCTTCTTAACTCCATTCCTACAATAAAATCACCAAAATCAATTAAGACTTGGACACTTTGTGAAGTAAAGTTCAGATTAGAAAAATATCATAAAAATATCCAAATCATGATTAAGTCTTAACAATTTAGCCTAAAGTGGTAGTGTTAAAAGGTACATTTTCATGCACCTATCAACTGCTGAAATCAATTTCTAGATGAAGCCTAAGTGCTTGGGCCTAGTAGTCTTCGAAGCCCTTTCAGAAGGCATCGGTAGCATTCTCGGCAATTTTCAAGTTAAATTTTTCCAAAGAAAGATATTCCTTGACTGCTTTAGCGGCCTTCTCCTTAGCCTCGGCAGCTTTTGCTTTAGCCTAAACAGTTTTCTCCTTGGCTTATTCTACTTACTATTCAGCAGCGAGGAAAGCATTTCTTGCTTTGAAAACTGATGCTCGAAAATCATGGGTTGGTTCTTGCCGCTGCGACTTAAGCCTCCGATGATTTAGCTAGTTCTCCAGCTTCATTTGCCTTCTCCTTGGCCAATCACACTTAGTTCTTTGCTTGCTTGGGGTTGGCCTTCAATTTTGCCTCGTCCTCGAAGGCTTTCTGCTCGATAGCCTTCCATTTCACTTCATAGTTCGAGGCATGATGCCTAAGCATCATAATGGCCTCATACATGTAGTAAACTTCATGAGCATGCTAAAAAAAGAAACAATTAGTATCCGAAGTGAAAAATTTTGCGAAATTTAATGGAGAGAAACTTACTCGAACGATCAAGGTGAAAGTTCCGTCAATCATGTCGTTGACATGGACTGTCTACATGATGCTCTTATTAGCATGCAGCTGCATGGCGCGAACCATGCCCTTGGCCACTCGAGAGGTCATCAATGCTAAATCGGAGGCCTTAACGGACCATCTCAAAATATAGATCTCGGGAGTAGCGAGAGCTGAGAAGCTCGATGCGGAGGTGGGAGCAGTAGAGTTGTGTTGCACTGGAGCCGACGAGCTCAACCAGCTTGAGCTAAAGTGTTTGCATCGGATGACGACGGCTAGGAGGTGAGAGCGGCGATGGACGGCTAGGCCAAGATGACCCCTTCTGGAGGAACGATCTGAGAGGGGAGATGATCTCAACCTTAGGGTCGGGCATCGCTTGTTTTTCCAAAGGCTCCACAGCAATTTGTGCCTTGGTCATAGGTGGCCTACTTGGTGGGGCCAAGGTATACCCCTTCTTGACTTGTTTCTTCTTCTAGGGTGCCTCGTCTCCTGATGCCACCACCGCTCTCTTACGAGTGACCTTACGAAGAAGAGCGAGGTCTGTCCATTGCCACGAGAGTTGCAAAATTGAAGACCTCGCTCAAATCGATGTTGATGAATGTCTCCTCAGATAAAATATCATGCAAAGGAAAAATCTTGGATTTGAGTGAGTCTCCAAGGACCCTTGATCATCACCGAATAACTTCGAAGGTTAGTTCCAAGACCTTCAAGGTGTTCTTCATAGGGTTTCAAACCACCATGGTTGCCTTCGATCTATGAATGGAAGAGAGAGTACCTCAGATCAATTGGTGGCCTTTTCAAGAAGAAACGTACCACCATTTTTTTTGAGGATGCCTTTTTAAAGTGAAGCATCCTCGAAAAAGAGAAACTGAAGCTCGGAGCTTATGAAGAAGGCAAAGAACAAGCAAAACCTACAATAACTAGCCAGAATTTCAGAACTAGCTAGGATGGGATGAGGCTGTAAACCCTCATCAACTAGACTATGAAGGGATGAAAAGAAAATTTTAGCCCGACATTGAGAGTCTCCTCATACAGGCCGAGCTGAGAAGGAGGAGGGTTTGTATGATCATTGGAATCAGGAGCTCGAGATGGAACTCAGGAGGAACAAAATGTTGAGCTCAGATCATGTCCAAATCTGGCTGGATGAGAATAGACTCTTTGTTTTCTAGGCCGAAGCAAACTTCAAACCCAATCTCACTAGGAGATAGAGAATGCCGAGCTCGGCAAGTCTGGTTGGTTGACCAGCTCCTAGTGGAGATCTCGCCTTCACTCATGGCAGAAAAACAAAGGAAGGCAAAGAAGAAAGTATCTAAACCTATGGAAACAAGAAAAAAAGGGGGTTTGAGCAGCCAAAGGCGGAAGAACCCACCGTAAGTGGAGAATGCAGCCGAAGAAGATGCTGGAGTGGTGCCAGCGAGGATGTTGGAGCAAATACCAGAGGATCACGGAAGGAGAGAATCAGACTCCCTGGGGGCACTTGCGAAGGGCTCTTAGAAGAGAAATGAAGAAGAAAGGTAAGTGAGTTACCTTTTATAGATATATGGATGACCTAGATCAAGCCGACGGTTTAGCTATCCGAGCTGATTCAACCACATGCTAGCTCGGGATAAGCCAAGAGTTCATCCGGATTGCTGCTTTAAATGGATTTGAAAATTGTGATTACCACCCATAAATTCATGCCAAAATAGTGACGCTTCATCATTAGTCTGAATGACAGTAAGATTTCCATTGCCCAAAGTGAAACTAAGTTCGAGTTCGGAAGTGGGGGATAAATGATGGAGAGAATGTTGGTCATCTCGACCTCAGATTATCTCGGTCTCCCCGACCTCGGGTTATCTCGGTCTCTCCGACCTTAGACTTAGCCAAAGTGAATGACCTTGGTATTGGTCGATGTGTTATGACTCGGTCTTACCCAAGAGTATTGAACAGGTGACAACCACGACCCAATTAACTGACACAACAATAAAGGCATGATCAGCATAATTATCGCCACCCGACGATCGTGGATAGTTGTTACCATGCGATTGAATGAATGATTATTTGTTACCGTGTAGTTATTGCACTATCCAACGAATCAGATAATCGACATCGCTCTTACTCTATATATAGGGATGATAAGGGGACCCTCAGGTATGCAATCTACTACTCTATACTCATTCTTCCTCTTCCACTATTGTTCTAGATCTCTGATTTAAGCATCGGAAGGTCCCCTATCAGAAATCTTCTGGCAAGTGGATATCTTTGCAGGTTGATCCCGTCTTCTACCTCGGTTTTTATCGATGTTAGAGTACCTCGGCCCCATCTAAACTTATTGCACTTCGGTTCTGATTGATCTCAGCACTCTGCAGGTGGAGTCCAACCTTAATCTAGAATCTAGCGGCAATAATTACCTCTGTCATGAGGCTTAGTATATGCTTAGCTAGTCTATGGTGATGAGAGCACAAAAGTGCAATCGTCATACCATCTTAATTAGTATTTTAGCTAATCATTAATAATAAAATTTACTAATTAATGTTGTATTTGTGTTTGAGTGCAAGTCATCCAAGGATCACAGAACTGAGCCCGATTTGAAGACATAGAGTAGGGGAGCTAACAGTGGAGTCCCACCAACTGTCCACATCCTTCCATTGCAGCCTCCGCGTATCTCATCCCGTGAGATCAGGCGTGAGCCCAAGCATCAAGTCATAGCATACCATGAAGCTCCCACGTCCATCCGGATCCACATGATCAACTCCCTTCCTAAGATCCAGCCACTTGCGAGCCGACCGTCCGTTCCGAGCCGCATCCAAGGATCCAGCCGTCTCAGCCCGGATGACCGCCTATCCTGTGATCGTGCCCAGCATCCATTTCTCTTCCCGTAATCCCAGCGTCCGACTGCAAGCGTGATCCAAGCATCGCATCCAGCCGCCCGTTTCTCTTCCCAACGGTCCCACAACATCCCTCTTCCGAGTTCCAGCTCCTTCCCGTGATCCCAGCCTCCACCACGTCTGTGATCTTCTTCTTCCGCCCGTCCCAGCCGCTCGTGAAGCCATCCAATCTTCCATTCCCAGCCCACAGCATCCCGTGGCATCTTCCATCTTCAGCTCATCTTCTTCCGTCCACCTCATCCGCGTCTGCAAGCATCCCATGATCGGCTCCTCCCAGCATCCATTTCTCTTCCCGTAATCCCAGCGTCTGACTGCAAGCGTGATCCAAGCATCGCGTCCAGCCGCCCGTTTCTCCTCCCAGTGATCTCGCGGCCAGCCGTGAAGCATCCCGTTCCCAGATCCAATCCGGATTATTCTCCTTCATCCAGCCATTCCGAAACTCCTCCACCTCTTCTTCCGCCTGCATCGTGTCCGTGCGTGATCCCAGCAGCTACAAGGAGCCCTTGATCCAACGATTCTTCCTCGCAGTCACCGGACGATCCAGCCTCCTCCGCGTCCGAGCTCCACGGAGCACATTGCAGTCAAGCCTCCGAGTCCGCCTCTTCCTTGATCAAGCATCCAATCACGCGTCCGATTCCTTCCTTCCGTGATCCCAAGCATCCTCCCCCTCCCCAGGGGGTTGATCTATAAAAGAAGAGGGAGCCATCGGCAGAGGGGAGGGGCGCTCGGTTGGGCCAAAGAAATAGGGGAGGAAGCGCTCGGTTTGGTAGAGGAGAGAAAGAAAAAAAAAAAGAAAAAAGAAACAGGGTATGCTCTGTTTTGAAGAAAAGAGGAATAAAAAAAATAGAGGGAGGGGGGAGGCAGTGTTGTTTTTAATTTTAATTAAGAGTTTTAATTGTAGCTCTTTCTGCTACAATTTTACTGGAGAATTTTATTTTAAGAGCTTTAGATTTGCAATTTTAATTTATGTTTTCCATATTCTGTAATTTTTCTTTTCATGCAATATATGAAATTCTCTCTCATGCAATCTAGGTTCCAGGCTTCAATCTTCTTAAGCACTGTTTTCATCATGCCAAAGTTTTCCTTTGAATAGTTAAATATTTCATGAAATTTATAAATGCTCTTCGATTTCTAAGTACTTGTATTTTCATTATTTTTAAATAAAGAAGATTCTCTGGTAGACCAGAAAATCAGTCAACATCCCTGACGTAATGTTTTTCTTTTATCATTCAAAAATCGATTTCAAATCCGAGTGAATGTTTAATTTTTATGCAACTCCAATCGCCTCCCTGTAGATCGACCTCTTACGACCACTATTCTTCGAGTAGAAAAGGTAAGAGTATAATTAATTTAAACTTTGTTTGTCGGTTTTAACAACGATCTGTTTAGCGTATTTTTACGTAAACAGGAATTGGACAACATATGGCATATGGAGAATGGAGAGAATAGTGCAAGCAAAGCCTCCATTTTAGTGTATACACAATGGAAGGTGCCTCCAATGTGTTTATCTAATAGATAAATTGAAATTAAAAAAGTTTTAATCACTAATACCCCATTAAAAAGCAAGAACAATTTCATAAAATTGATATCTAGAAAAATAGAAAAACTTATGAGGCTAAGATCATCCATCTATTGAAGATGAGCATTTATATTTTGTACACTAATTATGCTGCGTAACACCATAAATGAAATGGTTCGCTCTAAACCCTCATCCATAAAACTTAAGGTGGTCTTTGGTGGCCCAAATGGGATCGCCAAGATGATCTTAGATTACTGATCATCCTTATATCGAGGTAATTTGATCCTTGATGTCCTAAGATCACCATGTTGGTATGCGATGTTCGAGTGACTAAAGATTCTTGGGTATTTACAAGGAACCTATTTGGTATTTCATAAAAAAATAAAATCACTAACCATATAATACCAAAATTATCCTAATATATTTTATAAAATATTTTTATTAATAATATAAAAAATATACTACAATAAATTGTAATATATTTATTGATATATTAATTATTATAAAACATATACTTACATCCAGTTAAACTAACAATGTTAGTGAAGCCTTTTATCTCATGTGAAAATTAGAAATTGCTCTTGGGTGGAGAAGAGGATGTGTATGCTTTTTTATATTCTTGGATGGCTATTATGCCGGTCAAGTTATTTTTAATTTTTTTTGATGCAGTATTTGAGTTTCATTTAAAGTTAATAATTCGATTAACATTTTGTTAAGTTATAAGTTAAATTGTTAGATAAAAATAAATCATGAAAGGATAAGCGCTTACTTTTCAAATTATTAGATATAAGTGTAATATATTCTTAATTTCAGATTTTTTTAAATTTATTTTATAATATAATATATAAGATAAATATAATAAATATAATATTAATATAATAAAGATATATTGATATAATATATTAGATATATTGATATGCTATTTTTTTTAATAAATGGAAAGATATTTTTGCCTCCAAATTTAACTTAAGATTACTATCTTGAATATTCAATCTTCCAGATAAATTTTTTATTACGAGGTTTGACGAATGAAAATAATTGAGGATCATGCAGAAGTAGGGATACAAATGGGTCGGATCGGGTCCTGAGTGGCCCCGACCCGATCCGATTTTTTTATTCGGGTCCTAATTTTGGACCTAGACCCGACCCGGTTGAAGATCGGGTCGGGTCTGGTTGGGTCCAAGTCGGATCTGGATCGGATTCGGGTCCGAGTCCGGTTTATCACCTTCTTTGTGCTTTTGGGAAAGAATTTGGATAAATCTAATTTGGTCATATCATAATTATGAGGTGCCGGGTGACCCATGACCTAAAAGACTTGCAATTGACCTGCAGTCAGAACAGGTGACCTATGACTTACTAAGTCGGCTTACAAGCCAAATTTCATACCACACTATTTTTTATCTATATGACTGATTGGACGGAACTTGGTGTCTCCCTGCTCCCCTCTCCCTCTCAAGAGGACAAAAAAAATCCCAGACCTTCTTCCAAAATCCAATTCCATTGCAGAAAACTGGCACATGACCCATATTTAGTTCCGTGTTCCCTCACTTTCTTCCTTCAAAAGTTAAAAGAAACAAAAACCAAAAAACAGAAGGAAAAAAAAAAAAAGCCTCAACAGTGTAATAGATCGAGAGAGAATCCTGACGGGCCGAGGTTCCTTTGGATTCTGTGACTCTCTTGCTTGTTATCACAAAG
This sequence comes from Phoenix dactylifera, assembly GCF_051530095.1. Taxonomy (NCBI): domain Eukaryota; kingdom Viridiplantae; phylum Streptophyta; class Magnoliopsida; order Arecales; family Arecaceae; genus Phoenix; species Phoenix dactylifera. Next base: position 19,925,535 of record NC_143190.1, on the reverse strand, counting down.
CAAACTCATTTCTCTGAGCTTTTGCTGGATTTTAGGTGGCTTTGTGCAGCCTTTATCATGATTTTGTCTCTTTTTCTGTTTCCATTACCACCAACTCAGTGCTGTTAAAGCCACCTACTTAGCATCATTTATGGTCCCTAGACAAGCCACCTTCTTTCCAACTCAAACCAGCAGTCCTCTCTCTCTCTCTCTCTTCTGGGCCCAAGAGATTCTGAAGCAGAGCACAGCTGTGTGGAGCTCCTGTCTTCTTCTTCTTCTTCTTGCACAAGAACATATCTGAGATAGCTACCATTCATTAAAGAAACCATCTTGGGTCTGCTTCTTTGGCTTTCTTGCTGCTACGCCTGTCCCGAGTTAAACCAAAAGCGTGAGAGCTCCGCGTTTGGTTTCCTTCTGTTTTGCTCATTTTCTTCGGCCGTTAGGTCAGGTCGAGTCAGTTCGGTAAATTCAAATTCGACTTAAAAACTAGTTTGGGTCCAATGTTAGAATCCAATCCGGACCCATGGATCTGGATTGATTCGGATCTATATGGGTCAAATCAGGTCGGATGACGGGTTGATCTGACCCGTTGGCAGCCTTATCAGGAGCGTAATAGCATATTCAAACAGAATGGCCACATTATGTCCACCTGTACCACTTTTGATTTTCGGATGGTGACACCGAACCAAACGACTCCTGTTGGCACAATAGTTATTCCAGCCACCGGACCGTCGCTTTTTTATTTTTTATAAAGAAAAGAAAAAGGCAAGAGAGCGACGCTTGGAGATGCACTACCCAAACTACAGAAAACATAAACAAAAAAGAGAAACCCGGCCGCCTTCCTGCGGCTCCTCCTCTCTACCGTCCCTGCACCTCCTTCCCCCCAACCCCTCCTTCCACCTGTCGTTCTCTTCCCAAAATGCCCTCATCCCACAGCCCTAGGACTTACAGCCCCCACTCCTTCTCCTCCTTGCGAGCTGCCCCCTCCCTCGTCCTCGTCGCCCTCCTCCTCTTCCTCCTCTTTTATTCCCTTCGCCGGCCCGCTCCTACTTCCCGGAATGCCCTTGCCCATTCGTCAACTACCCCAGCCGACCTCTTCCTCTCCCTTTCCCCCTCTGCCAACTCCACCATCGCCTCCCACCTCCACGACCTCACCCTCCACCCCCACCTCGCTGGCACCCCCTCCGCGGCCCCCGTCGCCGCCTACGTCCTCTCCCGCCTCCGTCACGCCGGCCTCCACACCTTCACACGCGACTACACCCCACTCCTCTCCTACCCAGCCGCCGCCTCCCTCTCCCTCCTCCGCCCCGACGGTACCCTCCTCAAGCCCCTCTCCCTCGCCGAGCCCGCCGATCCCACAGCCGCTGTCGTGCCCCCTTACCACGCCTACGCCCCCTCCGGCGCCGCCCTCGCCCCTGCCGTCTACGTGAACTACGGCCGCGAGGAGGACTACCGGGCGCTCGACCGGCTGGGCGTCCGCGTGCGGGGGTGCGTGGCGATTGCGCGGCGTGGCGAGGGGTACCGCGGGGGGGTGGTGGCCCGGGCGGCGGGGAGGGGGGCCGCGGCGGTGCTGATCTTCGGGGACCCCAGTGGCGGGGTGGAGCGGGGGATGGTGAGACTGGGCGGGGTGGGCGACCCGCTGACCCCCGGATGGGCCGCCACCGCCGCCGCCGGAGGCGGCGGAGGAGAGAGGCTGGGGGTGGACGACGAGGAGGTCAGGAGGAGGTTCCCCAAGATTCCGTCGATGCCCGTGTCCGCCGCCGTGGCGGCGGAGATCCTAAGGACGCTGGGTGGGCCCCGGGTGCCGCCTGACTGGAGGGGCGGCCCGTCGCAGGACGAGACCGCGGTGGGCCCGGGCCCCACGCTGGTCAACTTCACGTATAAGGTATACTTCACCTGCCTTATAGCTGACAACCGTTGTTTTGAACTCTTGCTACTCTTCACTGTTGACCTCTGTGAAGTTTTCTCTTGTTGGTCGCTGAGCAGCTTGCTGCTACGACTGAGATAAGTAGACTGTAGTTCAATGCCTCAAGAACTCATGGGCGTCAAAAAAGGGCGTGGTTGTAGCTTTGCACCGCATTGGGCCCACAAGAATTAGGACTATAAGAAGCAGTTCTATATGACTTTGGATTGGTATGATGTAAGCATCAGTTTGATCCACTGGTCGTGAGGGGCTGGGTTTATGGATCTCTTGGTGTGGTGGACCCCACTAGAGGGGCGGGTGTGAAGCCTTGACTAGATCAGCGACTGTGTTCCCGTTTGTGAAAATTTCTTGCATTTCTGGGACTACATTATGAGACTCCATTTCAATTTTTTTAATAAACATATTTCTTATTCAGGTCTTCGTACTCAATTTTTGAATATTTTTTTTTTAATTTCTATGGATGTATTTACACTTGAATGATTTAATTTTTCCGGTTTACCAAAAAGAAAAATTTCTTGCCTTTTTGAACAAGAACAAAATGTTCATGGGTTATAACACCATTCATTCATGCTGACATATGAATTCGACATAGAGACACTTAAAATTTTTTAGGTTTCTTGACATGTCAACTTCTTGGACACTTGGGCACAACGCGACAGTTTAAGATACCTTGACACATAATATAATGAAGGCTGTTATGACATCATCATCCCATATTGGTTCTTGGCGCTCATACTAAACATCTAATGCAGCAAAACTTCAAGAATCTTGTCTATTTTGTCTGCTTGGAAAAATCTGATGTTACTTGTTGGAAATTATAGGCATGCATACATGCATGCTTAGAACACGAAGTTAAGTATGATGTGCTGACATGCTGGCTTCTAGTGTCATTCTTCTGACTCTGCAACACTTGATAGTTTGTGCCATCTACCATATAACACTGGTCTCTTGCAATCGCTATCATAATGCACATTGTATTTGCATTGTACATCGTTCTAGTTCCGTCCACCCACATAGTACTTGGTTCAAGTTACACTTTTATACACTAATATTTTGCTACATTTACTTGCAAGTTATTGCTTTTTATATACACTAATATTTGATAAATAGGAATTAAAAATTGCCTTTTGTTTATGATGTTTCTTTTCTCAAGGAAGATAGAAAGTTGGCAACAATCCAAAATGTTTTTGGTATAATAAGGGGGAATGAGGAGCCTGATCGGTACGTTATCCTTGGCAACCACAGAGATGCATGGACATTTGGTGCTGTAGACCCCAACAGTGGAACTGCTGCCCTCCTTGATGTTGCTCGCCGTTATGGTACTTTGTTGCGCTCGGGTTGGAGGCCTCGAAGGACCATTATCCTATGCAGCTGGGATGCAGAGGAGTTTGGAATGGTGAGTAATGTATATAGCAAAGAGTGGAACGAGTTGGCATGAGTAGTAAAACTGAGCACAACTTTAGAAGCAGACTTATCTTCTATCAAGCTCAAATGCATATAACATGCGAATCAAAATTCTTTAAGATACAGAGGAAAAATTAACTCAACTATTAGTGCTGCGTGCAAACCTAGAAATAGCTTAACCAGGCCTTTGTGATTTTGTTGTCCTAGAGTTGGCATGTGTTGTGTTTATTTGCTTGCCTTTTTTGTTTATTGTTGGGAGGATTGAAACAGGTTGGTGTTGATTTTTGTGCTTCTGAGAATCATCATTTACAAATGAAAAGTCAGGTCAAATTCAAACTGAACCTATTCTAGATGCAACTGCTAGCAGCTACCTTTTGGTGCTAAGATGTTTTTCATCTGATCAAATTGTTTTGCATTACATCTTATTAGGTCAATAATTTGTCTGGTTCGGGGATTGAATTTAACCTAGCACCTTATGTATACGATCCTAGTCATCATGCTATGGAACACACATGGTAGAATAAGTTGCAAGTTTAAAATTTCCATGATGCAGTTATGAGTGCTCGAACACATGCATGCAGCATTCTTTGTGCATATATTTATATGATAAAGTCAAAATTCAATCGTAAACACTTGCATAAACATGCTGAATCATTCTTCTGCATGCACATGCTGAACATCCAAGTTTTGAGATGGTCGAGTTGGACTAAGGTGCTAGATTAATCTTCTAGTCCAGAAAGGCCCGAGTTCAATCGCACTAGCAGTGCAACTTGTTCTTTATTTTGAAGATGTGTATCTTCATCTGATCATGGTGCTTATTTCAGATTGGATCAACTGAGTGGGTTGAGCAGAACCTTGGAATTTTGTCTTCAAAAGCTGTTGTCTACTTAAATGTTGATTGTGCAGTTCAAGGGCCTGGCTTTTTTGCTAGTGCAACTCCCCAATTGGACAAGCTATTAGTTGAAGTCACAAAGCAGGTAACATCGAGATGTAGTATTACTAGTTATTTTGTGCTGTAATGTGATATTTCTAAAATGAAGATGATGCTGACTAATTTTTCTTGGCAATATTTTCTATCAAAAAAAAATATTCAAAAGCTGACGTATGTTTGAGAAAAAAATACATCTGTAAGCTTTCCATGACAAGCTGCTGACTTTTGACTTAATTTTTGTGACAAAGCTAGAACTGATAGTTGTTGAATAGCCGACCATTTTCTTGATAAAGATCCAAGTCTTTGTACATTGAGAATGAGCTGGTCCTAGTAGTCAATGTTGGTAGTGACATAAATCTGCTAAACATAATAAGTCTATCATGTTCTACAATTTGAGATTCCTGTTATTCCATTTGTGAAGTGTTGATTTATCATATTGTTTATTCAGATCAAAGATCCGGATTTGGAAGGCAAAACTGTCTATCATACATGGGTGGCAAGGAACAATGGCATCAGTGTAAGATGTTAAGATTTTAAATCTGTCAATTTTCTTCTACTGAAATCAGCTTCTTCAACTTTACACCAGCATTTTATATACTCAACCGAAAATAAAAAAAATTCAGGGGAAAATAATAATCAAATGCTTTAATAATTTTTTTCTTGTAGAATTTGTAGTTGATCATATTGGAGATTTTCTGAATAAAAGATGGATTGTTTACTTTTGTTCATGTGTTTGAATAAAGCAGGAATTGGCCAACATAAACATTTCTATGTAAATGCTTGAAATTGAAATGGTATTTTGTTATGTCATCGAAATCACGTGGATTTGTGGCGTGAGAGTACCTTGGATCCTAATCTTTTGTGGCATAATTTATTTTTCCACTAGTTGTTTGAAGTTGTGCACAGAATATGATTCTTCAAGTAACTTCTGCAGATAGAAAGACTTGCTAGGACTGATTCAGATTTCTCTGCATTTTTGCACCATGCTGGAGTTCCTGCGATAGACTTGTACTATGGGAAAGGTATGCTGCTTTATGCATAGTATAAGATGACATTTACAGTAGAAGTGTGAAAATTGCTTTTTTAACCATTTTACTAGGGTTGAGAATAAATAACCAATAAATTGGGGAATATGGAGCATAGCATGTTATTATTATGTGCTTAAATTTTACATGTAGGCAGATGCCTTTTGTTCTAAAGAAATTGCTTGTGCATGAGTTATGTGTAATTCAGAACACAGGCAGCATTTAATACTAGAGTTTAACTTTTTGTGTGACAAATATACTTCGAACATTACCTAGAAACTAATTAAGTACTTTGGTAGGTAACTGCCAGAACCAAATTACAGTTATGTGGACTATTAAAATTTTATAATGTAATTCTTTTCTCTGAACCCACTTAAGTTTGTAAACCTCATCCTTGCATGACATGCTGGAGCGATATAGTTTTCCCAGTATCTCATTTGTTGATTATTGTACATCCCTTGGCATTTACTTGCTAAGTTTCTGAGATATGATATATGTTCTATAATCAATGGTGTGGGATATTTGGAAGTAGAAGAATGAGTCAGCCAATTAAGAGGAGCCTAACTGTTCAATTTCTTTATCCAATGAGATAGGACTCCGTAACTTTAAGTGGTGTGAAAGTGGATCGTTATTTTTGATATTAAATTTTCTCTGTTATGGTTCCTAATCCTATTATTCCAGTACTATAAATGAATGACCAACAGGCCTTATTGAAACACTAAAAAGATCACGCCTAAAATTTCATAACGAATTTTACCATGAAGGTGACTTCGGTGATGTCATTAATTCAGCCAATGGATGTTATGCTGTTGGAAACCTTTTAGCATGATTGAATGGCCGAGACCAATGGAACCAATCACCTGACAGATTTCTTGTTTGCCATTCTCTTTTTGTTGCCAAGATGTTGCCTTCATTCTTTTCCCTTGGACACTCCTTCCTTTCATTCCTTCAATATGTATGGATTACATGTCACTAAAAGTGGAAAAACATTCTTATATCAACTATTCAAGGTAAAGTGGTACTTAAAATTTCAAACTTTTGAAATAAATGTGCTGGACACTAATTGTGGTTCAAGTGGTAGTGGCTGAAAATTAGCAATCGATTTGAATTTCCTAAATACATTGATTGCATGCACATAGACATAGCCGATGAATGAGGCATGCTAATATCCTATTACCAATTTATGTATTTAAGGAGTTGACAATTCTATATTGGGCAAAAATGTTGCTAATTGATAATACCTGCATGCATACCTGCATAGGATTTTATAGGGCTAATATCCATTTCACAAGAGTCACTTTTATGGATGGATATATAGGACTTTTTTTTACCATTATTTTTCATTGACTCTTTTGTCATATGGTTTCTGTTGTTTCCTATACTACTTCTCATTTATTAAGGGCTTGTTTGGATGCTCATCTAGCTTCTATATGATGTCTCCCACACGAGAGGGAAAGGTAGTCAAGGTCTACAAAACTGATACCGGGAACCATAGTGATACGTTTCTGGTTCGCTACAGCATGGTCGGTATTATATGGTTGGTGCACTACGTTATGCAACCCATACCAAGATAGGCTCCTAATAAACTGGGTGGTGTATGACACTTCTGCTCGGTTTGGACCGGTATCAACCCGTTCAACTCACGTAATGAACTGATGCTCGATACCTTAGGGTATGATACAATATGGGGAAGTACGATACCTTGAAAAGTACAAATAGATGAGGTAGAAGGATAATAAAATCAATGGATCACATAAGTCCATTTATTCTAGAATCCCAAATTTCTGAGATATCAAAAATATACTTTTCAGTTAGATTTTGGTATTCCAGAAGGTTTGGGATTGGGGGATTAATGGTTATGCCAATTCCTCAATCTTCTTTTTTCTGTTTCCTGATTGAGCAAGTTCCTCCCATATGTCAGATTACATGGATAGGGTGATTTGGCATCCAAATAGGTCCTAAATCATTTAGGTAATAGAAATAACTGATTATTATTATTATTATTATTTTTGGTAGATGATATCCATAAGTTTTATTAACATTAGAATTGCTAACCCTGTATTATTCTTCAGAATTTTCAGGCTACCATACTGCTCTTGATTCCTATGACTGGATGGAAAAACATGGAGATCCAATGTTTCATCGTCATGTAGCTAGTAAGTTTTCCATATTCCTATATACATTTGCTACTCTAAGACATGTTTCACATGCATGTGGATATGCTGGTCTCTTAGGGGCTGTTTGGATTTTCAAAGAGCCTGTCCATGGAATAATTCATATACAGTTGGTTTTTAGGAAAATTTGACTGAGGGGAGAGAAGTTTTACCGATATTAGAAATTTGGATTCATAGATCCCAAAATAATTTGGACACCGTGAATCACTTTCTACATGGAGCTTGGTATCATGATATTTTGGAAATGTACCGGTGAGATGCTTCCCTGATCTGAATGAAATTCTTCTCGTAAGTTGCTGTTCATCCAGAACTTCTAACTGTGATTGGGCTTTATCCACAGACAGCTTAATTGGGCATCCAAACAGGCTTATTGAAAGAGACTCCAACCACTAAGCTACAAAGCTTTTGCTTCTGATAGAAAAGAAGAATGAGGTTACAAAAAAAATTGAGAGGTTAAAAATTCAGAGATTCTGCTACCCTGAAATTTCAGGATACTACCTGAGGGGTGATTGTATTATCCTCTGACATAGCTCCAACTAAATAACTAATATCTGCCCATTGTCAATTTTCTGCAATAAGTTGGATGTTCTTGTAGTGTTTCATGCTGGGGTATCTAAACACCTTTTGAACATTGTTCTTTGCATGATTCTTATGTAAGCTATTCTGAACAAATAATTGTAGGTACCTAATATATTTTATAATTAAGTTTACAATTTGTATCCTGCCATTTACAATTTACTCCTGATGTCGAAGCCTTTAGACCATTTGGTTTATTAGATTTATGATCGGAGTTAGTTGAGTCAAAAGATTGATGCCATATGCGAGTAAAAATCCCAAAATTTTCAGCTGAGCGCATTTCTAAAGGCTCTTTTTTCTGTGCTGATTTCATTTGTTTCTAGGTCTTTTTTGAAGCATGGTATGTCCATATGGTGTAAATCCATATTTATTGCATTCTGCTGACCTAGTTGCGTGTGTTGCTCCAGTTGCTGAAATTTGGGGACTTTTAGGTCTTCACTTGGCAGATGATCCGGTCCTACCTTTTGATTATCTCTCTTATGCTGCTCAGTTGCAGGTAAAATAGCTACTTCCCCCAGTTATCATCAGATGTTTCCTTTTAAGTTGCCCTGATTCACTTTTCCTTTTTCCTTTTACATGAAACAACACTACTGTTGTTGTATGGTTTGAATAACTGAATTTACTTGTGTAAGTCCCGAGGAATCATATTGTGATAATTTTAATTGTAAATTGGTCTTTTGCTTGACTTGGTTGTTTATTAGTAGATGTGGTTATCTCTGGATGCAATGGTTGGAGTTTAGCCGTACGACTGAATTATTTGGTGTCGTATTGTTAGAGGAAAACAAGTATGTCAATAATATCTGCATGTTGTTTTAATGATACTTTGATAGTGCTTTCTTAACATTTGCTTATAAGCTTGTCTGTATGTTGCTGAACTTGAATTACTAATGATGGAGTTATGTTATAAGTTGTACTTGGAAGTTTTTAAAACATGATATGAGCTTGCTAAGAAATTTTATGCATATGAAGTTTGAACCAATAATTGGTATATCTGTAGGCTTTTTATTGCTCTTAAGCTGTTAGCCATAAAATATAATAAACAAAAGGTTGTCTCAGTGGAACTAGGTTTTCCATGTGGAAAGCATTTGCAGTTAGTTTTGTTAGAATCTGATCTACATAACTGAAAGCTGGATGTTCTTTTTACTTTCTACAGGAACATACAAATGAATTAAATGCCTTTCTGAATGGTGGGGAATTTCTAAAGCCTGTAAATGCATCCATTCATGAACTCACTGTTGTAGCCAATGAAGCTTCAGAGGAAGGAAAGGTTGGTGGTGAAACTTGCCATCGGACTTGATCTTTGCATATTGTTAATTTTTTTCTTAATTCTACTGATATCAATATTTTAATTTTGTAAGTGCTGATATATCAGTAAATAATAATTCTACATAGTGGATGCGGTCAATATATACTCTTAATCACTTCTTCGCATCATAAAGGTAGATTTGTGGGTAAGGTATGCTGTACCGGCCCGTACCAGCCTGGTACGAACTGGTCCAGGTAGGGACCGGTACCGGATCAGCGTGGAATCCGATACCGGGAGCTTTTCATTGAAAAACCGGCCGGTACGACTGCCGTACCGGTACAAAACCGGTACGTACCGGTCCGGGCCGCCATCGGTATGCCGACTGGTACCGGTACGGCGGACCTTGCTTATGGGAATAAATTTTCGTTCTTCCCTCAAATCATCCTACTTTTATTGCTAAAAGAGGCATCTGGTCCATCACTAACTATAAGTCTATAAAATCAATTGATTTTACGATCTTGTTCCACTTTGTTCTTTGCCTTATTGGATTCTTCCCACAAAAAAAAGAACTAGGACAACTTCTTTCTTTGGTTTTCTAAATAATCACCTAGAGGCCTACATTACCTAGAGTACATCAGCAGAAATATTGACCTGAGAGAGCATCGATATGTTGTTTGTTTATTTATTTGTTTGTTAAAGGTTGGTGAAATTTTCTGCTGGAATTTAGAAACCTTTTTGACCTATCCTGTCAAGGAGTGGCAGTCTCATCCTGGCTCCTATTTAGGTAGTTGGCACTTAAGAATTGGCAGGGCCGACTAGAAGAGGGATTAAGAGGGCTTGCATGAATGAAACATCTCCTTCTTGATCCCTTGTAATTTACCCTAAATACTTTCGGTTCTTGTATGAGACAAACTGCCTTTTTATTTATCTATTTATTTATTTACTTATTAAGAATGACACAACAATTTGTCATAAATTTGCTAGCATTTTGCATCTCACTATTGGTTTATTCTCATCATTAGTTGTCATTTAAAAAAAATACATTTGTTGAAGAAATCCGATGCCTAGTAACTTTTCAGAACCCAGTTATTGGGTTATCATTATCACTTAAATGATTGCTATTTAACTTTCTTCTTTCAAAACTTACAACAGAGACTGCAAGAGCAAGAAACCTTGGAGGGTTTTGCTGCACTGAAGAGACGGGCTTTTAATGATCGCCTTATGCTTGCAGAGAGAAGCTTCCTGGAAGCTGAGGGCCTTAAAAGGAGAGGGTGGTTTAAGCATCTGGTAAGCATAGTACACATAGAAATTACTGGTAGAACCTAGGGTAATTATAGTAGGTACCATTAATAGGCATTTATTTATAGTTTTCTGGCACAGTCATGTTAAAGTCCAACAATGTGGTTTGTCTCTTTAATGAAAATCCTATTAGTCTGTTCAAGTTCCTGTTACATGCTTTGACACAGCGGTAAGTGTTGGAATAATTATGAGCATTATTAAAGTTCCTGTTCTTGCAGTATCTATTATAGATTTCTTAAACTTTACCCTCCTGCCTGTTGACTTCTTAACTAGGACAAGGAAAGAAATCTTACACTAAACAGCACCTGAGGGTGTTGTCAATGAGGCTTTTGTATTCACTTTTAGCTTATTTGTTTGCCTTGACATTCGAAAGCATTATCTTTGTTGCCCAAGGAGACAACCCAAGAGGGGGGGGGGGGTGAATTGGGTTTTAATTAATTATTGATCAATTAAAAATAAGGTGAGTGATTAACTAAATATATTGCAAGTGAATTAGTTAGATCACTAGATGCAATAAGTGAAGAGAGTGAAAGAGACAAGGTGCACTACAAACACAGAAAGATTTATAGTGGTTCGGAGCCAACTCTTGCTCCTACGTCCACTTCCCAAGCCGCACTTGGGAGTTCACTATAATCCCTAGGATTATAGCCGGTTGTTTTACAAGCTCACAACCCAACTTGTTGTTTTCACGAGGTCATAACGAACTCTGTCGGTTTTGACAGGCTCACCGACTAGAACCATCCGATTGTTTTTTCGGATTCACAATCAAACCCAGTTGGTTTTTTCCGGTTCACCAACCACAACCTTACACCGTTGGTTTTATCTTTGGCTTACCAACAAACCTTACAACCCTTGATTCAATCCCCTGATTCAATCAAGTATACAAAATAAGAGTTTAAAAGTTCTCAAAGAAAGCTTCTAAAAAGCAAGTGTGAGACAATATAAATAAAAGTTGAGTTAGAAGCCCTCAAACAGATTTTAAATGAGGAAGTGGGGGCTTCTCGATTTCTGAGTCGCCTCTTGAATGTGCCGAAGAATGGAGGACAGTAGTAGAGCCTTGAATGCGAAGGAAGCACTTTTTGGTTTGAGTTGAATGCACTTCTTCCTTCTTTTTTCTTGGATTCACTCTACGGAAGCTATTGATGGTTGAAATGCTTTAATGCTCAAATGGAATAACTCTCTTGTTGTCTATACTGTTCACTCTGGCTATTTAAATGGTTCCTTTCGAAAACTAGCCGTTAGAGAGAGATTTGGAGCCGTTCTGTCCCGTCTGCACATCCTGACAATGTATCCGTTGGGATCGGAGTCGACTCGTGCGATTTGGAGTCGATTCGTGCGATCTAGAGTCGACTCGGCTGTTACTGGAGTCGACTCGCGCTTTACTGGAGACGACTCGCCCGCTGTTCCAGATTTGAATTAAAGTGCATGCCTCGTCCTGGGATCGAATCGGACCAAACTGGAGTCGACTCGCCAACAGCTGGAGACGACTCGGGCACTTAGGAGTCGGCTCGTTCTCAGGGTTCCAGAAACTCAACTTTCTGTTTTTCTTCCTCGAGTCGACTCGGGTTTACTTGGAGTCGACTCGGCTGACTTGAGAGGCGACTCGAGATCTTCAGGAAACGTCTTGTTCTCAGAGACCGCAAAAACTGATTCTCTGTCTTTTGAACTGATCTGCCTCGGAGTCGACTCGGGCCTTGTTGGAGTCGACTCGGCTAACTTGGGGTCGACTCTGAAACACTTGGAGTCGACTCGTTCACAGGGTCTTCGAAACTGAGTCTCTGCCTTTCAGGCTGCTTTCCTCTGGGAGTCGACTCGGACAATCTGGAAGTTGACTCGGCTGATGTGGAAGACGATTCGAAGTCTTCGCGAGACGGCTCGTTGACAGGGTCTAAAAAACTAGCGTTCTGTTTTTTGTCTGTTACCCTTTGGAGTCGACTCGGGATCATCTGAAGTCGACTCGGCAAGCATCGGAGTCGACTCTCAACCTTTTGGAGTCGACTCGTTAACAGGGTCTAAAACCCATCGTTCTGTCTTTCTGTTTGTTCTCAGTCGGAGTCGACTCGAAGAGTTCTGGAGTCGACTCGAGCTTGTGCCAGAAACTCGAAGTGTGCCGGAGTCGACTCGCAAGGTTCAGGAGTCGACTCGTGATGCAGACTTTGGTTCAAATAGAGTTCAATACTCAACCAAACTATTTTGAACCAAAACTCAAGACACTTAGACAGAAATTCATAAAGATTTACCTAAAACACTAGATTGAATTCATTAGAATAACATACTCCAATGCTTTGAGCTCATCAAAATCAATTACGGAATACTCAATTACTCCACAATCTCCCCCTTTTTGATGATGACAAAACATTGAGTATTTGTAAAGGGAATTGCTCATTCAAGAAGTGATTCATAGTAAAGTTTTGAAATGAATTCAAATGTCTAGTCATTTAGTGTATCCAAAATTGAAAGGTATGAGTCAGTAAACTCTGAAATTAAAGCTCCCCTTTTCATTTGGAATTATATAAGCCTTCAAATCATGCAATCAATTGTTTGGCTTATATGTCTTTAATGAATTTGCTTTCTTAGAATTTCAGATTCTTCCCCTCAACATGTGCATTCAATTTTGTTTGAACTTTGTTCAAGTTTTCTTAAATTTCTTTTAATGCTGTAAATTTGAACTAAAGTTCTTAATTATAGAGGAAAATTTGACGATTTGTTCTTTAATATGATTCCACCAATCTCCGAATATCCCTTGAATAGATTCTGGAGATTACTCCTTGAGGAGCCCCAACGGAGGAATAATGAACCTCGAGGTATCGAATCCACTAAGAACAAATCACATTTTGCTTAAAAATTTTCTTGTCTAGTGATTCCCTTTACTTGCAATTATATCATATGTTCTTCCCCTTTTTGTCATCATAGCAAAAATGTGAAGTATCAAAGAGTCAATGTACACAATACTCATAACACAGTACTCATAACACAGAAAGCACAATGTACACAAGTTTTTAGAAAAGACTTTTTCAATTCATTGTAAGTATTACAAAATTTGAGTACAATGATTGAAAGTCCAGAAGGACTTTAAATGACAATAAAACAAAATACAAGTCTAAGAACGTCTAGAAGAAGATGAAGCTCCAATATTTCTGCGCTGACATTCCATAAGTAGACGAACTCCCTCAGAGATGTTCCCTAGTTGCGCAATAATTTCTGAAGTAGTCGTAGCTTGGGTTTGGGTCAGTTGGGTTACGCTGTCGGTGATTGTATCAAGCTTGTCTATGACAGCGTTTGCTACCCTTTCAGCTCCTTGATTCAGGTTCAGTAGCTCAGACCTCACCGAGTCTTGCATTTGCTTGGTAGCTTCCTGAATTTCGGAGAATTTCATATACTGACCCTGAATAAGACTCCTCATACTGGACAGCTCCTTGACTTCGGCAATCATGACAGACACTACTACAGTGGAGGGGGTCAAGTTAGTAGAGGGTGTACTAGTGGTACCTCTGAGTTCTCTCAAAATGTCATCCCTCAGTTCTCGGAGCTGCTCACTACTAATCCTAACCTCAAGGGGTTGCTGAGATGGTGGTATAGTGGAGGAAGGGCCACCAGTAGATGAAGGGCCAGCAGTGGATGGGAAGGTGGAGGGATCTGCAGAGGTATCCGGTTCATGTTCAGAAGTGGGTGAGAGAGGAGCAGTGGGGTCAGATGGTATGGTAGAGGAACCTTTTCTAACCCAAATACCCTCAACCTTATGGAAACCCATTCGGTGGAGTCCCCTCGCCCATATGGTCAGTGAAATGGAGTGAACGAGAGGGTTCCCCCCTAGGGATAGGAACCTCTAACTCCCTAAAGATCAATGTGAAGAGCATACCGTAGGGGAGACTCAATCTAGGTTTATCTAGGGGTTCACTAATATAACTGTAATTAAGTTTTGGGAAGTTGAGAGGGACGTCATGTAAGAAATTGAACATTAAGGCTAGGTCTTTTTCAGAAATGAAATCAAATCTACCAGTTTTGGAAAAGAGGGTGCGAGAGATGATACTAAGTAGGAGGCACATTTCAGCAGAGAGCTGATTTGCAAAAACCTCCTCAATGGGGGATTGGGGTACTCTTCCTAGAATGGCCGTAAGGGCCTCAGACCTATCAGTAGGGTGAGTGGGAGCTATACCCTCTCGAGAGAGGTGGAGGACTCGTGCAATGAGGTCCTCCGAGATGCAGATGGGAATGTTGGCTACCCTCCCTTGAATACCACCGCCACCCCGTGTGACGGTGCCATAGAATTTCCGAACTAACCCAGGATATGTAGGAAGGTCAAGGGAACAAAAGTACTCTAAACCTTGAACCCTAAGATGATGCCCTAGAGTGAACCCTTCACGGGAGAGGAAGTCAAAATCGACCTTCCTTCCAGTTGAGACAACCCTCCCGGCGCACGAACGCGAGGGAGTCGACCGAGGCGGAGAGGGAACCGAAGGTGGTGACCTCATGGGTTCATTCCGCGCCTTGGACCGTCTCTCGGCGCCGCTCGCTGTGAGAGGTCTCTTTCGGCTAGGGACAACGGCTTTCCTAGGCATCTTGACCTATCCAAGGATGGAGAGACGTAAAAAGGGAGGAAAAATGGAGAAGTGGAGAGAGAAGGCGGAGACGATCGGGGGAGACGACTTGAGGGTTTTGGAACAGTGACGGCTGAAAAGAAAGATTGGAAAAAGTCATTTCGTTTAGGGTTAAAAGACGGATTTCCGACCTCGAGTCGACTCCTGAAAATTCGCGAGTCGACTCGCCCACGAGTCGACTCTCAGAATCATCCGAGTCGACTCGAGCTCTGGCACATAACCAAAATCTCAGTTAATACCGTGCCAAAAGAGAGATATGGTAATCTTTAGAGCTCTAGGAATGATTTGATGATCATAGACGTGGAATACTATATCAAACGTAAATTAATGATCAAAATCAATGAATGAGAGAAAAGAATCAAAGAAATGGATCAATCACTCCTAACCCTCTTCTAAGAGTACAAAATCGATCTTCACTCAAGGGTTTTGTGAAGATATCAGCAAGTTAATCATCAGTACAAACAAATTCAAGCATCACATCATCATTTAACACATGATCTCTTATGAAGTGATGTCTTATCTCAATGTGTTTAGTTCTTGAGTGCTGAATTGGATTTTTAGTTAGATTAATGGCACTTGTATTATTACAGTTTATGAGAATCTTATCTTGCTTAATGCCATAATCTTCAAGTTGTTGCTTGATCCACAAGATTTGAGCACAACTCCTGGCAGCAACATATTCGGCCTCCATCGTAGATAGTGCAACCGAGTTTTGTTTCTTGCTAAATCATGAGATTAAGTTTTCTCCTAAGAATTGACATGATCCGCTGGTTCTTTTTCTATCAAGTTTACAACCAGCAAAATCAGAATCAGTGTATCCTATTAAGTTTATGCTTGATTCTTTAGAGTACCACAATCCTATATCTTTTGTTCCTATTAAATACTTAAAGATTCTTTTAACTGCAATTAGGTGTGATTCCTTGGGATTAGATTGATATCTAGCACACATGCATACACTAAACATGATATCAGGTCTACTTTCTGTAAGATATAACAATGATCCAATCATACCTCTATGCAGCTTTTGATCTACTGACTTACCTGATTCATCTTTGTCTAGTTTGCATGATGAGCTCATGGGGGTGCCAATTGACTTGTTTCCATCCATATCAAATTTCTTTAGCATTTCCTTGATGTACTTAGCTTGATTGATGAAAATTCCTTCCTGATTGTTTGATTTGAAGTCCGAGGAAGTAGTTCAACTCTCCCATCATGCTCCTCTTGAATGTGCCGAAGAATGGAGGACAATAGTAGAGCCTTGAATGCGAAGGAAGCATGTTTTGGTTTGAGTTGAATGCACTTCTTCCTTCTTTTTTCTTGGATTCACTCTACGGAAGCTATTGATGGTTGAAATGCTTTAATGCTCAAATGGAATAACTCTCTTGTTGTCTACTACTGTTCACTCTGGCTATTTAAATGGTTCCTTTCGAACACTAGCCGTTAGAGAGAGATTTGGAGCCGTTCTGTCCCATCTGCACATCCTGACAATGTATCCGTTGGGATCGGAGTCGACTCGTGCGATCTGGAGTCAACTCGGCTGTTACTGGAGTCGACTCGCGCTTTACTGGAGACGACTCGCCCGCTGTTCCAGATTTGAATTAAACTGAGTCGACTCGGACAATCTGAAAGTCGACTCGGCTGATGTGGAAGACGATTCGAAGTCTTCGCGAGACGGCTCGTTGACAGGGTCTAAAAAACTAGCGTTCTGGTTTTTGTCTGTTACCCTTTGGAGTCGACTCGGGATCATCTGAAGTCGACTCGGCAAGCATCGGAGTCGACTCTCAACCTTTTGGAGTCGACTCGTTAACAGGGTCTAAAACCCATCGTTCTGTCTTTCTGTTTGTTCTCAGTCGGAGTCGACTCGAAGAGTTCCGGAGTCGACTCGAGCTTGTGCCGGAGTCGACTCGCAAGGTTCAGGAGTCGACTCGTGATGCAGACTTTGGTTCAAATAGAGTTCAATACTCAACCAAACTATTTTAAACCAAAGCTCAAGACACTTAGACAGAAATTCATAAAGATTTACCTAAAACACTAGATTGAATTCATTAGAATAACATACTCCAATGCTTTGAGCTCATCAAAATCAATTACGGAATACTCAATCACTCCACAATCTTGTTAGAATCTAAACATTGAGGACACATGATGACTTGTTGACAAATGAAACTTGGGCTAGTAAATAAAATACTAGATGGACCAATGGAAAGAAATGAAATATATTAATGTTCTAAAAAACTATGCCACCTAAACCACCTAGGTGGGGCTGCCGAATGGCCACCCGGCTATCTGTTTTAATGTTTCACATCAAGTTCTGAGAATGTAGGATGGAATCAATTTATGCATTGGTATTGCGTGTTGAGGAGTTGGAACACATAATGACCCTACTCCATCTTTCTTGATATGTTGTGTTTATTTATTTATTTTGGGATTCTAATTTATTTTGCATTTTTATTTATTAGTTTTCAAGAATATTATTTTTCGGTTGTCTTGAGCTTGGGTGCTGACTTAAGCACTCGCCTAGCAACTAGACGCTAGGCTGACCCCTTGCTTTCCATGTGTTGCCTGCAACCTTTTAAACATAAAGGTATTTTCATATGTCAGAAACAGATAAGGCATCACAAAATGTCTAAAGCATGAATGGTCATCAATCATCATTATAGAACCTGAAAAGCAACTTTGGTAGAATTTTCATGACGTAGTGGTACTTGAGATGCCTTGTTCAAGGTATGCTAAGGACTAAATGAAGTTTTATTAGAATTTTGTTCTTTTTTTAGGGCAATATGAAGGGATTTCATGTGATGCATTTACTTGTTTAAACCATAATCTTAAACAATGTTTTGATCAGCGATTACAAAATATTCTGATTGACTGTATTTTGATTATTGATCAGATATTCAGATCTGTGTTACAACTTGACTATGACACATGGCTTTTTAAGGGCTACATGTAGAACAAACTACGTGCCAGAAGTTTCTCCTGGGGGTAACTACTAATAAAAGTTAAAATAGGGGGTACTTACCTAATAATATGCATACGGACCATCATTAAAGCGTAGTTATTGCTGTAAATAACTGCCTAAAGGTGGATTTTGCTATAAATCACTATCCAAATGATTTATTAAAGTAACTATCCAAAGAAAGTTATTTGTGGAAGAAACAGCCAATTAGTATTGTTATGAGTGCTTGAGGTCATCATTTGGCAGATGTACCCAAACAACATAGGGCATGATTTTTGATTTTTACATCAAAATGGGCTTGTACGGCTCTTTATCTTTGCATTTTTATGTTTCTTCAATAAGTTGTAGGTTGTTCTACCCATCTTTCATTATTTCAAGGTACAGTCTTGGAGTTGTAACCATTTACATTTTGCAATTTTTCAATTATTGTATCTTTGGAATCCTTTTGATACTTTTTAGTTGTAATACTTCTGTTCTTCGATATGAAATATGGAATGCTTTCATGGTTTAAGCAATTGATGAATCCATCTTATTGATTTTAAACCATGTCATGATTGTTAGGATCATGCATAAATCATATGAAATCAAATCATGGATCAATATCATGGTAAACACTAGGAATCAAATCAAGGCTAGCATTATGTATTCCTTACCACACGACAAAATTTAAGTTGTTGTTGAGGTACATGAAAGGACTTTTTAGATCTCGAAACATTGACCATTTAATTATCAATTTCAAAGAACAGATCATTGATTAGAGAGAAGTAACATGTTGCAAAACTTCTATATATTGGCTACTTTGTCATGAGCAATGACTTTTGAATGTAGTCATACAAAATATTTCAGGCACTGTTTTAAATGAGCCATGAGGTGTATGTGGCCACATATGCCCCTTGACTACATTGCATTTTTTATATGCATTTTAACATATGTGCTTAGATTGCATATGGGTCAATACAGTGGTCTACTAATGATTATATGGTCACATATGCAGCCTATTAGATTGTAGGGCTGCATGTGAGACTTGATTAGCATTGTGGGGCTATATTTTGGGCAGAAGATCTTGAATTTGGGACTTTCTACACCAAAAATATCCTCTTAATTGGTGGTATTCATGCTTGGATGGAGGCTCAGGATTAGCCTCATGGAAACCTTATATTCCATAAGGAGGTTCTATTTTGTGGAAATACTCTTTAATAGAACCTTAGCTTTAGCTGATCATGAACAAGAAACCACTAGATTTACATGCTGGGCTGGGAATGTCACATAGCTCGTGTTGGATTAAACGTATTCGAGGTTGGAGCAATGAACCTAATTGAAGTGGCTTGTTTTGTACTAGAGAAACCCATGTATGAATAAGGATTGACTTTACTTCCATAGCTAGCTACTCTAGATTGGGGGTTTGGTCCTAATGGTGGGAGTAAAGACACTTTCCATGCTTTATATCTAGAGTACTTCTTTATTTCCTTTATTGTTATTGTTTTTCATATTATTATTCATCCATATTATCATCATCATCGTCATCATTATCAGTTGGATTAGAATCCGGATATAAGGTCAAAAGTCTTATATTCCTGACTAGTTGATGGGGGCTCGACACTAATGATCTGAGCCATTAGTGTGATCTACTACTTTTAAACTACTTCCACACTAAATTCACGTGCTTTGAGATCTCAAGGATCTCTAGACTACACATCGAGTGGTCAAAAATATATATATTTTTTTATTCAAAGTATCTTGTTATGTCCCTGATTCGAGATCGCGGTAACCGCCACATACTCATTGAAAACTCTCATCACAAGCATGCAAGGTATGTCAACATAATATCTTAAACAAGCAGTGGAATAAATTTAAATAACTAAAAGCCATAATTTAAATAATAAACAAATCCAACTGACAAATAAAATTTTAAAGTTTTACATTAG
The DNA here is from genome assembly GCF_051530095.1 of Phoenix dactylifera. Lineage (NCBI taxonomy): Eukaryota > Viridiplantae > Streptophyta > Magnoliopsida > Arecales > Arecaceae > Phoenix > Phoenix dactylifera. The sequence continues at coordinate 19,905,498 of NC_143190.1, read as the reverse complement.
TTAGACTTCAAATAATGACCCTATAAAAAGCTTATAATAAATCTAAACTATATGGATATTATCAAATCTCGCTTCTAGTCTCACTCCCATAGTAGGATCCATGTCTGAAACTAAGTATTTGCATCTGTAAAGAAAATCTGCAAAGTAAAGAAGGGAAAATGACCTTGACAGCCTATTAAGTAATGAATACCTTAACTAGATAATTCATGTAATAACATAAAATATAATGGTTAAATATAAATTACAACGAATTAGTGTAAAGACATAATGAATTCTATTTCAACTACAAATCCAGTAAAACCAATATCTTTTAAATATTCATATACATAATCATAAATCTGTTCGAAACAAATCATATTCAACTCCATAGCCTTTAACTACGACCATACTTATACCTCATGGCTAGGCCAGAAACAGAAACAAAACTGCATCTATATCCTGCGGAGTGGGCCGGAATATCATATTTATATCCTACGATGTGGGCTAGAATACCACATTTTTTTATACCCTATGGTGGGGCTAGAAATGAAAATAATGAGCTCAATAATATTCAAAGTGCTAATGCATAACCTCCAATTGGCAGGGTCTATAACATAGGCTAAGAGTTCAAATTTGCTACATATCATAGTTCTTTTTACAAAATAACATATAAACCATAATCCAATCAAAACATGCATATGGGTTATAAGATCATTAAACAATATAATAATAATCTAAAAAATATTACCTCAAAATTGCATATCTATTTTCCATTCAAAATAAAATCTCATAAAATTCATAAATCATATATAAATCAATTAACAATCTATTTGATGTTAAAAGTAATATTATATGAATGAAAAATCTAGAAAAGGTAGATTATTACTTTGCGTGAACAACGAGCAAACAAATCCTATTAACCTTGAGATTCTCCTAAAAAACCTAATATCCGAACTTACATTTCTATTAAAATTAAATCATGATTAATTTAAGAATAGAAATTCTAAGTTTCAACACCCGCACAAGGCTGGCCAAGTGAGGAGTGCTTGACGCTCGGGCTGTATGACCTAAGTAAATTCATCCAATCAAGGTCAGACTAGGCTCAATAGAGATTGGGGTTAACTAAATAAAGGCCAAGGTGGAGGCCTGTACGCTACTTGGTGGTCAGGGGTCAGGACCCCCTTCAGCAAGGTCGATCAAAATCACTGAATAGAGTCCTTTATCAGATCCAATAACCTTAGAAAGTCCAAGTAGAGAGAGAAACAAGAAAGAGAATGGGGAAGAGAGGGAAAAGAGAGGAAAGAGAAAATGAAGATCCTCTCTCTAATGAAGAGGAGAGAAGGTGGCTGGAAGTGGGGTTTGGGGACCAGCAAACAGGCAACCAGTGGCAGTAGGTGGCTGGCGGCGAGAATCAACTGCAAAATCGCCAAAAACAGGGTCCTTGATCCTTTAAATCATGCGATCCATGGCATCCTGATGCCCAAAGCTCTGGCCCAGGCTACAAGTCGTCGTTGGGGACTAGGGAAAGACCATGACGACGAGCCGCCAGTGGTGAAGGCAGCCGAAGCAAGAAGCAAAAAAAAGGCTAGTCTTCCAAAGACAAGGAAACAAGGTACTGCCCTTTTTAGCCCAAAATCTGGTGATCACCAGTCGGAATCGGGGCTCCAAAGACCACAAAAAAGGAAGAGAAGCGTCAACTAAAGGTTGCTAGATTCTTACCGGACTTTCGATGGCGATTGGCCTTGACCATAGAGCTGGTGGCGGTTGGCGATCGGGGGAGAAAACCGAAGGAAATCCGACAACAAACTTCGATCGGGGGCTGGGTCCTCCGGTGGGGTGGAAGGGAGGTTGGAAGAGCTCGAGGGATGTCAGAATCTGTCCTAGAGTCGGATTCCATTTGATGAACTCGAGAGGAAGAAGAGCCCCATCAAGAGTCTTCTTTCTGCTCCACACGTGTCACAATCGAGCCCTTTTTTTTTTTTGCTGGGTCGAAATCCTTACATCTAGGCTTGTCAAGTGGACCAAGCTAGGTCTATTGAGCTGGGCATACCCATTTTGAGCGCTTGATGCTTAGGTTAGGAGTTCCGAAATCATATGATTTTGGTATGTAAGTAGCTTGGAGGAGGTTATAGATCCTATCCAATGGCTTGGATCATTGATGTCTGGCCTCCTCGTCCGATCAAGACTAATTGGATTTGGCTTGAAATCTAGTTGACCGAATTCTAGTCGACCTCTATTGTTGTTGTTTTTCATTATATTTATTGTATTTTATTTATCTTAAATAGTTAGAAAAAACTAACATGATATGTGCTTGCATGTGCAGCTTATGTACTACATGTGTGCTATACAGAGTGCACATGGGTTGGGTTGGTTCGGGTTAAAGGCCAACCCTTAACCGACGGAATCATAGTTGGTCCGAAATTTTGAACCTAGATCCAAACCAATCACTTTGGAACCAAGCCCAACAAACCCAATGAAGATTAGGTTGGTTTGAGTTGGTTCTCAGATTACCCAAAAGTTACAAAAAAAATTCAGCAAACGAATTAGTGCTTTTATTTGAGGTAAATTAATAATAGAAGGTGAATCACAGAAAGCAATATATAGTATATTCAAAGGCATCTTAGGGCAACAAAATCCAAAATATCTATAAATCTCGAAATATAACATGTTACAAACTACCACCACAGTAGACAAATTATTTATTAAGAAAAGTACTGGTTAACCAAAATGAAGAATTTATAAGAATTAACATTGTAGTATATAATATCTATTAATATATTGCTATAAATTAATTTTCTATGTATGTATTGTATTTATTTGGGTCTGCATTGGGTCCAAGTTACCCAACCGCTTAAGCCAAACTGGAACCAATCCGATTGGGTTTTTAAAAATTTTAACCAAGACCGACCCATTCCTACCTTGAACCCAAACCAAACCAACCAAACAAGGGTTTGTTCAGTCTTGGGTTGACCCAAACATGTGCACACCCCGTACGGTTCCTTGTCTGTCTGACTACTTTAGCTGCATTTGAAAATAATGTTTTCTGGTGTATGTTACATGACAAATTTCCTTGAACTTTCAAACTGAGATGGAGCTCCGATGTTGCACATGTATGCCAGACTCAACTTGTCATGTTTTTAACCAATACAGCGTACATCGTTGTTGATTGTTTGAGTAATGGAAGCTTGGTGTCCTGGTTGAATTAATTGCTAAAAGTAGATAATTCGATTTTAAAATCATTTTCCTGGATTGGTACTTACCTACCCGGGTCTCGTTAATTTGAGTCTCTATTCGAGAATGAAAGATAACATATAGTTTCCTAGTACATCATATTTTCGTGAATATCTTTCATAAAGTTAAAACTATTCTCTTTTAATTCACTGCTGCTTTTAGTCCAGTTATGCATGATCTTTTGTCATTGTACATTTGGTACTTTTCAGGACCTGGTAACTAATTGTGACCAGTGTCGCAATTGCACTATCACATCTTTTTGAGGCTTATGAAAATGATATTTAGAGATCCAAAAATATTTATCTAGTTACAATGTCTATCATATTAAAAGAGCCAAGCTGTCTCTTGCATGGTGTAACACTTGCGTTACTTGTTTGATGGTGGGCAGTTGTACTCGCCTCCTGAGGACTATGAAAGCAATATTACTTTCTTTCCTGGTATAGTTGATGCCATTGCTCAAGCCAGGAAGGCTGCTGAAGAAGGGCAAATGGGGATCCAACATGAGATATGGAGAGTTGCTAGAGCTATTCAAAGGGCTGCCAGTGTTCTTAGAGGAGAGCTTACTTGATGGGGCAAGAAATGAAACTGGCGTATTTGTAATATCTGTACGTAAAAGTTGCTATTCTCCCCAAAGTTAAGGATGGAGATTGACATTAAACCCTATAAAAAGAATGTAAATTATTTTTTCATAAAGTATATCCACTTTGGTGTGTATCATGTTTGGGTAGTGTATGCAAGCAGTTGATTAAATCATGTCTGGCTGCTCTTATGCATGCAGTTGATTAAATTATTCTCTACTGTTTCAATAGCATGGGAAACCATTGCATGATCAAAATCCTTGTTTACAATAAAGATTCCTTTGACAAGGCCCTGATGGTAGGCAGAAATAATTTTCCTCTACCAGCTAAATGAAGAACTTGTGAATTGGGAATGGCAATCGACCAGTTTATGACAGGCTATGTTCAAGTTTAAATGTGATTATAAGATGTTAGAGGTCTCTTAGGAAGCAGCTCCATTATACTATGCACTATTACATGCAGTGACCTAAAAGATGTTAGAATTTTGTTTTCAAAACAACTGTCATTTGTGGTAGTTACTCTTCTTGACAATTGGAAGGCAGTTGCACTTTTATAAATACTAAACATTTGACCCACGCATGATTCATCGTATCGGTTTGAATTGAACGTTATGAGATATAATGTATCGGTTTGGTATCGTTTTCAGTGCAAGTGATATACCGATATTTGGTATATTGAAAAAATTTCGTATCATACTAATACTATGCTAGTATGGCATTGGTACGAGGTCCAATATTGAGACCGCGAATCTTAGACTTAAGACTTTACTTTTATGAACAAAATAGTAGGGAGAATAGAAGGATGGTGATGGAAGGCTCAACCTTGTGCAGACAGTGCAATATTGCTTCACTCAGTGCTAAGAGCAATTACTACTTGTCACAAAGTTGATTTTATGAATTTTTGAAACGAGAGGGTTTCTAAATTGAAAGCATGCTAAAGCATATAGGTTGGGAGTTCTTATGCTCCCTAGATGTTTCCACGTACCCCAATCTAGTAAGAAAATTCAATGTAAACGTCAAGTTTGGGGTGAGAAGCTTTGAGTCACGGTCAAAGGGACTCGTATTCTGCTGGATAGAGTGAGTTTGGAAAGAATCTTACATATGTCAACTGCTAGACCATCAGATGACTATCTTGAAGAGCGTCAAAAAAAATTGCAACTCATTTTGGAAAAAAAAAGTAATTGAGATGGAAGAAGTCAGTGTAAGCCAACTTTTAGTGGAAATGAGACTTCTTTATCATATAATCAGCCCAATTTTCTTCCCCAAGATGGAAAGATTTGACTTTGTCTTAAAGAGAGATATTTAGTGATGTTTCATGTGCTCAGAGCGAGTCCCATGAATCTGCCTTCACTCATATTCCGCCACATACACAAGGCAGCAAATAGGTTGAAGTTATCTCTACCTTACAACATTATTCTGACCTTGGTGTTTAGGGAACATGGTGTAGTGCTTGACGGAGAAACCTTGAGAGCACTGCTGCACACCGACACCTACAATCTCTTCATCGAATGGGTTATTCCAAGATTGACGGTCATTGGGTGCGATATGATGGTACCGGTAGACATGATGAGCGCAGAGGAGATGAGGTTGTGGAAGCTAGACCTAGTGAGCCCGGAGCCCATACTAATGAGCACACTAAGTCACCTGCCCCTATAGAGATGCATTCATTTGAGGAGCTTAGAGGTGAGGACTTTATGACATCTTTTAATTTTTAACCTCCACATCCAGAGAGCAGCTCGAGTCATACTATCAGGATGGATGAGGAACAGATGAAGCCGATTGTTGAGCAAGTACTTGCTAGAGTAATAGAATCTAGTTTTACTGGACAACAAACCCTTGAATCACCACATAGCACTCTTCCTACGGATAGAGATTGGAGCCCCATGTTTCTTCATTGACCCAAATAATTGTTGAGTTGAGGCATGATGTCTTTGACCTACGTTTCTTGATGACTAGTCAGTACAGGAGGATGAAAGATATTAAGGGGGAGATTAGATATTTACAGGCATTAGTGAAAAGAGAAATCAGCGAATTCATTGCAAGTACTTAAAGGATCAGTGAGCAGATTATGAGAATGCTTAAAAAGGTTCGAAATGAATCAAGGCACATGGCAGAATCTCTTACTACTTTGACCTCTATTTTTCTTAATACAATCAGTTGCTTCACACAGGAGTTGAGAGCCAGTCGAGCCCATCAACCTGGTCCATCTCGTCCACATCATTCTCCTCCAACAGAGCATGGAACTAGAAGATCAACAATCCATCGCCCTTATCGTGGCTCACCCTTACACTCATCTTCTTCCGCTTGATCAAATGAATCTAGGACTTAGGAACCTTTTCTTATCCTCTCATTTTGTATAGATTCCTAAGCTCTCTTGATCTATATCTAACTCCTATACCTTATACCCACAATTTGAATGACTTATACCTGTATTTAAACTCTTTTACTAAATGAAAATTTACATTTTAAATTCAAGTGATATATAGTTGTGACAATGTTCTTTAATGGATGAATAGGTACCGTTCAAGTTTAAGTGATATGTGCTTATATATTTATTTTTAATGATATGCTTTAATATTGTAATTTTGTTCAATGAATGAATATTTCAGTTTGGATGTTTAACTGTTTCTCAATATATATCTATCTTTCCCGTGTAATGTTCTTCTATTTAGTGACCTCTTTATTGATAATGACAAAGGGGGGCGAAAGATGGAAAAAGAAAGGATCTGGATAAAAGCTCGAAAGAAGAGTAAAAGAAAAGTAAAAAAGGGGGAGAAAAGTTTAAGGTAAAAGTTTAAAGCAAACATACAAGAGTGAAGAAATGGCATCAATAGAAGTAAGAAAACCAAGCAAGTTAATATAAAATCTCTAAAAATGGTAAGTTGAAATCCTCTTTCAAAATTTATGTATACATCAAAAAGGGAGAGAATTATTTATAAATCTTATGATAAAAAGTAAATTCAATCAATCAAGTATAAAGAGTGAACAATATCAAGTTTAAAAAGATATTATCACTCTCTGAATTTTGCAAATACAAATTCAAATCTTATTCTTACTTATATCTATTATCTGAATTTTGCAAATTTACACTAAGTTCTAAAAGATATTATTAGTGTTTACATTATTTTTTTTGAAATTTAAGAGTTTTGCCATCATCGAAAAGAGAGAGATTGTTGACCCTAAAGGGTTTTGAAGATATAAAATAATTGAGTAAAAAGTTGACCAATCTATTCCTTTGAGTTTGATTGATTTATTTCGGAAAGCTTTCAGTTACTCTTAAATGAGATCATCTATCTAAAGCTCCTCATCAAGAAGTATTACTCCAAAAATGCTATAAAAATATTTTTTGGAAGCTCATAAGCATATATAAAGAATTTCATTCCAAGCTACCTCAAGAGTCGACCCCAAGTTTGCAACGAGCGGACCCTAGTATATTATCACTGGCTGATACGCCTTTAGGAGCCGACTCCAACAGATCGCAAGTTGACTCCATAATAGTCTTGAAAGATGGACAAAAAGCCGAGGAATTCATCGCATTAGCAAGTCGACCGATGAAGTACACGAGGTGACTTCAATCTAACGAGAGTCGAGCTTAAAGACAAGCAAGTCGACCCCTAAATAGCCATAGAGAAAAGACAAAGAGCTGAAAATTTAATTGCATTTGCAAGTTGACCAATGGGATTGGATCTAGTCAAACAAGATTCAACCCCAGAAAACAATGAGTTGACTCTAGAATAGCCATAGTGGAAAGACATAGAGCAATAAAACTTAATTCATTGAAGAGTCGACCACTGAACTGAGAGAGTCGGTTCCACAATGAATACAGAAGAAAGGCAGAGCATAGTAGAAATAGAAGCAATCTCGAGTCGACTTCTGAAGATCATGAGGTGACTCCTGAAGATCACGAGTCGACCCTTGAAGATATTGAGTCGACCCCTCTGTGCCTGACAACAATAATGACTAGTTTTTCTGTGAGTCACAATGTCTATTTTCATCTTAGAACAGCTCTTTTAAACTGCCTAATGGTTGAGAGAGTATTCCAACCACTTCCAAAGAATATAAATGCATGGGAACACCAAAGAAAAATAAAATCTCAAGCAGTACAAAGAAAAATCTACTAGAGCAAGAAAGATAAAGAAAAAGAGGAGAGCTTCTAAGAGAAAATCATTCAAAAGCATTCATTGTGAGCTCTGTTAGATGTATACCCTAGAAGCCAATTTTAGCTGACACGTTATTAATTCTGGGACATAATTTGTACTTGACTTTATTATTATTGAATAAATGAAAGGCATCTTTTTCATTCATATTGTTATTGTGTCTATGAATCGTCCAAGGAATTAATAAGATGATGATGCATATTCTCAAGAGTTGAGAATTTGAGCCATGTATCATTAGTGATTAATTTCAAAACGCTCCTGATCGATGGATCATCACGAGGACGGTGATCGATCTGACGAGATCAGTGCACACATTACTTTTTCTGTGGATGGACGAGACTCAAGTTCACGGTGTAGGGACACTGAAGTAATAGTGCAGGTGCTTGTTAGAGAACAAGGGTACTGAGCATGACCAAAACAAGAAGTCACTTGGATGTCTATCCACTCGTCAGTGACTTGCTTGATGTTGCAGTAGTGTGACTGATCCTTTGACCTGCGATGCTTCGGCTACTCACAGTGAGGTTATTGTAGTTTGACTGCACATATACATGGTCTCTAGCCATATGGGTCCATGCAGTGTAGATTGGCTGCAGTAGGTTCACTGTAGGAGTAGGGTATGCACCTATAAGGAATCTATCGACCTTGATAGATAAGGAGAGATCCTATGTGATTTATAAAACTGAGTTCATAAGACCTCGGCCGGGGCAGATTGTATAGTGGAGAAAGAGTTTTCCACTCTCGAACTTAAGTCGAATAAATCTTCACATACGACAGACGAAGGGGTTTGACGAGTTGTCCATGACCTCCGTCCTGTAGGGATCCACGATAGTAGGACTGTATCACACGACAACTGCACCTAGAGGTTCATCATTCTATTCTGCTGGGTAGCCACTACATGCTGCTAGGTGTCACTGGTGGATGGTGAGACTCACAAAAAATATCTCGATGATCGATAAACCCTAATGAGTTGAGTTGGAATCGTTCCAAGTTCCAACCCATTGAAAGGAGTTTTCAATGATATTGAGATAAAGATCGCAATATATCTCACTACCAGTCAGAATAGAACCTATGGGGTCACACACACTAGAAGTATTGACCGATCCGATGGTTGAAATGTGATTATGAATCACGAGTAATCAATTCGATTGATAATCAGTTGAAGAAGGAACAATGGAATTAATTAATTGAACTTAAACACAAATCCTACTTTGAGTAGGATTCCTAGAGTCCTAATTAGATTAGGACTGGGAATCCTATTTAGAGTAGGACTGGGATTTCTACTTGGAGTAGGATTCCTACAATCCTAATTAGATTAGAATTTTGAATTCATTTTGGATTCCTACTTAGAATAGGATTCCTAGAAATCCTAATTGGATTAGGACTTCGGATTCAAATTAGAGTCCTAATTGGATTAGGACTAAAATTGAATAAATTCTAATTGGATTAGGACTTCTTAAGTTCCAATTAATTATTAATCTAATAAATCAAGATGACTCCTAATTAGATTAGGATTGAAGGGTTCAATTGAGTCATGGTTCATTAAGTTCTAATTGGATTAGGACTTACCTAGATTAAACCCAAATGGTTCACCCTTGGACTAAGCCTAATTAGATTAGGGCTTAGCCACATTAGGGCATCCCAATCCTTACTTAATGAGGATTAGGGTTAACCATGAGGGAGAGGCTTAGCCACATTAGGGCATCCCAATCCTTACTTAATGAGGATTAGGGTTAACCATGAGGGAGGGGCGCATGCCCCTCCCCCTTTTTCTCCTTGGTGCGGCATGAAGAGAGGGGCCGGCGCCCCTCTTAAGGAAAATCATCTGGAGCTCCTAAAAGTTAGGAGCTCCACATGCTTATGTAAAGGGACATGAGGCGGCACACTAGGGATAGGACTCCCTCTTCTTTTGTGTCGTGGCCTCCTCCCTCTCCTTGGTCTTCAGCCGCAAGCAAAGAAGAAAAGAAAGAAGGCTTGGCGGCACTCCTCTCCTCCCTTCCTTCTTCCAACGCAAGGGAAATTAAAAGGGGTTGCAGTCAGGTTCTTGGATCTTCTTCTTGATCCCTTCCTCCTCTTCCTCCTCCCTCTGGCATCAAGAGTTGATTGAAAGGGAGGTGATCAGCCATCAAAAGAAGTCTCTGCAAGGGAGCTAGCACCCCGGGGAGACAAGGAAACCTTGATCGGTCCTCTACTTCGTGTGGATACCTGTAGAGGCCGGACGCTTGTGCGGCTTCAAGCGAACCTTCATCCTAAAACCACGAACTCCAGTTTGTGGTGATCATCTACTCGCACAAGGTGAAGATCTGATCTTCCAATTAGTTTAAAAGTTTTTAATCCTTATCTAACTATGAACGGTTTTTGAACAACGTTCATGTGATGAACGGTTGATCCCGCGCATGTCTCTTCCGCTGCCATCTGAATTTTTTTAATTTTCTGCGGCATGAGCGGGTTCTAACAATGGTATCAGAGCCTAGGCATCGTAGATTAAGGTAAGGATTAATTATCTAAAGGCATCTTAGATCTGAAATTTAAAAGGTTGTGCATGCTGAAAATTTTCTGCATGCAAATTTTTTAGGGGTGCTGATTTTTGCATGCTGATTTTTATGTGATAAAATGATGATTCTAATTGCATTGTTAATGAGATTACAAAGTTTAGAATCATGATTAGCATGATCAGCAACCTATGTCATAACATAATCAATTAAGTTTCAGATCTGAAAATTATAATTGTTGCATGTGGTGATGATCATTGGATTCAAACCCTTTTGGTATCAATTATAAAGACCTGCGATGTGATCTGCAATGTCATGTAATTTTTTAGATGCTTGCATGCATCTTATTTGATATTTTGAGAGGCCTGCGTGCCTCCTAAAAGGGGATGTAATTTATTATTATTTTTATTTTTATATCTGGTTGTATTTCTGTGATGTGATGTACGTCAACGATCAAGTCGAAGATAGTCCATGAGATGAACGGCAATCTGAGCGGTTGATGGCGATAGGATCAAGAGTTGATCAGGAATCGAATCAAGAAGGCTCGGGACCAATTCAAGAGTTGAAGACCAACTGATCGATTGACGTGCATGTGCTTGTAATATGACCTAATTAGAATTCATGATCATCACCTATTTAAAGTTTAAGCTTTAATTATTGCTGCGATTATAACTGCCTGCGATGTGCCGTTTGCATGTGATGTGAATGAGAACGGGGTAGATAGGTTTACATGTGATGTAGCAAACCCAATGAGACCTAAACTAAAACCTCCTCAATCAAGTCGAGAGTGAACCAACATGAGCAAGTCATATTAGATTAATTGATCTAATTGGTGTCTAGGAAAGCATGAAAGGTGGTTACTTAATTAGGACCTTACTCTCTGAGTAAGGGGAGCCTCCCACCTGCTTACCTGGCTAATTGATCGATTACCTCTTATGAAGAGCTCACGGTTGCAAAAACTATGACCTGATTAACCGATATTAAGTCCATAGGTCTTCCACCGTAGTAGAGTTGCTAAGGTCTTTCTGATGTTGATTTGTCTCGGCTGGACACAGTGGGCAAGTTGCATCGGGGGGCTGGACCTCTCTATAGACATGAGATGTTGTAGGGTAAAGGTGGGGTTGGGCACCAATAACTGTTAAGTGAGGACCCAATGACGACTTTATTTCTACAGTTATACGGTGGGTCTGACTTAACTAAGGAGTGGGACCAATAACTGTTAGGTGAGGTCTTCATGACTTAGAGACCAAGTAGCACTGCAACATGCTTGAGAAGCATTGTACAAGAGTTGTACACTCATCTATTTATGTGTCACCAATAACTGTTAGGTGAGGTGGCATGTAAATCGGTGGGACCGCAGTACCCACTAGAAACCCTAGTCGTGTAGGATTTCCGTTTTCCTACCAGGGGAGTGTGAGGAATTCGAGAAAATAGTGGAAGGTACATTTGTTCTAAAAGATCCTAGAACAGATTAGGATCAAGTACAAAAGTCTAACTAGAATCTTTACTCTCTGCAGATCATAATGTCAGCCTCAAACCCTTTGACCCGTATTCTTGAGACCAACCGATTGATCGGTACCAATTACAGAGACTGGCTTAGAAATCTCAAAATTATTCTGAGTTGCGAGAAAATAGGCTATGTGCTCGACAATGACATCCCCACATTACCAGCACGTCCGACTACTGATCAGCGTGCGACGCATGAAAAGTGGACAGACGATGACATTAGGGTCAAGTGCTATATCATGGCATCCATGTCCAATGAACTCTAATGCCAGCATGAGAATATGAAGACTGCTAGGGACATACTAGCACAACTGCAAGAGTTGTATGGTGAGCAGAGTCGCACAGCTCGTTTTAAAGTGTCCAAGAGGCTCTTCAAAGCAAAGATGCGCGAGGGGCAGTCTGTCCATGATCACGGTCTGACTATGATCAAGGACCTGGAGGAGCTTGAGAAGCTCGGTATGAACATGCACAAGGAATTGCAAGTAGATCTGATCATTCAATCCCTACCTGATTCATTTGGACAGTTTATAGTAAACTACCACATGAATAAGATTGAATGCACTAAGACTGAACTGATAAATATGTTGGTAACTGCTGAGGGAGCCTTGAAAGGTTCAAGGGGCAATGTCCTTGCTGTTGAGTTGACTTTTGGTTCCAAGAGAAAGTCTACTTGGAAGAAAAAGAAGCCTGCTAAGAAGCAGAAGAAAGACAAGAAGCCAAAGAAGGAAGTTCAAAAGAAAAAGGCTAATGACAAAGGAAAATGTTTCCACTACAATGTCGACGGCCACTGGAAGAGAAACTGTCCTTCATACCTCGAGAGCCTGAAGAACAAGAAAGGTGACACACCTTCAGAAGGTATAGACTTGCTCATAATTGAAACTAATCTAACGTTTTCTTCTACTTCTAGTTGGGTTATAGATTCTGGTTCTAGTGCTCATTTGTGCACTACCATACAGGGTCTAAAGGAAAGTAGAAGGCTGGCGGAAGGTGTGGTAACCCTTCGGATTGGCAACGGGGCAAAAGTTGCTGCTGTGGCTGTGGGCACCTACCATCTGCGACTACCATCTGATTTTAGTTTATTACTTAGAGACTGCTATTATGTACCTGCTGCTAGCAGAAATTTGATTTCTGTTTCATGTCTAGCACAGGAAGGTCATGTTTTTACATTTGACAAAGACTGCTGTTCTATTTATTTCAGAAATAAAATAGTCGCACGTGGTTTTATGATTGACAGTCTCTATCATTTGCATATGGATGTATCTATAAATGTGTCTGAGCAAGAAGTGAATGCCAAAGGATCCAAAAGATCTAGGGATGAGATAAACCAAAAATATTTGTGGCACCTCAGACTTGGCCATATTGGAGAGGACAGAATGAACAAAATGGACAAAGATGGGCTTCTCGGCTCATTGACTTCCGAGTCATATCCAGTTTGCGAGTCGTGTCTTCAAGGAAAAATGGCTAGATTCTCCTTTATAGGACATGGGGAGAGGACCACTGAAATACTTACCCTGGTACACACAGATGTATGTGGCCCATTCGATGTGCAAGCCAGGGAACGTTATTCGTACTTCATTACCTTTACCGATGATTATTCACGGTATGGGTATGTGTATCTTATGAGACACAAATCTGAATCTTTTGAAAAGTTCAAAGAGTTCAGAAATAAAGTAGAAAAACAAACTGGAAAATCCCTTAAGGCTCTTCGATCAGATCGAGGAGGAGAATACCTTAGTGGAAAATTTCGGAACTATCTCAAGGACAATGGCATAGTCTCACAATGGACTCCTCCGGGTACACCTCAACTCAACGGGGTGTCAGAGAGGAGAAATCAGACTCTATTGGATATGGTCCGGTCCATGATGAGCTTCACTGATCTACCGATGTTTCTTTGGGGAGATGCCTTACTTACCACAGTATATCTACTGAATAGAGTTCCCTCTAAATCCGTTCCTACCACACCGTATGAGATATGGCATGGTAAGAAACCAAGTCTTGGTCATCTCAAGATTTGGGGATGTCCGGCCCACGTCAAAAGACTACAGACGGACAAACTAGAGGCTAGGACCATAAGTGCTCGTTTTATAGGATATCCTAAAGAGTCATTAGGATACAATTTTTACATCTCAGAGGATCACAATATGTTTGTGAGCCGTCATGCCATCTTCTTGGAAAACCAGTTTATCCTTGATAGAGGCAGTGGGAGGAAAATTGAGCTTGAAGAGAAAGTCTCTGAAAAGCAACGAGTCATGAATCCTATCGAACCCATTCATACAGAGCCAGTACACGATGTCCCTCAACCACCTCGCAGATCTAGTAGGGTCTTCTATCCTCCCGATAGATTCTTAGGTATACTAGAAGAGGATATCGAGAAAATATTCCTAGTGGGAGATAGGGATCACATACATGATCCCAAAACCTACGACGAGGCGATATCTGATATCGATTCCGAGAAATGGTTGGAAGCTATGAAGTCAGAGTTAGACTCCATGCATTCCAACCAAGTCTGGACCTTAGTAGATCCACCAGAAGGTATTGTACCTATTGGATGCAAATGGATCTACAAAAGGAAGATAGGTTCGGATGGAAAGGTAGAGACCTATAAAGCAAGGCTAGTGGCGAAAGGGTATAGCCAACGCGAAGGCATTGACTATCAGGAGACCTTTTCACCTGTAGCCATGCTAAAATCCATCCGAACATTGCTTGCCATTGCAGCATTTCATGATTATGAAATCTGGCAGATGGATGTGAAAACTGCTTTCCTAAATGGATATCTTGATGAAGATATCTATATGGAACAGCCTTTGGGTTTCACTTTCAGTAATGGAGATCACAAGGTCCGCAAGCTGCAAAGGTCCATCTATGGACTAAAGCAAGCATCTCGGAGTTGGAACACTCGTTTCGATGACGCAATCAAAACGTTTGATTTCATCAAAAACGAAGAGGAACCGTGTGTTTACAAAAAAGGTTAGTAGGAGTGCTGTCGTGTTTCTCGTACTTTACGTGGACGACATCCTCCTGATAGGGAATGATATTCCCATGCTAACCTCGGTCAAGGTCTGGTTGTCAAAAGAGTTCTCCATGAAAGACCTTTGTGGAGTGATTGATTATAACCCTATTTGATTTTGATGAGCTCAAAGCATTTGAGTATATCTTATGTTAAACTAATGAATTCAATCTAGTGTTTCAGTCAAATACTTGTAAATTTATGGTTAAGTGTCTCTAGATTTGGTTCAATACACTTTGGATAAGTAAGAAATTCAATTTGAACCAAAGTCTGAGTCTCGAGTCGACTCCGGGAGATTACGAGTCGACTCCAAGCGTATCAGAAGCACTGGCACAAGCTCGAGTCGACTCCTGCATATTACGAGTCGACTCCGACTGAGAACAGACAGCCGGACAGAAAGAATCATCTCAGAACCTGTCAACGAGTCGACTCCTGAAGAATTCGAGTCGACTCCGATGCTTGCCGAGTCGACTCCAGCTTAGTACGAGTCGACTCCATGGAGTAACAGACAGAAAGACAGAGAAGCTATTTTGGACTCTGAGAGCCGAGTCGACTCCCGAAGAACTCGAGTCGACTCCGATGGTTGGCAGGTCGACTCCTAAGGAAGCGAGAGTCGACTCCCAGAGAAATGCAAGGCAAAAAGTCAGAGAGCCAATTTCGGACACTGAGAGCCAAGTCGACTCCCGCAAAGTCCGAGTCGACTCCAAGGCAGCGCAACCCCAAAGACAGAAGACTATACTTTCATCTCTGAGTGCCGAGTCGACTCCGAGACAGTTCGAGTCGACTCCGAGACAGCACAAGTCAACAGACAGAAGATCGGAATTTCGGGCTCTGAGTGCCGAGTCGACTCCCAGAATATCCGAGTCGACTCGAGTGAGCAAACTTGAAAGAAACATCTCTGGAATCCTTGGAACGAGTCGTCTCCAAAAGTGCCGGGTCAGCTCCAGACATTGGGGAGTCGACTCCAGGTTCAGTCGAGTTGACTCCAAGTCAAGACAGCACTTTAATTCAAATCCAGAACAGTTGCCGAGCCGTCTCCTGAAAAGCATGAGTCGACTCCAGATCGGGCGAGTCGACTCCGATCCCAACGGAAACATTGTCAGGAGTTGCAGAATGTGCAGAACGGCTAGAAAGATGTGTCTAACGGCTATTTTTCTTTGGGAATGGCTTAAATAGCCTGAGTGAACAGTAATAGAGAAAGAAAGAGAGACTCCATTCAAAGCAAAAGGGATTTCCACCAACCAAGAGCTCTCTAGAGTGATTACACGAAAAAGAAGGAAGAAGTGCATTGAAGTCGATTCTCCAACTCTCTTCCTCACATTCAAGGCTCTCCTCCTGACAGCAAGTCTACATCAAATTCAAGAGGAGTCAAAGAGTTTGAAAAGCCCCTTCCTCCATCTCCAAAATCAGTTTGAGGGCTTCTTACTCTTCCTTGCTTAAATTGTTTTAAATACGCTTTTGAGAAGCTTCCTTTTTCTGTTTGTTTCAAACTACTTGTTTCTTACTTGATTCAATCAGAGGATTGAATCAAGGGTGTTAAGGTTTGTTGGTGAGCCTAGGTTAAAACCAACGGTGTAAGGGTTTGATTGTGATCCCGGGAAAACAATCGGGTGGTTCTAGTCGGTGAGCCTGTGAAAACCGACTGAGTTCGTTGTGATCTCGTAAAACAACAAGTTGGGTTGTGAGCTTGTAAAACAACCGGCTGTAATCCGAGGGATTATAGTGAATTCTCAAGTGAGGCTTGGGGAGTGGACGTAGGAGCAAGGGTTAGCTCCGAACCACTATAAAATTGCTTGTGTTTGTGATTGCTTCTTGTTCTCTTACTTTTCCTTCATCCACTGCATATAGCAACTAATTAATCCGCTCGCAAAAGTTTTAATTAGTTACTCACAAAGCTTTTAATTGCAATAATTATTTTAAAACCCAATTCACCCCCCCTCTTGGGTTGTCTATCTGGGCAACAAGTGGTATCAGAGCCGGAACTCTTTTACCAAAAGAGTAAAAGATCAAAATGACAACCCCATTTGGATCTTCTCATATTGAGGGCCAGTCCACCCATAGACCTCCATTCTTCAATGGATCCGACTACTCATATTGGAAGGCTAGGATGAGAATATTTATCCAAGCACAAGACTATGAGATGTGGACCACCATACTTAATGGACCATACATCCCATCAATTTTTGTAGAGGGTGTTACTATACCCAAACTTGAAAATGATTGGGATGACAATGACATAAGGAAGGCACAACTAAATGCCAAAGCAATGAATGTGCTTTATTGTGCTTTAGACCGAAATGAATTCAATAGAGTCTCTACTTGCAATTCTGCAAAAGAGATTTGGGATAGACTTGAAGTGACCCACGAGGGCACAAATCAAGTAAAAGAATCTAAAATAAATATATTAGTTCATAAGTATGAATTATTTAAGATGGATTCCAATGAAACTATCACTTGCATGTTTACTAGATTTACTGACATTGTCAATGGCCTAAAAAGCCTTGGCAAAAATTATACTAACAGTGACCTTGTCAGGAAGATTCTTCGTTGTTTGCCAAGGTCATGGGAGGCCAAGGTGACGGCAATCCAAGAAGCCAAGGACTTGAACAAGCTTCCACTTGAGGAGCTTCTTGGATCCCTAATGACGCACGAGCTCACAATGAAACAACATAGCGAAGAAGAATCCTCTCATAAGAAAAAGGTAATAGCTCTCAAATCTACTTCTTCTAACAAGGATTTATCTTGCAGTAGCAGCAGTGAAGAAGAAGATCATGAGGGAGATGATGATGAGGCTCTTCTCGTGCGTAAGTTCAGAAAATTCATCAACCGAAAGAAGTCCTTTCATCAAAGGAGAGGCCCCTCAAGTTCCTATTACAAGGATAAAGGTAAGGAAAGGAAAAATGAGGGAATCGGATGCTACGAATGTAAGAAGCCGGGACACTTCAGAGCAGACTGTCCTTTGCTGAAGAAGGCCAGCAAGTACAAGAAAAAGAAGGTCCTCGTCTCCATCCTATCGGACTCCGATACATCATCATCATCATCGGATGAGGAACAAGAAGAAAAGGCCAACCTATGTTTTATGGCAAACAAAAATGAGGAGTGTCTTGCAGCCAAGGTCGACAAAAACTGTTGGTACTTGGATAGTGGCTGCTCAAGACACATGACGGGTGACAAAGACCAATTCTTCACCCTTGAGTCTAAGAAGGGAGGTGCTGTGACATTTGGAGACAATAACCAAGGTCACATCATTGGTATAGGTAATGTACAAATCACCCCTTCAACCTTTATTGATAATGTTCGATATGTTGATGGTCTTAAGCATAACCTACTTAGCATTAGTCAATTGTGTGATAGAGGTTTTGATGTTCTGTTCAAACCATCTTTATGCATCATAACCAACTCAATTGACAACAGTTTAGTATTTAAAGGAATAAGACCTGGCAATGTGTACGTAGTAGATCTTGAGGATCTTGCCAAACATAACCCCTGTTTAGTTGTTAATGATACTAAGGATAATGATGCAAGTTGGTTATGGCACCGTAAGTTAGGTCATGCAAGTATGGATACAATATCAAAACTAGTTAAAAGAGATTCCGTGATAGGTTTGCCAAAACTAAAATTTGAGAAAAATAAAATCTGTGAAGCTTGTCAATATGGCAAACAATCAAGGAACTCCTTTAAATCTATAAATTGTGTCTCTACCTCTAGACCTCTTGAACTACTATACATGGATCTATTTGGACCAACTAGAACCACAAGTCTAGGTGAAAACAAATATGGTCTTGTTATTGTAGATGATTTTTCTAGATATACTTGGGTCATGTTTTTAGCTCATAAAGATCAAGCATTTTCAGTATTCAAGAAATTTCATAAGGAAGTAACTAATGCTAGAGATGCTTCAGTCATAGCTATTAGAAGTGACCATGAAACGGAATTTGAAAATCATCTATTTGATGAATTTTGTAGTAAAAAGGGGATAACTCATAATTTTTCTGCACCTAGGACACCACAACAAAATGGAGTTGTAGAAAGGAAGAATAGAACCCTAGAGGAAATGGCTAGAACCATGCTATGTGAAAGTAACCTCCCGAAGTATTTTTGGGGAGAAGCCATTAATACATCATGTCATATATTAAATAGAGTTTTATTGAGACCCATTATAAAGAAAACACCTTATGAACTTTGGAAAAATAGAAAGCCCAAAGTAAACTATTTTCATGTTTTTGGATGTAGGTGTTTCATTCATAATAATGGAAAGGATAACTTAGGTAAATTTGATTCTAAATCTGATGAGGGTATATTTTTGGGGTATTCTACAACAAGTAAAGCCTATAGAGTTTTTAATAAAAGAACCCTTGTTATTGAAGAGTCTATACATGTTGTTTTTGATGATACTAGTGATATCTCTTCTAGCAAGAGAGTTGTTCTTGATGATGATGCTGAAATTCTTGAAGAAAAGATTGATGAGATGACATTACAAGAAGATGAACAAAAACTAATTGGAAATGCATCATCAAGCCAAGAGGCAATTGTGGATCATGGGCTGACTAAGGCTTGGAGGTATGCTCATGGGCATCCTAAGAAATTAATTTTAGATGATCCATCTCAACCTGTTAGGACTAGAGCATCTCTTAGGAACTTGAATAATCATCTAGCTTTTGTCTCACATTTTGAACCTAAACACATAGAAGAAGCTGAAAAGGATGTAAATTGGATAAATGCAATGCAAGAAGAACTAAACCAATTTACTAGAAACAAGGTATGGAACCTAGTTGAACGATCCTCTGAATATTCAATAATAGGTACCAAATGGATATATAAAAATAAACTTGATGAAAATGGAATTGTAATTAGGAACAAGGCTAGACTAGTAGCAAAGGGCTATAATCAAGAAGAAGGTATAGACTTTGATGAAACCTTTGCTCCTGTAGCTAGACTTGAGGCAATTAGATTGTTACTAGCATTTGCATGCTCTAAAGATTTCAAATTATTTCAAATGGATGTAAAAAGTGCCTTTTTGAATGGGTATATTAATGAGGAGGTGTATGTAGAACAACCTCCTGGTTTTGAAAATCATCAATACCCCAATCATGTGTATAAATTACACAAAGCACTTTATGGTTTGAAACAAGCACCTAGAGCATGGTATGAAAGACTTAGCAAATTTCTACTAGATCATGAGTTCTGTTGCCCAGTAGATACAACCCAAGAGGGGGGGTGAATTGGGTCTTTTAAAACTTTTAAGCTACTTCTAGCACTTTTTGATTAATTATGCTAAGTTGTATATATGCGCAGTGAAAGTTAAACTTAGCGACAGTTTGATGTATAGAATGTGACTTGATTGAGTATGCTTGCAACTAAAGAATTCGCGGATAATAGTTAAGCAAGCAATTTATCTAAGTGAGTAAGTGTGTGAGTTAGATAATGACAAAAAGCATTACAAACACAGCAAACATATAGTGGTTCGGTGCACCCCAGCACCTACATCCACTCCCCAAGACTTCTTGGGAATTTCACTATAATCCTACAGATTACAGTCGGTTGTTTTACAAGCTCACAACCCAACTTGTTGTTTTACGAGCGCACAACGAACTCGGTCGGTTTTCCCAGGCTCACCGACTAGAACCACTCCGATTGTTTTTCCGGGCTCACAATCAAACCCTTACACGTTGGTTTTACCCTCGGCTCACCAACAAACCTATCTCCGTTGGTTTTCCCTTCGGCTCACCAACAAACCTTACACCGTTGGTTTTCCCTTTGGCTCACCAACAAACCTTAACCCCTTGATTCAATCCCGTGATTGAATCAAGTTACAAGATAATAAAACAAAGTTTAAAACAAATCAAAGCTTCTTAAACAAGCAAATATAACAATATAAACAAACAGAGTAAAGAGAAGCCCTCAAACGAGTTTTGAAGATGGAGGAGCTCGACTTCTTCTTTACTTGACCCTCTTCTGATTTGGCACGAAGTAGAGGATCACCGAGGCAGCACACTGATGGAGAGGAAGCTTTGGGATTCACTTGGAAGCTCTTCTTCTCTCTATTTCGTTTTGGATGGCCCTTTTGTGCTTGTGGGAGATTTCCTTTGTAATCTCTTTGAGATCTCTTTCCTAGATGATCTCTCCCACTTCCATGCGTTCTCTCCTAGCTCTCTTCTTGTTTTTATAGCTTTAGATGGCGTGGAAACAAGAATCTAGCCGTTAGAGACAAAAATAGAGCCGTTGGAACCAGTCTGCACCTCCTGACAATATGACCGTTGGGATCGGAGTCGACTCGCGCGATCAGGAGTCGGCTCGCCTGTTGCAGGAGTCGGCTCGTGTTTTACCGGAGACGACTCGGCCACTGTTCCAAATTTGAATTAATGTGCTTGCCTCGACTGGGAGTCGACTCGTCTTAACCTGGAGTCGACTCGCCAACTTCTGGAGCTGACTTGGCAATTTCGGAGTCGGCTCATCCACTGAAGTCCGTGGATCCAATTTTGAATTTTGTCCTCTCGAGTCGACTCGACTATCCTGGGAGTCGACTCGAATCCCAGAGTCCGAACTCCCGATCCTCTGTCTTTTGGCTCGTCCAGTCTTGGAGTCGACTCGAACTTCCTTGGAGTCGACTCGGCTCTCAGTTTTCGAAAGTTGGTCTTCTGCCATCTTAGTGTAGTGCTGCCTTGGAGTCGACTCGAGCTGTCTGGGAGTCGACTCGAATCTCAGAGTCGGAAAACTGATCCTCTGTATTTTGGAGCCGCGCTGCCTTGGAGTCGACTCGACTTGTCTTGGAGTCGACTCGCCTCTCAGAGACGAAAATACCGTCTTCTGTCTTGGGGTTGCGCTGTCTTTGGAGTCGACTCGGACTTTGTGGGAGTCGACTCGAATCTCAGTGTCCAAAAACTGCTTCTCTGAGTTTTCCCTTGTGTACCACTGAGAGTCGACTCTCGCTTTCTTTGGAGTCGACCCGACAACCATTGGAGTCGACTCGCATTCCTCAGGAGTCGACTCGAATCTCAGGGTCGAAAATCCCTCTCTGACTTTTCTGCCTTTTACACCCTGGAGTCGACTCGTTCTACTCTCGAGTTGACTCGCCAAGCATTGGAGTCGACTCGAATTCCTCAGGAGTCGACTCGAAGACTATTCTTTTAAATTTTCCTTGAATTTGCTCCTCCAATTTGAATCTTTTGAACTTGAGACTTGGGCCAATAACTTGTAGCTTTCTTCCAACTTTTCTTGAGTGCTTTTAGAGGCCTTCTTGTGTTCTTCCAACTTGCTATGTTCCTTGCAACATAAATATCTTTCTCCTTGCAACATAAACATTAGTATCTATACTTCAAGGTTTTGTGATCATCAAAATCAATCTATGAATCAATCTTTGGGTCATCAATCTCCCCCTTTTTGATGATGACAAAACTTGGAGTATATGCAATATAAAAGATATTGTATTTCTAGAAGTAATACATAAGGTTTTGTGATCATCAAAATCAATCTATGAATCAATCTTTGGGTCATCAATCTCCCCCTTTTTGATGATGACAAAACTTGGAGTATATGCAATATAAAAGATATTGTATTTCTAGAAGTAATACATAGCTAAGTTGCATGAAGTGGAAAAACATATATATTTAAAAACATACTTCATGATAATGCTTTAGATTTAATCAGCTTAACACAATCAACATATTTAAATTTTAAGCTGATTTGTATTCAATTCAAAGTAATAAAGCATTCTGAGTATATAGCATATACTTAGATATTTCTCCCCCTTTTTGACAACGTCAAAAAGATAGTGAAACATTAAGTACAAAGATCAGATCAGAACACATCGAGTGTGAATTCAAGAGATTTTCTAATTTGATACCACAGATAGTTTTCTAATCAAGTGTAGGTGGAATCTTCCTTAGGTTAATTCAAGAAGTACCACAAATGATATTCAAGGAAAAACATGAGTGGAAATCTAACCTCTCTTTAATAATAAGTATGAAAGCTTGTTCATTGAAGAACGTTTGCCCAATCTATTAAGTATTTTATCAACATGAGAGCAATTTAATTGATTTTCAGAGTAAAAGATCAAAACTTATATACTTGAAAAACATATCATCATGTTGGATCATGACTTCAAAGTTCTTTTTATGATAATAAGAGCATTGGGGCACAAATACCAAAATATGAATTCATGCAATTTATGATATATCTTAGAGCTCTTTTAAGGACTTTCTTTTATTCCTTTAGAAAATAAGCACGATTTGATACATATATAAAAATATGAATTGGCACAATATTGAAGTTCTAAAGAGCAAGCCAATTAGGACTCATTAGTGAATTCCAAAATAGATTTTCTACGAGATACTCAAGAAAATTTAACACGTTATTCTCCCCTTTTTTCATTAAATTAGAGGCTCTTAAGATCAACTATTTGAATTGCAATTTGGTTCATGATTTGTGCAGAAGATATATTAACCAAATAACATGCCTCAAGGTGTATCATAAAGATTTTCAGATTTAAATTTCAGATGATACATATTGGAGAGTATTAGGATCACTTTTCATTTAGTATTCTTTCCCTCTTCTATAGATTTATGTAATTAAGTTCCGTGAGACCTCTCCTTCTGAAATTTTCTTTCTCCCCCTCTATTGATCATTCCATTTAAGAGTTTAGAATTTGAAGATAATGTTCATAAAATTGTCAATCTCAAAAATATATTTTCTATAAGTTTCAGCTCATTTTCATAAGACTCAAGGTTTGAGATAAGACAGCCTTTATAGAACTCATCTCAAGGTAATTAAAGCATGTCTTGCAATATAAGGAGGTTCATCAAAATCAATCCATAAAATTCAAGGTATGCATCAAATTAAAGTTTCTTTAGGATAAGATACTGAATATCTAAAGCTCCCCCTCAAAAGATGCATTCTTCTTTAATCATTCTTTTCTTTGGTTGAATTTCAGAATTTAATAATAAACGTGAATAAAACTGAAATTCTATGTTATCGAGAATGTAGAGTGATCTAGAATTATTCAAAATTTATAGTATTCACTCTATATATATATATTCTGATGATAGTTTCTAAGAATGTAGGAGAGAAAAACATATAGATGATCATTGAGGTATGTGTATTTATAGAACTCAATTTCTCAATCACAGTTCTTCAGCAATGTATACATGAAGCTCAATAAATTTTTTTAAATATTAAAATAAAGTCATATATTTTAAAAATATTTACTTGCAATCAAGATCATCGTAAGACACATCATTTGAATCAAAATTAGTATACTTTGAAGATAAGAAATGATATGTTTCGGATGCGTATCGGAGCAATCAAAATAAATTCTGTTTTTCTTACATTAACATTTTATTTAGTAATCATATGGAGTTTAAACTTTTATACATAATCGGATTCTGAATTACATAGGATTTTCAATAGAAGCTTTCTAAGTCATAATATGAGATATGTATCTTTCACAATGTAGCTCATCTTAAATTGTTACGATTGAAAAATACATATTTCAATAACATTAAAGCACTTTCAGAATCTTTGTGTTTAATTTTGAGTTTCGATACACAATAAAGGATATTTTAACAAGTATTAGGACATTATGTATCAAAGTTAGGCAAGTAGAAAGATAGATCAAAATCAATTTATTTTCCCTAAATAGAGATATTCTTCTCTTCTCCTTTCTACAATTTTATTTAGCTTTCAGATTTTAACAATGATTGTGAATGACAAATCTGAAATTTCTTTTCAATAAAACTAAACAAAGATGTTATGTAGTATTTCATTCAATCAAGTTGTCCAAGTATGGGGAACTACAAAAAATATTGAGAACCCATAATTTAAAATATCATGCTATATGCAAAATATAGTGTGTGTTAAGTCATACATTAAAATATTAAGAACAAGCATGTCAAGGATCGAAATCAATTCTTTTCGAATTAACTCCCCCTATTTAAATATAATCTTCCACTAATTTCATCCTTAAGGTGTGTTTCCAAGTGATTAAAACTTGACTTGATTCTTCTTATATACTTTCATTTACTTTGTCATTCATTTTTACTTTCTTA
The DNA here is from genome assembly GCF_051530095.1 of Phoenix dactylifera. Taxonomy (NCBI): domain Eukaryota; kingdom Viridiplantae; phylum Streptophyta; class Magnoliopsida; order Arecales; family Arecaceae; genus Phoenix; species Phoenix dactylifera. The sequence continues at coordinate 19,880,509 of NC_143190.1, read as the reverse complement.
TGCTTTATACTCTATTTGCTCCCTATCCGGTGGAGTTGGGAAGGGGCACGAGGTACTACCACTAGCCTCCCTCTTGTGCCGTCCCTAATATGCCCTACACCGAATAGTTGGGTCAAATAGTGCCGGGTACTACCACTAGCCTCCCCATTGGCACCATCCCTATGATGAGCAATATAGAAAGGTTAAAATGTTCACTTCAAACTCTCCCTGTTTAAGTGTAATTAATTGTGGATTTTATCCCTTCCAAAAGAATGCTCACACAAGTCTCACAAATGTGCCGAATATATTATGTTCGTTTTGCTTTTCCTTAAGATTGAAGTATTTGCCTTTACTTAGATTTTACTTCTCTTGAATAACATCCATTTTCTTTTCTTTATCTCTCTCTCTTTTTGTTATTCTCAAGTAATTTACATGAAAGAGCAGAATAAAGAATATGCAAACAACATTTTCATTGTGCTCAAGGATTCATAACTTCTCACAAGTTATTTTACATCAAAATTTTAAGCATATACTTGTGTATTTCATGGTTATGACACAGACAAAGATATATTTTAGTTTGGGCAAACCATGAAACAATTTCTAAAAGTATAAGTCAGTCAATACACATATAGACATGATATCAAAAATTAATAATTAAAGAATTTAATCATGCCATAATAGGATTTAAGTTATTGACTTAGCTCAATTAATTTGTGAGAAAGGTATCTAAAGTTACCTATTCATTGTATGTTCTTCAAGCCAAACTAGATTTCTTATGTGTGAACTTTTGGCTGAAGAAGATCCTCTCTCTTGTTTGCATGTGAATGTTTAGTGTATCTTACATGAAGATATCCTTCAAGTTGAAATTTCTCATTTTTCTTTCTTGAAGGAAGGTTATTAGTTTCTTTAAGATATAAAGCATTCATCCAACATATATATTTTTTAACTAGATGACTCAATATAAGATATGACAATAGTTGCATGTTGAGTCACTTTACTCAAGAGATTCCCTAAATATAAGCAAGCACATATCACTTGAACTAAAGAGATAGTTTCATTAAATCAGATGGTTCAAGGACAAGCATGTGAGGCAATAGGTAGATTTATCAAGGTCAAATCAATTTCTTATTTTCAAAATCAATTTAGTTTAGATTTTATTCAATAAGGCACGCTAGCTAAGTTTTAATCAACTTATCTTAAACAGTTATTTCTATCACAATTCAGATTATGATTTATTTGTTTATCAATAAAATATGATTCATTAAAGTTAGATTGATGTCTTGCACAAGGTCACATAATGAGCATACAACCTGGTCTACTAGCTGTATGATAAAATAATTATTCTATCATGCTTCAATACAGCTTTAAACAGTAGATCTATTTTGCTCATTCTTTTCAAATCCTACAAGATGGGGTCATAGACATACCTTCTTCATGCCAATCTTCTATGAGAGTTTTCTTGTGGACTAACATTGGTCAATGAAGATCCCCTTTCCTGTTTGTCTTAATTTGGAGTTTGAGAGAAGATGTTAATTCATTCATCATACATATTTCAAACTCACCTTGCAATATAACTCTTCATTAGTAGAACCAGAAATGATGTCATTAATGTATACTTTGAGCAAGTGAGGTGTCACACATTTTTTGATGCAAAGAATTATCACTATTACCTTCTATCAAAAAGGTTATTTAAGCTTTTATATCATGCTCTTGATGCTTGTATCAAATCATATATTGCTTTATCATATTTGTAATGAGTGTTTTCAAATATGGTGGTTATTTAACATATATCTTCTTTAATAAAGTAAGCACATAGGAGTCCATTCTACACACTCATTTGATGGACTATAAAGCTCATAAAGCAAGCAAATGATGATGGTGATCTTTACTTCTAATCATGCAAAAATTTCATCAAGATCTATTTCATCTTTTCTTAATTTAGTCTTTTAGTAGTCATCACTTTTTCTTCATTAAGAGCATATCTGAAAATCCAAGTTGGTTCTAATTATTAACAAGTTTTTCAGATTGTTATATGTAAAAGATTAACCATATACATACATAATTTAATTTTAGTATCTTGATAATAAATCATTAGTCTCATAAAGAATAAAATACCTTGATATTTTTGCAACTAAAAACTTTTCATTGAATACTCTATATGCATTGCTTGATGAATGATATCCAAGGATAGACATATCTCTATCAGATTTGGCATTATTTTCATAAGAGCATATCAAGCATAACATGTACGACTGAAAAATATGAAAGATATGCAATGGTTCATTTTTCATTTTTTTCAGAAGATCAAAATTTTCATCAGAAATAGATCTAATAGAAATCATATGTATGACAAGCAGTGATGATAGTCTTTTTTAAAAAATGACTATCATACATAATTGTCTTTTTCATTTCTTCAAGAATTCTATTAACCCCTTTTTACTTATGATGTCCATGGGGCTGAAATAATTGAATTTAATACTATTTTCTGTATAACTTTAATCTGGATTTTGGTTTTCAACACTGTGCCATGATCTTCACAGTTTGGAAACCTTTTTCATTTGAAACGCTTCTACAAGATTTAGTAAATACAGAAAAATACTTCAGTTTTATTCTCCAAGAACAAGTCCAATGTAAGCTTTTGAAGACTTAGAGATGGAAACAACATCTTTAGATTTAGAAATGATTTTTGTTTGTTTCCTTAGTTAGCATGCATAGCAAAACTTTGACCTTTAAGTAGATAATCTAAGCAAGCCTATGGCAAGGTCTTTTGAGATTAAGTACATACTAGCATGAGTTGATTCTATGTGCCAAGGATGGTTTCTTTAATCTTGGTATTCATAGTGCATATATTCAAAAGCATACCAAGTACACATTATCATATTGATGATCAATAAAAATAATGCCATGGATAAAAATTCTTAATCAAGCATATAGAGGGTTCATAGAGTTATTTTTAATGAATTAATTAATCATTTAGCAACTTATCCAATAGTGAGTGGAGCATACAAAAAAAAATGAAGTGATTTGAATATATTTTCTTTTCATACCCAAAAAGACAAATATCACTTATATCACAAAAATGATTAATACTTTCAAGTTATGTTTTAATCAACTAATAAAGTAATTTCAATACGAGAAGATGTAAGAATTACTTATTTCATCCTTTCTTTCATTTAAATCATTCTTTTTAATTACATTTTAAATTCAATTCTTTAACACATGTCTAGAGCACCCATTGTTTAGATAACATCTTTCATTAGAACCTTGGATAGCTAGACATGCTTGCTGAAAGAATAATCATATTTTCAACTTAGGAACCCAAGCTCTTTTGGGTCCTTGTAGGTTAGCTATAATTATTCCTTTTGGAACCCATATTCTCTTAATAGCTATTTTGTCCATGAATTTACAGATTTTAGGATTACAAGGGATGTATTTCTGTATCCTCTTGTTGAATTTAACAAACTTAGATCGAACATGAGTAGTAGGAAAACTTTTAATTTTCTGTTTCTCCCTTTTTGGTTCATCAAATTTGTAATGTATAGATTTAGGAACAACAGAAGAGATTTTACTTAGCTTTTGTTTATAAGAATCTGTTTTAGAGTAATTAAAAACTGTTTTAACAAACATATTCTTAAAAGGTTTTTGGGTGTACCAAGGTTGATATCCTAATGTAACTTTATCAAATTCAGCTCCTTGATTATTTATCATTAGGTTCAATTTTTCAGAGCTGAGGGTAAATCTTTCAACAACAGGTTTTAATCTGTCAACTTCTTTAGTTAATCTTTTGTTATCTTCTGAAAGTAACTCATTGTTTTTCTTAAGTTTATCATGACTTTCAGTGAGAAGTTGATCTCTTTGATTTAGTTCTTGATTTTCTTTAATTAAGATTTCAGTTTTACTGGTTAGTTTCAGTTTTTCATCTATTAGAATTTGATTTTCAATCTTCAAGTTTTTGTTTTTACAAATAAGTTTCTTATATTCTAAATACAAATCAGAAAAGGCATCATGGAGTTCATCAAATGTAAAATTGCTTTCAGTTTCAGCATGTACCTCTTGTGCCACCAAGCATGGATTTTCAATATGATACTGCTCTCCTTCTACACATGATGTTTCAGATTTGTTAGTGCATTCATATTTGTCTTCAAGCATATTCCATATTTCTTTAGCAGTCATGCAAGAAGATATGCAATTAAACTCATTCCTATCTAATGCACAATATAAAAGGTTCATGGCATCAGCATTCAATTGTGCTAAATCCTTTTCATTAAAAGTTTGAGAGAGTGTGTGAAGATCATTTATTATGATTTTCCATAAATAATAGTTTTGTGATTGAATAAAGATGCGCATGCGTATTTTCCAATGTGTATAGTTTATGCCATTAAATAGTGGTGGTGTATCAATTGATTGTCCTTCTCCTAGAAAACTATCTATTTGAGTTGTCATGATCTTTGGCTCTAGTCGGTTAAGACTACAAATAATATTTGAGCACCTGCTCTGATACCACTTGTTGCCCAGTAGATACAACCCAAGAGGGGGGGTGAATTGGGTCTTTTAAAACTTTTAAGCTACTTCTAGCACTTTTTGATTAATTATGCTAAGTTGTATATATGCGCAGTGAAAGTTAAACTTAGCGACAGTTTGATGTATAGAATGTGACTTGATTGAGTATGCTTGCAACTAAAGAATTCGCGGATAATAGTTAAGCAAGCAATTTATCTAAGTGAGTAAGTGTGTGAGTTAGATAATGACAAAAAGCATTACAAACACAGCAAACATATAGTGGTTCGGTGCACCCCAGCACCTACATCCACTCCCCAAGACTTCTTGGGAATTTCACTATAATCCTACAGATTACAGTCGGTTGTTTTACAAGCTCACAACCCAACTTGTTGTTTTACGAGCGCACAACGAACTCGGTCGGTTTTCCCAGGCTCACCGACTAGAACCACTCCGATTGTTTTTCCGGGCTCACAATCAAACCCTTACACGTTGGTTTTACCCTCGGCTCACCAACAAACCTATCTCCGTTGGTTTTCCCTTCGGCTCACCAACAAACCTTACACCGTTGGTTTTCCCTTTGGCTCACCAACAAACCTTAACCCCTTGATTCAATCCCGTGATTGAATCAAGTTACAAGATAATAAAACAAAGTTTAAAACAAATCAAAGCTTCTTAAACAAGCAAATATAACAATATAAACAAACAGAGTAAAGAGAAGCCCTCAAACGAGTTTTGAAGATGGAGGAGCTCGACTTCTTCTTTACTTGACCCTCTTCTGATTTGGCACGAAGTAGAGGATCACCGAGGCAGCACACTGATGGAGAGGAAGCTTTGGGATTCACTTGGAAGCTCTTCTTCTCTCTATTTCGTTTTGGATGGCCCTTTTGTGCTTGTGGGAGATTTCCTTTGTAATCTCTTTGAGATCTCTTTCCTAGATGATCTCTCCCACTTCCATGCGTTCTCTCCTAGCTCTCTTCTTGTTTTTATAGCTTTAGATGGCGTGGAAACAAGAATCTAGCCGTTAGAGACAAAAATAGAGCCGTTGGAACCAGTCTGCACCTCCTGACAATATGACCGTTGGGATCGGAGTCGACTCGCGCGATCAGGAGTCGGCTCGCCTGTTGCAGGAGTCGGCTCGTGTTTTACCGGAGACGACTCGGCCACTGTTCCAAATTTGAATTAATGTGCTTGCCTCGACTGGGAGTCGACTCGTCTTAACCTGGAGTCGACTCGCCAACTTCTGGAGCTGACTTGGCAATTTCGGAGTCGGCTCATCCACTGAAGTCCGTGGATCCAATTTTGAATTTTGTCCTCTCGAGTCGACTCGACTATCCTGGGAGTCGACTCGAATCCCAGAGTCCGAACTCCCGATCCTCTGTCTTTTGGCTCGTCCAGTCTTGGAGTCGACTCGAACTTCCTTGGAGTCGACTCGGCTCTCAGTTTTCGAAAGTTGGTCTTCTGCCATCTTAGTGTAGTGCTGCCTTGGAGTCGACTCGAGCTGTCTGGGAGTCGACTCGAATCTCAGAGTCGGAAAACTGATCCTCTGTATTTTGGAGCCGCGCTGCCTTGGAGTCGACTCGACTTGTCTTGGAGTCGACTCGCCTCTCAGAGACGAAAATACCGTCTTCTGTCTTGGGGTTGCGCTGTCTTTGGAGTCGACTCGGACTTTGTGGGAGTCGACTCGAATCTCAGTGTCCAAAAACTGCTTCTCTGAGTTTTCCCTTGTGTACCACTGAGAGTCGACTCTCGCTTTCTTTGGAGTCGACCCGACAACCATTGGAGTCGACTCGCATTCCTCAGGAGTCGACTCGAATCTCAGGGTCGAAAATCCCTCTCTGACTTTTCTGCCTTTTACACCCTGGAGTCGACTCGTTCTACTCTCGAGTTGACTCGCCAAGCATTGGAGTCGACTCGAATTCCTCAGGAGTCGACTCGAAGACTATTCTTTTAAATTTTCCTTGAATTTGCTCCTCCAATTTGAATCTTTTGAACTTGAGACTTGGGCCAATAACTTGTAGCTTTCTTCCAACTTTTCTTGAGTGCTTTTAGAGGCCTTCTTGTGTTCTTCCAACTTGCTATGTTCCTTGCAACATAAATATCTTTCTCCTTGCAACATAAACATTAGTATCTATACTTCAAGGTTTTGTGATCATCAAAATCAATCTATGAATCAATCTTTGGGTCATCAAGTTCTCTAGAGGAAATGTAGATACAACACTGTTTTTAAAGAAGAAAAACAAAGAAATGTTAGTAGTGCAGATTTATGTTGATGATATTATTTTCGGTGCTACTAACAATCGCCTCTGCGAAGAATTTGCTGACTTGATGCAGAGTGAATTTGAAATGAGCATGATGGAAGAGCTGAACTATTTCCTTGGGCTCCAAATCAAACAATCTGAAGAAGGGATCTTCATCAATCAAGCTAAATACATCAAGGAGATGCTTAAGAAGTTTGATATGGAAGGAAACAAGTCAATCAGCACACCCATGAGTTCATCATGCAAGCTAGACCAAGATGAATCAGGTAAATCAGTAGATCAAAAGATGTATAGAGGCATGATAGGATCTTTATTATATCTCACTGCAAGTAGACCTGATATCATGTTTAGTGTATGCATGTGTGCTAGATATCAATCTAATCCTAAGGAATCACATTTAATTGCAGTTAAGAGAATCTTTAAATACCTAATAGGAACAAAAAATATAGGTTTATGGTATTCTAAAGAATCTAGCCTAAACTTAATAGGGTATACAGATTCAGATTTTGCTGGTTGTAAACTTGATAGAAAAAGCACCAGCGGGTCATGTCAATTCTTAGGAGAAAATCTAATCTCATGGTTTAGCAAGAAACAAAACTCGGTTGCATTATCTACAACTGAAGCCGAATATGTTGCTGCCGGGAGTTGTTGTGCTCAAATCATGTGGATCAAACAACAACTAGAAGATTATGGAATTAAACAAGATAAAATTCCCATTAACTGTGACAATACAAGTGCTATTAACCTAACTAAGAATCCAATTCAGCACTCAAGAACCAAACACATTGAGATAAGACATCACTTCATAAGAGATCATGTACTGAATGGTGATGTGACACTTCAATTTGTTTGCACTGATGATCAATTAGCTGATATCTTCACAAAACCCTTGAGTGAAGAGCGATTCTGTGTACTTAGGAGAGGATTAGGAGTGATTGATCCATCCTAGTGATATTCTCTTCTAATTCATTGATTTTGATAATTAGCTTGTGTTGAATATAGAGTTTCTCATCTATGATCATCAAATCAGCTCATAAACTTTTTGATTATCCCTTCTTTGGCACGAAAATAACATGATTTTTGGGTGCGTGCCAGAGTTCGAGTCGACTCGGATACATTTTAGAGTCGGCTCATGGGGGAGTCGACTCGCACATATTTAGGAGTCGACTCGAGGTCGACGGCATCATAGGGGGAGTCGACTCGCGCATATTTTGGAGTCGACTCGAGGTCGAGTCGACTCGCGACTTACTGGAGTCGACTCGAGGTCGGGAATCCGATGTTTTAACCCTAATCGAAGCGTTCAATCGACACTTCTATTCACCGCCGCCACTGTTCAAAAACCTAGAGTCGTCTCCGACCTCGTCTCCGACCTTTGTTAGGGCATTTCCGTCGAGTTTCCCTCCGTTCCTCGTGTCCTTTCCCCCTCCTTAGGTCTAGGATGCCTCGGAAAGTTGTTGTCCCGAGCCGGAAAAGGCCCCAATCCGCGAGCGGCACCGAGCGACGGTCAAAGGCTCGGAATGAACCCGTGAGGCCACAACCTCCGGTTCCTTCCCCGCCGAGGCCGGTTCCCTCGCGTCCATGCGCCGGGAAGGCGGTCTCCACCGGGAGATACGTCAACTTTGACTTCATCTCCCGGGAAGGCTTTACCCTAGGGCATAGGTTAAGGGCTCAAGGGTTAGAAATGTTTTGTTCCCTAGATCTCCCTACTTACCCGGGGTTAGTTAGGGAATTCTACGGTACTGTAGCTAGGGGTAATGGTGGGATTCAGAGAACTGTAGTGGGTGTCCCTATATTTATTTCGGAGGACTTCATTGCTCAAGTCCTCCATCTTCCCCAAGTAGGAGTGTCTCCCTCTTACCCCACAGATAGGACTGAGGCCCTTACGACCATACTAGAGAGTCCACCTCAGTCCCCCCTAGAAGAGGTGTCTGCAAATCAGCTATCAGCTGAAATGCGGCTCCTCTTGAGTATCATATCTAGGACCCTCTTCCCCAAGACAGGCCGTTTTGATTTTGTATCTGAGAGGGACCTAGCCCTGATGTTCTACATTCTTCAAGATACTCCAATCAACTTCCCAAAACTCATCTATAAATACCTATGTGAGCCTCTAGACAAACCTAGGCTCAGTCTTCCCTATGGCATGCTCTATACCTTGATCTTTAGGGAGTTAGAGGTCTCCATTCCTGAGGGGGAACCCTCTCGCTCACTGCGATACACAGATCGCATGGGTGAGGGGACTCTTCACAGGATGGGATTCCATAAGGTTGAGGGAGTCTAGGTCCGGAAACCATCCACTTCCACACCTTCTGACCCTACTACTCGACACTCCCCCAGCCCTGATCATGACTCAGATTTTCCTACCTATCCCTCCACTTCAGCACCATCTACCTCAGCCGGACCCTTCACTGCACCACCTTCTCAGCCACTGGAGGTCCGGATATCTCCTGAGCAGCTCCGGGAGTTGCGGCAGGAGATCGTGAGGAATCTCCGAGATGATTTACTGAGGGAGATCCGAGGCCCTCAGACTGCTCCCTCCACTGAGCTGGTTCCATCATTAGCAGCCGTGACGGAGATGGTTGCAAATCTGAGGGAGGAGATATTCAACATCCGAAGCCTAGTTCAAGGACAATATTGGAACATAAGTGACGTCAAGGACGACACAAGGGAGATGCGAGATAGCATCAAAAAGGAACTAGGCAACCAGAGTCAGGGTGCTGAGAGACTAGCCAACGCACTGATCTTCAAGCTCGACACCCTCCAAGAAAGTGTGAACAACATATCAACTATTCAGTCTAGAGCCACCTCGGAGATCCTTGAACAGCTGAGAAACATCAATGAGGGGCTAAGCATGGTCATCCAACACACTAGACTGAGCAAGGGAGCCACATCCTCCACCACAAAGAAATCCTAGTGTAGCTTGCTTGTTCTTATTGAGATGTACTTACTGCTATACTTTTGATGTATCTACAATTGTACTTAAATTTACATCAATACAATGAGTAGACATTTCTCTTCCAAATTGTGCAAATTTGAACTCTAATTGCTTTTATGATGTGCTATTCCTTTTTGCTATGATGACAAAAAGGGAGAGAAAATATATTGAATAGACATGTAAAGGGAATCAATAAAAAGAAAACTTTTAAAGCACAAAATAATTTGTTCTAAGTGGATTCGATACCTCGAGGCTCATTATCTCTCTGTTGGGGCTCCTAAAGGAGTAATCTCCAGAATCTATTCAAGAGATATTCGGAGATTAGTTGAATCATACTCAAGAACAAATTGGCAGATTTTCCCTCTAAAACCAAAAATTTAAAGTTCAAAAGCTTCAATACACTAAAAGAAAATTTAGAGAATCTAAACAAAGTTGAATGCATGTGTTGAGGGGGAGAATATGAAATCTTAAGAAAGCAAATTCATTAAATATATATAAGCCAAACAATTGATTGCATGACATGAAGGCTTATATAATTCCAAATGAAAGGGGGGAGCTTTAACTTCAAAATTTACTGTTTCACACCTTTCAGTTTTGGATAAATTAAATGACTAGACACTTGAATTCATTTTAAAACTTTACTATAAATCTCCTTTTTGGTTGAGCAATTCACTTTACAAATACTCAATGTTTTGTCATCATCAAAAAGGGGGAGATTGTGGAGTGATTGATTATAACCCTATTTGATTTTGATGAGCTCAAAGCATTTGAGTATATCTTATGTTATACTAATGAATTCAATCTAGTGTTTCAGTCAAATACTTGTAAATTTATGGTTAAGTGTCTCTAGATTTGGTTCAATACACTTTGGATAAGTAAGGAATTCAATTTGAACCAAAGTCTGAGTCTCGAGTCGACTCCGGGAGATTACGAGTCGACTCCAAGCGTATCAGAAGCACTGGCACAAGCTCGAGTCGACTCCTGCATATTACGAGTCGACTCCGACTGAGAACAGACAGCCGGACAGAAAGAATCATCTCAGAACCTGTCAACGAGTCGACTCCTGAAGAATTCGAGTCGACTCCGATGCTTGCCGAGTCGACTCCAGCTTAGTACGAGTCGACTCCATGGAGTAACAGACAGAAAGACAGAGAAGCTATTTTGGACTCTGAGAGCCGAGTCGACTTCCGAAGAACTCGAGTCGACTCCGATGGTTGGCAGGTCGACTCCTAAGGAAGCGAGAGTCGACTCCCAGAGAAATGCAAGGCAAAAAGTCAGAGAGCCAATTTCGGACACTGAGAGCCGAGTCGACTCCCGCAAAGTCCGAGTCGACTCCAAGGCAGCGCAACTCCAAAGACAGAAGACTATATTTTCATCTCTGAGAGCCGAGTCGACTCCGAGACAGTTCGAGTCGACTCCGAGACAGCACAAGTCAACAGACAGAAGATCGGGATTTCGGGCTCTGAGTGCCGAGTCGACTCCCAGAATATCCGAGTCGACTCGAGTGAGCAAACTTGAAAGAAACATCTCTGGAATCCTTGGAACGAGTCGTCTCCAAAAGTGCCGGGTCAGCTCCAGACATTGGGGAGTCGACTCCAGGTTCAGTCGAGTCGACTCCAAGTCAAGACAGCACTTTAATTCAAATTCAGAACAGTTGCCGAGCCGTCTCCTGAAAAGCATGAGTCGACTCCTGCAACAGGCGAGTCGACTCCAGATCGCGCGAGTCGACTCCGATCCCAACGGAAACATTGTCAGGAGTTGCAGAATGTGCAGAACGGCTAGAAAGATGTGTCTAACGGCTATTTTTCTTTGGGAATGGCTTAAATAGCCTGAGTGAACAGTAATAGAGAAAGAAAGAGAGACTCCATTCAAAGCAAAAGGGATTTCCACCAACCAAGAGCTCTCTAGAGTGATTACACGAAAAAGAAGGAAGAAGTGCATTGAAGTCGATTCTCCAACTCTCTTCCTCACATTCAAGGCTCTCCTCCTGACAGCAAGTCTACATCAAATTCAAGAGGAGTCAAAGAGTTTGAAAAGCCCCTTCCTCCATCTCCAAAATCAGTTTGAGGGCTTCTTACTCTTCCTTGCTTAAATTGTTTTAAATACGCTTTTGAGAAGCTTCCTTTTTCTGTTTGTTTCAAACTACTTGTTTCTTACTTGATTCAATCAGGGAATTGAATCAAGGGTGTTAAGGTTTGTTGGTGAGCCTAGGTTAAAACCAACGGTGTAAGGGTTTGATTGTGATCCCGGAAAAACAATCGGGTGGTTCTAGTCGGTGAGCCTGTGAAAACCGACCGAGTTCGTTGTGATCTCGTAAAACAACAAGTTGGGTTGTAAGCTTGTAAAACAACCGGTTGTAATCCGAGGGATTATAGTGAATTCCCAAGTGAGGCTTGGGGAGTGGACGTAGGAGCAAGGGTTAGCTCCGAACCACTATAAAATTGCTTGTGTTTGTGATTGCTTCTTGTTCTCTTACTTTCCCTTCATCCACTGCATATAGCAACTAATTAATCCACTCGCAAAAGTTTTAATTAGTTACTCACAAAGCTTTTAATTGCAATAATTATTTTAAAACCCAATTCACCCCCCCTCTTGGGTTGTCTATGATAAGTGCTCAATAATGCATAAATTAATATCTTATTTCATAGCACTTATCATTATTTTAATTCACATATTTTGTAAATTCAACTAAAAAATGTATTACCTTCACCGGTGCATTTTAATGAATTATCAAAGGTAATTCAAGTTTGATTTGATTATTTGCATGCAGGTCAAGTCAAGCTCAATTAGGTAAAGCCTAAACGGACACTACATCATTTCACAATTTTATATTTTCAGAGTCGACTCCAATAACTCTTTTCCAAAACCCAGTGCTTCCCATTAATTCCTGACTCTTCATACGTTCACCTAAATTTCTCCTCACTCATTCCAACTCTTTTTCCACATGATCCTATAAAATCCCTTCAATTATTTGTTTCGCATATCTCAAAGTATATCATCTAGTTGCACAGATCCCAAAGCTTCAACCAATTCGAGTCCCTTTCTAGAGCCTATTCAAAGAACAAAGCCGTATCACTCTTCCGAACCAAATCCAACACTCGGTCAGCTATTCCTATCAGAATAGAGCTCCATCGTCCAAGCCAATTGATCCCTCTGAGTACAACACGGATTCGTAAACCATCCTCGTTTAACCCCATCCGATCAACTCCTTCATCCAACCGGGATCAACTCCAATTTTCTCCCGAGTTAATCACATCTAAAAGGCATCATTCCAAGTTGATTAACATCTCCTCCCAGCATTTCGCACATTCCACATGGCCTTCCGTTTCTCCCGAGCATCACGGGAGAGCTCTTTCTCCTTATCCCCTGCTCCTAGCAAATCTATCATGCCTCATCCCACGGATCAGCTCCATCCTTGCGAGCTCCACGACCGCGGATCCAGCGAATCAAGCCAAGCGTCCACATCATCTTCTGCATCCAAGGAATAGCGCCGACTCCTTCAACACGATCAGCTCCCTGTTCCAACGACCGGATCGGCTCAATCTCTACATCCTAATCCCACGTTCGAACGACTGCATTAGACCTCCCATTCCGGATAAACTACATCAGTCCTTCCTCTTCTTCGGATCAAGCCAGCGGAACAGCTCCATCATATCCACGTTGATTTTTCATCCCGCATCCAACCAGTTCCCCAACGTCTTCCGTACCATCTTCCACTTCCTCCATGCTTCGGTCATCCAAGATCTCCATTTCTTCCCAACCAACGTTCCGGATTCCCTGCATACCAGAACAGAGTCTATCTTCTCCAAGAAAATCCAGCATCTTTGCGGCCTGATCCCATGGAATGCTCTGCTCCGCGTCCGTATTTTCCATGACCCTCCTTCATCCCAATCCTCTCAACATTCCAGCACCTTCTGTGTCCAGAGAACAACCAGCCTCTGAGATCTTGCATAATCCCCTGCTTCAACCACGGTTTTCCCCTCTGTTGAAACAGATCCCATCTCTTCCCATATTCCCAGCCGGATCCAAGCTCTTCTACCATAATCCCTCTGTGATTCAAACTTCTTCCCAGCGGAACCGATTCTAGAACTCATCCTTATCCCGGATCTTCCAAACTTCCTCATCCACGGATCTCTCCCACGTCCACGAGCCAAGCCAACTTCTTCAAACGCCTTTCTAGATAATTTCCCAGCATCCCACGGTCAGCCGTGAGCCTCATCCACATCATCCCCAGTTTCTCCGTGTTCATTCCGAACCAACCCATCCTCTTCCGTCAGATTGACCCCAGCAAACTTCTTGACCAACGATTCCTTCATCCACGGATAAGTCTTCAACACCGAACTGATTGCAAAGATTATCTCTCAGATTATCTTTCTGAAATGGAGCCAAATCCTCTGCATAATTCACGGGATCCCATCCTCTTCCAGCGTAATTTCATGTAATCTCCCAACATCCCATCTCGCCCACGCTTGTTCCAACCGTCCGAGATCCTCTCAACATTCATGGTCCCAGTTCATTCCCAGCTATCTGCATTCCCTTCGGCGTTAACGAAGTGATCAACTCTCATCCGAGATTTCAGCATCCCATGTTCTCGCCAGCAGGAAGATAAGCTTCAGCAGACACGGATAGAATGAAATCATCCACCGCGTCCAAGGATCAAGGAGTAGAAGTTTATCTTGCACTCGAAACAGAGAGGAGAGGGGGCTGGTGAAAGCTATAAAAGGAGGAGAGCTTTCTTCCTTGGAGCATCATCTCTTCTCGGGTGGAAATCCCACAGGAAACAGAGGAGGGAGAGAATACTTTGGGTCTTTTTGGGAATGACTTCCCAAAAGAAAAAAATAATAAATTGCTAGAGAAGGAAGGAGAGACCCAGGGAAGGGAGGAAGAAAAGAAGAAATGGGAGCCCGCTGCTGTGCCACTGCTGCTGTCGCCCACGACTCCATGGAAGGCTGATCTCCTCTCTAGGGCTGGATGCAGCCCTAACAAAGGGACACGGGTTTTATATTTTATTTTATATTCTTGGGGTTGTATGAACTTATTGTTTTTAATGGATATCTTCTTTTGAATCATATTTAATTTCTGTGATTTTTAGTATGATGTTCGTACAACTGCTCTTCATGATCATTAGGTAAATATAAGATAGTCCATGCTTAGGAAAGATGCGATGTGCTGCCACCTTAGATTAGGGTAGACATTTCATGCCAACTGAAGATGGATTATGCCTAAATTACTTTTGTGAATTTCTATTCGAATGCTTATTAGGCTTGTAGCCAATTTGCATGTTAATCCAAGAACGAAATAAATTATAAATAACCCTTGTTCCGATGTTAGTGGTGAATTCCTTGCCCTAGGTTTCCCCAAACTGATCGTTTTAATTGCATTTCTTATTAAATTGCTTAGTTTAATAGTCTTCATAAATTCATCCTTTTAAATATTTTTATTTTTAAAGAAAAACAACTGTACCCCAATCCCTGTGGATCGATACCCGTAATCACTATCCTACCAGATACGTCCTATTGCGTGGTCTTTAAAGTTGACTATCAATTTTTGGCGCCGTTGCCGGGGATTGTTAGCATAGTTGTTTTTCTTTTTATTAAAAAAAAACTTTCAAAAAAAAACTTTCAAAAAATATATATGTCTAAAATAAAATAAAAATATTTTCTATTTTTGATACTTTAATTATCCCCTTTCTTCTTTCTTACTAATTCTTAATTTTTATTTTGGTATTATTTGATCAGGAATCGAAGAGAAAATCTGGGGCGATCAAAAAAGGAGCTATTGGAAAAGGAATACGGTAAAGGTTTGCTTTAAAAATTGCTGGGAAAATTTCCTTTGGTAACATCTGAACCTTTCTTATTTAAATTGATTCCCAATTAGCCTGAAATATTGTGGTGATTGTTTGATTTTAATGTCAATAAAAGTGTGAATGCACGCTTGATACACATATACCAATTAATCCGCACATAGTAAGGGCAATCACCCCAACAAGATAAGAACTGGATTTCATTACCAGATTCTTGCCCAAATTAGGTGAATCAATTTTCACATAGCTATCACTTTGACTAAAATCAATTAGACGTTGGCCCCTAGGGACATTCGAGCTCAATAGGACGAAGATCACCGAAAGTTGCACCAATTTCGCTCTGTGGCTCAGTTGATGTCTAGGCAAGCTTTGTCCCAAGGGAGACAGTTCATCTGTTCGAGGCAAGTGGTTTTTAAGTGGGACCTTTGCAACGCATCGTGACCCCCCACTTACCTGGGAGCTTACCTGGTCAACTCAGTTCATTAGACCGGATTGGAGGCTTAGGTGCCCTCTTCAAACCAATTAGGAGCTGTCTAGTGATTTTAGGGTCAACACAAGGATTTGATGTGTGTTTCTTTTAATGCATGCTTGACTGCACTTGACTGATCAGAAGAGTTTTAATGCATGCTAGGGTGTCGTTCCAGATCTCCGGAATTAGTACCTTTTGACCCTGAAATAGAGCGTTCTATTAGGACCCTTCGAGCCGAAATCCGTACCTATAGAACCATAGGATCTACACCACTTGTCGAGATGGCTGAAGAGCAACCCAAACTGTTAAAGAAGTACTTCACTCCTTCCATTTATACCTCTCCATCTTGTATTCGACTACCTGATACCACGGCTGCTGTGCAGTTTGAAATTAAGTCTAGTGTCATCCAAATGCTTCCCTCTTTTTATGGACTCAATAATGAAGACCCATACAGACATTTAGATGAGTTCCTTGAGATCTGCACTACTGTCAAAATTCAGAACTTCACTGATGATGCTCTGAAACTTAGGCTGTTTCCTTTTTCCCTTAAGGATAGAGCTAAGCAGTGGCTCCATTCATTAGAAGCCAATTCCATTCTTTCATGGGCTCAAATGCAACATGAATTTTTGAAAAAATATTTTTCCATAGGAAGAACGAACCAATTTAGGCGTGCGATCACGAGCTTCTCCCAATCTGACGGAGAAGAATTTCATGAAACTTGGGAAAAATTTAGAGACTTACTCCGAAAATGCCCGCATCATCAAATACCCAAATGGCAATTAGTGCAATGCTTTTATGACGGGTTATCTGAACGAAACCGTCAGATGGTTGATGCTTCTTGTGGGGGAACTTTCATGCTTAAGAGTGAGCATGAGGCATGGCAGATGTTTGAAAACCTTAATGAAAATTCTCTCCACCATGCCTCCTCCGCTCTTCAAGCACCCCCGAGTTCTCAAAGAAAAGGGACCATATATGAAGTTAGCCAGTCCATAGGTCTATCTGACAAAGTAGATGCACTGTCCCGCAAGTTGGACCAGCTAATGTCTAGAGAACAGCTTCCAAATTCTTCCCAAGCACAAGTCTGTGCTCTTTGTTCTAGCCCGTCTCACCCTATACATGAATGCCCTTCGGCAGCTCAATTCCCTGAATTTGTGCAAGAACAAGTCAACGCTGCTCAAACACAGCCTAGACCGGGTAATGATCCGTATTCTAACACTTATAACCCGGGATGGCGTAACCATCCGAATTTTTCTTGGAAGCAGCAGACTCCCAATACTTCCCAACCTTATTCCCAAAACTTTCAACCATTCCAGAATATTAATCCCTACCGTCCTTCGACTCAATTTCAACACACTCCTCCTCCACCCCATAGAAACACAGCCTTTGAGGAGAAAGTGTTGACCTCCCTTCAAGGTTTGGAAACCATTACACAATTGGTGCACTCTCACACGCAATCTATCACCAAGCTAGAATCCCAAATGGGGCAACTAGCTAATGCACTGAACAAGCGAGAGGAAGGAAAGCTTCCAAGCCAACCAGTGAGTAATCCTAGGGGACAATACATGGCTCAAGAAAATCAACTAAATACAATTCATCATGAACAAGCCAATGCTTTGACTACCCTAAGGAGTGGACGTGTAGTAGACAATAAGATTGGGGAGGATAACAATAAGGAAGGTAAAGAAGAGGATAGAAATGTGTCAAATGAAAATCTAAAACCTTCTTCTTCTTCATCATCTAGTCCACCTTCTGCCAAAACTCATATCCCAAAGGCCCCATTTCCTGAAGCTCTTAATTCACCCTCTCCCTTTGGCAAAAAGGGAACTTCACTAGAGGAGATGATGGAGGTTTTCAAACAAGTCAAAATCAACCTCCCGCTTCTTGATGCTATTAGACAAGTTCCATCTTATGCCAAATTTCTCAAAGACCTTTTGTTGCCCAAGGTGACAATCCAAGAGGGGGGGGGGGGTGAATTGGTTTCTTCTAAATTTTTGGTACTTTTAAAACTTTCTTAATTAAGTGCGATGGATGCTCTCTTAGGTTATTTAAGTGAGTTAATCTAATGCAAGAAGAGAAGATAAAGCAAGAGAAAATGAAAGCACAAACACAATGCAAACACACCAATATATAGTGGTTCGGTGCTCTCCTTAGCACCTACGTCCACTCCCCAAGCGTACCCTTGGGAATTCACTATAATCTTGCGGATTACAGTTGGATTGTTTTCCGGGCTCACAATCCAAAAACCTTGTTGGTTTTACGGGCTCACCAACGAACCTATACACTTGGTTTTCCGGGTTCACCAAGAACCTTGTTGGTTTTACGGGCTCACCAACGAACCTATACAACTTTGGTTTTTCGGGTTCACCAAAAACCTTGTTGGTTTTGCGGGCTCACCAACGAACCTATACAACTATGGTTTTTCGGGTTCACCAAAAACCTTGTTGGTTTTGCGGGCTCACCAACGAACCTTTGTAAAGTGTTTATACAAATGAAAAGAAAAGATTTAAACTCCTAGATGAGCATATAAAGCAATATGAACAACAAGAAGAGTTAGAAAGAAATTATCGCTTTGAAGTCGCTTTGCTCTTCTTGGTCAAGGAAGCTTCACTCTTCAATGGGGGAAGGAGCTCTTAATGCCTCTTTGAATCTGCTCAATCCCTTTCTTTGATTCTTGAATGAAGCTCTTGATGAAGCTTGTCTTGCTAGGGTTCTCTCTTGAATGCACTTGATGTATTTTTCCCAAAGCTTTGCTTCCTCTGATGAATACTCCCTCTTAAATACTTCTCCAACCTCCAAATAGTCCTTTCTGACCGTTGGATTGAAGAAACTAGCCGTTTATAGCCGTTGGGAGTCCAAAAAGCATTTCTGCACAACTAGCCGTTATGTTCAGCCCGTATTTGGGTCGGCTCAACCTGTCCTTGGGTCGACCCAACTTTGCCTTGGGTCGACTCAACCATTTCTTGGGTCGACCCTCTCAGTAACCACAGAAACCTCAATTTCAGCCTTCCTTCCCTTGGGTCGACCCAACCAATTTTTGGGTCGACTCAAAGTTCACTTGGGTCGACTCAACTTCTTCTTGGGTCGACCCTCTCAGTAACTCCAGAGAACCGTTTTCTGTCTGTCTTTCTGTCTTGCCCTTTGGGTCGACCCTCTCAGGGTTTGGGTCGACTCAAGCTTGGGTCGACTCAACCACTGTGTGGGTCGACCCTCTCAGTGAATCCAGAGAGCATTTTTCCTTGGCGTTTTGAGGTTCTTTGGAGGTTGGGTCGACTCATCCTTGCCTTGGGTCGACCCAACTCACTGTTCATTTGTGCTGTTTTTGCAGGAGTGTGCCAAATGATTCCTCGATGTGCCGGGGTCGACCCAATCAACCTATGGGTCGACTCAATTCACACTTTGCTGCATTCTTAAGGTTAGAATCATCCAAATGAACAAGATCATATATATATTTTCAATTAAGCAAATGTACTGAGAGTAATGAACTTATAAATGAAGTATCAATTTTAACTTATAGCATGCTCTAGATAATTACTTGTTAATCATCAAAATAACACTATCATCCTCAATCTCCCCCTTTTTGATGATTACAAAATAAAGAGTATAAGTCTATTGATACTTGTCTTTAAAATCAGTTTATAAAAGGAGTTGAATTTCAGAATTTCAGCTTTTCATATATATAAGTGAAATCTCCCCCTATATCATTCAAAATTTGCCAATTTGACTTTTTGAATGCCTCCCCCTTTCATTTATAATTCATTAGTAATGAAACTTCAAAAATTTGAGTTAAAATATGAGTTTCAGCTTATGTATCGGGGTGAGAGAGGAGCGTGCCAAATTCTGAATTTATATGTGCCAAATTCTGAATTATGATTGAAATTTTTGATTTGATGATTTTCATTGTTACAAATTGCTCCCCCTTAGATATGTAAGCTTTCTTATATGATTTTCAATTTGTTTGCCCATTTATTTCTCTTTTCTTTTCATAACTTCTTTACTCACTCTTTCTCACAAAAGTAATACTCTTTCTTCTCAAATGAAATACTCTTTCTTTTCGTCTCCCCCTTTGTATACTCTTTCCTTCTCTTCTCTTTTATATACTCTTTCCTCTTCTCCCTTTATATACTCTTTCCTTCTCTTCTCTTTTATATACTCTTTCCTTCTCTTCTCCTTTATATACTCTTTCCTTCTCTTCTCCCCCTTTTTGTTATCATCAAAAACATATATATGGGAAAAGATGCAATAAAGAACAAACTTCAGACTTCATTGATCAAAATAGGAACATTTTCATATATTAATGCTCAAAATGATGAAAAGTACAATGTTCCACAATCAAGATTTAAAGATATAAGGGAAAGACAAGATTCATAAGGGAAAAAGCAAGATACATATGAGAAAAGGCAAGATACATACGAGAACTAGATTTCTAGCCTAGGCTCTAAATATAGATGCTAAGATCAGCCTAGGGAGACTCTAATTGAGAGTGGGAAATGGGGTTTTCGGAAGAGAACAAAGGGTAAACGGTGCCCTAGATAGCTCACGGGTCCCCCTTTTAACAGTGGGGTCCCGACGTTGGGTCGACTCAAGAAATTTCTTGGGTCGACTCAACGTTGGGTCGACCCTATTCTGGGTTGGGTTGACCCAAGTGCAGAATTTTTCTTTTCTCTTCCGTTTTGCTTCTAAAATGTTTTCCTTGCTTCCAATCCTTATAAACTCTTTATGGGACAATGATACATGAGTAAGGAATCTATAGATTACAAGTTTGACTCATGTTTCATAGGTTTTTAGAAATGAGAGGAATGTATCATGAGATTGCTTGCTTCCTTTTATATCTCTTCAATAAGACGGATCACATATGCCTAATTTCCTCCTTAGCGTGCAGAATCTATCTTCACTCAAGGGTTTTGTGAATATGTCGGCTAATTGTTTTTTCAGTGCATATATGTTCATATGTTTCCATTTTGCACATGATCCCTAATAAAATGATATCTTATTTCTATATGGTTGGCTTTAGGAATGAGATATTTAGAATGTAAGCCAGAAGTGATCTCTAAATGTAGATTCCAAAGATAGTTTTGAAATCAAGTGTAGATGGAATCTTTTTCAAGTTATTTCAAGAAGTATCAAGAATAATATTCAAAGAAAGGCACGGATGAAAATCCAACATTTTTTTTTTTAATATATTAAGTATATAGCAAAATGAGAGCAATCTAATTAATTTTCAGAGTATAATATAAGAGCAGATAAAGATCAAAACTTATATACTCGAAAAATATAAGATTATGTTGAATCCTTAATTCTTAATGACTTCAAAGTTCTTTCATGATATAAAAGTATTGGGGCATAGATACCAAAACATGAATTTATGCAATGTAGGATACATTAAATTTAGGGCTTTGAAAGTTCTTTTAAGGCTCTCTTAAAGACTTTCTTTTACTCCTTTAAAGATCATAACATCAAAATCAATTAAAATGAATTGGCTTAGGATTGAAACACTAAGGTGCAAGCCAATAAGAACTCATAAGTAGATTCAAGATAAATTTTCGATACTAAGACAGACGGAATCCTTGTCAATTAATTTTCAGAAATAAATGATTTACCGATGAATACAGATGGAAATCCAACTTTCAAAAGATATTCAATAAAGCACATAGTTTAATACCACTTTACATTTAGTATTCTTTGTCTCATCTTTAGATGCGAATTTATACGATAAAGTTCTATATGATCTCTCCCTCTGAAATTTTCTTTCTCTCCCTTAATTAATCATTCCATTTGAGAGTTTAGAGTTTGAAGATAATTTTCAATAAAGAGATTGAGTATTTAAAACTCCCCCTCAAAAGATGCATTTTCTTTTAAACTTTCTTTTCTTTTGTTGAATTTCAGATTTTAATGATAAACGTGAATAAAACTGAAACTTTATGATATCAAGAATGTAGAGTGATCTAGAGTTATTCAAAATTTATAGCAATCACTCTTTTTAATCTTTTAAGAACAAGTTATGCTTCCTCTTAATCTTTGAGAAAATGTACTGAAATATTAATCAGAAAATGATTCATTTGAAGCTCAAATTCTTTCAAAAGCATTTACATTTTCTTTCTTTTAAGAATCATTTGAGTGAGCTGAAATATTTCTAGACTTGAGATCATTCACTCTTTTAATAATATATATACATATATATTTTGATGAAAGTCTTTAACAATGTAGGAGAGGAAAAAAAATATATAGATGACCATTGAAGTATATGTATTTATAGAACTCAATTTCTTAATCAAGATTTTTTTTTCAGCAATGTATATATGAAGCACAATAAATCTTTTTAATATCAAAATAAAATCATATATTAAAAAATATTTGTTTGCAATCAAGATCATCAAAAGACACATCATTCAGACCAATATTAGTACACTTTGAAGATAAGAAATGATATGTTTCAGATGCGTATCAGGGCAAGCAATCAAGGCATCAGAATTATTCTATTTTTCTTAAGCTGTAATTTTATCTAGAAATTCATATTGAGTTATTCCCCAAAATGATGCAATCATTGAAGCATATAATGAAGGTTACAAAAATACAATGATAGAAGCATTTTTAAATTAAGTTTAAGCTTTTATACAACATCAGATTCTGAATTTCATAAAAATTTTCAAGGAGCCTTTCAGGATTATAATTTGAGATATGCATCTTCTACATTGTAGCTCATCTTAAATTATTAAGATTGAAGACACATATTTCAAGAACATTAGAGCACATCCAGAATCTTTGTAATTCATATTGAATTTTGGTACAAATTGGAGGATATTATGTACTATTGTTAGGCAAGATAAAAGATATGTCAGAATCAATCCATTTTGCCTAATTTGCAAATTCAAATTAATTTTTTTTATTTTTCAAAATATATTCATTAAAACAAAATGATGTTGTTGTTGGTAATAACATGTTTCAATCAAAATTTATAGGCATGACGCATTACAAGTTATATCTAGGAAAGATCTTTGCTATTTGAATATTGAAAACACATAATTCAAAATATGCAAAACATAACAAGCATGTCATGGATCAAAATCAATTCTTTTCAAATAAAATTTCCTTTATTTAAATACAATTTAGCACTGATTTTATCCTTAAGGTGTGTTTTCAAGTGATTCAAACTTCATTTGATTTTTCACAACCTTCTTATATATTTTTATTTATTTATCATTCATTTCCCAAATTTTTAATTTCTTTCTTTAACCATTCAATGAACATTTTGATTATCTTCATTTATTTTTCGGTTTTACTTTTCTATGCTCTATATTCTATTTGCTCCCTATCCGGTGGAGTTGGAAGGGGCACGAGGTACTACCACTAGCCTCCCTCTTGTGCCGTCCCTAATATGCCCTGCACCGAATAGTTGGGTCAAATAGTGCCGGGTACTACCACTAGCCTCCCCATTGGCACCATCCCTATAATGAGCAATGTAGAAATGTTAAACTATTCTCTTTAGCAACAAGATATTCACTCCAAACTCTTCCTATTTAAATATAATTAATTACGGATTTTATCCCTTCCAAAAGAATGTTCACACAAGTCTCACAAATATGCTGAATATATTATGCTTGCGCTGCTTTTACTTAAGATTGGAGTATTTACTTAGCTTTTACTTCTTCTGAGCAATGTTCATTTTCTTTTTCTTTATCTCTCTCTTTTTGTTATTTTCAAGTAGTTACATGAAAGAGCAGAATAAAGAATTAATCTAATATGCTGCATATAAATATTTATCATGCAAACAGCATTTTCATTATGCCCAATGATTCATAGCTTATCACAAGTTATTTTGAATTAGAAATTTGAGGCATAAACTTGTGTATTTCATGGTTATGCATTATATAGGAAAAAGTAAACTTCAATTTAATCACACCATGAAACAATTATCACTAGCATGAGAATGAAGCATGATATCAAGATGATCAGCAATTAAAGGTTTAATCATGCTACCATATAATTTCAAACTATTGATTTTGCTCAACTAACTTACAAGAGAAGAGTTTAGATTACCAGTGCATTTAGCATTCTTCAAGCCAAATACCTTTTAGATTCTTTACACCCTTGGCTGAAGAAAATCTTCCCCTTTTTTTTGTTTGCAAGGGAATGTTTATTGTATCTTTCATCGAGGTGTCCTTCAAGTTGAAATTTCTTGCTCATAAATCCTGTATCATTAATAAAATCTTTTTCTTTCTTGAAGGAGAATCATTAGTTTCTTCAAGATACAAAACATTCATACAACATATTTCTTAACTAGATGACTCAACATAAGATATGACAATAATTTAATATTGAGTCACTTTACTCAAGAGATTGTCTAAATATAAGCAAGCACAAGTCACTTGAACTAAAGAGATAACTTCATTAAGTAAAATGGTTCAAGGACAAGCATGTGAGGCAATAGAAGGATTCATCAAGGTCAAATCAAATTTTTTTTTTATTTTCAGAATTAATTTAGCTTAGATTCTATTTGCTTAAGATAATTATCAATAAGATATACAAGTTGAGTTTTAATCAAATTATCTTAAACAATTGTTTCTATCAAAATTCGGATTTTTACAAAGAATCAAAGTGATAAACTATATTCTCAATAAAAGATCTAGTTTTAATAAGAATAATATAAATTGATCTTTCTACAACTAGTATCTTTTCATTGAATATTCTATATGCATTGCTTAAAGAGTAATATCCAAAGAAATACTTGTTTTATCAGATTTGGCATATATTTCATTCTTGAGAACATAATATGTATAACTGAAAAACATGAAGGTATGCAACATTTGATTTTCTGTTTTTCATGAGTTCACATGGGGTTTTCTTTAAAAATAGATTTAATAGAAACCTTATAATATGACAAGCTGTGATGATAGTATTAATCAACTGCTATCACAAAGCATTGTCCTTACACAACGCAGGTTCTATTTATTTTTTTTTATTTTTTTTTTATATTTTTATAACCCCTATATGCAATAGTGTTCTTGGTGCAAGCACAATTGTATTCAATACCATTTTATCAACAAATTGGTTTTCAAAGCTGTGCCATGAATTTTCACAATTTGCAGACCTTTTTCATTTGAAACCTTTTGTAAGTTTGTGCCAAAGCAGAAAATATTTCAATTTAAGTGCCAAGAATAAAACCAACATTAGCTTTGAAAAATCATCCATAATTACAAAATTAGAGAGCTTATCTCCTAGGTTCACAATCCTAGAGATCCAAATAAGTTCTTATGGAGAATTTTCAAAGGCTAAAAGGTGGAAACAATGTTTTCAAATTTAGAAATGATTCTAGTTTATTTTTCTAGATGACATACATAGCAAACTTTGACCTTGCAAAATTTAATCTAAGTGAATCAATGACAAGGTCTTTTGAGATTAAGTCCATACTAGTATGAGTTGATTTTATATGCCAAAACTAGACTCTTTAATCTTGGTATTCTTAATACATATATTTAAAAAAAATATACCAAGTAGACATTCTTATGTTTATGATCAATAAAGGATAATGCCATGGATAAGAACTCTTAATCAAGCATATAGAGAATTCAAAGAGTTATTCTAAGAGTATTGATTAAGCAAATTATCCATCAATATCTGAAGCATAATATAGGAAGATGGAGTGATTTGGATATATTTTCATTTCATACCAAAAGTATCACCTATATCACAGAAATGATTAATACTAGCTACAATTTATGTTTTAATTGGATACTAAGGCAAAGAGAATGATGATATGCAAGGATTACTAATTTCATTATTCTTTTCATTTCAATTACTTTTCTTAAGTATATTTTAAGTTTCATTCATTAATGTATGTCTAGAGCACCCAATTTCCAAATTAGCTTCTTGGAGCCTTGGGTGCTAGACATACCTACAGATAATGTTCAACTTTTTAACTCAGGAACCCAAGCTCTTTTGGGTCCTTGTAGGTTAGCTATTATTGTTCCTTTTGGAACCCAAATTTTCTTAATGGCTATTTTGTCCATAGACTTGCAGATTTTAGGATTATAAGGAATATGTTTCTGCATCCTCTTATTAAATTTAATTTTCTGCTTTTGTCCATTAGGTTCATCAGATAAATTAGAATCGGTTTTAGGATAGGTAGTGGAGGGTTTAACACATATATCATTAAGGAATTTTTGTGTGTACCAGGATTGATATCCTAATCCAGTCTTTTCAAGTTCAGCCCTTTGATTATTTATCATTAAGTTCAATTTTTCATAGCTAATAGTAAATTTTTCAGCTAAAGGCTTAAATTTGTTAACTTCTTTAGTTAGCCTTTCATTGTCTTCTGAAAGTAATTTATTCTTTTTCTGAGTTGTGTCATAGCTTTCAGCAAGAGATAAAAATTTTTGATTTAGCTTTTTATTCTTTAATCTAAGCTTCTTATATTCAAAGTATAGATCATGAAAAGCATCGTGAAGTTCATCAAATGTAAAATCAAATTGAGTTTCAGTAGGTACCCGATTTTTGAAAGTGAGATCACTTTGTATTTGAGTACACACCTCATTTCCATGTGCCACACAGCAATGATCTTCATTTTCGGTTTGCTGCTCTTCTTCTTCTGAGATAGTTTCAAATTCACTAGAGACGTTAGTGCATTCATATTTAGCTTCAAGCATACTCCATATTTCTTTAGCAGTCATGCAAAAGGATATGTCATCAAGTTCACTATCATCCAATGCACAATATAGCATATTCATAGCTTTTGCATTTTGCTGAGCCATTTTCTTATCATGACTAACATCTGTGTGTAGCCCATTGACTATGATGTTCCATAGATCGTAGTCATGTGCTTGAATAAAAGTGCGCATGCGTGCTTTCCAATGTGTGTAGTTCATACCATCCAATAGTGGAGGTCTATCAGTGCATTGCCCCTCACTCATTGCACCTCCCACTTGGGTTGTCATGATCTTTAACTCTTGATTGTTAGATCAATGAGCACTATTAGAGCACCTCGCTCTGATACCACTTATTGCCCAAGGTGACAATCCAAGAGGGGGGGGTGAATTGGTTTCTTCTAAATTTTTGGTACTTTTAAAACTTTCTTAATTAAGTGCGATGGATGCTCTCTTAGGTTATTTAAGTGAGTTAATCTAATGCAAGAAGAGAAGATAAAGCAAGAGAAAATGAAAGCACAAACACAATGCAAACACACCAATATATAGTGGTTCGGTGCTCTCCTTAGCACCTACGTCCACTCCCCAAGCGTACTCTTGGGAATTCACTATAATCTTGCGGATTACAGTTGGATTGTTTTCCGGGCTCACAATCCAAAAACCTTGTTGGTTTTACGGGCTCACCAACGAACCTATACACTTGGTTTTCCGGGTTCACCAAGAACCTTGTTGGTTTTACGGGCTCACCAACGAACCTATACAACTTTGGTTTTTCGGGTTCACCAAAAACCTTGTTGGTTTTGCGGGCTCACCAACGAACCTATACAACTATGGTTTTCCGGGTTCACCAAAAACCTTGTTGGTTTTGCGGGCTCACCAACGAACCTTTGTAAAGTGTTTATACAAATGAAAAGAAAAGATTTAAACTCCTAGATGAGCATATAAAGCAATATGAACAACAAGAAGAGTTAGAAAGAAATTATCGCTTTGAAGTCGCTTTGCTCTTCTTGGTCAAGGAAGCTTCACTCTTCAATGGGGGAAGGAGCTCTTAATGCCTCTTTGAATCTGCTCAATCCCTTTCTTTGATTCTTGAATGAAGCTCTTGATGAAGCTTGTCTTGCTAGGGTTCTCTCTTGAATGCACTTGATGTATTTTTCCCAAAGCTTTGCTTCCTCTGATGAATACTCCCTCTTAAATACTTCTCCAACCTCCAAATAGTCCTTTCTGACCGTTGGATTGAAGAAACTAGCCGTTTATAGCCGTTGGGAGTCCAAAAAGCATTTCTGCACAACTAGCCGTTATGTTCAGCCCATATTTGGGTCGGCTCAACCTGTCCTTGGGTCGACCCAACTTTGTCTTGGGTCGACTCAACCATTTCTTGGGTCGACCCTCTCAGTAACCACAGAAACCTCAATTTCAGCCTTCCTTCCCTTGGGTCGACCCAACCAATTTTTGGGTCGACTCAAAGTTCACTTGGGTCGACTCAACTTCTTCTTGGGTCGACCCTCTCAGTAACTCCAGAGAACCGTTTTCTGTCTGTCTTTCTGTCTTGCCCTTTGGGTCGACCCTCTCAGGGTTTGGGTCGACTCAAGCTTGGGTCGACTCAACCACTGTGTGGGTCGACCCTCTCAGTGAATCCAGAGAGCATTTTTCCTTGGCGTTTTGAGGTTCTTTGGAGGTTGGGTTGACTCATCCTTGCCTTGGGTCGACCCAACTCACTGTTCATTTGTGCTGTTTTTGCAGGAGTGTGCCAAATGATTCCTCGATGTGCCGGGGTCGACCCAATCAACCTATGGGTCGACTCAATTCACACTTTGCTGCATTCTTAAGGTTAGAATCATCCAAATGAACAAGATCATATATATATTTTCAATTAAGCAAATGTACTGAGAGTAATGAACTTATAAATGAAGTATCAATTTTAACTTATAGCATGCTCTAGATAATTACTTGTTAATCATCAAAATAACACTATCATCCTCACCTTTGTACACAGAAACAAAAATCTAGGACACATGTGCCTAAAAAAGTCTTCCTAACTGAACAAGTGAGCTCCATCCTCCAACACAACACCCCTCCGAAATTCAAAGATCCTGGTGCTCCCACCATCTCCTGTGTCTTAGGAAATAATTTCATTGATCGAGCACTCTTAGATCTAGGGGCAAGTGTCAACCTTTTACCTTACTCAGTTTACGAGAAACTTGGGTTAGGTGAGCTAAAACCAACCTCGGTATCCCTTCAATTGGCTGATCGATCTGTAAAAACACCACGTGGGATAATTGAAGATGTTCTTGTCAAGATAGACAAATTCTATTTTCCAGTAGATTTTATCGTTCTTGATATGGAACATGAGCCTAATCTTAAGAAACAAATCCCCGTGATCCTTGGGCGTCCCTTTTTAGCTACAGCCAATGCAAGTATAAATTGTAGAACTGGGGTGATGAATATATCCTTTGGAAATATGAAGGTCAAGTTAAATATATTTCGTGCCTCTGATCAACCTGCAAAGGAAGTTGAGTGCTTCCTAATAGACAAAATGGACGATCTTGTAGAAGAAACCCTTCCCTATATTTTGGCAGATAACCCTCTGAAAACATACTTGGCCCATTTTGACTTTGATATAGACAAGGCCATAGAAGCAGTCAACTTCCTGCCCAACAATCAGTCTTCCACAAATTTTCTTCCTTGGAGAACCCCGCATGAACCCGGTATGATTTGATAAGGATGCACTGCGTCTGGCTGAAGACGTTAAACTTAGCGCTTGTTGGGAGGCAACCCAATTCTCGTAGGTTATTTTTGCATATTTTCTTGTCGCATTTTTTTATTTTCTTAACAGGATCCCTCATATTACTGATGCAACTATGGTAAAATGCTTCTATCCTCCATATGCATCATATTTTCGTCCAAAATAAAAAAATATATTAAACAATAAAAATAATAATATAATATTCAAAAAAAAAAACATTGAGGACAATATCTGATCTAGGTTGGGGGGTAATAGGATTCGAATTTTTAAAGGAATTTTTCGCATTTTCACATTTTTAAGTGAATTTCAAAAAAAAAGTGAATTTCAAAAAAAAAAAAACCTAATTTCTATGCCTTAGTGCTGAAATGATAATCACACAAAGTATATAAAATCTAAAAAGCCCAATGATTAGTCAAGAATAAGTCAATTTGAGTTCTTTTCATTAAAAATTCTTTTAGCGAGTTGTAAGATAATTTTTACTTTGAAATTTCACAACACGTATGGCCTGCACTTCTAAGGGTTAGGTTTAACATGATGTTGTTAAGTCTGGTAGCAACCTTGAGTCCTGATGAATCATACCTATCTAATTCACTATTAAAAAAAAAAAAAAAGAGAAAGAAGCGAATTTAGTCAGGCACATCGAAAAGGGCTACCTATTGTCAAAGGTCAGCAGGCTTGCAATGATGAATCCGAGGATAGGTCCGTAGGGGAGTCTTGATGCCTAACACCTTATGCCATCTGGTGTGGGAGTGTTGACTGAATGCTCGTTACATGGAGGAATCATTACAAGAGTAAAAGTGCGTAATAAATATAAAATAAAATAATAATAATAATAAAAAAATAAAAAATAAAAAAAATATAAAATAAAAAAAAGAGAAAAAGAGAAAATAATATTGACCTTGAAAAAGACGATAGTGTGAAAGCCGTCGTTGTAAAAATTCGAGTAAACTTGAATATTACAGATAAAGCCCATGAGGTATTAAAGTAAACATCCACAACTCTCGAAATCCTGCAAGGTAGGATGATTTTGAATCAGTGATTAGGTCTTATCTGACCAATTTTTGGAAACTACTAGTTTTAGCAGTATTTTGGAGAATCTAAAGCCTTAGCTTGTGTATGGTCCAGACATCACCGAGCACCCAAGTATAAATTAGCCTTACAACTATCTAACGGAAACTTAATGACTTCAACTTAAGTTGCATCTTGACCTAGGATTTGGGCTGACTTAGTAATAAAACTTTGTGTGCTTTTGAAATTCTTGGCACTTATGCATTTGAAATTAGATTTTATAAAACAATAAAATAAACTGGGTAGAGACCGCAGTTTGTAGGTATCTGAGCCGGAAACCCTCACGAGACAAAACTCGTCCACTAGGGCCACCTAGGGATTTAAAGCCTTATTGCATACGGTAAATGCAATCGCGATTCCTGCGAAAGTGAGTTAGTTTTTTTTATTTTTATTTTGCTTGAGGACTAGCAAAATGTAGGTTGGGGGGTGTGATAAGTGCTCAATAATGCATAAATTAATATCTTATTCATAGCACTTATCATTATTTTAATTCACATATTTTGTAAATTCAACTAAAAAATGTATTACCTTCACCAGTGCATTTTAATGAATTATCAAAGGTAATTCAAGTTTGATTTGATTATTTATTGATTAAGTTTAATGCATGCAGGTCAAGTCAAGCTCAATTAGGTAAAGCCTAAACGGACACTACATCATTTCACAATTTTATATTTTCAGAGTCGACTCCAATAACTCTTTTCCAAAACCCAGTGCTTCCCATTAATTCCTGACTCTTCATACGTTCACCTAAATTTCTCCTCACTCATTCCAACTCTTTTTCCACATGATCCTATAAAATCCCTTCAATTATTTGTTTCGCATATCTCAAAGTATATCATCTAGTTGCACAGATCCCAAAGCTTCAACCAATTCGAGTCCCTTTCTAGAGCCTATTCAAAGAACAAAGCCGTATCACTCTTCCGAACCAAATCCAACACTCGGTCAGCTATTCCTATCAGAATAGAGCTCCATCGTCCAAGCCAATTGATCCCTCTGAGTACAACACGGATTCGTAAACCATCCTCGTTTAACCCCATCCGATCAACTCCTTCATCCAACCGGGATCAACTCCAATTTTCTCCCGAGTTAATCACATCTAAAAGGCATCATTCCAAGTTGATTAACATCTCCTCCCAGCATTTCGCACATTCCACATGGCCTTCCGTTTCTCCCGAGCATCACGGGAGAGCTCTTTCTCCTTATCCCCTGCTCCTAGCAAATCTATCATGCCTCATCCCACGGATCAGCTCCATCCTTGCGAGCTCCACGACCGCGGATCCAGCGAATCAAGCCAAGCGTCCACATCATCTTCTGCATCCAAGGAATAGCGCCGACTCCTTCAACACGATCAGCTCCCTGTTCCAACGACCGGATCGGCTCAATCTCTACATCCTAATCCCACGTTCGAACGACTGCATTAGACCTCCCATTCCGGATAAACTACATCAGTCCTTCCTCTTCTTCGGATCAAGCCAGCGGAACAGCTCCATCATATCCACGTTGATTTTTCATCCCGCATCCAACCAGTTCCCCAACGTCTTCCGTACCATCTTCCACTTCCTCCATGCTTCGGTCATCCAAGATCTCCATTTCTTCCCAACCAACGTTCCGGATTCCCTGCATACCAGAACAGAGTCTATCTTCTCCAAGAAAATCCAGCATCTTTGCGGCCTGATCCCATGGAATGCTCTGCTCCGCGTCCGTATTTTCCATGACCCTCCTTCATCCCAATCCTCTCAACATTCCAGCACCTTCTGTGTCCAGAGAACAACCAGCCTCTGAGATCTTGCATAATCCCCTGCTTCAACCACGGTTTTCCCCTCTGTTGAAACAGATCCCATCTCTTCCCATATTCCCAGCCGGATCCAAGCTCTTCTACCATAATCCCTCTGTGATTCAAACTTCTTCCCAGCGGAACCGATTCTAGAACTCATCCTTATCCCGGATCTTCCAAACTTCCTCATCCACGGATCTCTCCCACGTCCACGAGCCAAGCCAACTTCTTCAAACGCCTTTCTAGATAATTTCCCAGCATCCCACGGTCAGCCGTGAGCCTCATCCACATCATCCCCAGTTTCTCCGTGTTCATTCCGAACCAACCCATCCTCTTCCGTCAGATTGACCCCAGCAAACTTCTTGACCAACGATTCCTTCATCCACGGATAAGTCTTCAACACCGAACTGATTGCAAAGATTATCTCTCAGATTATCTTTCTGAAATGGAGCCAAATCCTCTGCATAATTCACGGGATCCCATCCTCTTCCAGCGTAATTTCATGTAATCTCCCAACATCCCATCTCGCCCACGCTTGTTCCAACCGTCCGAGATCCTCTCAACATTCATGGTCCCAGTTCATTCCCAGCTATCTGCATTCCCTTCGGCGTTAACGAAGTGATCAACTCTCATCCGAGATTTCAGCATCCCATGTTCTCGCCAGCAGGAAGATAAGCTTCAGCAGACACGGATAGAATGAAATCATCCACCGCGTCCAAGGATCA
The DNA here is from genome assembly GCF_051530095.1 of Phoenix dactylifera. Taxonomy (NCBI): domain Eukaryota; kingdom Viridiplantae; phylum Streptophyta; class Magnoliopsida; order Arecales; family Arecaceae; genus Phoenix; species Phoenix dactylifera. Next base: position 19,847,618 of record NC_143190.1, on the reverse strand, counting down.
AGGAGTAGAAGTTTATCTTGCACTCGAAACAGAGAGGAGAGGGGGCTGGTGAAAGCTATAAAAGGAGGAGAGCTTTCTTCCTTGGAGCATCATCTCTTCTCGGGTGGAAATCCCACAGGAAACAGAGGAGGGAGAGAATACTTTGGGTCTTTTTGGGAATGACTTCCCAAAAGAAAAAAATAATAAATTGCTAGAGAAGGAAGGAGAGACCCAGGGAAGGGAGGAAGAAAAGAAGAAATGGGAGCCCGCTGCTGTGCCACTGCTGCTGTCGCCCACGACTCCATGGAAGGCTGATCTCCTCTCTAGGGCTGGATGCAGCCCTAACAAAGGGACACGGGTTTTATATTTTATTTTATATTCTTGGGGTTGTATGAACTTATTGTTTTTAATGGATATCTTCTTTTGAATCATATTTAATTTCTGTGATTTTTAGTATGATGTTCGTACAACTGCTCTTCATGATCATTAGGTAAATATAAGATAGTCCATGCTTAGGAAAGATGCGATGTGCTGCCACCTTAGATTAGGGTAGACATTTCATGCCAACTGAAGATGGATTATGCCTAAATTACTTTTGTGAATTTCTATTCGAATGCTTATTAGGCTTGTAGCCAATTTGCATGTTAATCCAAGAACGAAATAAATTATAAATAACCCTTGTTCCGATGTTAGTGGTGAATTCCTTGCCCTAGGTTTCCCCAAACTGATCGTTTTAATTGCATTTCTTATTAAATTGCTTAGTTTAATAGTCTTCATAAATTCATCCTTTTAAATATTTTTATTTTTAAAGAAAAACAACTGTACCCCAATCCCTGTGGATCGATACCCGTAATCACTATCCTACCAGATACGTGCTATTGCGTGGTCTTTAAAGTTGACTATCAGTCTATCTGGGCAACAACCCTGGGGAAGCATCCTATATTTTGGGAATAAAGGTCTATAGAGATAGATCTAAAAGGATGCTTGGCCTATCACAGAAGATGTACATAGAGGAAGTGCTGAAAAGGTTCAGCATGGAAAACTCTAAAAGGGGTCTCTTACCCCTAAGGCATGTAATTCATCTCTCCAAGAAGATGTGCCCCAACACATCTGAAGAGATTCAACGCATGAGCAAGATCCCCTATGCATCAGCAATAGGGAGCCTCATGTATGCCATGCTATGTACACGACCTGATATAGCCCTTGCTGTGAGTGTCACAAGCAGATATCAGTCGAATCCAGGTGAAGAACACTGGACAGCTATGAAGAATATTCTTAAGTACTTGAGAAGAACTAAAGATTTATTCTTGGTTTTTGGAGGATCATCAGAGTTGAAGATAGAAGGGTACACAGATTCAGACTTCATGACTGATGTCGATGATAGGAAGTCAACATCTGGATATGTGTTCTTGTGCAATGGTGGTACGGTGAATTGGAAGAGTTCTAAACAACCGATCATTGCTGACTCTACTATGGAAGCTGAATACATCGCCGCATCTGAAGCTGCTAAGGAAGGCTTCTGGTACAAGAAATTCATTGCAGAATTGGATGTGATGACATCAGATGCCATAACACTCTACTGCGATAATAATGGCGCCATAGCTCTTGCTAAGGAACCAAGGTCTCATCAGAAGTCCAAGCATATAGAGCGGCGCTTCCACCTCATACGCGACTATGTTGAGAAGAAGTATGTCGAGGTGCAGAGAGTAGACTCCGCGGACAATGTGGCAGATCCGTTCACTAAGCAGCTAAGTCAACAAAAGACTGAAGCCCACCTTGAGAAGATGAGACTAAGATATATGACTGATTGGCTTTAGTGCAAGTGGAAGATTGTTAGATGTATGCCCTAGATGCCAATTTTGGCTGACACATTATTAATTCTGGGACATAATTTGTACTTGACTTTATTATTATTGAATAAATAAAAGGCATCTTTTTCATTCATATTGTTATTGTGTCTATGAATCATCCAAAGAATTAATAAGATGATGATGCATATTCTCAAGAGTTGAGAATTTGAGCCATGTATCATTAGTGATTAATTTTTTAACGCTCCTGATCGATGGATCATTACGAGGACGGTGATCGATCCGACGAGATCAGTGCACACATTACTTTTCCTGTGGATGGACGAGACTCAAGTCCACGGTTTAGGGACATTGAAGTAATAGTGCAGGTGCTTGTTAGAGAATAAGGGTACGGAGCGTGACCAAAACAAGAAGTCACTTGGATGTCTATCCACTCGTCAGTGACTTGCTTGATGTTGCAGTAGTGTGACTGGTCCTTTGACCTGCGATGCTTCGGCTACTCACAGTGAGGTTATTGTAGTTTGACTGCACATATACATGGTCTCTAGCCATATGGGTCCATGCAGTGTAGATTGGCTGCAGTAGGTTCACTGTAGGAGTAGGGTATGCACCTATAAGGAATCTATCGACCTTGATAGATAAGGAGAGATCCTATGTGATTTATAAGACGGAGTTCGTAAGACCTCGGCCGAGGCAGATTGTATAGTGGAAAAAGAGTTTTCCACTCTCGAACTTAAGTCGAATAAATCTTCACATACGATAGACGATGGGGTTTGACGAGTTGTCCATGACCTCCGTCTTGTAGGAATCCACGATAGTAGGACTGTATCACACGACAACTGCACCTAGAGGTTCATCATTCTATTCTGCTGGGTAGCTACTACATGCTGCTAGGTGTCACTGGTGGATGGTGAGACTCACAGGGAATATCTCGATGATCGATAAATCCTAATGAGTTGAGTTGGAATCGTTCCAACCCATTGAAAGGAGTTTTCAATGATATTGAGATAAAGATCGTAATATATCTCACTACCAGTCAGAATAGAACCTATGGGGTCACACACACTAGAAGTATTGACCGATCCGATGGTTGAAATGTGATTATGAATCACGAGTAATCAATTCGATTGATAATCAGTTGAAGAAGGAACAATGGAATTAATTAATTGGACTTAAACACAAATCCTACTTCGAGTAGGATTCCTAGAGTCCTAATTAGATTAGGACTGGGAATCCTATTTGGAGTAGGACTGAGATTCCTACTTGGACTAGGATTCCTACAATCCTAATTAGATTAGGATTTTGAATTCATTTTGGATTCCTAGTTAAAATAGGATTCCTAGAAATCCTAATTGGATTAGGACTTCGGATTCAAATTAGAGTCCTAATTGGATTAGGACTAAAATTGAATAAATTCTAATTGGATTAGGACTTCTTAAGTTCCAATTAATTATTAATCTAATAAATCAAGATGACTCCTAATTAGATTAGGATTGAAGGGTTCAATTGAGTCATGGTTCATTAAGTTCTAATTGGATTAGGACTTACCTAGATTAAACCCAAATGGTTCACCCTTGGACTAAGCCTAATTAGATTAGGGCTTAGCCACATTAGGGCATCCCAATCCTTACTTAATGAGGATTAGGGTTAACCATGAGGGAGGGGCGCATGCCCCTCCCCCTTTTTCTCCTTGGTGAGGCATGAAGAGAGGGGCCGGCGCCCCTCTTAAGGAAAATCATCTGGAGCTCCTAAAAGTTAGGAGCTCCACATGCTTATGTAAAGGGACATGAGGCGGCACACTAGGGATAGGACTCCCTCTTCTTTTGTGTCGTGGCCTCCTCCCTCTCCTTGGTCTTCAGCCGCAAGCAAAGAAGAAAAGAAAGAAGGCTTGGCGGCACTCCTCTCCTCCCTTCCTTCTTCCAACGCAAGGGAAATTAAAAGGGGCTGCAGTCAGGTTCTTGGATCTTCTTCTTGATCCCTTCTTCCTCTTCCTCCTCCCTCTGGCATCAAGAGTTGATTGAAAGGGAGGTGATCAGCCATCAAAAGAAGTCTCTGCAAGGGAGCTAGCACCCCGGAAAGACAAGAAAATCTTGATCGGTCCTCTACTTCGTGTGGATATCCGTAGAGGCCGGACGCTTGTGCGGCTTCAAGCGAACCTTCATCCTAAAACCACGAACTCTAGTTTGCGGTGATCATCTACCCGCACAAGGTGAAGATCTGATCTTCCAATTAGTTTAAAAGTTTTTAATCCTTATCTAACTATGAACGGTTTTTGAACAACGTTCATGTGATGAACGGTTGATCTCGCGCATGCCTCTTCCGCTGCCATCTGAATTTTTTTAATTTTCTGCGGCACGGGCGGGTTCTAACAAGCTCAACGATCACATCTTTTCGAGTTGAGAGTTGGTGAAGTGCATTGAAGTTTAATCAAGCCAACCAACCGAGTCAAGGTCCATCTACTATTTTATATTTATTGTTTAGGAGCTATACTTTATTGTCTCTGTGCTTAATTCTTTTTATATTTTGCTGTAACAAATTTCAGAGATTAAAACTTAGGGAAAAAATCCCACCAAACCTTAAATTGGATTGTAAAGATTTTGGTTGATTTTGTGAAAAAATCAACAGGATTGATTGTGAGCCCGAGTAAAACAATTAGTGTAGGTTTTAGTTGATTTTCTAAAAAAATCAATTGGGTTGATTACAATCCTGTGTAAAACAATCAGACTATAATCTCAGAAAGATTATAGTGAAATTCTTAAGAATAAAGTCTTGGAGAGTGGACGTAGGTGTAAGGTTGGCACCGAACGACTATAAATTTCGTGTGCTTATATTGTTTTTTTTACTTTCATTTATCTTTAGTATATTTATTAGTTTGCTACTAAAATTTATATTCATCTATCAAGTTTTTAATTTTGTTACATTTAGTTAAAAGTTTTTGAAAAGTTTTATTCTTTTTCCTTTTTTTTTACGCTGCATATATGGGCAACAACAATGTAGTAGTGCACGTTTTGTGCTGTTTTGATCTGTTGCACTCATGGAGGTGACTATTCTTTCAGAACGTGAGTAAGTGGGACCTTATGTCGATGTCTGCATGTTTAGGGTGACCTTGATCCACTTTCCTACTCTAGAGGCTCGGGGTGGTTTCAGGAAATGAGGAGTGTTTCTCTGGTAGTTTGGCATGAAGGTTGGTTGAGGGGGTGTGGGAAGGAGTGGTGGTTAGCAGTGGGTGCCAGGGTTGGAACTTGGAATGACTATGGTTTAGTGGGAGGAGTGGGATTCTAAGGGCTTGCGCGGCCAATGGATTTGAGGTGGTGGTTTGGGGAGGGTGGTGGTATTGTGGTCTCTATTTTCTCTCCATTTACAATTGATGAGTAGAACAACTGGTGTGGAGATGATACAAAAAGATAAAGAGGGGAAAAGAGAGAATTGTAGTTCAATTAGTTTCCCATCAAAAATAGAAGAATGCTCTTTTCAGCTATTCTCCCAAGTAGAGAAATATGGCCATTTGAGAAGTTGACATATGATGCATGCTAAAAAAATCCTTGCTTTAGAAATTGTGCCAAGGCCAAGCAAACAGCACTAAAGCATCGTGGTGACCTTGGAGAAGCCTAACATGATCGATAACCATGAATATTTCAAGGTGTTGCAAGCAGTAGCAACTTTGAAAATTCACCAAAAATAGCATAAATAAAATTTTGGCATGTAACAAGCACATTTGTTGTCAAGTAAACTTTTGAATTAAATTGAAACGCATTAATCGAAAGTTGGATGACAAAGTTATGTCAAGAAAATCAAACTTATATTAGTATAGTCCAAGGTTGCGAACAGAACTTGCTATTTGAAAGCAATTACTTGTGATGAGATCACCATTGCCCCAATTTTAATGGCAGAAACCCTCCCGGTAGTTAATTTTCATGTTCGAATCAACTTGTAATTCATTGGATGACAATTAGCATATTGTCTGATAGTAACAGATTGTAAATAAGTTACTGTCGGTTGGATTTTAGCATCCAAATCGCTCTTAAGTTATAATCTCTAAAAGTTATTTGAGTCCCACTCGAGTTTTAATAGTTCTCATGAATTTGATAATGGGGGCTATAACTTACATTTGAATCCATTAATTAGTCGAACCCTTATCGGCCTCTCCGGCAGCCTATCCCAAAATCAGCATTCCCTTGTCATATGACATGAGCCTCTGGAGATCAGCCTTCTCTAGAATCTTCGCACTCCCATAATGTAAATTTGGGTGTATTGACTTGCTGGTTATATTTGAGTTGCTATTAGGTATTTGTATAACTGGAGACTCGTGAGAGAGTATTGTGATGAGTGGGATTGGTGTCCACCTTTCAACCTTCTTGGGGATTGCACTCGATGAGGTTTCTTCTTGGTCAACAAATGGTCTCATTATCGTAATAACCCGGCTAGTCACTGCCTCCAAGAGGTCTCTCTGACTTTCATTTAAAGGAAATCTAAATTGTGTGGTGACATCATAGAGTTGCCTTGCCATTCATTGGAAGGATTCCACATGTGGAGCCTAACCTCTTTTTTTTTTTTTTGGTACATCGGCGGTTCACACCTGATGAGTGTGAAGATGGCCAACAAAATCAGAAAACAAAATGCTGCGCAAAGACATAGTCACAACCCTGTGGTCAATACAGAAAAAGCCTCCCGAGTTATGAGCCGCGAAGGAGGCAACCCAATCTGCAGCACCGTTCGTCTCCCAATATACGTGCGTAGCCTGGTAGGAGACAGCCTCTCCCAAAGCCCTGCGGATATCGTGGAGTAGCGGCCGGTCCTCAACTGAGCACACCTCCTTCTGGATCCACTCGATCACCGTGGTCGAGTCCCCTCGAGAAGGATGCGATCCGCATCTAGTACCCGCCTCGCATAGAAGATACCCTTCCATGTCGTTCTAAGCTCCGCGGTCACTACTGATGAATCAAAAATCCTCCGCCCACCTGCCGCCACGAGTCTGGCGTCATGATCCCTGATAATAAATTCTACTCCTCCGCAGCTCCTATCCGCTGCTATGCTGCCATCGAAGTTCACCTTGAGAAAGCTAGGGGATGGGGGCATCCAGGATATCAATATCGTCCTGGACGCTGCAAGAGCAGAATGGGGTGCCCCAGATATCCCTGGCCAACCCAGTAGGTGGAGCCTAACCTTCAAGACCATGGTCCCTTCATGAGTTTGAACTGGGTAATGCACCACACCTAGCTATCTGTCAGCATGCTTGTGGATTGCGCTCCAACAGTTTTGCTTGGTGTGCATTATTAATAGGGCTTTTCAGCTTGAGCCAAACTACATGGTTATATATCACTCCTCTTCTTTGGCGGCATTCTGATTAGTTGTCAAGGTTCCATCTGGTACACCAAAAATCTTATTTCCCTCTCGAGATGAGATGGGTAGAAGAATAGGTCAATGGTCGGGTTAGATAACAGCAAGAGTACGCCACAAATCATCTACAGAATAATAGAGAGGAGCAGATGGGTCCAATTGCCTTGAACTTTAAGGGTCAACTATTAGAATGTTGCCCATTTGGTCCGAGAAATAAAGATAGAAAAGAAAATTGATTAAAAAATAATAAGATAGAAGGGAACATAAAATTGGTTAATGATTAGGTTGATGGATCTTGTTTTTCCCTTTTCGATCTCACATTTATATGCCCCTGATCACCACGTTCTATATACCAGTCGCTTAGATAAGTGTAATCTCTTTCATTTGGACGTATGTCCTGGTTGATTACTGCCACTATTTTCATTTTCTTCTACGTCAATTATCAGATTAGCTTTAAATTTTGAATCTTTCCTTCAGCTTTCACATTATATTATTTGATAACCATTTTTAAACTGACTAGGCCGACATTTTTCATCATCATTGCTTAACACTTAGAGGTCCATACTCAGCCAATAGCGTAATAGCAAGTAAGTTTGCCTAAGTGCGTAGTTGGCCCTTCTAGCGTGCACTTACGGCTTATTTTGTTCAATCGGCTAGCTTTCTATATTTTCGGACTACTCGGCTGGAATTTGTTCATGGTTGATACCCTTCGTTGTCGAAGTCAACCGACCTATCTTTGATAACGCCACATGGCACTTACATAGTTGTTTTGGAATGATCTGCGATGTTGCCATCTGTCATTTTTACAATACATCTTAGAACTCTAAACATCCATCAAGATATGGCGTAAATAGTGATATAGATCACTGTGTTCCACATAAGACCTTAGTTGTATGATTCTATGACAATGATATTTTGTCATCAAGATGTATATCGACTTACTGCCAATGTATGTTGAGGGCATGGAAATGGCCTAGGCCTTTCCACACGCACACACAAATATATGTACATATAAAAGGCGGGGTGGGGGGTGACTTTTTTTTCTTCTTTTTTTTTGGCAAAAAAGCGGCCTTGGCCATAAAAGAACAACGAAATGAACGAATGAGACGGCCTTGGCCAGGGTCATATGGCCAAGCCTCCACTCAAACACCTTCTCCTGCCCGCTCTAAAGCTCACCAAACTCCTCTCCAAAACTTTCTGCTGCAGCCCATGCCAACCCAGAAGCCAATCTTCCGTTAAATCTAAACAAGCATTCATCCACCTCTGCTCCAAAGGCTCTCTCAGAGAAGCCTTGCAAGGCTTCCTCCCCGAGCTATTTGCGGATCCTAACCTCTTCTCCCACCTCCTCCAAGCCTGCTGCCTCCTCCCTCTCCGCCATGGCCAGCAGATCCACGCCCTCATCATCACCTCCGGCGCCTCCAACGACCGCTTCACTGCCAACCACCTCCTCCACATGTACTCCAAAATCGGCCTGCTCCAGACCGCCCTCTCCCTGTTCGGCGCAATGCCGAGGAGGAACGTCATGTCCTACAATATCCTCCTCGGCGGCCTCCTCCAGAACGGGGACCTCCGGGATGCCCGCGAGTTATTCGACGACATGCCCGAGAGGAACCTCGCCACCTGGAATGCCATGGTAACAGGGCTGACTCACTTCGGGCTCGACGAGCAAGGATTGGAGCTGTTCGCCGAGATGCGGAGGCAGGGGCTGCGACCGGACGAGTTCAGTTTGGGCAGCGTCCTGCGGTGCTGTGCTGGGATAAAAGATGTCAGTTCGGGCCGGCAGATTCATTCCTGTGTGATATACTCTGGTTTTGAATGTGATATGTGCGTCGGCAGCTCGCTGGCTCACATGTACATGAGAAACGGATGCCTTGAGGAGGGCGAGAGGGTGTTAAAAGGATTGCCGGCACTTAACATTGTCTCCTGCAACACCATAATCGCGGGAAGGGTGCAGAATGGAGACCCCGAGGGAGCTCTTGACTATTTTAGTCTGATGAAGGCTGCTGGACTGGCGCCAGATCAGGTCACCTTTGTGAGTGTTATGAGCTCGTGCTCGGATTTGGCGGCTCTTGGGCAGGGCCAGCAGATTCATTCGCAGGCCACTAAAGCCGGAGTTGATCAGGTGGTGGCAGTGAGAAGTTCGCTTGTGAGCATGTATTCAAAATGCGGATGCTTGGATGACTCTGCTAAAGTATTTTCTGAATCAAATGGATCAGATCTTGTTTTGTGGAGCTCGATGATTGCAGCTTATGGGTTCCATGGACATGGGCAGAAGGCAATCAAGCTGTTTGAGGAGATGGTGGAAGAAGGGACTGAACCGAATGAGGTCACGTTCTTGAGCTTGCTATATGCTTGCAGTCACAGTGGTTTGAAGGACAAGGGAATGGAATATTTTGAGCTTATGACACAGAAGTACAGACTAAAGCCTACTTTGAAGCACTATACGTGCATCGTCGATCTGCTTGGGCGCTCGGGATGTCTGGATGAGGCTGAAGCTCTGATCAAATCGATGCCTGTAAGTGCTGATGGAGTCATTTGGAAGACGCTGTTATCTGCCTGTAAGACCCACAGGAATGCGGAGATGGCAGAGCAGGTAGCAGAGCATGTGCTGAGGTTGGAGCCGCAGGATTCTGCTTCTTATGTGTTGCTCTCAAACATTCGGGCTACGTCCAAAAGGTGGGGTGAGGTATCTGAGATTCGAAGAGCTATGAGGGAGAGAAGGGTGAGAAAGGAGCCTGGGATCAGCTGGGTGGAGCTCAGGGGCCAGGTGCACCAGTTCTCCACGGGGGACAGGTTGCATCCTATGCAGGGAGAGATCGAAGTGTGCTTGAACCAGCTGATAGGAAAGATGAGGCAGTATGGGTATGTGCCAGACACCAGCACAGTTCTGCATGACATGGATGATGAAGAGAAAGAGTGCAGTTTGGCTCATCACAGTGAGAAGCTGGCTATTGCATTTGCTATTCTGAGCATGCCTGAAGGAGTTCCAATTCGAGTCATGAAGAACTTACGAGTTTGTGATGATTGCCATGTGGCTATTAAGTTTATATCTAAGATTGTGGACCGGGAGATTATAGTCAGAGATGTTAGCCGTTTTCATCATTTCAGAGATGGGGAATGCTCTTGTGGAGATTACTGGTGATCTTGAGTCAAAGGATTTAGAAGAAGCTTTTACCAGCATGACCCCTTGAAAAGGTTGAATGATAAGAAGATATAGCTCCGAGAGTTGGGAAAAAAGGTCTGACTTTATGTAACAAGTGGAATTTTCTTCTTCAAAATTGATGGCATTCTTAGAAAGGGCAGGTGCCCTCAAAGTATACTTTGAATAGTGATAACAGATTGGACTCCACGGCAAAGGGGATCTGATCAAATGTGCATTCCTTCACGGAATGCCTTGTATCTTGGAATTGTTTGAACCCTCTTGGGCCCATAATTTGTGTTTGTAGCTCTCTCATTCTTTCTAACATTATTTCAACATCTACAAAAGAAAATGTGAAATAAAGCAATTCTTTTATTAAATATACACACTTCATATTTGGCTTTGTGAGATCTAAGCTCCCTCCATCATGCCCACACGTGCACGCACATGCATGCACACACATGCACAAGCGCTTGCACACACACTCACTCAATAGCTATGAGACGTTCTTCCTTCTAGGTCCAATTTCTAGAACAAAAATGCTCTGGTGCATGCACCAAAGAAGTTTGCTTGGAGACCTCTTATTTTTTTTGCCATGTAACTCCTAGCATGGGTCTTGAAGTGACAACTAAAGAGACCAGACGGAAGGGGACTCATACTAACAGGGTCCCTCCTGTCTCCATCATTTCCAATAAATAAATAAATAAACTGTGAGTCCATCCGTCTGTCCCTAGATCCCTCTTCTTTCTCCTCCTTCCAAATCCCTCTCGATCTCTTCCCTTACCCATCCCCAAGTGATCTCTCCCTAGGCAATCTATCCAGGTGTGCATCAACCGGCCATAGAGTGTAAACTAGTGAACACACTGTTCCTAAAATTGTGTATCGTTACCACTGCAGGTGTGTATTGAGTCGTTGGATGATTATTTTTTCAGGTATGTATAGCTCGTCATGTACTGTGTATTAGTAAACACCGTATTCTAGAAACTATTGCTAGGTGTATTAGCTGGCCATAAATTATGTATTGGTGAATACCATATTTTGGGAACCGTATTTCAATTTGCTTAGAGATATGTATTGGATCACCTGGATAGATCATCTAGGAGATCGCCTGGAGATGGGAAAGCAAAGAGACCGAGAGGGATTCGGGAGGAGAAAGAAGAGAGATATGGGAGCTATGAGACGGATGAAGGAACTCATTTTTTTTGGAAATAATGAAGACAGGAGGGACTCTGTTAGTAGAAGTCCCCTTCCATCTTGCCTCTTTAGTTGCCCCTTTAAGATCCATGCTAGGGGTTACAGGGCAAAAATAGAAGAGGTTCCTAGGTGATCTCTTGTGCGTGCACCAGAGAATTTTTATTCGAACTTCTATAAAAGTCTTGACATATTTTTTATTATCTATTGGCTCTCCACTGATGGGGCTAATCAGGCTGAATGGTTTGTCTTTTTCTCATGTACTATCGTGACCATAGGGGGATGCCTAAGGGGTTAATTTTACATAATAGTAAATAAATATGGATGGCAAATGCATCTATTGTGCATGATACCTGGAAATAGCGAAGTATGAGTGCAGCCCTATTTTTCATCTTGGTTGATAGCAGTTTTTTGCAACAATTTTTAGTTGTATGTTTTCTTCCAAGATCTCGAACTTTTCTAATATTGTTAATCCTTGATCTTGGTATAGTTCAAGTTGAATTGGAATCGAAAAAGGAAGAGATGTAAATTCAAAGAGGATTGACCTACTGCATATAGCAACATTTTTGTATTAATGGCTGGTATTTTCACTTGCTTTTAATCTAATTATGCTGGGGAAGTGACGACAGTGGACGGTATGACAATCATCCTTTAGGTCTGTATGCCTAGGATCCCAATGGGTTGGTACGGGGCTCATGGGTTGCTCATGCTTCCCAAACGTCACGCTCACCGGTCGCAGAAACTCTTTTAAGAAAAAGGCTTCCCTAAATTTTCGTGGCATTCGGATCGGGATACCCTGGCACGAAGACCGGCCCCTCTTTTTGGTGATGACTTGCCGCGGGAAAACGGCCCGTATCCCGGCGGGGATGCCGGGATACGGCCCTGCCCTAGCGACCGCGACTGGGTGGCCCCTTTGTTTCGGGGCACCGCCATTGTCACGGAGCATGGGAAGGATGCGCGGCGATCACCCCGAAAACCTTCGTTTGCTTGGAGGCATCTGGAGGCTCACGCAGCACAATCGGCGAGCAGAGCCAACCCCAACCATTACAGTCATGAGACGCGCGGGCGTGACGTCCTGGAAGCGAACGTGTAAAGCATATCGCAGGTACTCTAATCAAGTCGCAAGTTTGAGTAAGGCCAGTTATGGGAAGTCAAAATTAAATTTTCTTATATTAGTTAGTAGGACCTCTAGATCACTGAATTTATGAGGGTTTATACCAGAGTTTATCAGGTTTAAATTTCAGCATGTCATTTATCATAAACAAGTCACCCAATACAACCCAATTAGGTCATATGATGACCGGTTTACCCAGAAACTTATCATAAGATTAGAGCTGATTATATAGGCTATTTTAGCAATTATGGGTTAGATTAGTCTTAGACTAAAAGAAATTAATTTGGATATTTTTCTTTAATTTTATTATAGATCAGATGATTGGATTGATTGAAAATTACAAGACTACCTAGCACGGCTCGCCACACCGGCTTGAACTTAGCATAACGGGGCGTACCGTACCATACTGGTTCGATACCGGTACCCGGTATAGGAGGATACCGAGTGAACTGGTATTCCGTACAGGAGGCGTACTGATACTCGGTATATCGAAAAGACTCTGTACCATACCGTGCCAACAGGGTCCAATACCGAAATGGCGAAAGTTGCTACCCAGACTGGTTCCATGGCATATTTACTTGGTTGGAAAATTAGCTGAGTTTTGCCACTTATGTTCCATGATAGTCTAATTATTTTATATTCGAATTAAAGGGATAAAATTTATTTTAAACCTTAGGTCTTTGTTCAAGTAATTCATGAACTACACAGTTTTAAATTCATGGGATGATGTTGATAACAAAACATATTATGATTAGCATCATGGGATGATGATTTAAATTTTTTTATTGGATTGGTGGGACTAATTTAGGAATAATTGCAATGCAGTATAATTCTGTTCAAGGGGGTCGATCTCATTTCAATTCTCTTTAAAATCCTTGATTTATCAATTTTGACATTAAAGTTGGGCTATGATTGCATGTTATTGTACATGATATACATTAAATTTGTATGTGAATATGGTGATGGAATGTAATGTGAATGTATATAATTTTTTTTATTGTTGATGGTTTGAATTTTCAATTTCTAGATGCTTTATAAGGCCATTGTAAAGGTATTGGCACTTGCTTTTTTACCAATAGGCCATCCTTTTTATGTATAATTGGGATGCGTTAAGGTGGCATAGTGGCATGGATCAACTAATGCATAAATTAGATTTCTATAGTTGAATGATGGTATGCTGTACCGGTCGGTACCGGACGTACCGTATCAGTATCGGTGGGTACCGATACCGGTACATCTGGTGTACCATATACCGTACCGTACCGTCACTCGGTATGCCTATCTATTGCGGCATCGGTACGGGGTCCGGTACCGATACGGCGAACCTTGAAATTAAATGAATCTATGGCACCGTCGTTGCCATATGTGGATTTGATTTACTACTTTAAAATTGCTTATTGGTCTGATTACCTACGGTTTTGGCCATATAGATGTCATGCATTTCATATACGATATGACGTCTGTTATTTCATGTATGCCATATATATATATATATATATATGTGTGTGTGTATCTATATATGTACATATATGAATGTATATATATGTATATCTTTATTGGTGCTATCTTGGTGATTAGATCATTGAAGCTCACTAAATCCCTCAACGGCATTTAATCATAAGCATATATGAGGGTAGGTACATGTATGAGTCACCATGGCTATCCATTGTCCGCTCTATAAGGTGCTAGCATACAGTTGGTAACCGCATGTCCATGCAGAAGCTAACTCGATTTTTGTTAGTAGGCTTGTAGTTGTACGTGAGTTGGGAAGGAGCACATCGAATAAGAGTACATGCCTATGCAAAGCTCACCATTATATTTTGACTCTTGATTGAGATGATGGATCATGCTTAACTGATGGGTACGATAGTGATCCTAAGATATCAGGCGAAGTCGAGAGTCCAAAATCGAGGTCCATCACATCAATGGTGATATCTGGGATGTTGCTGATTACTTAGAATGGGTAGGATAGTTGCTATCCACCTTAAAGTTCATCCCCTTTTGCAATGCATGCATGAGTTTGGGTAACTATGGATTGAGGTTTTTGATAGAAATGAATATGGTTAGTTTTAATTCCTTTGAGGTTCTCGATAGAAATGAGTATGGGCAATTTTAATCCTTTGATGAAAATTTTGAGAGAAGACAAGTTGGTTGGACCTTACTGCATCTTGGAGACATTAGTCGAATTTGATATTATCTACTGATAGCCTCAGCTGGGTGTTGACAGAGGGTAGACTAACATATCATGATGGTGTTGATATTATACATTAGTCGAAGGAAGCATTGGAAAATTAGGACCGCACCCAAGAGCTCAAGTTCCAGTGGGACATCCCATGGGACACCTGGATGGGGTACCATCCTGAGTGTTGGGACAAGACAATCCTGCCATTAATCCAGCATCTCGATTGGCACATTTTGGGATATTTCCTATCCCAAATGTTGGGATGGGTGGGATAATGGCATGCCCTGTTTCATGAAAAAATAAGGACAACCTCATCCCACGAGATTTAAAACCTTGATTACACCAATAAACGAGAAAATGTCATATTCTGGCTAGCATGTTAGATATTCTGTTGTCTTAGAATGAAAAGATACAGGCTACTTCCGATATTATTCACAATGTTCAAGAAATGATTTGTAGATAGCAAAGGCTAGCACGCCTTAAGACTCTTAGGGTGTTGATTAACATGCCAAGCTGCCAAAAGGTGGACCTGATCCTATAGTTGCGTTGATTGGCTACATTCAAGAGTTAGAGCTTTTTGGATCAATGATGGATGTTGACATCCAAATTGACACCATATTGCAAATGGTACTTAAGTTTTACAAAAATTTCACACTTAATTGTACTCTAAATAAGAAGACATTGGCCCTTGCATAGTTGCTGCAATAGCTCCAGAAAGTCAATGAACAAATTAAAGCTCCAAAAATGCAATATGCACAAGCACCCATCTAAGAGAAAATTTAGGTCAAGGGGTGGTAAAAATAAAAGGAGAGCTAATCTAGGGTCTAAATAGCGGTTAAGATCTGCAGTACCGAAACCGGCAGCCATGCTGATAGGCCGATGGTATGGTACGATATGATACCATGCCATGCTGTTCTAGCATGTACTGATGAAGAAAAATCGGAGAGGGAGGGGGAGAGGGAGGAGAGAGAGGACGAGAGAGAGAGAGGGAGGGGGGAGAGAGATGTTGGGAGAGGGAGAGAGAAGGGGTTTAGAAGCCCTCCTTTCCTCCTTTGCTTGGGCCGTTGGGCGGAGCCCTTGTTTCGTTCGAAACGAGGGCTCAGGGTCAAGAAGGAGAGAGAGAGGGAAGGAGGGAGAGGAAGGAAAAGGGAGGGGGAGCATGAGAGATGCCAGGAGAGGGTGAGAGAGGGGTCTCGGAATCCCTCATCTCCTCCTCCACTTGTCTGCAAAGGGCGCGGGGAGGAGCCTTTGTTTCGAACGAAACAAGGGCTCGACCCTGATTTTTACTTTTTTTAATTTTTTAAAGTAAAGTCGGCACAGAGTTTGCCAACTTCACTTAAAGAAATGAAAAAATTTAAGAACCGGGGCAGAAATAGGGGCTCCGCCTAGCGCCCCCTGCGGGTGAGTGGAGGAGGTCTTCCAAGCCCCCTCTGCCTCCCTCCCTCCCCTCTCTCTCTCTCTCTCTCTTTTTCTCTCTTTACTTCTCTCTTTTCCCTTCCCCCGCCGATTTCTCGAACCAAGGGCTGGAACCGCACTGGTCAGCCCTCGGTATAGCTCGGTACTCTCCGAACCGCGTCCTTGGTAGCGGTAGTAGTAGCAAGTGCAGTAGTCACTTGTGCATACTAAAGTTCTAACTCACAATGTTAAGAGAAAAAGAATTCCAGCACACCAAAATTCTATTTGAAGAACTATAATATATAATTATGTTCGAAGACCACTAATAGGGAACTGATACAACACTAGCAGGCTCCTGATCCTTTGGCCAATTTCTCAAATGAATTTCCCAAATCCAATATCATGTCTCTTTTATTTCTTTCTTCAGAGAATAAAAATTCTTCACGCTCGGTCAATTAGAAAGACTGAATGAGCTGAGAACTCGGTGCACAGCAATGATGCTATCTTAGCACCTGATGCCCTGTTCAATTGAAGTTAATGTTATAATACCCGTCTTCCCAGAACCCAGCCTCGTCTTTTCCTTTTGCAGCCTTCATTGCAAAATGTGTTTGAATTCAACACAGCATATTTCCCATGAATTTGGTTCCCTTCTTCCTTGTGTGGATTATGTTGTTTTAAGCTGTTTCACTTGACTGAGTCTAGATATAGCTTTTGAGGCTGATCTTTTTTGCCGTCACCTACCTGTAATTATCTACTTGATTAAATAAATTATCGTTTATCCTCCCCTTCTAGAGAAGAGGTGGGAAAATCTCATTTAGGTAATTTCAAGGTGATATAGTTATCTGGAAGTAGTATTCTGTTTTTGAGTTATAATGTCAACCCATCATATGCTTAGATAGATAGACCTTCAAAACTAGGCATCATAAGTGATTTTTCTTTTTTTGGATGACTTACGAATTCATATCTTTATATATGGGCCATGCTTTGTATTGATTATGCCACATCCACAACAATTAGGCAAGATACATCATCATACTGGTATGAACTGGATGTATAAGAGGATGATCCATCATATATGTTGTATTACCTGACCTAGCCTTCATATGTTTTAAGTGGAACTAATGGTGCATGGGGGTTGATTGTATCCATCAGATGACATGCACTTGATATAAATATTAAGACTATGCTATGCATAGGCCTGAAATGAATGGTGTGCTTGCATTGTATTACATTGGCCTTGGTTAATTATTCCTCTCCTGTTTTGGTTATTAAATGCACATGATTCTTATGCATTCGTTCTTTTAATATGATTGTGTTGCATTAATGGTCTTGGTATATGTCTGTGCTAACTGCTAACAGAAAGTCTGTTAATGTCTCCAAGTGCTAGTGATGCCAATCGTGTGTAAAGCATTGGCCATAAGAACTTGTTACATCATAGTCATGCTTCATACCTAAATTCAGTCTTCATGTATGCTTTAGTAATTGAAGAAAAACATATTACTTTACTATCAAATGACATAAAGTTTGCCATTGTATTCATGTTTACTATCGTAGAAACTAGAATATTTCAACATCTCAAGAATATAGTGGCACTTCAGTAGTTCAGTGTACATCTTTGGGAGAATATGACGTAATTTCAATAGCAAACCCTCTTTATTTTATGAAGCTTATATTGTTTCAAATATCATGCATATCTTTTTCTTGTCCTCCTTTTCTTCTTGATGGAGGTGATTATTATGTTCAGAGTGATATTGATTCAACTACGTTAACTTACAGAATCATACAATTAGCATTAACAAACTGCAGCCTTTAACCTTATCTATGCATATTCGTAGCATTGGCAGAAACCTATTTTGTGAAAGCTTTTCTTTGATATTCTCTCACAAATAACATCAAGGTTTAGATTTTGCAACTTATCTGAATCCTACTCATAAATCCAACCCACTACCTATCAGGTCCTCCTCTTAACTTTGTGGCGCACAGAGGCCAGTATTTCATCACATTATACTCTACTAGTGCAACTCTCAAACTTCTTCCATGTGCCCATGCTACCATCTTTTTGAACTTTATTACCCATTTACTTTATTCGATTGTCTACTCCAAACTCAGCATAGGTGTCTAGAGGCTTTTAATATCCACGCTCTTGGGATTTCTTTCCAATGCTTTTGCCTTCAGGAATGCTTTGATTTTCAATGTTTCTCTAATTGAAACAATGGTTTGATGTTTGGCAAACAAGGATGGGTTGACACCTAGCTTAAATCTTTTAGTATCGTTGGCAGCTCTATTATACACACTCTGAATATGTTACTAAATTTGTTACAGCAAGCTCTGACTTGCATATTTAGTATTTTTGTGACTTAACAAAAATAATGTGACTGGTGACAAGATTATTCTGGAATCCATAACAGGCATTTAGTATATATTGTTTTTGCGTAACTAAACTTATTTCTATGACATGCTATGAGAAATAAAAGTATGACAGTTATGATACAGCCTATATGCTGTAAATGTTTTTTGTCATTCTTATATTGCTTTTCTATAAAACAAGCTCCTTCTTCCAAACTTCATCATGCATGTTTCCACTAGTATGTTTCGTTGTTGTAGCCATTGTTGTAGATGCTATAATTTTGTGAAATTTTTCACCTTTACAGGAATGTTCCTGCTTTCACCAATCTTTTATCCATTTAGAGCACAAACTATTGGAATGGGTAGCTTAGGAAACATCAAGAGGCCAGGTATGTTAATATAGATGTTTTTATTTTTAATATAAATGTCTAAAGTTTTATATCCTACTATTCCCAAATTACTAGTTTGTGTTGGATTGAATGTTTATACAAGTTGAGTAACATCTATGGTTGGACTAAAGCTAGCTTCTAGTCCAAAATTTAGACCTGGATCTTATACAATTTATTTGATGGTTTGGTTGGTTTTGGTCTCAATTTAAGCTCAAGTTTGATTCAATTTGTTTTATGCTTTTAACTTCGGTGTATCAGTATGGTTTAGGGGTACACAAACCCATTGATTTGTGTAGTACCTAACCTACCTCAAAGTAATCCAACTTAAAAACACGACAAGCAAATCCAAACCTGCCCCAACTCCATAATTTCCAACCTAAACATAACTTGTCTTGACTTGGGTTATAACAATTGTTTGATCAAGAAGATTGTTTTCTCTTTTAGTAAGTATCATTCAATTGAAATCCTTTTTCCATATTTTATTGCATGTGATTGGACGATAATAGAGCTTAAATCAAGGATAGGGCTGAAAGTGGGTCGGATTATATTCGACTGTATCCATTTCTATATTCGATTCGGATCAGATTCGGATGTTGATTTTTTGGTCCGAGGATTCAAATATGGATTTGTATAGTCAATTACGGATACAGATACACCTGATTTTTTCAGATTCTAATTCATGTCCGGATATCCATATAACAAGGATAAGTGAAAGGAAGAAGTTTAAGTTAAGTTAAATCAGCAAATCAATTAAGTAATTGACCAAACCTAAACTAAAAAGAACCCAGATATCGGATGACCTTCACTTAAGATAGTAACCCAAATATGGAATACCTAATTCGAATAAAATTCTTCGAATCACCTTGCACGCCTGAAAGACTTAAACCTATCGTTCATCTATTTCGTCCGTCTTTTCTCTTCATCGTCTTCAAGCAATTAGAGATTCGAAAGTCCTGTTTATTTTCTAGTTTCCACTTGGTGACAACCGTGAGATGCCTTGTAGGCACCATAGATCCCGTCTACTTTGGTGATGAACAACCTTGAGCGGTATTTTCTTTATGAAATTGTTAGTTTTTATTATTGATAAATATTTTTTAAAATTATTTTTTTAATTGAATCTTTCTTTATGATCATGGTTTTATTGCTAGTTTTCATCATTAAATTTTGCTCAAATTTGATTAATATCTTAAAAAGTATCCGATTTATATCCATATTTAGGTAAGAAAATATGGATATGTTTAATATCCGATCTGTTTATAACAAATATGGATATGTATAATATCTGATTCATATCCATATCTCTTTAAAACAAATATGAATACTAATTTTGATATTCATTTAATATCCGCATCAGTATCCGTATTTATTAAAAAATATGGATATATCAATATCCAATCTGTTTTCAGCCCTAAGCAGGGATCTACATATCATTAGTCATGCTTACATCATGCCCTTGATATATAGAAACTTGCACATACTATGCCACAGTCTAGTTAAAATGTTGGAACTGCAACTTGTATATGAGGTGCCAAACTCTAGTTAGAATGTTGCTTTCTCTCATGCAGATAGTTTTTCCTAATGCTATGAACTATCTTAAATTGATACTTTTTATTGCTGTCACTAGTTATCTAAAATCAATTTAATTCTAATAATTTTCCTAAATCCTATGGCATATTTTTATAAAAATGAAACAATGAGACAGGTATCTTCTATTTCATCAAATGATCATAAGATGCTTTTTACTACCCCAAAGTATCCTCTAGTATGGTATGGGCACATATGAGAAGTATTTTTTAGAGTGGTATGGTACAACGCCAAGTCTGCTGGCAAACACTTAAAAAAGCTCTAAAATTAATTGGCAAGTTTACTCATCATTAATTTGTCAATTTATTAGCCATACTATATCTATGTATGTATATGTTATATATATATATATCCTAACCAATATATCCAAAAGAAGCCTGCCTTCAGAGATGTGTCAGGCATAGGACTTGGTACCTAAGAAATTACATACTCCACAGCTGACATTCTCGGTCGCCCACTCTTTGATGGCTCTCACTCGCTAGTCTAAATAGCCTTTTATGTATGGCAGTCGCACTTTCATTACTAAGTAGCCTTTTCGCCCACCCCAACCCCTTCCCCAATCTTTTCAGGTAGCGTTCATATGTCTGGACCTCCCAACTTGTGGCTGGCTCTACTACCAAATATTATGATCTTTATCAATGCACCAAAAATGCATTAGCATTAGATTTGCATTTTCCTTCTTTTGCAGCCTCATCCATGAGGAATGAACTCTTAGGCTTTCATATGTGGAATTTTCTATACCGGTTATTCAGTTTTCAAATCCACAAAATTGCTCATTCCTTCACTTGTTTTATTTCTTTTATCCTTTCTGGCTGACATCTTTTTTGATTTGGTTGACCTGCTCATCTAGAGAGGGAATGAATGAATATTACTTGGTCCTTTCTGTATAATGTTTATGTTTTAGTCGATATTGGTGACTCTACTTGTAAAAGAAAGAAAGGCAAGATAGTGTTGTGCATTACTGTTGAACACTCTGGAAGCAATGGTTCAAACTCTTTAAAACTGTGTAAGATTTTGATTGATTGGCAATACCTTATAAGGATGAACAAGGTGTGCAAGAGACATGCAATTTGAAATTATTATGCAATATTAAGAGCTGTAAGGTTGTTTAAAAAGAGGTTAAGGCTCAACTCCTGCTTGATAGGTGAATAATCTGAGTCTATTTTGGCTGTTTACTTTTTTTTCACTATTCTGACAACCGATAATCAATTTGACTTCTTGAACTTTGCCAAATGTGGGCTTAAAATTACACTTTCATCACATAGTCCGATGTCTCCTTTGTTTTGTTCATTAGTAAACGCTGTCTAAGCTATACAATAATTCCAGTTTGTTATATAACCTTCTTATGAAATTCTTTTCGTTGAACTATATGAATTAGCTAGGCCATTATGTATATCTTCTCATTCTAAAGATGCTGCATATGAAATGCTTTGCGAACAATTATTATATCCGTAATTTTCTAAATCTGTAGAAATTTATTTGATCATTTTTCTTCCCTTTTGCTGATGGTGAATGACTGATCACTGGGTGCTCTTCGAACAGCCACTCTGCCTTCTTCAAATTGGGTGATGTTTCCTGGACTGGACTTTGCATGGGACATCAATGTATCTGTTCATGTGTTGGCTATCCTCTTCGGTTGGCAAGGGGAGATTCAAAAAAGGTCATTTCACTATTCAATTTGGAACTGAATGATCTTCAGTTAGTCCAAGGTTGAAGGCATTGGCAAATGGTGCGCTGATCAGATCTGAGGATCCAAAACCAGAACTCAATTGTTCTTCTAGGAACTTTCCTGCATGCACAGAAAGATTGCATTTAATTTTTTCCTCCTTTCTATTATCCACAAGAACTAGCAGACGACAATGTACATCAAATAGATTGCCCGACCTAATGGAAATTATGAACATTTATTTTGCTAGTGGAAGAAATCATCCTCAGAAACATCGGTGCATTCCAATTTGTGTTGAGGTCAGCCTCGGCTAAATGTTGGAAACAAGTTTATGGTAATGCTTGAAAATGCTTTGACACCCAAATGTTCTTCACAGGCTTAGATGATGTTTGATTAAATGTACAGTGATCGCACATAAGTGATTTCCCAAAGGGATATTTTTTAAATCTCAAAACTAAGTCTGTGGATGCACAGAAGCCTGTCTTGGTACATGATAGGGATTGGATGCGTCAGAAATGCACAGTTTTTCCTTATTTGGAAATGCTTTCATGCCATTCAAATGTTGCTTTTTGTTTCTGTTTATGCCGGCTCTGCTTTGTTGCTCCTGTTGTTGGAAACATGCCCTCAGAAACTAATTTTGAATTTATTATTATTGCTGCTTTTATGTCACATACAATATTATTAACAAGTTTTTTATTTTATATGTGTGATCATAAGGTTCCTCGGGCAATATTGTAGGAGAACTATTTTAATGCTTTTTTTTTTTTTTTGGGTGCAAGAACAATGTTAATGGTTAATGAACCAAGAACATGGAGTTTGAGTTTTTCTCTAGTTCCTTGTAGACCCAAAATAGTTCTAAGCTATGGGTTTGACCAGACATCACGCTACTACAGCCCATATTTGTTATGCCTCTATCAAATATAGAACGACTTGGCTCCATCATTGAGGTAGTAACCTTAAGTAGGCAAGTCGATGCAATGTAAGAAGTGCATACATTGAATGGGATCCGGTTAGAACACCCTATAGAATTGTCAGTTTAGTATCAAAGGGTAGTTCACTTACAATTTACTAATTGTCCTATGACTTGAGAGATCAATATATATTTATATAACATTTATATGACTTTGATGTTGCGAAACGGTGATACTGAAATATTTAAAGGCTATATACGAGCACTTGAGTTATATATGTGTTGAATAAATTCTATTAGATGCTCAATAAAGGATCCATCATTCTGTTAATAAAAAAGGATATTCAAGCAATTTTCATATGAATGCATGGACTCAAGGATATCCAGCTGATACATTTTGAAAATTTAGAAAACTGTTTTAGTATTATATATGCACAAATGTGTAAAAGAAATTTTCAAAATTGTTTGGAGTACAAATGAAAATCATTATAATGAGATTATATTAAGATAGGGATTTGACATTGACTTTATTCCATCCCTTATAGCTCATAAGGAATATGGTATGGTGGAAGGACTAGTTAGTATGGACTATAATGAAAGGGACCTCAAATAAATTCTCATCTCTACAAGGTCAATTCTAATGTATTGATGGATATTGATATAATTTGTGGAAGTTCTAAAGTCTACTAAATTCATATGGAAAATGGAATAAAAGAAAGGATTTTTTGCATACATACCCTCCTAAATATAGAAATTTGCATGAATGCCATCCCAAAATTGATATTTGTATGTATACCCTCATCAAACATTTATTTTGTATGTATAGCCTTTTTTTTTTTGCATATGTACCCATGCTATCTAACGTTATTAAGAAATTAGTGGTTTAAATTAAAATAATGAAAATATACTTAACAGATAAACATGCAAAAGGAAAAGTTTATAAGGGTATGCAAGCAAATAGCAATTTTGGAGAGTATTCATACAATTTCATATATTTAGAAGGGTATATATAAATTTTTTTTTGTTTTGCAATATTAGAATTTGCATGAATGCTCCCTAAATTAATATTTACGTACATGCCCTCACAAAATATTATTTTTGTTTGAAAATCTTTGACGTAGCAATTCAGCTAACGTAATTAGTCAAAATTATATTATTTAAATTAAAAATTAATTAAAATGATGAAAGTATCTTTTTATTCCTGAAGTGAGTAACAAGTTAACAGATCTTATTGGAAAAAAATATCTTTACCTCTTTCGAGAATTTTTTTGATCTCTCTCGACCCTCTCTTTCGCTTCTCTATCCAGAATCAAAACTATTCTCTCGACTTCCTTCTTCATCATAGACAACCCTTCATTGTATCTTTTTTACCATGAAGATGGTCAGGTCCTGCTATTAGCTTTATAAATTATTTTTAAAAAAAAGTGTTGTGAGAGATTTGTAATATTTACCTTTTAGTGTATGAGATTTGCAATATTTATTTTCTATAATTGAAAATTTTCTCATGTGCAGGCTAGTAACTGATTTATAATTACTATGACAATATGGGCCTATACATCAAATCTTTTCTTTTTCTAGAAAATTGAAGCTCAAAAAAAAGTGGCTTAAGGTACACAACATAAGGGATGGCCTTCTACCACATAGCCGCGGAGGTTGTTAATAAGTCTAAAGAGTTAGAAGTCCTTCCATGATTTTGTTTGGGGATAATTGATGTCGTTCTTCCACCCATGAGCATAGCAGTAGTAAGAAAGCTTGAACATTGTAATCTATCGTGTGACTTCAAAATATTCTAATTTTTTTATTTTCTAATACATACCCTCATATAGTATACGCATCTATAGCAATAAATATTATAAGTTATGTTTTGATGAAATATGATATAGCGGTTGTCATAAATGAAGAAGAATAAAGTACAATAATCTCATGATTAGTGAAAGAACTTTCATAACTCTTTTTGTTATCTAATTATTGAATCAATCTTTTTCTTAAGCAATAATTTTACGGAAAATATTAAAAAGCAAGCACTAAACAAATCTGAGTGTTAAAATAGGTTGAAATTGAAAAAAATAAAATTAAAATTTTTTGCATGTAAACCCTCCTAAATATATGAAATTGCATGAATATTCTCGCAAAGTGTTATTTGTATATATACCCTTATAAATGTTTCTTTTTGCATATCCATCTATTAAGAATATTTCAGTCATTTTTAATTTTAAACCACTAATTTCTTAATAGCATTAAATGGTGTGGACGTGCATGCAAAAAAAAAAAAAATGAAGGGTATACACACAAAACAAATATACATGCTAATTTTAATATTTAGCAGGATATGCATGTATAGAATCCTAAAGAAAAATATTTTTTGAAATTCAAAGGGTTGTTATACAACCAAAGGACGGATCCTGCAAATGTAGAGAGAGACCTCTAAAGATCCCACCCACAAGTTCACCTTTATGAAATAATAAAGGAGGTGACCTCCCAAGTTTCCTTCTCTCAATGCCAGGCGTTTCGCTAGAGGCTCTTACTACCATTGCTCTTGGGATTTCTTTCAAATGATTTACTTGTCTTTGGGAATAATTTAATCTTGAATGCTTCTCTAATTGAAGAAGTTGTTTGATATTTCAGAAAGCAAAGATTATTTTATACCTATCTTGAATCTTTTAGCTCCACAAGAAACTCTATTGTCCACACCCTGAGTATGTTACTAAATTTGTTGTGGCAAGCTATCTTGACTTGCATATTTAGGATGCTCATCACTTTACAAAAATACTACAACTGGTGACAATTATTCTAGAACCTGTGACATGAATTTAATATATATTGTTTATGCATTACTGAACTTATTGCCATGACATGCATGTTATGACATATAAAAGTATGACGGTTACGACATACAGCCTATATGCCTTTAAAATGTTGTTTGTCATTCATTTGTTGCTTTTCTATAAATGATCGATCCCTTCTCCCAAACTTCATTATGTAAGTTTCCATTGGTATGTTTCATTGTTGTCGCTATTGTAGATGCTGGAATTCTATAAAATCCTTCACCTTGACTATAGGAATGTTCTTGCTTTCATCTGAGTGTTTATCCACTTAGGGCGTAGCGTGTTGGAATGGGTAGCTTAGGAAACATCAAGAGGCCATATATGTTAATGTGTATTTTTTTTTAATGTAAATGGCTAAAGTTTTATATCTTAATTTTCCAAAATTACCAGTTTGTGTTGGCTTGAATGTCTATATAAGTTGCGTAGCATTTAGGGTTAGAATAAGCTACCTTCTAATCCAAAATTTAGACCTAGACATGATTGGTTTTGGTCTCAATTTTAGCTCAAGTTTGATTCAATTTGTTTTAAGCTTTTAACCTAGGCATATCAGGTATAGTTAAGGACTACAAATATTGTGTAGTACCTAATCTACCCCTATCCAATCCATCTTTAAAACATGACAAGCCAACCCAAACCTATCCTAATTCCATAATTTCTAGCCTACATATAACCTATCTTGACTTGGGTTATAACGATTGTTCGATTAAGAAGATTGTTTTATCTTTTAGTGAATACCATTCAATTAACGTTTTTTAAATACTTTGTTGCATATGATTGTAGGATAACAGAACTTAAATCAAGCATTTACAAATCATGAGTCAGGCTTACATCATACACTTGATAGCTAGAAACTTTCATGTACCATGCACCACTCTAGTTAGAATACGGATTTGGATTTTGATATACCCTGGTGTCTTACTGCATGAGAATTAAGTTTGAACAAAAGATTTAGATATCACAAATCATGCTTATATCGTTCCTTTAATAGCTAGAAATTGTGTATAAGGTGCCAAACTCTAGTTGGAAGTTTTCTTTTATATGTTAATTTTTTTTTTTTGCTACACAACTTAAGCTTAATACAATTGTAGTATTAAAATAGTATTATTTTTTTAAATCCTTATGCATATTTTTATATTAAATGTAATAATGAGACATATATTCTGCTATTTTATTAGATGCTCATAAGATGCTATCTCCCACCCAAAAATATCTTCTAGTCTATTTGTTCATAGCCTTACTTGAATCCACTTTGCACAACTTCCCCCTGCCAACCCCCGGCGGTACCGGTCAACAAAGATTGATTGGAAGATTCGAACAATTTCTTAAGTCATACAAAGCACATGTTGTTTTGAGGAACAAGTTTTTTTTCCATATAATCTGCAAATTTCTTCATAGATATCACCCTAAAAGGAGTATCTAGATGGATCAATTTAAAAAGATGAGAAATTGAAGTTTTATTGTGAAAATGATTGAACATTATAAAAACACCTTATATGTTAGATGTAAGTAGATGTTCTTTGTGAAAATTATGGAACATTATAAAAATACCTTATTTGTAACATGTAAATAGAGGATAAATTAAGATTAGAGTTGATTATCGGCCGGACTTGGGCACACAAAAGATCAAATTTAAATAGGCCTGGCCCAAAATCCGAATAAAAATGAATAGAATTTAGGCCCTAGGCCCGGCCCGTGATATGATATAAGTTGGCAATTTAGTTGCCTGCATCTAACCCAATTATAGGCAACCTAACACTGTCTGCCTGCAACTAAGTTGCACAATTTGAGGCTTGATGCAGGCAATTAAACAGCCCCTTAGTCCAAAAGCTAAAATGTGCTCTGAATGTGGTGCCATGACATCTTAAAAGAAGAACGTTGCAACATACAAAAGAAAATCCAATTGATCATTCTATGTTGGATTAGTTTAAAATTTCTGATTCTTATGCATTTAACCAATCAATTAGATCCTTCTATTACAAAATCTAGTTCCATAAAAATCTGAAAACTTCTGCATGTTGATTTGCAAAATGGTTTGGTAGAGTTAAGAGACATAGAAACCAAAACAAATGAATAACCAATTTTGGGTGGACCGGATTTTATGTGTAATATAACCATGGGCCAACTCATATTAACCAATATTGTAGTATATAATTCTAATATACTGTGGTATGGGTACGTATCTTTGTGTAAGCCTTTATTAGTGTGACACAATACAAGACCAAGTCTGCTGACAAATATTTAAAAAGCTCTAGAAATCGCAAGTTTACTCAACATTAATTTATAAATTTATTAGCCATATTATATCTCTGTATTCATGTATATATGTATGTGTTTCTGTATATATGTGTGCATATACATATGCATACATGTTACAACCCTAACCAATATAGCAAAAGAAGCCAACTTTTAGAGATGTGTTAGGCCTAGGTCTTAAATAGGTACCTAAGAAATTACATACTCCATAGCTAGCATTCTTGGCAGCCTAGTCTCTAAGGGCTCTCACTCTAGTCTAAGTATCCTTTGTGTACGGTGTACAGTCGAACTTTCGTTCCTAAATAGCCCGTTCCAAAGGCAGCTCCCTCCCCACCCACCCCCCCTTTTCCGACCTTTTCACGTAGCCATTTCCAAAGCGTTGCCATACAACCAGAGGACCTGGATTCGATTACAGAGAGATCTCTATGGATCCCACGCACAGGTTCACCTTTTGGGATTTTGTCTTATCTTATAAATCAGAACTTTGTGTGAGTAATCTAATAATACAAAAAAATCCTAGGAGAAAGCGGCATGAGATGCGACAATACCTTTGTAAGGATGTTTTGATTTGAATATTTTATTGTACATCATGGATTGCATTAAGTGGCACGAGATGGTAGTTGTAGTTTTTATTATAGCAAATTTTGCTGATCATTATTGCACCTTTATGACTTATATTTATCAGTTTTGATTGTCCAAACAATGAATTAACATGTAATAGTATGTCATAAAATAATCAGATTATTTCAAATTTTAAAGTTATAAAAAACATATTTAGAATTTTCTTAATAATTTTAGTAATTGACGTGCCATGAGATAACTATTTTACATGCATCTATATTATAGTTTCCACTGAAATAGTGAGAAATTATTTGATATCTAAGAAAATCATATTTATGCCTATTTTGGTATGAGGAATCAAAGTGTAAATGATACACAGCTAGAAAACCCCAAATAAAATATTAAGTATTAAATAGGATTGTTTTATAGAAATAATACCTATGGCCTCCTGCGTCAATAAATCGAGGTTGTAATTGGCGAGAGCGTAATGATGCCAAAATTATAAGTTAAATTTTGATTAAATACTTGTTTTGATCTGTTTCTTAAGAAGATTAGGTGTGTGTATGACTAGATTGAGTGTCGACTAAAATGGAGGCATAATTTTTCAGTTACACACGTTAGACTAATTAGACAATAGTTTGTACTTAACCAAATTAAACATGGTGACCAAAAGGGTTTATTTATTTTACAATTTTTAGAATATGGTGTTCACCAGTACACAGTACACGGTCAGATGATACATATTTAGCAAATTGGTCGTCCAGCAATCCAATACACACTTCCAAGTAAATTAATATATAGTTTTCAGAATATCATATTCACCAATATACACTACATCACCGATGATATACACCTAGTAATGATCAATTTTCAAGTAAATTGATACACAATTTTCATAATACATTTTTTATTAGTATATACTGCATGGCTAGGTAATATATACCCGGCAAATAATCATCTCATATATATATATATATATATATTAAGTTATAAGATTGACAAACTCGGTTAGTAGCAGGAGTCTTACTCTTATTTTTGACTTTTCGGTTTTTTCTTTAAGATGGGCACTAGAGAAAATTTGACAAAACAAGAGTCTCTCCCGGTAAGATATTCTACAGTGCCCGCCCCATATGCTTTTTGTTCATCCAATTGTATCCTGGCCGATCAGGGATACCTGAAGGAGCCAGCCCACTTGTACCATAAACTTAACCATAAGTACATATACACTCATTAATAAAAATCTGGGTGGTAATACCTCCCTTCACAATCAAAACAAAAAAAAAAGAATTGTAAACATGCATGGAAGATGAGATGATGAGCAGGACTCAGAGGATAAAATGATGGTGGCGACATGATAGAATAAACCACAGGAGATCTTAACTAGGGATAGGAAAGAGCGGAAGGAAACTTTACTTTCTCCCCCTTAATTTTTGGCGAGAAAGGATGGGGGAAAAGGAAGGATCGCAGGGCAGCAGAGGAACCATCATATTTATTGTTTTTTTTATTATTTTTTTTTTTGGCATCAAATGGCATTTCATATTTCGTTTGATTCGGTTAATTGCAAGTCGTAGAGTCCACTGAATTTACTCTTTTCCCAGGACACTGTAATAGCTATACATTTAATTTATTAATGAAGCTCATTATTTTAGTATCAGATTTAGTTTAGATTTTTATTTTAATGTTTTTAAGTTTTCATTAATTAGATAAAGTAGTTTATTTTAGAGTATTTTTCTTTTTATTTTGGTATTCCAACAACAAGTTTGTATTACTGTTCTATGAAACCTGAAATTTAAAATTTTAGAGGTAAATGAATATAATTTTTAAAAAAAGTTCTAATGAACGCACTGTGGTTCCCATTTTGTTCTGGAACTTACAGATTTGATCATAGTCAGGATCTTCAGAATCTATTGTAGATACTTGTCATAATTTTTCTTTTAAAATGACATCCCGAAAGCTTAACAAATATACACTTCTTTGGATTCCATTTTTTCATATATTTATTATATAAAAGAGAACTTCTTAGAGGAGCACCGCCTTAGGTGGGAGAGGAGCACTAAGTGGGCCAAGACAAGAAAGGCAATTCAGCATCTTATAAATGCTTGCCATATGTTTTCTATTAAATTGACATTTAGAAGCTTAACAAATATATATTTTTTAATAAAATTCACCGTCTCGATATCAGAGTACTAGTGCCATACTAATACTGTATTGATACGGCATAGTATGATTTTTTTACGGCATATTTTATGTCGGTAAACCTTTCATTTCGAATACCAATACCAAACCGATACGTGGCATATTTTGGATCGGTATAGCAAATCATATTTTTTAGAATTAATTTTAAATACATTGACGGTATGGAAGAGAACCCCTTAGAAGGGGCACCACACCAGGTAGAAGGTAGTGGGGGAGCAAGGAAGTGGTACAATTCATCTCGAGTTCTATCAAATTCTCTCCCAAGTTTCTTGACTTCATGAAAGTTTAGAGAAATTCGAGCACAGCACGGTATGAAAGGTTAAATATCTTGTCCAGACATCGGCTGAAAGTGCGTCAATAAAATACATCCCACCGGTACGCAAAACTCACTATACTTGTAAAGATTATTTTCTACTTTTGCATGATTAACTGAGATATATAGCATGATAGACATTTGGTTTGCTCAACATGTTAAACTTCTATACATTTGATTCAGTCATAAATTAGGCATAAAGCTTGAAAAAACCCTTTTGCAGGAGGGGAAGCATTCTACCATGAGCCTTCTAGGGATTGGAGAGCAGGAAGGAATCTTTACATATCTCGGGGTATCTATTACGAGACGTCGCCTACGCCAGGAGGAGTGTACATCCATGGAGCTGGGCATCACCTGCCGATTAGAGAGCTGGCAGGTGGGTGCACTGTCGATGATGGGCCGAGTCATTCTGGTACGGTCAGTATTGAGCTCTATCCCTACTTACTTGCTTTCCAATATCCTGGTCCCTCTTGCAGCGATTCGGAGATTGGAGAGGATGTTTCACACCTTCATTTGGGGATGGTAGAGAGGTAGAGACGGCGTCCATCTGGTGGCATGGGAGACTATTTGCCAGCCGACCAGCAAAGGAGGACTTGGTATCCATTCTTTAATTGAGCGCAGGGAGTTACTGGTGATCAGGATGGCAGCCCGGTTTCTTCTAGAGCCTGAGAGCCTTTGGGGCTCATTGTTGAGGGCGAAGTACGGGGATCCTGCCCTCCACTTCGCCCTATGTGCAAGCCGAGTAGCTTTCTTTGTCTGGAGAAAGATCTGCGCCCGTGCCCTGGGAGTGATACCGGAGATCAGGTGGGAGATTGGGGATGGGCGGACGATCAGCATTCTGGAGGACAAATGGCTGGCTGAGGTAGCACTGTAGGGTTGGCCCACCGAGATTGACCATGGCTGGATGGAGGGACGCAGAGTATGTGCCTTATTTGCCCTGGGGGAGTGGAGGTGGGACGAGTGTCTTGTTCGGCAGGTATTCGGGGAGCACCTTGCTAAGCGTGTCCTCGCTCTACCAACCCCAGAGGGGGAGGCAGTAGATAGGAGAGTGTGGAGCAGGACAGGGAAGACGACTGTGAGTGCTCGAAACCTCTCGTGGATAGGCAGAGGGTCCTCAGTGTGACAGATGGACTGCGGCTGGATTTGGAGGATGCACATTCACCTCCGAGTGGCCTTGTTCCTGTGGAAGGTGGCTTGGAGGTGTCTACCTACCAATGGAGTTTTGGTGAGGCGAGGAGTGAGGGTCCCTGCCGGATGTGGAGCTTGTCAGGCAATGGAGGAGACCATCTACCATGGTCTTTTTGGGTGCCCAAGAGCCAGTCAGACATGGAGATATGCTTCAGCTCAGCCTGACTAGAGGCAGATGTGAACGTCCACTGAGGAGTTCCTAAGACATTTGGAGGCCTCGGTCCGGGGGTCTGTACAAGAGAAGATGGGGACTCGTGATGCCTACTTGGCCTATCGCTGGTGGATGGAGAGGAATACACGGGTTTTCGACGGCGATAGCCTCCATTCGAGGGTGGTGGTGGACCGAGCTCTACGACATGCGGCGAAGATTACCGGCACTATTGAGGCTTCACCTACTGGGTTGATCAGGGACATCTGGAGCCCCCATTCTGCTCTTGCAACGTCCAGGATGATATTGGTATTCTGGGTGTCCCTACCTCCTGGCTTTCTCAAGATGAACTTCGATGGCAGCATAGCAGCGAACAAAAGCTATGAAGGTGTGGGATTTATCATTAGAGATCATAACGCCAGACATGTGGCGGCAGATAGGCGGAGGATTTTTGATTCCTCAGTGGTGACCGCGGAGCTTCGGACGACCTGAGAGGGTGTCTCCTATGCGAGGCGGGTACTAGGTGCGGGTCGCATCCTTATCGAGAGGGACTCGACCACGGTGATCGAGTGGATCCGAAAAGAAGAGTGCTCAGTTGAGGACCGACCGCTGCTCCACGATATCCGCAGGACTTTGGAAGAGGCTGACTCCTACCAGATCATGCATGTATATCGAAAGG
Source organism: Phoenix dactylifera (assembly GCF_051530095.1). Classification (NCBI taxonomy): domain Eukaryota; kingdom Viridiplantae; phylum Streptophyta; class Magnoliopsida; order Arecales; family Arecaceae; genus Phoenix; species Phoenix dactylifera. The sequence continues at coordinate 19,814,415 of NC_143190.1, read as the reverse complement.
CGAACGGTGCTGCAGATTGGGTTGCTTCCTTCGCAGCTCATCACTCGGAAGGCTTTTTCTGAATAGACCACGGGGTTGTGCCTATGCCTTTGCATAGCATTTTATTTTCTGATTTCGTTGGCCATCTTCACACTCGTCAGGTGTGAGCAGCCGATGTAACAAAAAAAAAAAAAAAAAAAAGCCTTTTGCCATTTGACTACCAGCATGAGTCATAACCAAGGAATAACTGTCATTCAATTTGCCTATGACAAGCATAACTAATCTGAGAGAAAGCCATCATAAGCTAATTATTGGCACATGGGCATCTTTACATATGCTTTTAACTTTTATAGGCAAAAAACAAAATATTATTCAAAAGTTATTCCAAGAAGATGCCTCATGGAATAACTGTTCCTGGAAGCATCCCTTTGCATGAAAAAGCAAACATTTCAAGTCCGGGCCTAGATGGTGCATCCCCAAGAATTCAAAATTGGGTACTTATAGCACAGGCAGGTCACCCTCCCTTTCTCTCTTTTTGGAAAAAAAAAACAAAAGAAAAAAAAAATTCCATAAGCATAAATTTGACTATTCCCATTTTTTTATTCCTAAACCAAATGCAGCCTTATGGAACAATCCTGAGCTTCAGCATCAACAAAATGAAGTAATACAACCTTTCCATATCTATAAAATTCCTTATGTCTACAGACTTTGTTCTTTTTCCCCCTGCATAAACATTTCCCTACTACAATTATACATATAGATAGATGGCTTTCTGTTCATTCTCTATTATTGTTCACAATAATCAGTAAATGACAAATTCTTGCAATTTTATTTTTGCAAGTTTACAAGCACTTTTGGTGCTTTCTTAAAAAAAATGATGATAGATATTTGAAACAATAGTACTTGTAACTGTACCGAACTGTCACAATGCAAAATTTTTTGAACTACACCTTCAAAACTGAAGAGGGCCTTCCATGGAAGCAAGAAATGGAATAACATGGATCCTCCTGACGACTCCCATTCTTCTGGATACAAAGTAGCTGCTTCACTTTCTGATGTATCCCAATTACAAACCCACATGGGAAGGCAATCAGCAATCAAACTATAGAAGCATAGAATCAACAGCTTCCTTCAGTGAATAAGGATTATATCGAGTTTGACGGCATAAACTATCCCGATACAGGAACTGTTGATTGGAGAAATGCAAGACGGTTCTTGGTGAGCATTAATTTCTCCTCTGCATCACTTACCTTCTCTCTTACCCCACGGACAACCTCCTCAGGTGCCTTCTCTACAAACTGCAGCATAATGTATACTCATGTAATGAGCACATGTGGGTACGCAACATATGAAGGCATGCTTCATAAAAGTGCATATACTCATTTACATGCATTTAGGCATGCATACAAGAACAGACTTAAAAACTCATCTTTGATGACTTCCAAGGAGAAATGGATGTACTCACATAGGTAGAACAGCATGCTTCCATGAGTTCACAAAACAAAAATGTTTTGCTTTAATTGTAATTAAATGACTAGAAAGAAGGTTTAATAATGCATTTCTGGATTAACAAACTGAAAAACAAAACGACAGAGTTATATACCTTAGGGGAATTGAGGCGAGCAACAAGAGCATCATATTCTGATTGCATCTTCGAAAGGCGCTTAGAGAGCCGCTGGACTTCAGCTGATATATCCACCATATCTGCAAGAGGGAGATAAGCCTCCAAACCTTCACCAGCCACAATGTGAACCGATCGTTTTGCATCATCTGATAAGGTTTGCAGCAGAAAAGGTGCAGATGTTTCAGCACCCTAAAGGAATCAGCTCTTGAAAGAAAACGAGCTAGGAGGAGAAACATTCAAACATACCTGGAGGAGATTCTGTGAAATTAATATTGTGTACATCAAGCCTAGATAGTAGAGCCAAGACTTGCTTTTCACTCTGTTAGGAGCAAATATACAGATATCATAATTATCCATAAAGCATATAAATGGTTTAGATTCATGCGAGTGCATGCGTGCTATGAACACGGTACAAATACAAATGATGCCTTTGCCACTACATACATAGCACATCTATAAAGAGAGACAAATGGAAAACATATAATCTCCATGAACATGCAGGTCCATAGAAAAGGTGTATACATTTTTATACAGCAACCATTCAGAGAAACAGATGATATCTTCAGTTATCCAAACATATTCAGGCATACTTATCTATGTACATGAGCATAACCATAACCATGTAGCCTTTTCTCAACTATCTGGGGTTGGCAATCTACATACATGGGCACATGCAGAAAATGGACATCCAAAGCTTGAAGGTAATGATAAGTCGATACGTGTGCATGCCTACTTGCAGAGATACAATCATATAAAGTATTCTGGCACACCAAAACAGACAGATATGAAAAGATCAACATTCAAGTTTCAAAATCCATGAAAAACACTAGAAACAGATTTTTTATTAAAAAAAGTCAATAGTGAAATAACATATATATTTACAACAATTATTGCCGAACCGAATCTGAATCGGATGTTTGGGCCCTACCGAACTGAGATTAACCTGGAACAGTTCAGCAGGTCAGGTCGGTTCGACAATACATTCATCCCCCCTCACCCCGTTTGATGGAACGAAAGGGCTATCTTGTTCATCTTCGATGCTTTGAGTGTCCCCTTTGCCGCTGGATTGTCGTTCGCTTCACCGGTAAGCCTCCCGCCTTCTCTGTCTCTCCTCCCCCCCCCCCCCCCCCAACTCCCTTGCATCTACAACGGCTCTCTCCTCAGCTGCTTCTTTGATGCTTCAAAGAGCTAGGGTTTGAGAAACAAGTGATGATTCTCCCCATCTCTCTCCCCCTATCCATGGTGGCTCCCTCCACTGCTGCCACTTCTTCGCCGCCAGGGAGAGATAGGGTTCGAAACAGAGGATTTTTCTCCCCATCTTCTCCCTCGCATCCACAGTGGCCCTCCACCCTGGATTTCTAGCCCTTCCTCTCTCTCCCTCCCTCCCTCTCTCTCGCCTTGCTCTCTCCTTCCCTCCCTCCCTCTCTCTCTTTCTCTCCCTCCTTCCCCCTCTCCCCCTCTCACTCCCTGTTTTTAGTACACCCCAGAATGGCACGATACGGACCAGTACCATATTGAACCAGTGGCTGGCCGGTACAACCTCCGATACCGGTTTAGCGAACTTAATTTATAGAAATGCCTTTAACACAAGTCAGCTATATGGAGACATGTATATCCAGATGCAGACATTCTGGAATAAATGAACAAAGATATATGTAGGGCCAGATGACAACCGCATAATTGCCATGCCTGCAACATGAAAGAGATTTCTACAAATGCTTCTGCTGCCTCAATTAAAATATTTTGCTCAGATCAAGTGCAATTGTTTATCTCACATAGCAAGCACTAAAGATGTTGAAAGCAAGCCAACACTTACTGAGATATAATCAAGGACATCAGCATTTGCAACAATAGAAGCAGATATACGTTTAGCCGGCTCAACAGAATATTCAGCTCGTGCATTCCTGATAGCTCTAGTCTAGGGCACCACGTAAAGGTAAAAAAAACAAGTCACCGATAGAAAAATGGAAAAACTAATTCAAAGGAAAGACATACAACCTTCAAGGTTTAGACTTAAGATTTGGGGAACTTACCAAGGATTGTAAATTCTCAAATCTTTTGATTGATTTGGTATCCCTTGGAAGTGATGATTCAGGCCAGTGAGATACTATAAGAGCTTGCTTTCGATATGGCAATGCCTGCACATAAATCAGATGGCGGTGTCAAGATATACTGAAGGCAGATGTAGAGATTAGGCCTAATGATCTAAAACATCATGACTGGTGATTCTGTCATGGAAAACAGCATCATTTTCAAGAATACGAAAAAAAATAAGGTGCCAAAAATTTAGAACTAGAAACAGAGACATCCTTCTAACCGCTAGCATAGACAAACTTGGACCACTGAAGTAACATTTTATGCACTCAGAATGAATGCATAAGAACCACATTCTTGTTATGCATAAATCAGTAAAGACCTATGTTAAAACTAAGTGCAATAGCATATGGTGCAACATCATATGTTTAGGCTAATAGAGTGCATATAACATAGCTTTCTCTCAGATTTTAGGTCTACAACATCCATCAGATACCATCAACAAATGCCCCGCTATGACACAGATGCAAGGGCACATGCCCATAAACACACATATGAAGATTCAGCATATATGACAAACATCCTCTCATGCATCCGATCCATAACAATATGATAGTTTTGCCTATCCAACAAATCATTCTTAATAAATAAATAGAAATTGAAAAATAAAAGTACAGTCCAATCAAAAATATGGATGATTAGCATAGCACCAGGTAAGTTTTTTTCATGATTCCTTGTTCCAAGGATCTAAGCATGCAATGAGCTTTGGCATGGTAGCTGATAAAGTTTCAGGTTTGAGAATTGAGATAAGATGCATGAGATTCTAATAAAACAGCAGGAAGAAAGATTAAACCAATATTTGAGGGCTGCAGAACGTAAACAAGCATTCAATTCCACAGATCTGGATAACCAATTTCATTGTATATGCTTCAAATATTGACCAACTAGTCCGTCTCATCTGTTTATTACATCGAGCTCTACCTGCCATAATTCTTCAGTGACAAATGGCATGAAAGGATGTAGCAACTTCAGTATGTTTTCAAAAACATACAAAAGAACACCTCGTGCTATAGAAGCAACTGCATGGCTCCCAGAGTGATAGAGGCGAGTTTTGCTAGCCTCAATATACCTAGTAAACAGAAGAAGTAAAACTACTCAGCATAAAGCAGGAAAAAATTGGACCGTATGAAATAAGTCAAAAAAAATGTAGAGTAAGATGAAAAATAACAAGAACGATTAACAGCTTAATTGAGAGGCTAGAAGCCACAATGGAACGAACAAAACTACATTACTTGTTAAAACTGACCCATTCCCGAACATCTTAAGATCTGGGTCAAGTGACTAGTTAATGTGATGATGGAAAGGTCGCTGGAGGATCTGATTTCAAATCCCCTCCTAGTCAATTATTTGTTTAAATTAACACAGTTCTCATCTTGACTTATCTCATGTCTAGGCTAATTTATCCTTCCATGTGCATGGTTCATGCTGCACATGAGAGAAGGTGTCAAGCCTAATATGCATTATTGAACCATTCTCTAAGTTCTTAAACTTTTGTGGTCAAGTGGTTAGTTAACATTACCAAGTAAAAGATGAACTAAAATTAATGTTTGTAATGTGTGCATACCGAAAATAAATACATCAAAATTTACATGACTTAATAGTGAAGAAACATACAATTAATCTAGAGCTATCGATAGAAATTGAAATTTGTAAAACCGAGTATAGAGCAAAAAATAATCATTTTAGAGGGCTGAATCCTATCAGTATGGCAAGCTTGCATGAAAGTATGTTCAAGCCTATGAGTATGAAGCAAAATCATCAATTTAAAGTCAATTATTTATTTAACTAACCTAGTTGTCATCTTGATTTGTTGCATGCCTAGGCTTATTTATCCTTCTATGTGCACAGTTCAGTCTGTGCATGAGAGGTGTCAAGCCTAACATGGTTGAACCATTCCCTAATTTCTTAAACATTGAGGTCAAGTGGTTAGTTAATATTACCAAGTTAAAGATGAATCAATATCGACGTCTGTAAATGTGCATACTGAAAATAAACACTACAAAATGTGCATAATTTAATAGTGAAGAAACATACTAGTAATCTAGAGTTACCAACAGAAATTGAAATTTGTAAAGCCTAGCAAGGAGTATAGAGCAAAATATAATCATTTTAGAGGGCCGCATCCTATTAAGACAACATATCATGGCTTGCATGAACAGATGTTCAAGCTCTATAAACATAAACTACACATATGGTTGAGTAAAATAAGCCAAAAAAAAAAAACATAGTATATTAGACATTTATGTGCTATAATATGCATACAAAGGTTAAAAATAAACAAGGCTGCCAAGAGAAAGAAAGACCATGAGGTAAATACAACTCTCTCAGTGGAAAATGAAGAACGTAAAATAGGAAAAAGAGGAGCAAGTGGAAGAAGCTGCATAAAAGATGGCAAATCTGATAAGTCAAAGATAAGCAGAGATGATGCTTAAGAATACAAGTTAAAGCACTATGAAGTACCAAGGCAACTGATAAACAACATCTACAGCAATGAGATGCTGATGATAAGTCAATAAGCAAGCTGAATGATCTTGAACATGTAAAAGTATGTCCAGCAATCGGTGAAGACCTAAGATACAAAGAGGAGAGTGATCCTCAAAACTTGACCTCCATAAATGTAAAATAGATGCTTAACAGGCTAGCAACAAGATAAAGATGCTGGCAAAATCAAGGGAAAGTACCGGATGCAAGGAAGGATTAACAGAGTGGGATCCATGAGACAATTTTTACAAATCAAGAAATCTGCAAAGTGAAAACAATCCTTAATCTGCCTGTTAATTAGATCTTAATGAGCCCTATTTTTCATAACCTAGGATGCAAACTTATTTGAAATCCCGAGTGTATCTATTGTAAATGTGGTTGATCATTAGTATCACTGATAGTGCATCATCCTTAAAAGAAACCATATGATCAAATAGAGCATAGCTAAAAATGTATTATAAATCATTAATCTTAGTTAAATGTCTGTTACAGAACTTTGAACCTAGCATATTATACATAATACTATAACTTCAGAAATACAAAGAAAACATGAATATTTCTTAAAAAAATTACTAGATTCAAAAGCAACTGCAAAACACCAAAGTTTTCTTTCCTTGAAAAGATCTACTATACTCCTCACCAGCCACTCTGAAAGGATTGTCTAATAGATGAAGTGAGCTACACAGCTTAATACTTCTACCCTCACCAAAAAGTTCAAATTTCCACTCAAAACAAATGGTGTTTAAAATGTGATATATAAATCAAATTACCATTGGAAAGTTCATCTGTAGTTTCATTGAAACCATTTCAGAGTGAAAACCAAAATCAAAATTTTCAACAAGGAATTGGATGCTCTAACATGATCAAAACACAACTTTGAAAAGAGTTCAAACAGAAATAAGATAACATATTCTTCAGAAGTTCCTCATTGCTGAAAGCCTTAATTAGATGAGGTCGCTCATATCCTCAACGAAAATTTAAATGATGCCACTTATATCCTCATCATTAAAATGAATGAGGCCACTCGCATACTCAAGCTGCACTACCAGCTGACTAAAGGTCCACTCATATCCTTATCCATAATTCAAATGACACCAATTTTACCACAGAATATTAACACTAATTTCACAAAAGTTCTCAAATGCCACCAGGTAAAATTATCAAAAAGCTTTAAGAAAATTAAGAAGTTATGGTGAAGCTTCTAATAAGAACAGTATTCATTTGGTGTAAGGATGAAAGTTCCAGAGGCGTTTCACACAAAACAATACAACCATTATAGCATTCTTAAATGTCCGCCATGCAGCAGCATATTCCTAATCAGTTACAAGTTTGAAATATACCATTTTATTTCTGTTAATCTCTTTACTATAATCAAATGTGTGGGTTAATGAAACATGATGCAATCAAATCAGAAGAAAACTATAACGTTATCAGTGACCAAAAGAAATGCAGACATAATCAACACTGTCAGAGGGAAGCAATATGACTCCCATAAAATTAACTATTCTTGTACAGAACGAATAATCTTACCAGTCAGCAAAATCACCCCAGAAGAAGTCATAGATTTCTCTACCAGCATCTCCAAAGAAAAACTTGTCGTAGCTTGTGGTGACAATATCAATGAGCTCATGAAGTTTTGAGACCTAGAGTTTAGCATGCTTTTTAATAGATCATAAGAGAACTGGGAAATAAAAAGAAACACATAACAACGAACTTACCACCCAGCATTCTGGTATTGCTAATTTAAGAAGTGATTCCTCTGTATCAAACTGGATGAAACACAGAACTTGGGATTAATAGAGGAACCCAAACTGAATGCAAGAAATTCAATATATATATATATATATATATATATATATATATATATATATATATATATATAGATAGATAGATAGATAGATAGATAGATATTAAAAGCACATGGCCAATTATCGGGAACATATTGGGTTATGTTTCAATATACTCTTTGCTATATAAATTTTTGACTTACAAATGTATTAAACTAGTTCTTTTTCTTCATCTGTAACTTTTTTGAGTCTAGTGAAATCTAAAAGGATTGCACTTTGCTTATATGAACCAAAGATTGGAGTACTGCCCAGGGACCAGTACAAGACCTCTGATATGCCCTGATTTTAGAGAACCAGGCCTGAACCATCCCATATCGTGCTGTCCTGAGGCATATCAATTAGTACCGGCCTGTACTAAGGCACATCAAATCCATGCTGCTAATACAACTTTTTTATCCCTTTCGCTCTTTTGAACCAATAGATACTGCTCTGGACCACCACATATCAAACCTGTACCAAGGTATGCATTGAACTCTCAGGTGACCTGTATGTATATGTACCTTGACTTTTAAATCCCTGTTATGAGCTTAAGCTACGCAAGAAATTCTCTGGTCACCTTATAGATTTCTACACTCTGTTACCAGCCCAGGAATCCAGCATAAATTTAACAACTGATTCCAGGTCCAGAGCTACTCAGAGAAAATTTTCAGACTTTGATAGATCACACAACAACCCAGCGCTTACACCATATAAGAGGGATGGATAGGCATTATATCTCAAGGACAAAGATACATTTGGAAAGAAGTGATTAAATAGAAGAAAGCATAGATTTGGAAAGCTTTTGCCTGAAGTCCGATAAATGATAAAGACATCTAAGTTCATTCAAGAAAAACTCGAGGTTCACAAATAGCACTGTCAACTTTAAACCTTAACCTGATAATATGCATAATTTAATAGTAATAAACAACAACAACAACAACAATGTGTCTAGAGCTAAATCTTTCTTACCAAAATCAGAATCAGGGAGCCAGCTCAAACAACTAAACTAAATAAATTAAAGCCCTAAATAAGTAATAGACAGCATATACTGTGTCATGTTTCCAGCGGTTAGAGGTAACCAACACTGACAATGTAAGAAAGACGTATTGTGTTACAATGATAGATGAGGCTTAGGGCTGCAATAAGTAGATATCAATGTCCCAATTTCCAGAGCTAAAATTTCCTTAACAATGAAGTAACAAGGTTAATTTTCTAAGAAAACTACGGAATGAGAGGTTAATAGTTAACCTAAGATTTATGCATCTAAGTATGTCAGGGATGTGAAGCTTGAACTAAAGAAAAAAGGAATTTGAGGGCTGATCAAATGGATAGAAGCAAAGAATAAAATAAGTAAAAGAGATGAATCTAACAGAGATTTAAAATTCCAGAACTTAATGTTTATGTCGGTGACAGAAAGGAATAAGAATATAGACAACTAACTAGGAATAAGGGGCGTTCCTAAACCTAGGTCCATGGGATCTCGCTGCAAAGAGAATAAATTCTTTAATTCCTTTCATTCACTGATGATCTGAACTTATACCTTTCTTCCAGTTTCAAAGCTTCTTCATACAATCTAAAAGGAAAACTTAAGAAAACAAAAAAGTAACCTGAAAAGTAATGGAGAGGAAGAAAGGAATAAACTTTGTGAAGATCCCAATGGGGTTTCATCCTCTCCATGATCTTCTTTTCATAAGGTAGTATCCTTTATTTATGATCAAACATCATCTTCCACTATTTAGTAGAACCCTTGGTTACAGATTCACCTTTATTTCGTAGAATCTGGTATGGGTTGCAGAAATAGATTCCATCCTCACCCAGTAAACAAAAGAATTGTTAAAATCCTTCACAGGAAAACCTTGGCCTTCTCATTTACATGTAAAAGTGATTTAATTAAAAAGTTTTAATTCCTCAAGCCATAACACCAAGATAACTAATCTTCCACAACGATCTTCAAAGAAAGCGTTCTAGAGACAATCCTTTTCTTGCATCATATGTACGGTCCATTATCTCAAAATACACCAATCTATTGTGACAAAATATTTAAGACTTTCAACATCAATGATACAGATTAGTTCTCAAAAAACATCAATCACACAAATTGAAGTCTCAGAGTGTGGGTTGAGTCCATTCCACTAATGAATCCTCAGGATGTTAGTATATGCAAGTACAAAACAAATGCATAGGAGGGGAAGTACCTTATATGCCAACAAGTGTTCCCATGCAGAGACATCACTTTTACCAGGCAAATTCTGTAAGACAAACTTGCCAGCGTTCCATAATTTGTTCGTGAAAGCCTTGTTGGAAGTCAGTCTCTCAGTGGACAGATTGAGGTCCTAAAAGAATGCAAGTAAATTTATAGCAAAAGGATACAGCCCCACAAACATAAATCACAAATATCACCAGGCAACATACAGCAACTCCAAATTCAAAACAAACCTGGCCAGCTGTCCCCAAAGAAAGTGTGAAACGCAGTGCATCTGTACCATATTCTTTGATAGTATCTATAGGATCTATGACATTTCCCAATGTTTTAGACATTTTTCGCCCCTGAACAAAATATCATAAATATTTTTTTTAAATCAAAGAATGATAACATCTGAGTACATAGACAATATGGTCTTACACGAGCAAATTGAATATTTATGACTGCCAATAGGGAAAAAGCTAGATATAGCTATAATTGCAGCAAGCAACCAGGTAAACTTACAAAATCCAAGATAACAGATCTTAGACATAATATACAGGCTCAGGCTTTTGTTTTCTTTATGAGTTCTTGTAAGATCTGAGACATAATATATAGACTAATCACCAAAACAAAAACTTGCTATAGGCAGCAGCTAAAGTCCCAAGTATTCCTAAAAGCAAACAACAATGATATGTGTACATAATATCCTGAAGAGCTAAAAATTTGTGTTAACATCACCCACCCCATTTTACACTTTTTTCTCAAACTCAAACAATGCCCCCTCTTCCCCAAACCCCCTTGAAAAAAAGACTGCAATTTGGTTGTATCATCTTTTTGTCATCAAGAAATTTCAATGCTTGCTTCAAGACATTTGTTCCCCCTCATGCATGCATGCCCCCCAAGGAAAAAAAGGTTTTGGCTGCCTTCATAGAAATAGAGTTTCAACAGTTCTTTGTAAGCTCATAAAATCTTACAAACATATAAATATCAAATTAACAAGCATACAAACCACAAGACAACTTTATTGAAGAAAAACAGTGGAAAACCCATAAAATCTTCAGGAATGTGATGAAAGTTGAGAACATCTGTGGCCAAAAAAAATAAATATCGCAAATTCATGAAACTGTAACAATTAGAAAGAGACCAATCTTAAGCACGAGTCTTGAGTCTGAAATATTAGAGTACAGAAAAGTACTCAGTATCTGATGAATAGTGTTCAATAATTAAAAATATACTAAAGTCCATCATACTCTAAAGCACATTGAAGCAAGAACGCTAATAATGGAAACAAAAGACTCAGTATGTGCTGGCCAGTTTAAACTCACTTTTCTAAAGATGCATTTCTGAAGTATATATAGAATGGAAACAAGAAAGTTCAACATTATATATCCATACAACTTATATGTCCATACTCACTTGAGAGTCTCGAATAAGCCCATGCAGATAAACATAGGAAAAGGGAACACTTCCTGTAAACTCAATCCCCATCATGATCATTCGAGCTACCCAAAAGAATAAAATGTCATGTCTGTCGAAACACAGCATAAAGTTAGATCAACTTATAGTGATCAACATACCAAATTTAGAAGCTAAGGATCTTGCATGTCGTAAGATTAGAGTGAATCTACCAAGCGCCTTCATACATTTAAAATAAAGGTGCTGGTCAGGAAGGGATATAACTAGAACCAAATTTTCTTGTTATGGTTCCTTAACTATTTTACCCAATCCACTAAAATTAAAAAAATTCACTAAAATCAGTGAGCATTCTCAACCCCTGATCATTCGCAATTTATAATTCCAGTTTAGATGGAAATTACTTCATAATATGTCTTGCATGAATATACAAAATGAACTGCATTACAATCATATGCAATAAAAGAAAAAAAGATAAAGTCCCATAAAATTTACTTTCTTTAAAGAGGCTCTAGGCATGAAAGTTTTATAACTTATGGCAATCCTAGTCAAGAAAATTCTTTTAAAAGCTTTTAGTTAACAGATTTTCAACCAGCCAACAATGCTGCCAAAGCAAATGATATGGAGAAGCAACTTTTCATAATAATAAGCATGGAAAATGCTTGACATAAAAATAAAGCATTAATTCATGGACAACAGTTTTAAAATAAAGTTATAAAATCTTCTAGATACAGATTTGGAGAAATTGTTGCACCCAAAATAATGCACAAAATCTAGCATAAAAGTACAGACCCTGTCTCGAGGACTGTTGTTGGATAAAACTGCCTGAAATCCTCAGTAGATACATCTGGCCAGCCAAGGGTGCTAAAAGGCCATAATGCACTGAAACAAAAATATAAATGTCATGAACAGAGCATAGTCAACCTTCAATAGTTATCACTCAAGACAGCCGGAGCAGTTTATTGAATAATAGTATCTAAGGGTCAGATGAATTCTTATTGTATAATAATGATACCTAGAAATTTAAACAAGAAGCACAAGATGAACACATAATTTCTAGATACTGTTAAAAATAAATAGGAGCAAATCCTGTTTGCCTGCTATGCTTTGAAAATTATGATATTTTTATCAATTTGATTGTAATTATAAGGACTAGTAAAAACTAAAACAATATTGGATTTGCTTGATTTTGTGGACTCGACCTCTACTTGTGCTGGACTCGCATGAAAAAGTCGAAGCTTCAGGTCATGTTGACACCCAATTGAGCAAAAAGAGTCCAGATTCCAAAATATGGCACCTCATAGTTCATTCATTAATCCAGTCCAAAGATTTTAACACTTGCAAGGAATATTATGTATGGCATGATTCGAAAAATCGGTTACATACATTTAAAAGTTGAAGAAGCTGCGATGGATAACCATCTACAAGGAAATTTTTGAGCTGCCACAATTACTTTGAGCAAAGCTCACAAACAATGTCAGAAACATCAATCAGATGCTTGCTTGATCCCACTAGTTGGTTTTGGTTATTGGGCTTTGAGCTAACTGTTTCTCTATTTATCTTGTTCCGTGACTGAGGCTTCAGAGCTAGCAGGTAGTGTTATGGGCGTGAGCTTAGAGCAAGGCCCGTCGACCTAGTCTAGATCTGACCTTGTTGCTTTCGTTTTTGCCTTTGGACACCTGTAAATGTTGTTGTGTGGAACCATAGAGTAATTTGAGGATTTATTTTAGATCATTACCTTGTGGTACTGTTAACCAATTTTTTTTTTCTTCTTTTCCATAGCACGTGGCAATATCTAGAATAGACAGTTTTGAAACTTTACCACAGCCTCTGTATGTTGGATGGTTATCAGAATTGGTTTGTAATTGTTGTTTAGAAGGTTGTCACCTTGCATGCTCAGGAGGGCGAACCTTATGCATGTGGGCAGTTGCCATGTCCCTTAGCTCATGTCATCAGATCAGGGGCATGACAAATGAACCAAGTGAATCATGAATAGCTAGATTTGGTTGTATCACAATCTCATTTTAGACTCATCTATCTGGCAAAAAACTAAGCTCAAGCCCCATTGAGGCTTGGCTTAAGAATGAGCCAAGCCTGGCAATCCTAGGCTCAAGAAAATAAGTGAAGCTGGTTTGACAGGTGAAGTATAACCTATGACCACCCTACCTGCTGTACAGGTGAAGCATAACGTAGAAGATAAATCTGACCACATAATCCATAATAAAAGAAGATCTAGCCAGAGTGCTAGGGGTTCCATGTTCTGATGTCCATGGCTGGCCTAACAGAAAGGGAAAGACCGAGGAAGAAGAACTATCCTCAACCACTTAGATTTTGTGTAAAATCATTGATCCGGCCAACAGGTCACTTGGTGGGCCTCCAGTGCAGGGAGGTAGCATTTATGTAACGGAGTATGATAAGATCCGATTTCGACCATCTATCAATCAAATACCTAATATCATAATAATAGCTCTTCTAAACTCCTAAACTCGAATGTACAACCCCAAAAACTGAAAAGGCAGCAAATTAAACTGAAAATACAGAAAACCAACTCAAGGATTAACATTTCTTGCACCTAAAGTTCCGCCATTAACAATCAACATGTGGGCTCTAATCTTAAATATACCAACTGGCTAACCAGACTATGATAAAGTCGTCAAGGGATTTTAACAAGAAATTGGCTTTTGGAAACATGATGAATTGTCAGTCCACAGGTAAAATTGAAATGAAAAAAACAAAGAAATTCACACTTAAATAAGTTTTAATAACACATTTTTACTATGCTTCTGTCCACCAAGAATTTATCACTTATGTACTAGACTAGCAACAGAGGATGAATAAAAGTGACTTCACATATCGAGCAACAATTATATGATGCCAAAAGACAACAGTATTGTGAAGATATGCCAACTAGAAGGGTGATCTATGTATATTAGGTGTAAAATGAGGCTAGTGAGACATATACCAAGTTGGAGTGAACTCTATACTCCTAATTATCTAAATAAGTTCACTTTTCATGTGCTAATCTCAATATACCTTAACTCCTAGATGAATGCTAAAACTAGAACTACTCAAAACCTGATAGCATTGGGACAAAAAGATTAGCATTAGCTGAACATGGGTAATTGCAAGATCCATGTTACATGTTTGAAGCTACAGTGTGCTATCTGGAGATCTTCTTGAGTTCATGAAGGTCATATGCAAGCATGAAAATGTAGAAATTAAGAGACAAATCACATGTCAGTTACACCAATATCCAGTATTTAGATAACAGATGACCACAAAAAACTAATCAACTTTGAAACATAAGAGTGGACAAAACAATGACAACTAAAAGCATATTGGCAGGAAATGTTGTAAAGAATTTTCTTTACATACATACATATATCATATAATTAAAAGCAAGACTTGTCGGTAATTTGTTACAGCACAAGAACAAACCTTGAAAACCAAGTGTCCAAAACATCGGGATCTTGATATATTTCAACAGATTTTCCATATTGTTCACGAGCTTTTACAAGTGCTTCTTCTTCACTCCTTGCAACAATGTACTCTTCTTCACAAACCTTACCCACAATATACCAAACTGGGATTCTGTGACCCCACCACAACTGTCTACTTATACACCAATCCTTAATATTTGTCAACCAGTGCTTATATGTCTAGAGTCAACAAACAACATAGAAGATTAACAAGTCAGAAAAGAAAATTGGTCTTCATTGCAATACAATAAGCTTTCTAGATACATCATCAGTAATAATTTAAAGCAGAATATTTTCGTAATAAAGTAAATTGTTTCCATAGCATTACAATATGCTCACTGGGCAAGCATATAGGAAACAGAAAATTTAATTTGTTCTGCTATTAAAACAAACCACCAGAAAAGGCATGCTAAGAGAAATGTACAGTTTCTATTAACTGAATGGAGTATCAGTTTTATGACCAATTATATTAGCAAAACAAGCGAGTACCTTTTCAAACCTCTCAGGAAGAATAGTTAATTGTCCCTTTTCAACTGCATGAAGGGCCTTCTCAGCTAAAGGCTCCATGGAAACAAACCACTGTTTACTGACTAGAGGCTCTATTACCTTAATTAAAAAAGTAAATCAATGTTCATGAACAACTCGGCCAAACCCATAATTTAAAAAAAGGAAACAGAAAAGGTAAAAAAGAAGGGGGCAGAATAATTCCCCACAGACCGATTAAAAATATAGAAAATATGTCTTACTTCACCGCCACGCTGGGATCTGGGAACTCGTAATGTATAAGATTCCTTTTTTACTGCAAGACTTGTCTCTTCAAGATCAGCCCATATTTTCTTTCGAGCCTCAAATCGATCTAGCCCACTGAAATTATGATCATCAACAATTAGAAGGTAAAGTTGTTACACAATATGCTCAATAATCTACAGCGCTTTAAACTGAATACTTACCAATACATCCCAGCAACTTCATTTAGAGTCCCATCTTTATTTATAACATTAAGTATGGGCAGACCAAGCTTTCTAGCGAGATGATAATCATTGTGATCATGCCCTGGGCTTATCTTCAAAACTCCAGTTCCAAATTCTTTATCAACATACTGCATTTTTTCAGTTAAAAAAAGGAGCTAAAAGGTCAACAGAACACCAGGTATAAGTAAATATATACAAATATATTAAATAAAAAAAAAGAAGTGCTATAATGCTATAGTATAAGAATCAAGAAACTGTACAAGGAACATTAAAGATTGTGATCCTAGCACAAAATAATAAATGCTAATGATGATCGACTCAATAACATCTCCACAGAATCAACAGCTTCTCTATATATTACCTAAATGCCCCAAGCAAAAGCTGAATGTTTGCATTTGAAGTCATTCTCACCTCTTCACATTCGTCTTCAATAAAAACCGGCCGACTGGGTCGCTGACCGGGTCGGTACGGGCACACAAAATGGTTCCGGCCCCGGGCTGGAACTGGCCGATACAAGAGCAAATCGGACGAAACCGGACCGGTTCCGTCGGGTTCGGCCAGGACTCGGTGCGAACCGGCACCGAGTCCAGTTTGATCTGCCACAGCGTGCCGCGCGCGTTGTACCCTTTTTGGCCAGTTTGGAACCGGTCCGACCAGTATTCGATACGGTACCGGTTGGGCGATCCTTGATTATTCGTACTAGCAAAACTGTTATTATAAAATATTCTTAATTTATAAATTATTTTTTTATATTTAAAATAATAAGCTTTAAATTTATTATAAAATATAGCAATATTTTATCATATGATTACATTTTAATAATATAATAATAACATAATAAAATGATAATACTGTTACGGGGGAACTCAGCCACCATGCCCCACGTGACCGGCACGCGCGCCCAAGAAGACTACAGCTGCCCCTTGATCCAGTAACCCGACCCCGAGTCGGATATCTTCGGCTTCGCAGCCCGACCCCGAGTCGGCTGCCCCTTGATCCAGCAGTCCGACCCCGAGTCGGATATCTTCGGCTTCGCAGCCCGACCCCGAGTCGGCTGCCCCTTGATCCAGCAATCCGACCCCGAGTCGGCAATCTCTCGACAACGACAGGCTGTTCCCCTGAAGCACGCCGCGACCCTCTGCTCCACTACTCCCTGCAACGGTCGTATCCGGCGCTGCTCCACGATCTCCTGTAACAGCCGTACAAAGCGGAGCTCCACTACGCCCTGTCATGGCCGTACCCAGCGCTGCCCCACGACGCCTGTAACGGCCATGTCAGTGGCAACTCCATCGTGCCACACGATGACCAACCCCCCAGAAGGACCCCCCAGCCTGGTATATATGCTGCTGGGGGGAGAAGGGGGGAGGTAAGCAAGAACTTCCAGTGCATTCTCCTACTGGCTACTATTATCTTTCCTTCTCCTCCAATCTCCTCTGACTTGATCGTCGGAGGGCCCCCACTACCCCAGTGGTGGTGCGAGGCTTGCTTGCAGATTTTCCGGTGGAAAGTGGAGCGCAATCAACACCAACCAAGGCAACCCAAACGGAACCCCGTTCACACCGCTGTGCCAATCGTTCTCGGTTTGGACCACCAGCAACAGTTGGCGCTAGAAGGAGGGCCCGAATCTCAGAGCGATCGTAATGGCACGGCGAGGTGGTCGTGGAGCTTCCAATGCCTCCGGTCGCGGGGCCTCTCGCGCCTCCGGCCGGGAGGCCGCTGCGTCTCCAACACATTCTCAGCAACACTCCACCGTTCCACCCCCCATTCAGATGGTCGAAGCCGCTCAGTTCGACCAGTTAGCCCAGCAGGTTCGCACCCTCGCGGAGGCAGTGCAGAACCTGCAGGGTGTGATGTCTCGGGCACCGCAGCGGGCCCAGGAGCCGCTGCTCCCTGAACGCTCACCTGTCCTCAATCCGCGTTCCTTCCTCTCCCATGGGGAGGAGCACTGGCGCGAGGAAGATTCTCGAGCACGGTCCATTCTGCCGGGACCTTCCCATCGGAGCTGCGCGGGGTACGAGAGGCGGGCCCGGGCGCGTTCCCAGACCCCCCAGTCCTCAAGGAACCCGCGCTCCAGTCGGTCCCCCTCTCGGTGCTCCTTGTCTCCCACCCATCGGTCGCGCTCCCTAGACCGGCGGGTGGACGATCTCCACCGACAACTCCAGGTCCTGAAGGGCCACTCCAAAGATCCCTTCGCCGACTTGGAGATCTCCTCCCAGCCGGCGCTTGCCTCGAGGATCCTGCGGACCCCGAATCCGCCGGGGTTTAAAATGCCGGCGATCGAGCCCTATGACGGGGCGGCGGACCCGCGGGATCACGTCGAGAGTTTCAGGACCCTTATGCTCCTTCACGGAGCATCAGATCCTCTCCTCTGCAAGGCCTTCCCGGCGACCCTCCGTGGCCCGGCAAGGGCGTGGTTCGCCGGCTTGGAGGCTAACTCAATCCAGTCCTTCGACCAGTTTACTCGCCTCTTCATCACCCATTTCGCCGTCAGTAGCCGGCGGCGACTGGTCTCCGACTCCCTCTTTGATGTCCGGCAAAACGAGGGAGAAAGCTTGCGGGATTATCTTACCCGCTTCAACAAGGCTACGCTGGAAGTCCGGAACCTGAGCCAGGAAGTGGCTCTTTCAGCCCTGAAGCGTGGCTTCCGAAAGGGCAGACTCACCTTCTCCCTGGACAAACGCCTGCCGCGGAGCTTCCCGGAGCTGTTGTCCCGGGCGAACCAGTATGCGGACGCCGAGGAGGCGGCCGCCCACCGGAGCAAGGAAGCCGCCGAGATCCCTCCAAAGCTCGGGAAGAAAAGGCGAAAAGAGGCACGCCAGAGGAGGAGCCCGACGCCTCAACGTCGGCGCAGAAGCCTGTCGCCGGCGAGGAACCACGGCGCCCTACGCCCTCGTTCTCCGCCCCGACGTTTCAACCGGTACACTCCTCTCCTGACTCCCCGGGCCCAGATCCTCATGGAAATCAAGGGGCGGGAGGACCTCCCGGTCCCGAGACAGATGAAGAAGATCCCTGGGAGGAGGCCCTCTCGGGCGTACTGTGAGTACCACCGGGACCACGGCCACGACACCGAAGACTGCTTCCAGCTTCGGGACGAGATCGAGGCTCTCATCCGCCGAGGGCGTCTCGGTCGATATGTGAACGACCGACGTCCCCCCGCAGACTCGCGTCCGGCCGACCCGGCCCCTCCGGAGCCTCGGGAGCAGAATCGACCCGTCGCGGGCGTGATCCATACTATCACTGGGGGCTGCCCCCGGCCCGAGAGGAACGCAGGGGGCTCGACTGAAGCATCAGGGGCAGCCGTCGCAAAGAGGCAGAGGGTCGGTAATGTAATCACTTTTTGTGATGAAGATGTAAAGGGGGTTCAGACCCCCCACGATGACGCCATGGTGATCTCCCTCACTATGGCAAACTATGATGTAAGGCGTGTTCTTGTGGATAGTGGAAGCTCAGCTGATATTTTGTTTTACGAGGCCTTCCAAAAGATGAGCTTGTCCAGACAATTGTTGCACAAAACATCCACCCCCCTCATAGGATTCACTGGTGACGCTGTCTCGGCCGAAGGTGTCGTTGAGCTGCCTGTGACTGCGGGCGTTGCACCCGCAGAAGCCACGGTGCGGCTCGGGTTCTTGGTCGTCCGTATTCCCTCGGCCTACAACGCTATCCTCGGACGACCCGGACTGAACGCCCTTCGCGCGGTGGTCTCTACGTACCACTTGCTCATGCGGTTCCCCACGGCGGCCGGGATTGGAGAGGTCCGAGGTGACCAACCGACCGCAAGGCAATGTTTCCTAGCAACTCTCAAAGGGAAGAAGCCCGTAGAAGCCTTAAGCGTCGAGTCCCTCGACGCCAGAGACGAGGTGGCCTTGCGGCACGGGGAGCCGGCCGAAGGTGTGATCGAAGTTCCCCTCGAGGAAGGTCGCCCGGACCGGACGGTCCGGGTCGGCACCAATCTCGACCCGGGAGCTCGGGCTCGGTTGGTGGAATTCCTCCGAGCCAACGCCGATGTATTTGCCTGGTCGGCGGCCGATGTACCTGGGATCGACCCGGAGGTCATTTCTCACGCCCTCAACGTCGACCCAACCCACCGACCAGTAAAGCAGAAGAAGAGACACTGTGCCCCGGATCGGATCCGAGTGGTCGACCAGGAGGTAGACAAGCTCTTGGAGGCAGGATTCATAAGGGAGGTCAGCTACCCCGAATGGCTGGCAAATGTCGTACTTGTCCGGAAGGCGAGCGGAAAGTGGAGGATGTGCGTCGACTACACCGACCTGAACAAGGCATGCCCCAAGGATAGCTTTCCGCTTCCGCGGATAGACCAACTGGTCGACGCGACTTCCGGATATCAGCTGCTGTCTTTCATGGACGCCTTCTCCGGCTACAACCAGATAATGATGGCTCCACAGGACGAGGAGAAAACTGCCTTTATAACAGACCGGGGGCTGTACTGTTACAAGGTAATGCCCTTCGGTCTGAAGAATGCTGGCGCCACTTACCAGCGCCTCGTCAACAAAATCTTCAAAGAGCAAATCGGCCGGAACATGGAGGTGTACGTGGACGATATGCTGGTGAAGAGCCGCCATGCAGACCAGCACATCGCGGATCTGGAGGAGACTTTCGCCACCTTGCGGAAGTTTTGCATGAAGCTGAACCCAGCGAAGTGCGCCTTTGGCGCTTCGGCCGGGAGGTTCCTCGGTTTCATCGTCAACCAGCGGGGGATCGAAGCCAACCCGGACAAAATCAAGGCCATCCAAGATATGTCCCCTCCGACCAAAGTGAAGGAGGTTCAGGAGCTCGCTGGGAGGGTCGCCGCGCTCGGACGATTTGTGGCAAAATCGGCCGAACGCTGCCAACCTTTCTTCAAGGTGTTGAAACGCCCGAAAAACTTCCTCTGGACGGCCGAATGTCAAGCAGCATTCGACCAGCTCAAGGAATACTTGGCGTCTCCTCCCCTGCTGTCCAAGCCGCAAGAAGGGGAGATGCTCTACCTCTATCTGGCGGTCTCCCCAACCGCAGTCAGTGCGGTACTGGTTCGGAAAGAGGCAAAGCTCCAGAAGCCTGTGTACTACATCAGCCGGGTCCTACGGGATGCCGAGACGCGGTATACGAAGGCTGAAAAGATCGCCTTCGCGCTGCTGACCGCGACCAGGAGGCTTCGCCCCTATTTCCAGGCCCATTCTGTCACCCTCTTGACCGATCAACCGCTGCGGCATATCCTCAGCAATCCTGAGAATGCGGGACGGCTGGTGAAGTGGGCAGTAGAACTTGGTGAGTTCGACATCCGCTACCAGCCCCGACCCGCCATCAAGGCCCAGGCGCTCGCGGATTTCCTCGCTGAGTGCACGGTGCAGGAGGCGGAACCTAGGTCGCCGGAAATACCCAGCCTCGACCTCCCGATTTGGACGCTTCACATCGATGGGTCGTCGAACCCCGAAGGTGGAGGGGCCGGGCTGGTCCTCACCAGCCCTGATGGAGTGATAGCCGAGTATGCCTTGAGGTTCGGATTTCCAGTGACCAACAACGAGGCGGAGTACGAGGCCCTAGTCACGGGACTCAAACTCACCAAGGAGCTCGGCATCCGGCGCCTGAAGGTCTTCACCGACTCCCAGCTGGTGGTCGGGCAGGTCCATGGGGAGTTCGAAGCCCGGAACCCGACCATGCAGAATTACGTCCGGAAGGTGCAAGCACTCATTCCCGACCTCGGCAGTGTCGACATCCAGCAGGTCCCAAGAAGTGAAAATGCCAGGGCCGACAGGTTGTCCCGCTTAGTGAGCGCAGACGCGCACAACTTGTCGAGGGCGATCTACCTGGAGACCCTGGATGCCCCGAGCATCGGCGAGGCTGGAGCGGTGATGGCGATTGATCCGGAGCCGTCTTGGATGGACCCGCTTGTCGCCTACCTCGCCGAAGAGATCCTCCCTGAAGACGAAGATCAAGCTCGGCGACTTGTTATGAAGTCCGCCCA
This sequence comes from Phoenix dactylifera, assembly GCF_051530095.1. Classification (NCBI taxonomy): domain Eukaryota; kingdom Viridiplantae; phylum Streptophyta; class Magnoliopsida; order Arecales; family Arecaceae; genus Phoenix; species Phoenix dactylifera. The sequence continues at coordinate 19,792,401 of NC_143190.1, read as the reverse complement.
CTACGTACTCTATGAAGGGAGGCTGTATCGGACCTCGTTCACCGCCCCCCTCTTAAAGTGCCTCCGCCCCTCGGAAGCGGCCTACGTCCTCGGCGAAGTCCACGAAGGCGTTTGCGGATCACACTTGGGGGCTAGGTCCTTGGCGCACAAGATCATGAGGCAAGGCTATTATTGGCCTACCTTGTTGGAGGACTCAAAGGATCATGTACGGAAATGCGACGCCTGCCAGCGCCACGCCAACGTCCAGAGAGTCCCTTCTGTCCCCTTGGCACCAATCACTGCACCCTGGCCCTTCGCCCAGTGGGGAATGGATATCCTCGGACCATTCCCCGTCGCTTCAGCTCAGCGGAAATTTTTGATTGTTGCAATCGACTACTTCACCAAGTGGGTGGAGGCAGAGCCGCTGGCCACTATCACGGAGGCGCAAGTCCGGAAGTTCGTGAAGAAGAACATCATTGTCCGATTTGGGGTACCTCGGGTCCTCATCTCGGATAATGGCCGACAGTTCGACAACAAGCATTTCCGTGACTTCTGCGAGGAGTTCGGGATCGAGCATCGGTTCACATCTGTGTCGCATCCCCAAACCAACGGCGAGGCCGAGGTCACAAATCGGACAATCCTCCAAGGAATCAAAGCGCGAATCGGTCGGACGGGGCAAGCTTGGGTCGAAGAACTCGAGAATGTCCTTTGGGCGTATCGGACCACGCATCGGACCCCTACCGGGGAGACGCCTTTCAGCCTAACCTATGGCACGGAAGCCGTTGTCCCCGTGGAGCTCGGACTCCCCTCACCTCGGGTGGCCGCGCACCGACCCGAGGCCAATTCGGAGCAACTCCGAGGGAACCTGGATCTCTTGGAAGAAGCGAGGGAAATGACGCAGGTTCGGATGGCGATGTATCAGCGGAGGGTGGCCCGATATTACAACTCCAAGGTCCGACCGAAGCTTTTCAGAGTTGGAGATCTGGTGCTAAGGCGAGCTAAAGCATCTCAACCTGCGGAAGGTGGGAAGCTAGCGCCAAATTGGGAAGGCCCGTATAGGGTTCGCTGGGTAAACCGACCTGGCTCCTACCAGTTGGAGGCCCTAGATGGTCGAGAAATTCCAAGGAGCTGGAATTCCGCTAACCTGCGGATGTATTACTAGTAGAACGACAATGCCAGAAAGACAGTTCAAAAATGTATAACACTTTTCATTTCAATAATTTCTGGTTACAATGGCGTGCTCGTGTGATTACAAGAAATTCCCAGAGGGGAATTAGGGTGTAAAGAAAGTAAAGAAGAGGCGGAGACTCCGAGGAGCTGAAGATCTGGGATCCTGAAACCTCCATCCGAAGCGGCTGCAATCCCGCCGGAAGTGGGTGCTTCCAACCGGAGGCGCATCGGCGTCTCACGAAGAAGACGAAGAGCCGGCGCGGATGAAGAAGAAGTGGACGAAGGAGAAGTCCACACTGCTCCTACCCAGAGGCGCCATCCACGCCTCACGAAAAAGACGAGGAGCCGCCGCAGACGAAGCTCCCGCTGCCTCCAGGGGAACGCCACCTCCAAGGGATATTCCGGTCCTCCCCAGTGTTAGGGGAGAGAAGGAATACAAGGGGGAAGAGCATATGGAGGCGCGGTCCCGGATCAAGCACCTGGTGCGGAGCTCAATCGGGAGGCCGAACTTCAAGGAGGGGAGACGTGATCCCGGATGAAACGCCTAGAGCGGAGTTCCGCCGGGGAGAACCTCCTTGTTGATCCCAGATGAAACGGCTAGTTGGCGGAAGTCGCGAAGGGCGCGCCTCCCGTTCCTTCGGTAGGGGTCTCTCAACCATGCGCCGGAGAGGAGGCCCACGATCCATGGCAACCTGAACAGCTCCGGCTTGGCAGGCTGACAGGCTCCATCGCACCTGCACCTATATTTATAGCCAAACTGCGGCCCCCCGGTCGTTCCGATGCCGGTGGCTCCAATAAATGCGGGCGCATTGAATCCGGAGCCGATCCGGCTCTCGAGGCGTATCTTCCCGCGATTTTCTAAGCGTCATTCTCCTTAATCGCATTCTTTGTGCAGGACACTCCGGGTGGCCTGTACCCCTAGGACCACGTATCTCCGCTCGCGCCCCAGGCCGCATCCGCCTCGAAGAATGCGCGTATCGCGGCCGCTTAACTGACACTCCTCGCAAGCAGCAACTGGCGATCCGATTTCCCAGGTAACCCCTTAATTAGCATTTAATGCCCATCTGGTGTTCCCCAGGCGACGCTTGGAGAGGAGGAGAAACACGATCGCAGCTGGCCATGGAGAAATCCCGTCGGGCGGCAAGCGACAGGCGCACGACCAGCGAGCGGAATTTCCCGAGGCTCGGCCCTCGGATGCCAGGCTAACCCGATGATCATCCCGGGAGCAGACTAGCCTGAAGCCCCGACCGGTCGCCTCGGCTTGCGCCAGCCTTGGCCGACCAACGAGCGGAATTTTCCGAGGCTCGGCCCTCGGATGCCAGGCTAACCCGATGATCATCCCGGGAGCAGACTAGCCTGAAGCCCCGACCGGTCGCCTCGGCTTGCGCCAGCCTTGGCCGACCAACGAGCGGAATTTCCCGAGGCTCGGCCCTCGGATGCCAGGCTAACCCGATGATCATCCCGGGAGCAGACTAGCCTGAAGCCCCGACCGGTCGCCTCGGCTTGCGCCAGCCTTGGCCGACCAACGAGCGGAATTTCCTGAGGCCTGACAACCCTCAGATGCCAGGCTAACCCGATGATCATCCCGGGAGCAGACTAGCCTGAAGCCCCGACCGGTCGCCTCGGCTTGCGCCAGCCTTGGCCGACCAACAAGCGGAATTTCCCGAGGCTCGGCCCTCGGATGCCAGGCTAACCCGATGATCATCCCGGGAGCAGACTAGCCTGAAGCCCCGACCGGTCGCCTCGGCTTGCGCCAGCCTTGGCCGACCAACGAGCGGAATTTCCCGAGGCTCGGCCCTTGGATGCCAGGCTAACCCGATGATCATCCCGGGAGCAGACTAGCCTGAAGCCTCGACCGGTCGCCTCGGCTTGCGCCAGCCTTGGCCGACCAACGAGCGGAATTTCCCGAGGCTCGGCCCTCGGATGCCAGGCTAACCCGATGATCATCCCGGGAGCAGACTAGCCTGAAGCCCCGACCGGTCGCCTCGGCTTGCGCCAGCCTTGGCCGACCAACGAGCGGAATCTCCCGAGGCTCGGCCCTCGGATGCCAGGCTAACCCGATGATCATCCCGGGAGCAGACTAGCCTGAAGCCCCGACCGGTCGCCTCGGTTTGCGCCAGCCTTGGCCGACCAACGAGCGAAATTTCCTGAGGCCTAACCCTCGGATGCCTGGCTTAGCGCCGGAAGAATTTCCTGAGGCCTAACCCTCGGATGCCTGGCTTAGCGCCGGAAGAATTTCCTGAGGCCTAACCCTCGGATGCCTGGCTTAGCGCCGGAAGAATTTCCTGAGGCCTAACCCTCGGATGCCTGGCTTAGCGCCGGAAGAATTTCCTGAGGCCTAACCCTCGGATGCCTGGCTTAGCGCCGGAAGAATTTCCTGAGGCCTAACCCTCGGATGCCTGGCTTAGCGCCGGAAGAATTTCCTGAGGCCTGACCCTCGGATGCCTGGTTTAGCGCCGGAAGAATTTCCTGAGGCCTGACCCTCGGACGCCTGGCGTAGTGCCGGAAGAATTTTCTGAGGCCTAACCCTCAGATACCTGGCCTAGCGCCAGAAGAATTTCAAGAGTCGGGAGTCAGCGAGACGCTACCAAGAGTTAAAAAGAAGAAGGACGAAAGTGACATGAAGAAACTCTATTTGCATTAACTTTCATTGTTTCAGGGCCGAGACCCATACAACTTGGCAAAACGCCAACACACAAAGAAAAGAACAAAAATACAGAAGGTCAGCTTGGAGGAACCCCCGGGTCGGGAACGTCGGGCACGTCCGCAGGGGGTAGGGAGACGGTTGGAGAAGCAGCAGGCAATGGCGCCGGAGGGGAGTCGAGAAGGGAGATCCCACTCAGGTCAATTTCGGGGTACTTAGCCGACACCCTTGTCAGGCCTTCCTCGAAGCCTAAGACAAAGGAGTCGGACCCCGCGTCCGACATGTCACGGACGAACTCGTCGGACTGACGATAGGCCTGTACCGCCTCCGACATATCACGGGTGAACTCGGCGGACTGACGATAAGCCTGTACCGCCTGACGCCCGATCTCCGCACTCTTCTCGGCCAGCGCCGCCTCTGCCCGCTCCATAATCTGAGCCTTCGCCTCCAAGACCTTCGCCACAATCCGGTCATCCGCCTCGGAGGAGACCCTCAGCAGATCAGCCTGAGCCTCCTTGTGCTTCGCCTCGGCAGCAATGCGAGCAGCCTCAGCCTCCTCCAGGCGCGAATGAAGCTCCTGGTCGCTCGCGCCCCAAAGGCGAATCGACGCCATTAAGGAAGGATGTCCGCCGAAATCCTCAGACTGCCAGGTCAGCAACAACCGCCATACACCATAAAGAAGGCGGGGAGCTCGAAGCGCGCGCGCCTCTCCGAGGGATGGCGGCAATCTCGAAGCATCACTTCCTTCACCCGTTCCCCTTCTGGTTCCAGGCTCGAAAGTGGGGGGCTACTGTTACGGGGGAACTCAGCCACCATGCCCCACGTGACCGGCACGCGCGCCCAAGAAGACTACAGCTGCCCCTTGATCCAGTAACCCGACCCCGAGTCGGATATCTTCGGCTTCGCAGCCCGACCCCGAGTCAGCTGCCCCTTGATCCAGTAACCCGACCCCGAGTCGGATATCTTCGGCTTCGCAGCCCGACCCCGAGTCGGCTGCCCCTTGATCCAGCAGTCCGACCCCGAGTCGGATATCTTCAGCTTCGCAGCCCGACCCCGAGTCGGCTGCCCCTTGATCCAGCAATCCGACCCCGAGTCGGCAATCTCTCGACAACGACAGGCTGTTCCCCTGAAGCACGCCGCGACCCTCTGCTCCACTACTCCCTGCAACGGTCGTATCCGGCGCTGCTCCACGATCTCCTGTAACAGCCGTACAAAGCGGAGCTCCACTACGCCCTGTCATGGCCGTACCCAGCGCTGCCCCACGACGCCCTGTAACGGCCATGTCAGTGGCAACTCCATCGTGCCACACGATGACCAACCCCCCAGAAGGACCCCCCAGCCTGGTATATATGCTGCTGGGGGGAGAAGAGGGGAGGTAAGCAAGAACTTCCAGTGCATTCTCCTACTGGCTACTATTATCTTTCCTTCTCCTCTAATCTCCTCTGACTTGATCGTCGGAGGGCCCCCACTACCCCAGTGGTGGTGCGAGGCTTGCTTGCAGGTTTTCCGGTGGAAAGTGGAGCGCAATCAACACCAACCAAGGCAACCCAAACGGAACCCCGTTCACACCGCTGTGCCAATCGTTCTCGGTTTGGACCACCAGCAACAAATACTATTTTGGTATATATAATAGTATTATACTATAATATTGTTATTTTTTTATAATATAGCAATATTACATAATATAATATGATTATTATAGTAGAATAATATTGATGACAATTATATTATATTGTATTGTGCATGAAAATTTGTTATTATGAAATGTTGTTAACTTATAAATTATTCTTGAATTAACTTTTAAAAAATCCTGGTGGCATGACTTGAATCCAGGTCTCTTATGAAAAGATAGCTTGCCAACACATCTCAAGTAGAGCTTTTGTCCAAAAGCTACAAATTGGAGCTTTTCCCAATGAGACCTTTTTCAATTTTTGAAGGAGCTAGAAGCTGTTTCAAAATTTTTACCAAATGTCTCAAAATCACCTAAAAAACTCCAAGGAATGCTTTTTAGCCATGCGAAACAAGGCCATAGTCATATATAGTTCATAAAAAGCACATCAACGAAAATCATAGCGAAAAATAGTAATCTTGCAATAATGAAATAACTGATTTAATTATTCTATTTTTACTTTATTTTTTTTTCTATTTATTGATATATTTAGAACTTCTTAGAAACATAACATGTTATAGCACAAATTATTATCCAAAGGAACGTGTCATAAATGGACTCGATTTCTTCCTCTCTTTAACAATATATTTTCTTTTACTTAAACAAATATTAGTTAGAAAAATTAATTCCTTCAATAAATCAACGAATAAGGCAGCTTGAAACAAAGGAGGTCCCTACAGGCACTCACCTAGGCATTTGGGCAATTGCTTCTCCTGATGGCCTAGAAAGAGCTAGGCACCTAAGCAATTGTGCTGCCCAAGCAGCAAGGCAGACACCTCCGAACCCTGGTGAACGTGGGACCAACGCTCTTCAAAACTACTAGAGGCAACAACAAATAATTTCATAGATGTAACGTAGCATGAATTTTATCAATTTTACGTTAAGAAAACAAGCCCCATGGTAATCTTTTTGATAGAATCATAGCCATCCACAAAGAACTTGTGTCTTCTTAATTAACTCACATGCATTCCATGTGTTTCACGTATCTTCATTGCCCAAGGCCCCAAGGCAAGAAAGATGACCTTCCTAAATACCTCCAAGGCTTCCACCGGGATGATTGAAGGCAGTTGCTTTCCTCCCTTTTCATGCTTTGTTCTGAAAGATACTTAACCAACTTTGAAACAATGATGAACAATTTGTAATCTTAAAAGGATTCCTAACTGGCCTACAATGACAATAAACGTAAAACTCTAGATAGTTCATAAGTCAACTTTAAACAGATCTCGTAACCTAAAACTCCATTATCAAAAACTTCCTAGATATATACCCACTTTAGACTTACCTAGAAAATAAAATAGAAAAGATACAATAAAATAGAAAACTGAACGACATTTTTCCTTCTCCATCACATATCTTCCTGGTCCACTTTTACTTTTTAAAATCTAAAGCCCGGCCTATTTTATCTTGCCCTCTCTATTTGTGAAGGCAAAGGATAGAATGCAGAGAAAAGATTCCAGTGGAAAAAGGAGGAATATTGATATTATGGCATTTCATACTGTTAGGAAGGAAATTGGCTTAACTAGGAGAGATGGAAAACATGATTATAAGTAGAACCTGCATTTATATGGTTGAAATCAGAAATAGACAGGAAAAGATAAGACAACATCCTTACTCTGTCAGAGATAATAGGAACATGCCTGCCAAATGTCAAAGGTACAATGGCCAGCTTGCCTATATACTTTGAATAACGTTCATCCTGAAACACAATGAGAAAAGCATATAATTAAGAGACTGTTCAAATTTCAAAGTGAAAAATTATTTACGTGAAACATATACAGAGAAATAAATGATCTTTAAAACTAAAGAGTCTTTTATGAAATTAGATAAGAAACAAGATAAAATGCCCACATAAGTATCTTGCTTGAATAGGAAAACAAAGGATTTTAAATACAGAAAAACATAATAATCAAAAAGCACCAATAAGTTAGGGATAATCAGATGACAAAGGCAATAATGAAAAAACAAGATACAATGATTTCTAGGAAGGTTGCTGTAGGAACAAATGTGAGCAATCAATTCCATACCGTGCAAAAAGTGGAATTCCCTGTCAAAACTAGGCTACTGCTTGAGACAAGATAACCACATTACCTCAGGATGCACTGCAATCGCTGTATCACCAAATAATGTTTCAGGACGAGTGGTAGCTATTGTTAAATAGTCACTCCTACAGCAGAAAATAAAGAAACATGAATACCAAAATCAGTTTAGAAATAAAATATACCTATACTATATTACAAAAAGGGAGTTTTGAAACCGAAGTATATTTCCTTTCTGATCCTGCTTGTCACTTTTTCTCCCCCAAAGGTCCTCCACCTAATTCTAAAATACCCAAAACATTGATCCTTTCTTATGTCAATTGTATTCCTTTTTGTAATACCGTGACATGAAATTTACTTTCTATATATCAAAGGAACCTCACTTTCCATTCCTTCTCCAATCAAATTTAAAACTGACTTAAGAGTATCCTCAATCAAAAAGGTGACTTAGCGAAATCCATGTCTGTTTGAGCATCTAAAAGATCTTCCATGTTTACTAAATAACTTTTCTCTAATAACAATCCATCTAAAATCATATTTTCTATTTTATTTCTACTTAATATTATCTATTCTCTAATGTGCATTACATGTGCCCATTTGCTAGTTACAAGTAATACTCAAAAAGCATAGCCATGATAGATTTTAGATGCATCTAAATTTGAAAGAAACCCCATCACAATGTCAAAATTAACATGCAACTGATCAATGCTAATAACAGAAAAAAATGTGTTAAAAATTTTAGTAATTTTATAATTTTATTATTACCGTAGTGCAAAAGAACTACAAGAATAGCAGCCAATTTCAATCTCAAACTATAAAATTCACAGCTTGATTATAAGATCATAACTGATGCATGAGATAGCAACTTGGGTTAAATATGAGCATAATAACAATTATAATGCAATTGCTGAGAATTATAACCAAGGTCCGCCGAACCAGTACCGGAACCCGTACCGGTCGGCGGACGAGTCGGTACCGTACCGGTTCGGTACCGTACTGATACACCGTATGCTTAGGCGTGCCGGTTCGTCAATTTTTTTTGAGTTTTTCAAGTTCAATTAATTGGTAATCAATCTTTTTCAACTTTTTCAATAATTTTAAGTCTAATTTGATGTTTTTTGTTGTTCTTTTTATGTTTTTTGATGTGTTTTGATGTTTAACCTAAATGATACATCTTGTTGTTTTAAAATAATACAAAACATAAAATAATTAGTGAGATATTATATGCTACAAGAAGCAACATGAAATATCCTCAAATCAAGTAATGAGGCAAAAAAATAAAATAATATAATTAATTATATATATTTAAAGTACAAAATACATATCGATCTCTAAAATCTTGTCGAGTGGTGATGCCTCTTATAGATATCGAAATCATTAGCATAGTCAGGAGGCACATCAGCTCAACCCTTCAGCCAAGCGGCCTTGTAGTCTTATATGTTCATCTAATAAGAAACACGCTCCGAATTATAAACACTCTCGGATCTTTTGCCAAAGCTCTGGCTCTAGGAGGTGTCCATTGGCTAATAAAATGGCTGATAAAACGGCTGAGAAGCGGCCCATCCAAAAAATCCGGCAGCAAAATCCAACCCATAATGCTTCGAGCTGCGTATGATAGTAGCCACCGAACATGCCTCGGATGCACCATATCCATATCCATATTTGTATAGGTCATAGGCTTCCTATGGCTGCGAATATTAGGATCAATATACGACTCGAAATCTGATATGTCTACGGATCCTACTTCATATGCGAGATCATCTGCAATTGCATCGTGTCCTCCTGAATAAACTCGAGGAGCTCGTCTTCTATATGCAAACGTATCCTCACGAGCTCCATCAGATCGTGCGCCATGATCCCTATTTTATGCAGCATCCATAAACTGGAGCTCACCGGTGAAACGAAGACTACCCTGCAGCTGTCTCATAAACGGTAATTTCATATCCTCCACTCTCGCTGGCCAGCAGATCCATGATCACTAGAACTGCTGCTCCTGGTCTCTGAATCTGAGTGAACTGGCTCCTCCACTCTTCATTAGAGTTGCAGGTGCTTTTTATTTTTTTTGGTGTACTGGGCAATTGTCTTTTTACCCTTCGTGCCACTCGTTGCCTGCTTACCCTTTGTGTCTCTCTACCTTGCTATATTGGGAGGATGTATATCGCCTCCTTGACCAAGTCGACCGGCGAGCATAGTGGCCTCGTTCAAGCATCTGTCGATCGTATCTCTGAAAGAAAGTCTCGGACAAAGAGTCATGACCGACTCTCCTATGGTTGATCAGTTGGAAGGAAGCATGAAATATTGCTCTTTGCCCAATGCCCTACATCAACCCTAGCCTCGCTGGCGATGAAACTAGCCGGTCATAGAGGTGATCCTCGCTCGTCAAGCTTCGGCTCCTACTGCTGGCCCACAAGCCATCCGATATAAGATCATCCTCATCATCAACGAAAGCACTATGGATCGACTTTGTGTACTTTAGCTTCACTTCTTCCTAAATGCACTTGAGCTTCAACCTCAGATGTAGTGAACATATACAAGGTCGTTGAGGCACTTTTGTGTCAAATGGTTCCTCTACTTGTAGTGTTTGAGGACGAAGGTGGACCAGTTGCGCTCACAGCCACTCGAGGAGACCATCTGAAAAAGGATCCGGATAGCTAGCTGCTTAAAATTTTTCGCAGACAAACCAAAATGAATTCACCATTCAGCTGTAAAAATATTGAAAAAAATTATATATAGGATAGTATCATATTAGTAACCATTTAACACTAGATAAATCTCCTCTTGATGGGTAATATACCTGTATTCATACTTTTCTTACTTACGACAATTGTCAAGACTCCAAAACTATTAGTGCCCTCTCTAAATATTTTGATCTATGAAAAAAACCGTATTGTAATATGTTAATAATTGAAGATCCCAGTTAACTTGTATATTTCACTTAAATTAACCTATCTCTTCTAGACATAGGGTTGCGACTTCTAGATCAGGCTCCATCTTGTAAATCATATTACGTAGAGCGGCCAAAAATTCATTCATATAAATTCCAGCTACGGTGTACGGAAACCTCTGATTCATATAGTATTATGCAGATAGAGTTCGTTAGTCTTAGTAAAATTGTATAAGTACAGGAATAGTCTAATTTTCAATATTCTTGCTTACCTACTAGATGCAAGTTCCTACCCATCTGATAGTTCCACCGTCGCTCAATGATGTCAATGTACTCCTAGGCATACATCGGATCTGCCTCCTTAATCTTAATCTTTGCCCTCTTCATCATATGATATAAGAAGTCCATCTAGGATACCTCTCACTGTTCATGGCCCGAAGCACTTCATATAATGGCTTGATAGCCTTCACTACCGTGGTGGCCCGCTACTAGAATTTCTGCCTCGTTATCAAGTCCTCGACAATGCTCCCTTTAGTGTCGGCCTTCGCAGCTCGCAGAACCGAAGCTCGACTCGTAGTATGACCCAAATCAAGCCCTATACCCAGCCACCTCATTCTACTGCCACTGATTATCCAGACTCGCCAGAATGACAGCCTAAATATGTGCCTCCCCGTCATCTAGAGCGAACGCCTCCTCTAACTCTATGTAGTGATAGAAAAGTAGCTGCTCGGCTGTCCATCTCTACATTCTTGGAATCTTCTTCCTCGTTGCTCTGAAATCAATGAAGTATTTATTGATCAGCTAGCGAACCTCCAGTGGGCATTTTCGACATATGGATACATCGGGATAATTACCAGCTAAGTATCCTTCAACCTAGTTACCCCTCATCCCTTGAAATCTATGTTGCACTAATTGCACTTTCAATGGTGCCGACCCAAAAGCATTTGCCCATGATCCCACCAATGTCGTACTCTGACTTCTTTTTCTTTGATAGTTCTATTTCTACAAGTTTATCAAGTACGTCAGTTTATCAATTAATTAAAAATAGTAAAATTTGGTTACAATGAAAACATTTTCTTATCTCAAAAAATACATTTGATTTATCTAATACATAATACTAATTTTTCTTATTTTTATTCATTTATATATTTTTAATAATTTTTAAATTTAAAAATATGTTTAAATATCATAAATTCGAAAAAATATGTTTTCTACTTCAAAAAATCCTTCTAAACTATGTAATATGTGCTACTAACTTTTTATAATTTTGGTATTAATTATATATTTTTAATTATTTTTAAAATTTAAAAATAATTTTTAAATATAAATATTTTAAAAAATTAATTTTTAACTCAAATCTATATAGAACCCAACAACGGATGCTACATATATTTTTCTAGGCCCGTGGGAATGTATCAAAGGCTACTTATTTTTTTGCAAATTTAGGAGTAGGCCACTATGCGCATGATTGCATCAAAACTAGAATAAATAAAAACCAAATTTTGCTGGAGAGTAGCTTGCATGCCCCTAAATATGCTTTTGGTTTTACATATTTTTTAAAAATTTTACTTTTTTATATTTTTTATTTTTGATTCAAAAAATATATTTTTAATTTTTAAAATATCCAAAAAAAATTATGTAATTGTATAAATTATCCATAGATCTACGACATATAATAAAATCAAGCCCAAATCAAAAATTTTGGCATGATCTTTCCTAATTTTGCAAATTTCGAGCTATTTTTTCAAACCCAAAAAAAATAGAGGGTGAGATAAGAGAGAGAAAGCACACCTTAGGCTTGGATCTTCCTTCAATCGCGTTGAATCGGTGTGATTTCGCAAATTGGGAGAAAGGAGGAGTCGTTTAAGCCTTAAGACACTAAATGAAACAGAGAAGGTGTTGGAAAGGGGGAGGGGGCAAGTTCTTTTAATAGAAGGAAAGGGGGAGGGCGGCCGGTTCCGAACCGGATCGACTCGGTGCGAACTAGATGGTTCGCACCGAGTTCGAACGGAACCGACCAATTCGACCCTTTCCAGCTGATTCCGATCGATTCAAAACCTGTTCCGACCGGTTCGACGCTGGAATCAATTTTAATGGACAAACCGACCTGGTTCCCCACCAGGTTGGCTCAGTATGGGCCTAATCGGACAGTTCGGTCCGGTTTGGCCTACCTTGATTGTAACCTTCAAATTTTGTTTAAATTATCATAATAGTACTGAAAAATGCCATTATTCACAAATAAAGGCATCATATTAGAAGATCACCTTGAACCACCAGCAACACGATACTTGATGTAAAACAAAGTACCAGGCTCTTCAGAATACTCGACTTCCTGAAAAAGAACAATATCCAAAACGTATCGTGGGTAAGACTACACTGAACAATAAAATCTCAGACACCAACCCTATCAAAAAAATAGGGTATGCTTTTAGTGACTTTTAGACAAGAAAAAACTGCAACCAATCAAACAAGTATTCCTGAAAAACACTGGAAAAATCTGCAAAAGATTGCACGTGCACTACCTATAGAGACATAATCACAGGTCCGCCATAGGTATCGGGACAGCATCAAGGTTGACAATAGATACAAATTTCATGCACATCATTGGAGCAGCATTAGATGAAAGGTCAAGGAAAGCTTAGTAAGGCTCAGCAATTTGTCAGAAAATTTTTACACAACCTAAGCAAACAGCACAAAAATTAGACTAACTGCTTTACTGAAATGAAAAGTTATAAGAATATGTGAACAGCATGCATTGCCATTCCAGGAGTTGTCATTTTAAAATAAAAAAGAAAGTGAAGAAATTATTTAGTATCCCATATCAGCAAATTAATCTTTCAGGTTAATCAGTAGAATCATCACTAATATTTTCCCACCTACTAAATGTATGATTCCAACACACCTTATCTCCAGTTGGAAAGATAATGACTATTCTTAAAAAGCATTCAGTTAGTAAGGAGCATCAGTATCAGAAAACAGCTGATTTACCAAAACTCAGAAGTTGACATACCAAGTCGGAAACTGCAGTCTGAAGACTGGGGGACCAGTTGACCATGTAAGATCCTGAACAATATATTACATAATTTAACTCACTCATGCTTATTTGAAACAAAACTTAATCACCAGGGTCAGCAAGTGAAATATTATATATAATAAGATCAGAAACGAGGAAAAAGAACAGGAAAGGTTCTTCTTATATTCTTATATACCAAAAGAAATCAAATTGATAATTTAAAACCTAGAGTACATGACTAAGCAGAGAAGAATAAAGGGAAACTTAAGCAGGTCCATCATTTAGAAAGTAAAACTACAACAGAAAGTTATTAAGGTTGGAAACTTATCAAAAGTCAAATCATTTTTAAGTTTTATAAAATGCTGCATATAGATCAATTTCAAAAAACCTTATCTTTCTCATATAAAGTTTACTGGTAGAATTGCATCGGGTATAGTCAAAGATTATATAGTGTGTACCATGTGCTGGACTTTGAGCTAACAAATTAATAAAATTAATGAAGCACAAAAAGCCATCTGATAAAATTGCAAAATTATTAGTAGGTAGCATAAAAATGCTGGTCTTTAGAACTGATTAATTTGAGTGATTTTATATTTGCACTGTAGGATTCACAAGAATTAATTGCAATGTTTTAAAAGCCTATAGGCAGTCGAGAAGAAGCCAGGAGCCTCCTAGCACTAGACACCAGGCAGGAAGGAAAGATATAAAAAAAAACATGTATTTCCAAAAGGTGAAAAATAACATGTCAAAGAAGATACAATAAGCCACCAAGGTGGTAGCTCAGTTGGAACGGGGCACTTACTCCCAACCAAGCGGTTCCAGGTTCGAAATGCGCGGGCATCGATTAAATTTGAGGACCGGATGCCTCACGCCTGGACGCGGGGTCTGGGAGCGCTACTGGTCGGCTGATACCAAGGTGGCGCCAGGATGACGTACTCGCCCAATGTGGTGGGGAAGGGATGAGTAAACATGGGTGCCCCCTATTCCTGAGTCATGATGATGGGTAGGGGGTGCTCTCTCCCTGAATCGGACATGTCCTGGTGGTAGTGTGGGGTTGCTACGCGGGGGTGGTTCGCCTCCCCCACCCCTCACCCTTTTATTCAGCAAAAAAAAAAAAAAGAAGATACAATAAGGAAATGAGGTGTATAAACCTCGGTAACCAGAAAAAGGTTTGGAGATCTAAATGTAATCATGTTCATTAGTTATTGCAAGAGTCATACTACAACTGTTGAAAAGAAAGAAAAGTAAGACATGATGAAAAAAGAAACAGTTTTATAAATAGCATCTTGGGTTAGGATGTCAAAATGTTGCTAGCGAAACATCAACATGAACTGAATCTACTCAGAGTTTGAACTTAACAAATACAGAAAGTAATCTAAAGTTACTTAATGTAAGGATAACTAAGTGTTCCCTAACAGAGAGAGTACAACAATAAAGAATTTTACAAGCGAAATGCTTCTTGGAACCACTCCATTATGTTGTCCTAATGTGTCCATTTTTCGTGGATGATACCTCACCCTTATAAATTTGGGATTATACCAGCTCCAATAAATTTGGGATGCAGACACAACCACAAAGACCTTCACAGTCCACCTAGACATTGTCAACACATTCCTTTATGACCTACCAACCCAGCCTTCTGAGTTCCTAGAAAATTGCCCCCTTGAACATTATAAAATATATCCCAAATTTCAGGGTAAAAAAATCACATGCTCTCCTTATTACAAAACAACATTGATTTCCTTAAATGGTCTTGAGTCACAAGACAGCTATAAAATCTATGCATAAATAAAGGGAAAACAAGAAAGACATCAGATATCATTGCCATCAAGATTCCTCTCATCATAAACTTCCATTCCACAAAACAAAGAAGGCTGTAGTTCCTAGCTCTTCCAACTCAACAAAGTATACCTTATCTAATAATAAAAGAAGCCTACTTGAGGACTGGAACTAGCAAGTTCAATAGAAACTTTCTAAGAAACTATTACAAGGCAATTTTGCAGTCAAGAAAGTTACAGTTCTCATGTCTTTACCTTGATAAATAAGTCCATTTTCATGAAGCCTTATGAATGCCTCAACCACCGCTTCTGCAGACGGTAAAATAAAAAAAAATCAGAAAAATGTAAATAGACTTGTTTCTGTAAATTTCAAAAAAGATCCCAAATGTTATTTTAAATTAGAATTTTGAGGAAAATTTAGGCATATTGCTTCTATTAGTTATATCCATAAACATAATATAGGTCAAGGTCTACACAAAAGGAGGCCAAAGTCCCCATAAAATAAAGTAGAACACTTAGCATGACACATCTTTAACAATTCACATCCTTGACAAGCTAAGACCATAGCATAATAAATCTTATGAAGCAAGTTTTCTAAATGCCTGCTGAGAGAACAAGAATTGCTACTGCACATAAAAAGGCACACGAGCCAGGAAGCACCAAAGTAAATGAGGAATGGTTATCAAGAAGGTGTGATGCTAATGACTTGGCAATTCATGTTAAGCTATGTAGATCTGATAAAACTGCAAAATGCATGGTTGGCAACCATAAAGGTGGCACTAGCAAGAAATGCATTGTTCAAGCAAAGCATGTATCCTAGATGTAAGACAAATACAAATATATACAAAATTCACCAAAAGTCAGCAGGGGTCTGCCGAACCGGGCCGAACCGTCCGGTTCGGGCAGTGCTAAACTGACCTAATGCAAAACTGCGTCGGTTCACCTAATACATTCGGTTCTGGCCCCGTACTAGCCGAAACCGGTCCATTATCGACCGGAACAGGCCTGTAAGTATCCGAACCGGCCCGAACCGAGTCAACCTGGTGTCGAACCGAGCCAACCTAGTGTTGAACCGAGTTGACACTGTGGAAGCATCAGGTGTTAATTAGGAAGGCCTCATTTTGAAAGCGGCGGCTCTCTCTCCACCTCTTTCACTTTCCAAATACTCCAAAAATAACATTGATTCAGGCTATCAAAAAGAAGATCCAAGTCTAAATAAAGTGTGCTTCCTCTGCCCTAGCTCATTTGCTCTTTTTTTATAGAGGACTTGAAAAAATAGCTCAAAAATTGCAAAATAAGAAAACATCATACCAAATTTTTTGATTTGGGATTGAATTTTTATAAGTTGTAGATCTATGGACGATCTACATGCTGACATAAAAATTTTTAATTTTTAAATTATATAAAATTTTTAAAAATTAAAAAATATATTCTTGGATTAAAAAATAATT
Source organism: Phoenix dactylifera (assembly GCF_051530095.1). Taxonomy (NCBI): domain Eukaryota; kingdom Viridiplantae; phylum Streptophyta; class Magnoliopsida; order Arecales; family Arecaceae; genus Phoenix; species Phoenix dactylifera. The sequence continues at coordinate 19,775,777 of NC_143190.1, read as the reverse complement.
TTTTAAAATAAATAAAAATTAAAAAAAATATAAAATCAGAAACGTATTTAGAGGCATGAAAGCGACTCTTCATAAAAATTTGATGTCCATTTATTCAAGTTTTGATGCGTTCATGCGCATAGTGGACTAGGCCTAAATTTGAAAAAAAATAAAAAAATAAGTAGCCTTTCAGCCATGCACGAGAACCTAGAAAAATATATGTAACATCCATTGTTGGATTCTATATGGATCTGAGCTGAAATTAATTTTTTAAAATATTAATATTTAAAAATTATTTTTAAATTTAAAAAATAACTAAAAATATATAAATAATACCACAAATTACGAAAAATTAGTATTACGTATTATATAATTCAGAAGTAATTTCTGAGGTAGAAATCATATTTTTTGAATTTATGATAATATAACATATTTTTAAATTTAAAAATTATTAAAAATATATAAATAAATAAAATAATAAAAAATAGGGTTATTAATAGATAAGTCCTATTTATTTTCTAAGATAAAAAAATCATCTTTTTCGTAAATTAATTTTACTATTTTTAAATAATTGATAAACTGACGTATTTAATAAACCTGTAGGAATGAAGCCATCAAGAAAAAAGAACCTAGAGCATAACAATGGTTAGGATCATGAGCAAATGCTCTCAGGCCAGCACCATTGGAAGTGCAATTGGTGCAACACAGAGTTCAAGAGAGGAGGGATAACTAGGTTGAAGCAGTACTTAGCTGGTGGTTATCCCGACGTATCTATGTGTTGGAAATGCCGATAGAAGGTTCGGCAGCCGATAAACAAGCACTTCGCTGATTTCAGAGCAGCGAAAAGGAGAGGGTTACCAAGAAGAAGGCAGAGGTGAATCGTCGAGCGGCAGAACGATCTATTACTCTAGGGAGTCAAATGAAGCGTCCGCTCTAGATGACGAAGAGGCACAGATCCAAGCATCCATGCAGGCAAGTCTGGATAATCAGTGGCAGCAGGATGAGGTGGCCACAGGCAGCCTATGACCCATATGGATACAGATATAGATATAGTGCATCTGAGGTATCTTCCGATGGCTACTATCCTATGCAACCCGGAGCATCTTACGTGTCGAATTTTACGTCCGGCATAATCAGATGAGCCCCTCCACAGTCGTACTATCAGCCAGAGGACACCCAGAGCCAGAGCTTCGACGAGCGATCCGAGAGTGCTTATAACCCAGCGTGCGTTTCTTATGGACTAAACGTATAAGACTACAACGCCGCTTGATTAAAGGAGTGGGCTAGCATGTCTCCTGACTATGCAGATCAGGATATCTACGAGAGGCATCGCCACTTGAACCAATTTTAGATATCGGTATGTATGTTGGAATTTAAATATATGTAATTGATTATATTACTTTTAAATTTTCACGTCGCTACTTGATTTGAGAATATTTTATGTTGTTCATTTTATGATTTGTATCATTTTAAAGTAATAAGATGCATCATCTCAATTAAATCGGGATCATAGAAACATCAAAAAACATCAAAAAAATAAAAAAAACATCAAATTAGACTTAAAATTATTGAAAAAGTAAAAAAAAAGTGATTACCAATTAAAAATTCTTGAAAACTCCAAAAACGGTGCCAAACCAGTACCGAACCGGTACCGAACCGTACCGACCATCGACCTGTACGGGTTCTAATACTGGTTCGATGGACCTTGGTCTCAGCACTATCAAAGATTAATGAACAGAAGTTGATGTGCTTGGCATCTTGTAGGTACAGTAGTAATGGTAGAAATGTAGGAAAAGATACAACTAGTAGTCTAGTAGATACTACAGAAGCCAAGGATTCTTGGCATAGTCAGATACGCATTGCTAGTCTCCTTGAAATCGGCACAGGATTATTCATGGAGTGCTAATTTTAGCATCCAAATGTACAAGGGTTGAGTGAGGATAAAAATAGACTGCAAACATATTCAGAAAGCAACAGTGTTTCTTGTTAAGAAATGCAAAACATAACCACAAAACATTGACTAGCAAGCGTAAGAATCAACCTGCAATCATTACTTAGCCTACAAACTCTACTGATGTGAAATTGGTGGCCCACGGGTCGGATTATTCATGGAGTGCTAATTTTACCATCCAAATGTACAAGTGTTGAGTGAGGATAAAAATAGATTGAAAACATATTCAGAAAGCAATAGTGTTCTTGGTAAGAAATGCAAAACATATACACAAAAGTACAAAACATTGATTAGCAAGCGTAAGAAAATCAACCTGCAATCATAACCTAACCTACAAACTCTACTGATTTGAAATTGGTGGCCCACGGGCTAGCAAAGTAAACCAAGGATTTCTATTTATAGTGGCACAAAAAGATGTATAACATTCCATGAACCATATATTAGAGGATGAAAGGTTGCACCACCCCGAACCATCCGGTTCGAGGGATACTCAATCGTACCGGAGGCGGACTAACACAGTTTTGCCCCTCTTTTCAAAAAACTGGCGAGGGAAGGGGAGAGGGAGAACAAGAGAGATTAAGAGAGACAAAGGGAGGGAGGAAGGGAGAGGGAGGGGAGGAAGGTGGGAGAGAGAGGTAAGAAGGCGGCAAAGAGCAAGAGAGACAGAGGGAGGGGGAAGAGAGGGCTTTCGAAGCCTTCCGGCTTTAAAGTAGGGGCAGAGCCCCTGTTTAGAAAATAAGTAGAGGCTTCAGCCCCTTTTCTAAAAAAAAAATAATAAGTGGTCGGCAACTGAAAGAGGGCTTCGAAAGTCCTCCCCCACCTCTCTCACTCTCCACCGCCCTCTCCCTCTCTCTCCCTCCCTTCTACCCCCCTCTCCCTTAGTCCCTCCCTCCATCTCTCTCTTCCACTCGCTCTCCTTCACCCTCTCCCCCTCCCTCTACCTCTCTCTCTCCGCCGACCTCTCCCATTCTCTCCCTCCCTCCCTCCCTCTCTCTTTTTTCCTCTCTCCTCCCTCTCCCCCTCCCTTGCTAGTTCTCCTTTGTTCGTATGCGCCGGAACGGCACAGCACAGCACAGTACCGTAATGTACCGCCAGCCTACCAGCACAAGTGCTAGGTCCAGTACTGCGGACCTTATGGTAGAGCCACATTGTAATATCTATAAAATTGCATCCCCTTGATGCATGGGTAGGTGACCTTCAAAACAAATAATTTTTCATTCTTCCAAGATTCAAAGTGTTGTATCTATTGATTAATGACATAAATCCTCAATTTTGGTTCCCCGTGATCTATTTGCACTGCCAGGATCAAGACTCCAATCCTAACAATAGGAACCTAGCTTAAGTCTCACACATGCAACAAAGAGAGAGGAGAGACGGACAAACGGACAGAAAGGAAAAGAGGGTTGGATCCTCAAAGCACACATATCAGAAGACATGCATTAGAAAAATACGTGTTTTAATATTATTCTTAGAAAATATATACCTCTTAAATAATTTTATGGTGCATTTGACAAGCTTTATGATTATTACTGCAAAAAGCGTTAGTAAATAAAAGGGCCCCCTATTGCACATGCAACCAATTCATCATTTATGTATATGGAATTATGTATAAGGCAACAAGATGCAGCATTCACTTTTCTTTTAAACAGAATCAAATAATCACATAAACTTCTAAGGAAATATCATCCTTTTCCTATTTCCTTCAGTCCTTTGTTTATATCTTTCTGTGTTTTCTTCAAATTGTTCTTTATTTTTCTATTTCATATTTTTTCTCCCCTTTTGCTGTATTTCTCTTTAGAAGCCAACAACAAGAATCAGATCTGATCAGATCTATTGATATGTTATTAGATCTGAACCATCAGTTTTCTCAGAAACATTTTCATACAAAGACAATTTGCTGCAGGCTTTGTTCCAAATGGATTGTTTGTTGATCTTTGAATGGACAGCAAGGCCTTAAATCCACTCCTAAGCACTTGCAGACTTCCTTATTCCCTAACTCCACCCTAGTTTCAAGCTCTTAGATTATTCACAGCATCCACTACCAATTTGCATGGAAATTTCTACTTTCTCAGTTTAATTTTGATCAACTCTCAAATCTCAACCCAAAATTCCAGCAATCCGCATGTCTCAATCCCATCATAAACCATAAAACCTTTTCTTCCAGAGCTTGTCCTACTTCACACTCGTGCCATTATCTAGAAAGAGAGAATGCATAGGGGGAGGGGCTGACGGGAGGGAGAAAGGGGGCGGGGAGGGAGAGACTTATGGCCTCATAAAGATTATTACTTCAGGAAAAAATAGTTGATAAAGGGTCTACGGCACAAACAATCCACTCTATGTATGTGGGATTATTAGAAGGAAATAAGGTGCTGCATCCACTTTTTCTTTAAAAAAGAATCATTTAAATGCAGAAACTATTTAAAGCATCATTTCACGCAACATATACATAGAAAGAAAAGTTTGTGCCCTCAAACACTAGTTGAACAAAACTAGACAAATAGATGATTGTCTTACGACTTAGCTGCTCATCAAGGGTGAAACGTTCCCTAGTCCAATCACAAGATGCACCTAATCTCCTTATCTGCTTAGTGATTGTTTCACCATACCTGAAAGTAAAATATAATTCATCCAGAAGTCAGATATTTTAACATTTAATGCAGAAAATTTATGTTGCAAATAGAAAACTTAATTTATGGCCAAAACAGAAGAGTCTTGAAAATGTTGTCTGTTTAGTACTTGGTATATCTGACAAAAGACCTAATCCATATCACTGTTAGCACTTAAAACAAAGAACAGAAAACAAATAAGTTATGTTCTGTGAACTTTGTTGTCATAGGTCTCAAAACTTAATGCCATTTTCTCCAAGCGACAATTAAATAACCATGAAGTTCAGTAGGTTTGCATAATAATTGTCTGTGAGGGAATACATTATTTGTCTACCCAGGTGCCATCAGAAAAGGGCAGTTGTGATCAACTAAAAAGTGATTCACATACTCTTGAAAGAGAAGTAAAAGATTTTTTAAACACAACACAGAAACAGGTCTGAAATGAAATTGTCGTAGATCAGACCTATAGAAAACTTCCATGATGTAGGTCTACCAGATATAGGGGATTATGCTACCAGACTTTAAAAACTTTAGGCTGGAAAAGGTGCTTTAAATTTTTACATGGCAGTACAGATCCAGATGGATCATTCAACATCAGAAATCATAAATACAAATCCACTCAAGATGATTAGGAAGTACTTTTTCAAGCTGCTGCATTCCGCAAGTAATTTGCACATGATCTTGTATAGTTAACACCTTAACACTATGAATGACAGGTCTGTTCTCCACATATGCTCGTTATCGTCTCCAAGCAACAAAAAAAGTTAACATTAATGCATACTAGCAATACAGACCCTGATAGATCATTCAACATTGGATGTCATATATATAAATCCACTCACAATGATCGGAAAAGACTTTTCATGATTCTTCAGATAGTATTCCACAATTCCACAACTAGTTTGTTCATAGCCTCATATAGTCAACACCTTAATTTTGACAAGTGCATTCTCCACAAATGGGGAGTAAAGAAATTTACATTCATAAGTATTATTTATTCTCTCTTCAGTGTTTATCCTTAGTATCTTAAGTTGTTCCATTTCAAAAAAAAAAAAAAAAGCACGTTTTTAAAGTTTAAAGCGAAAAACTACAAAATTATGCATATTCAGGATCTAATTGTTCATTATGAGAAGTTTCAGAGCGAGCACATTCTAATTCTACAAATGAAAAACAAATTACTCAAGCATGTCACACTTAAGCAATGTAACCATAAATTGAGCCTACCCAACATCTCATCATCTGAAAGTTCTAATTCCAATCTTTAACCTTCAGATTACTTCACATACTTAATTTCTTCATACTACACATAATTTCTTGATACTAGCCTTGTCATATTTCAATTTTTTTTCAATTAGATGGGCACTCATCCCTTGTTAATCACTTAATTCAGAATTTCAGATTCATAGTTTTCGTAATGTTTTCAAGACCAATTCGTACTACCAACCATCACCACCAATAGAAACAACAAGTTGCAATTTAACATATATATATATTGATATTTTTCCCGACCTGCCATATAATTTAATCCCAACTCTCTGCATGTGCATTGTAGTTCCTGCACTAGTATATTACAGATAAAAATCAAGGAGGTCCTTAAACTCTTCTTCTGGAAGAGGAGATTCACTACACTCCTAGAGTATCAGCTGGTGACGCACCAGATCTGTTGAAAAAATTAGTTGATTGTAAACATTCTAGTGACATTTTCTACAAGTAAAAGTTGCCTCAAGATCAGCCATACCCAGACAATTAATGTCCAACCAACAAATAAACAAATCAGAAGAAACTAAAGCTGCTTAATATTTATGACAAAAAAATTTTAAAAAAAGGCAATTATCTTGTGCAGAGAATTGATTCTTGATGCAATGAAAGAGGGCAAGTGAAGCAAAAGCAATACAATAGGTATTGACATTAAAATGATATAATAAGAGATATAACTCAGGCACCAAGAGAGAAGCATCCCAAGTACACAAATAATATCAGTGTAGATTTTGGTTCCACTCCCAAACTCTGCCATATAAGTACTTACTTCTCTTTCCACTCCCACACTCTCCTGGCGAACTCCTCCCTACTTAGTTCGGTCCTTTTGATGCCCTCGGATGCAAGCAATTTTTCAACCACCAACTGAAATATAACATCAAAGAAAAAGAACATAATCCCAACTCTACATTATTATCACTAATGCCAACAATGCAGCAAGTCAATGGTAGGATAAGTTAACATATATGATAATTTATGGAAAGAACCTATACAAATCTACCAGGATGAACTTTGAAGAAGAATGTGGAAAAGGGTGTACCACCACAAGTCAACCTTAAACTAAAAGGTGAAAAACACATATGAGCAGTGCCTATTGTAAGTCAAACTTTTATAGTAGAATGAACATAATACTAGTTAAAATTCAAATGGATGTTGAAAGAGTATATGCAGGCCAAAAGCAGGTAGCTACTGTAAGAAGTTACAACATGTTTGGTGATTAAGCTATATCATTAAACAACTTGAAATGTACCTGAGTTGCAATACCAGCATGATCAGTGCCAGGAAGCCAAAGTGTAGCCCTTCCCTTCATACGGAAGTACCTCACCATTATATCCTAGTTATAGAACACCAGAGAAACACATTAGAGAAGATATAATTGATGAAAATACATGGAGTATTGCAGTAACTCTTATAATAAGACCCAAATTTTATTCATTCCACCAACAGAGCATGTCATATAATTATTAAGACTTTAAGATATAGTAGTAATCCATAGCAAATTCCTAGGTCCAGCAACCAATAAATTGTTATCCACATACATTACTTATAAGAAAAATCAAACTCAATACCGAGCCCTCTGAAAAATCAAGATAAACGTAAATAACATATCAGTTTTAAAGCATCACTAGAACTCCAAAGTTCCCCAATAAGTTATATATCTTGGAAATTTAAAAAAAAAAAAGACCCAGAAAGTGGTATTCATGATATCCAGAACTGTCAAATGCAAACAAGTGATGTCAAGGTTTTGAATGCCGTACTAGAACCATACCATTTTTCCATCGGAACAATATGATAGTAGTAGCAACAGTATGTATCAGAACTTATAGCTTAAAAAAATGACAAATTGTCAGCACACCAATACAATTGGTACGATTTTTTTGGTACTTGCCATTATGGATTGGTATCACTAGTACGTAGTGATACACAGGATTTCGGCATCCCTACACCCATATCCATGCCAGTTTCACATTGGAACAGTATGGTACTGATCATACCATCCCATACTGGCAGTTTTTGAACCCATGGGTGATGTATTTGTATTCTTTAATGGACTAAAATGACAACTCTCCCAGATTCAGCCCTGCTTATCTAATGTAACAAGATATACTAGCTAACTCTAGTAAACCACATATTCCTAGTTGTCACCTATTATGCATTAAAAACGAATCAACAAGATGCAAATGTGTATTCATCACGGATCGAAGTATCGATTTGTATGCAAGGTGTGGCAGAATACATACCATGCTAATTAATTACTAGCATGCAAATTTGATGAAGTACCAGCTGCATGCCACTACTTGGCATGTTGTCATGTCAACGTGTGGAAAGTGCCAGTTTGAAACAGCACATTCTGTGCTTGGTCAATGCTAAAACCAGCAAGCCAACAGGCAACAATACTTAACCCTTTGTATTAATAAATAAAATAAAAATATAACAGCTAAGAGACATGTTGCAGTTGCAAGTTGCAACCACTAAACAAGTTAAATGTGTGGACAGGCAACGACTTGATATACAAGCAGTAGTGGTTTCTACAAATGGTTGATTTCTTAGTTATTTATATGTAAAGAATGAAAGATGAAGGTTTGTATATAATTTCAAATATTACTAGGGATATGAGAGGTATCACATGCAGATGTATTTTTGTGTGTGTCTAGATAGGTTGGCTTTCATGTTTATGGCACATAAACAACCACATTATGCCATTAAACTAACAAGAGGGACATCCAAAGTAATGATCTGCATCATTTATCATAATCTGGAGAATCAAAAGCATTGATAAGAAAAATGTCAAATACTTCCAAGACTTACCTATGTATCAAGTAATATTGAATGAATGGACTATAAAAATAAAACAAAAGATTTATTTTGAAATATGGTATGGAACTATTAAACGTTTCTTATTTGAGAAAAATTGAAACTGTTTAGTTTCGGCCTCCATGTTTTTTAAAGCTTGTAGAACACAATGAAAGTGTGGATCATCTAGTCAGACAACCCACATAACAAACTAGAACCTCACGTAAGAGGCTAGTTAGAAGTTATTTTGGGGTCCTTAAGCATGCTTAAGTACTCAAGATCTCTCCAATGCATAACTAATGTGGGACTAAACAAACGCCTCCACAGGTCCTCAATATAATACAACAATATACGATGGCTTTGGGGAGATATTGGGTACTTAAGCAGGGTTAAAAACTCCAAATAATAACTTTCTAGTTAGCATTTTTGGGTGAGGGTTAGGTCATTACAAATGGTAACATAGAAAACCCAACTAATAACCACAATGGACTAGGGAACAGTGCATCACAGGGCCTTCAGTAGCACAAGACAGTCCTAGTATTTCTCTTTCTGATTGGACCCTTGCCTACTGAGGATGCTAGGGCTTAAATAGGGAAAGAGAGGACCCATGCAGGCATACATTTGGTCCCCAATTAGTTGAGTGTTGGGGAGATCTTAGGCACTTAAGCAAGGCTAAAGACCCTAAAAAAATTTTCCGGCTAGCCTTTTTTAAGTATAGCATATGGCTTAACCAAGTTATTTATGCCCTAGGAACACCAAATTGGAGGAGAAAAAATGAATCCCCTCACCTCAGTCGACCCATTCCCCACTTCTCTTCCTACCATTGTCTTCACCTTCCATATCAGCCCTCCAAATTAGAGGCAGACTGCCAACTGCAGTACACCTGTATTTTTGCTACCCATTTCCGACTACATTCCCTTCTATGTCCACTGCCTTCAGTTATACCACCATGACATCAAAAGGATTTGTGATAAGTGCAATGGGATCTAACATTTACATCCAACATCTCACCTAGTTTCCTACCATGCTACCACCCCTAAGACTACCCACAGCCCTTATCCCCTGCCAATGTAATCAATGGCCAAATATTCACCACCTTTGATGTTGGGCCATGACAATGGAACTTGGTGGTATTGGAAATGGTGGTGACCTTCAACATGGATGAGGGGGAGGAAGCATTTGAAGGTGTGCATCTGCGAAGCCAATTGGGAGTTAATTAAGGAGACTGGGAGATGCACAACCATGTGCACAATGGTCAACAGTAGTACACGGTCACTCACGTTAGTGGTGTATTTTGGGAGATGAAGTACATGAACAGAAAACGGGAGGGTTTGATGGTGTAACGATTAGCTAAAATTCCATACACATTTACCTACTTAACATGCCTACATATTACATAAGCACATAAATACATACACATAATATTTTGATACTAAAAGAGAAAATTCATTTAAAATTCTAAGTTTAGGAGTTGTTCTAGAGTCATGTATGACAGCACACTTCTACATGCATCCATGGATGTAGTATAACAAGTGCTTATGTTATATGTTGAATAGATATTCACAAAGATAAGTATATGAGCAGATACATACATATTAATCCAAAAATTTAGCTCAAGAGAAAGTAAGGACCTAATGATCTTGATGCAATTGCTGAAGTCAAGCTTTAGAATGACAGTAAACAAGAACTAGAAGTATTAATTGACTGCTTTAGTTAAGACGAGTCTTAGACAATCAAGACATCCGAGTCCCATTACTATTAGGCTATTAGCTTTATTTAATAAAATCATTAGTCGGGCGTATTTTTCTATTATTTTCTTTTATTTTTTGTTATTTTACTTAACCATCAGATATTTGCCCAAGTACCAACCAATTTTTATTGAATTTTAAATTCACTCGGTCTATGAATCACCTTACTTGGTCAACAGGTTACTTGGGTGTGAAGTAAGAGCTAACTAGTAATTAGATTCAAGTGGAGAGGCATTCTTGTCATGAGTCACTTTAAGTCATTTATAACTAATGGCTACCCCTATCCTAGGTATGTAATACAATGTTGATGGATGAAATCAGTTTCTTCCCATGTGAGTTTTCCCTTAAATGATTCAAGTCATGTATGAGGCCCTCTATAGTGAATCTGGATTATCTCTCTTTGGTTTCCCTCATGTGATGCAAGGAAGGGCATGAGGCCCTATCTTATCTCTTTTTCTTTCTACTCTCCCATTATACTCTCTTTTCAATGTTCAACATTTTTCTTTTGTTTCTTTTACTTTTCTTCAATCTTAACCCAAAAATAGGATATAAACATAAAACCTAGACAGCTACAGGTTTAACCCTACCTTCCTATAAACCCTCCTACCCTTGATTTTCCTAACCCTAGGATACCCTAAACATACATGGGATTCAATAGGTCACCCTACAATTCAATATAGACACTATAAATTTTGGGAAAGAAAAGGCTCATAATTCATATTGGATCCTCAAAATAGCGCACTACATCACCTTCAGATATATTTCTATTGCTAGTCCAATGGACTAGTGATATAGCTTCCTACCTAGGTGATGTGGCCCAAATCTGATCGCCCAACCATCAACTGACATGTGGCGCTGAAGGAAACCTATTTTAGTTGGACTCAGATTTCTATGCTTATCCAAATAAGGAAAGGAGAATCCGCTCTACACTTGACTCCGAGCTCTAGAGTCCAACCCTAGTGAGATAACAACTCTTCATCTATAAAAAAAGGCTCAAGGTACCAAGTATGCACGACATATATACAAACTCCCTACTCTTTCGCTACTTTGCTCCATGCCTCCCCTTTCTTCTCCGCTATTCCCCAAACCCTGTCTTCTGACTTAAGCATCGAAGGGCCTCTAGTTGGATCAGCTCCAATGACCTTCAAGCTACTCTTCTTTCCCCATGGGCAGATCGTCCGGCGCAGATTGGATCTTCTTCTTCTTATGCGAATCCGCTAGCGACCTTCTACCTTCCAGATCGGGTTTTGGTGGCAACACTAGGGAAGTAGGCAAATTGATGCTTCAAAAGAAGAAATGCATAGCATAAGAGTTAAAAATAGTGTAGCCAATTGACAATTAGCAGAAATTTTTTATTGGTTTTTCTTACATAAAGCATTCATACCATGGAATACCGTACCGGTCCGGTCCTAGACCGGTACCGGAACCACTAAAAAACTGATATTTTCCGGTTTTTTAGCCGAACCGGCCGATACGGGTGCGTACAGGCCGGTTCGGAGCCCGTACCGGCCGGTACCGGCCTCGTACCGGTGCGAACCAGCCGGTTCGCATCGGTACGATTTTTTTTTTAGAACCACAGCGCCTCGCACTGTGGTTTTTGAAACCACCGCGTACCGGCCAGTACCGTACCGGTCCGGCCGGCCACCGGTACGCCGACCGGTACCGGTACGGCGAACTTTGATTCATACCAATGTATTCTCCCAAGTTTCTTCTTGTGTAACTATCACTCCAAACTATCACATATCAAGGTTCTATACGGTACCAATTCGTTACAGGATGAACCGGACGGTTCACCCCAATTCAATAGACTATGATTGAATCCTTTTAAAGAGGGGGAAGGCCTGATCCGGTTCAAACCGGTGCGAACCGAGCGGTTTGGAAAGGTTTAGGGCAATTCAGGAAGATTTCAAATTTTAGGGCCGAATCGATCCGGGTCTCCATTGGTTCAATTCGGTACAGGGTAAACCGGATAGTTCAGCCCGGTTTGGCATACCTTGTCATATATCATCAAGTGCTAATATATAGAAAAATCTTGATATAGCCCTAGAACTCGAAATATATCTTTCATTCATCAACTTTTGCTGACCTCTTCATCTTTGAAAGATCTAGATAGGCATCTATATCTTCCAAATAATATACAGCATGAGCTCCACTAATACAATTATTAATTCCTATATGACATTGATACTGCCCCTTGCTTCACTAATGCTGACATAAGTGGGAAGTATTGTACTACTCAACTAACTACATAACACCTTGTTCCTCTTGATAGAGGTTGCAATTCCTAATGGACCACATTCGAGAAAGATAAATATTTGCTATGGACATAGAGTGCTTTAGACAAAATGGAGATAGAGATATTTGATGCAAAGGTCTACCGGACCAGTCCAAGGCTCGTACCATCCGACGACTGGTTTGGTACGATACAAGTACGTACTATACCGAGTCAGGGTGTACCAAATCATGGGGAGGGAAAGAGAGGAGAGAGGAAGCAAGAGAGGAGGGAGGGGGGAGAGAGGGGCTTATGGGGAGGGGGAGAGGGGAAGCGAGGAAGAGAGAGAAGGGGAGGGAGGGAGGGGGAGAGAGGAAGGGAGGGAGGGGCGAGGGAGGGAGCGAGGGGTGGGAGAGAGAGGGGGAGGCTTATCTTGAGGGCAACAGCACCTGCCGGCATCATGACATCGAAGAGGGAAGAGAAAGCAAGCGAACATTCAAGCAAAGAGAAAGAGCAAGCAAGCAAGACCTTAGAGAACCATCGAAGTAGGGGGAGGGGGGCAAGGGGCAATGGTTTTATAAACTGAACTGACCCAATAAATCGAACCGTCCCAACTTGGCGTCAATTTGGTTTAGTACAGGCCAAACCGCCCGATTTAGGTCAGTTTGGCGAATGCTGCTTGATGCCATATGGATATAGAACATAAAAAAGTTTGAGAATGGGACTTTAGGGTGATCAAACATGTAAAAGAAATAGAGATAAGACTAATCATGTAGATGTATGAATAAACTCGAAAAACAAAGTTTGATGCTAATATTTTAAAGCTGGGCATAAGATCTCACAGCATAGGTGTTCCATCGTAATAAAGAGCCGCAAACAAGGATTCACTGAGCACGCCACTAGAAGATGATGTCAGATCTTGACTTTGTCCTATTTATGACTACTTTGTATAGTTGGGCTAAATACAATAACCATTTAGCAGTGCATACGCATATAATCTATTTAAGAGCAAGGCTAATTGTGTGGAGTTACCTTAGAAATACATAGAAAATAGTGAGGAAAAAAAAAACACTGCTAATAAAACCCTAACTATAAATTAGAAACAATGCAAGGATTGAAAATATTCACAGGGTAGGACACCTCATGCTTGTCGATTGGCTGTCATCTCTCACTTATTTAGGGAGTGCACACTTCATGCTTGTTTAGGGACTGCTACCTCATGCTTTCTCTATACAGCTGCCACATCATGCTTGCCCAGTAAATTGCTACATCTTACTCTGCCACCTCATGCTAGCAATGATACTAAAACAACTTGGTTATCATTATTAAAAACAGCCACAACATACCAATCAGCCGTCCTGCTGAATCTTAGAATAAGACCTAGCTGCTGTCTCCTAGGGGCTGGGCACCATCAAAACAACCACCTATAAGTAGGAGGCCACTGCCCACCTATCATTTTTGCAACTCCAGAAAATTTCAGCAACCTATAGAGCTAGCATCTAGAGAAGGGAACAAAGGAACTAGAGAACAAAAACCGGTTAGAAAGAAGGAGAAGAGTGGGGTGTGAGGCTTTGGAATGGAAATCTGTAGTGTAAGTATACTCAAATAATTAGCATATATTCTGTAAATGATCACTTACCTGTTCTACTAATTCCTGAATTAATTTCCGTAACCTATATGCTGTAAACATTTCAAAAGAACTTTGTCTTGTTGCAATCAAGATTCCATCACGATTTAAGTTTATTAAATATTTGATCACATCAAACACAAATAGAATCCATCTTAGCTGAAAGCAAAAAAGTGATCATAATTTCATAATCTTAATAAGCTCTTCTTATTAATGCTTCTATGATAAGTTCGGATTGAAAACTTTGCCTTGGTTAATTATTTAAAATCTGAACCTACTAGTGTAATGTAAGCTATCTCTTAAGAAATGCATGTTCGCTGAATCAAACGAATTACTTTTGATCGTAGTACATATCACCCACAATATTTACAACTGTTACTTTGTTTAAAAGTGAAAGTCTCGTGCTTATGAACTAGAAAGAACCCTTAGTGAACCCCTAATCAGTAGGTATAATAGTTGGTAGGATCGGTGGAACTAGTACCGGGCACCGTACTGGTTGCCCGGCAGGACGAGTCGGTACGGGCCCGCATTATGCCGTGTCAGGCCTATACCGACACAGTAGAAGAGACGGGAGAGAGGAAGAACGAGAGAGAAAAAGAAAGAGAGAAAAGGGGAGGCCGAGGGAGGCCAGCAAAGGGCCGGAGAAACGCCGCATGGAGGAGGTGGAGGCTGGAGAGCCGCCACGCAGAGGAAGCAGAGGCCAAAGAGTTGCCAAAAAGCAGCAAAGAAGGGCTCCCTTTGATCTCTTGTTTTGTTCGAAACAGGGGTTAGAGGAGCCCCTTTTATTTTTGAGGTTTTTAAGTGAAAGTTGGCAAACCAATCGTCGATCTCACTTAATTTTTTATTTAAAAAAAATAAATAGAGTCGGCAATGAGTTTGCCGACTTTCACTTAAAATCTTCAAAAATAAAAGGGGCCCCTCCAACCCTTGTTTCGAACGAAATAGGAGACCGGAGCGAGCCCCTCTTCCGCAGCTCCCTCCTCCGCACGGTGACTCTCCGACCTCCGTTGGCCGGCCACGGAAGCCGGCCTCGACCTTCCTCTTTCTTCCTCTCTCTCTTCTCCTCCCTCACCTGCTATCTCTCTCTCTTCCTCTTTTCCTTCTTCTCGCCCTCCGGCGTAGGTTTCATTTTCGTCGTCGGAACCGTCTCGGTCCACAGCCGGTATGGCTCAGGACGCCTCAAACCAGATAGTTCGAGACAGTTTCGCCGACCTTAATAGTTGGTTTTCAATGAATCCTTAAAAAGTGACTATAGTATGTTGCAGATCAAGGCACTGTATAGTGCATATACAGTATGCAGCAAGGTTACCAGTACCAGATCTTTTTTGGCTGGAACGGTACAATACCAAGTACCAAAACATAGTAAGGGATGGCGTCCCATACCAACACACTATGTATCGGTGTTGGAAACCTATCGTAATGATACGGTATCATTCACACCGTCCCATTCCAGTAGTATTTGAAACCTTGGTGTGCAAGCTGCATGTATGAGTGCATATGTGATTAGCACTTTTTAACTATAAAAAAATAAATAAGATATATTAAGTACCATAAAAACAACAATAATGATAATAATATTTTTTGGATAATAATATCAATGATACTAACAATTATTAACAATTAGTGCTTAATACTTAGTACTTAGTACAAATAGAAATAGTTATAACATAAAGGAAACCCACATCAAACCTCTCTATCACTTTGCACATGCTCTATTTAGACATGTTATCAGCTGATTATTTCCTATTAAATAAATCTTATTCTAGAAAGGTTTTGGCTAGATGATTTGGTTTTATTTTATTCTCTTTTAAGAAATCCTAATTGTGTTGGGGATTAATAGCCTGCTTTTAGGGACCTATTGAAGTTGTATGTGGATCATCTCAAGACAAATATAAGCTGCAAGCTTCTCTTTTTTCCCTCTTCTATTTTTCTTCTCTCTCCACTTTTCCCTTCCTCTATCTTTAATTTTCTTCATATAGTGACAGAATTTCTGCTATGCCACATCAGATTTCTTTGCAATTCGGATCTTAATACTGGAAGGAAGGGATATTGTTCAGAATTTCAGATTAATCAAGATCTGAAGCAAATTGACTGTTATTTATTACCATATAGTCTCCAATGATCCATGAGGCAACAATATCTTATTTATCACTTCGGCCCATAGCATCCATCAAATCAACCAGGTTATTGCTTAGTCCTCAACAGACCAAATAAGGGTGCTATATGCAGTACCAAACAAGTATCAAAGTGCATCCTATGAAAAAATCCTAGCTAGCTCTACAAGAATCAAGATTCTAATCGGCCTATTGGTTATTCGAACTGAAATTTTGTATGTGCATTTTTGTGTTTAATTCAAAGAACATCTTCTGATATGATATTTCAAGTTCTAGCAGCCAAATTATTGTGATAGCTAAGACTAACTTTTAGGTAAGTGGACCAAAAAGAACTATGATAAGGGCCTGTTTGGATATTCCTACAGGATTAGCCGTAGGAATTGGGCCTGTTGGCCCATCTAGCTTTCATTTTTTAAGAACATGTTCAAACCCAGCCCAAATTCTAGCCTTTTAGCTGCAACAAAAAAAAAAAAAGACTTATGGAAGTTTTTTTTCTTTCCATAGAATTTGAGCTGCATGGAGTTTGGTTGATATAGAGCCATGCTTAAATAGATAGCCCAAGCCACGAATCCTCCAGGATTTTAAGCTCAATCCTGTAGAAATAGCCAAACAGATCCTAAATGTTTGATACAATATTTATATCAACTAAGGTTATAAATCCTGTGGTGCAGGGCCATTCCAATTTTCGTATGGAATAGGACATGCCACCGACCTACCCTATCCCAATAGAAGGGATGGGGGATGTCCAGGATGTGCCAATCATGATGCTGGAATGATGGCAGGATGGTCCCATCCTGAAACTTGGGATGATACCGCATCCCCAATGTCCCTGGGGACATCCTACTAGGATTTGAAACCATAATACCATTATCCAATGAATGAAGTTTCCAAACATAAAATAACAGACATCATATTTGCTTGTAATAAATTTTAAATCATAGAAGCAAATGAATGAAGAAGCATAATCTTGGTATGGAGTACAGAAACATAAGTATATTAGCAATATAAATAGAAAAAGAAAGATACATACATATGATGACATAGATCCACATAAAAATATTATTGAGGTAGTTAGTCAAAGATAATCAATAAAGAGATGTTACAATTCCGAGTTCTTTTTCCCATATAGCATGTTCATGATATTAATTCCAATACCCTAGGTAGCATACATTACCATTAAACAAATAAAATATGACCTTGAACTCAGCCTCATAACAATTATCAAATGTTAAGTTCATAGAGTTAGCTTAGCAGTAATATTCTCCAACCTCAAGAGTCACAAACATTGCATGACCCATATGCAGTGAACCGGTAACATTTGGAGGTGGCATTGGAATCACAAAAGGATCTCCTCCCCGATCAAAGCTAGGTTTGAAATACCCTTGAGAATCCCACCTAAATAACCCATTAAGTCATGAGAAATAAAAATTATCATCCAAAAAGCATTCACAAGCACTGTCATTCAATGTAAAACCTGAAGATCAGCAAATGCATGAGCAAACTTACATTAACAATGGCCAGAAATTAAAAATATGAACCTATGTTGTAACTGTTGAAAAAGCAACAAATGTAACATTATCATCAAATAATGACATAGCAAAAATTCATGATCAACAATCTTTATTCTAAGTGGGTCAATTTTCTGAATAGCTTTTCTGTTCTCTCTCTCTCTCTCACACAGTGGCATCCACCTATCAATCGGCACATGCTTACGTGCACAGAACGCATACATCTAGACACATAAAAGCAGATTAACCTTTGCCATCACATTTCATGTCGTTTTTAAATAGTTGTACTGTAGCTTTGAAGCATGATTTGGCACATGCTTATGTCAGTTTCTAACCAGTCCAATTCGGTATGCTCCAAACCAACCGGTTCAGCATGATTTGGCAGATCTTGGTATGAAGCAAATAAAAATTATATAAGAAATTGTGCTTCTCATAGCTTATTGAGCACTTTAGCTTGAGGATAGTTTTAAGCTATTAAACCTAGATCTCTTGGTTGGGCTTAGGATTATGGGAGGTCACTTTGATAATAGAAAGGTAAAATTGACTTAAATGGAACAGTTTTTAAAGAGGTTACGGCTACTTCAAGGATAGTTAATTACCTAAGAGTTAAGTTTGGGTCAAGTTGTCTGAGGGTTAGATATTAGTTACTACAGGTCGAACTTAGATTAGTTCCAGGTCAGGCTTGTATCAGTTGCAGAGTGGGTTTTGACTTGGTTTAAGCCATCTTCCATTTTCACTGAAGAAAGAAATTATTGGGTCCAACAGAAGTGCAAGAAAACTTGGGGTTGTCTATACTGAGAAGGGGCTTAACTAATAAGAATTTGAAATTTGCCTCAAATTGTTACTTTATCTGCTTGAACAGACAAGTATCAGTACTAACCGAAATTCTAGAATCTGGGAAGTGGAAGAAGGATGGAGTCTTCAACTTAACTCCTTATTTTATGCATCTTAGCAGCAGTAATAATTTTTGCAGCATATGAGGAGGTAAATCTAGGATTATGATTTTCCTTCAAGAGTCAAGAAAAAAATTCATTAGACTTCCTCAACAGGGAGAAGAACAAATGAGAGAAAAGATTTACTATTATTAGGTTCAAAAAGGAGGATCAAGTTGCTCGAATGGGCTACCCATGTCTCGAAAATAATCAACAAAATTTGAAAACCAATGATCTTATAGAGTCACAGAAATTTTTGTTAAACGGGGAGGTGAGAAATTTCTGAAAGAAAAGATTTTCAGCTGAGAGCAATTGTGACATATTTGTGACAGTACATTTTCAAAAGCAACAGGATAAAAGTATTGGTTGGGGCTAACGAATTCACATTCTTTTTGACTCGTAAGGCGTGACCATGTTGTCTATACTTGTACACTGCTTCAACACAGTGATACGGTGTTAATCTTTACATCACCTGTTTCATTTTTGAATGCTTATCCGCTCAAGATAATGTGCAATTTTACCAAAACGTTTATAATCATTTAAACTAACCGAGCTTTGATCAAACCCCTTCCCACGGAAAGGAAAAGAGAAACTCTTAAGCTGACTTACCAATCGAGATTGTTTCAAACAAAAAAAAGGACAGAAAAGAAATCGCAAAAGAGTGCTTGTATAGAGATAGATTACCAGTTATATATCCGTTCCTCCGATGAAAAATCAAACGATTTTGCCGTATCTGGAGAGCTGAAAATGTCGTTCTGGGATGCCAAAACTGCTCAAGAGAGACAACGAACAGAAACAATTAAAAAGAAAATAAGAAGAAGAAGAAAAAAATTAGCAAGAAGAAAATGGAGATCACTTGCCTGAGAAGAACCTCCGACTGGGTCGATTTAGCTTCCTGCGGAAAGGCGTGAATCCGAATCTGAGGGTGCGAGAAGAGAGTGACAGAGGATTTAATCTACAAATCGAGCGAGTTGAGAGGAGAGAAGGGTTCGCGAGCGCCATTGGAGCGGCTTCGTCCTTTCAATCGAGCAGAGGTACTAGAAGTGGAGATCCTGGGGCTTGGGAGATAGCGAGGGTTTATTCGGGTGGGCAGGGATTAAGCGGGAGCGATGAGTTGCTGCTTGCGCGAGCCCGGGCGGCCGAGCTCGCCCGCCGGTCTCTTCTATCTTATCTTAATTCAATCTTATTCCTAAATTGTAAAAACAATATAAGCGCGATAATATTCTATGTGAAAAAAAAAAATTCTATTGTTAAATTTTTTTTACTATATAACACTCGATTATATCTTTTCTCCCAAAATATTGGGGTTTTTTTTTCCGCAATCTAACTTTCTAAGTTTTGGCCATAATTATAACCCCAAATGAATGGAAAAATAGATGAAATTCGAATATTAACAAATATAAAGAAATATCAATTTCTTTTACGCTAAAACTCTTTTTTTTTTTGTTTCTCTAAATTTTCTTGTTTTTCATCAATTCCAAAAATACCCCTGGTCAAATTTTCACCAGATATGATCTCTCTCGGCTTCCCCATATTTACCCCGATCAGAAACTATTCGAAACTCTTTTCTCAGCCTATCCAGTTCAACCGTTCATATCCTAAATTCATGATGTGGGACTTTTAATATGCATGTTGTTGGAAAAAAAATGGACCACCTCACAAGTATAATTAAAGCACCCAAATCCGACAGCGAGCCCGAGCTCATGCAAGCAGGCCAAGCTCATGCAGGCCAAGCCGAGCTTAGAAGGCCGAGCTCATGCAGCCGAGCTCATGCAGGCCGAGCCCATGCAGGCCGAGCTCATGCAGGCCGAGCCCAGAAGGCCGAGCTCGTCGTCCACACATTGCGGCCATGCCCTGCAGCAGTCTCACCGCACCATACTTTGCTTGCCCGCCACGCCACGACATATCAACGAGGGACCATACCCTGCTACGATTATCAACCATTAAATGCGCATGATCTCCATGGACCTCCAGCTTACTCAAAACCTCAGGCCATCCACGGCAACTCGCTGACTCACTCAACTTCGTCTAGTCATCCACGGCAACTCATTAATTCACATAATCACGCCCAATCATGACGGTAACTCATTAAATTCGCCTAGTCACATCACAGGTAACCCAGGAACCCCTCCTGTTACGGGGGAACTTAGCCACCATGCCCCACGTGACCGGCACGCGCGCCCAGGAAGACTACGGCAGCCCCTTGATCCAGCAATCCGACCCCGAGTCGGACATCTTCGGCTCCGCAGCCCGACCCCGAGTCGGCAGCCCCTTGATCCAGCGATCCGACCCCGAGTCGGATATCTTCGTCTCCGCAGCCCGACCCCGAGTCGGCTGCCCCTTGATCCAGCAATCCGACCCCGAGTCGGACATCTCTCGATAACGACAGGCTATTCCCCAGAGGCACGCCGCAGCCTCCTGCTCCACTACTCCCTGCAACGGTTGTATCTGGCGCTGCTCCACGATCCCCTGTAACAGCCGTACAAGGCGGAGCTCCACTACGCCCTGTCATGGCCGTACCCAGCGCTGCCCCACGACGCCCTGTAACGGCCGTGTCAGTGGCAGCTCCATCGTGCCCCACGATGACGAACCCCCCTGAAAGACCCCCCAGCCTGGTATATATGCGGCTGGGGGAGGAGGGGGGGTAAGCAAGAACTTCCAGAGCATTCTCCTACTTGCTACTATTATCTCTCCTTATCCTCCAATCTCCTCTGACTTGATCGTCGGAGGGCCCCCACTACCCCAGTGGTGGTGCGAGGCTTGCTTGCAGGTTTCCCGGTGGAAGGTGGAGCGCACTCAACACCAACCAAGGCAACTCAAACGGAACCCCGTTCACACCGCCGTGCCAATCGTTCTCGGTTTGGACCACCAGCAACAGTTGGCGCTAGAAGGAGGGCCCGAATCTCAGAGCGATCGTAATGGCACGGCGAGGTGGTCGTGGAGCTTCCAATGCCTCCGGTCGCGGGGCCTCTCGCGCCTCCGGCCGGGAGGCCGCTGCGTCTCCAACACATTCTCAGCAACACTCCACCGTTCCACCCCCCATTCAGATGGTCGAAGCCGCTCAGTTCGACCAGTTAGCCCAGCAGGTTCGCACCCTCGCGGAGGCAGTGCAGAACCTGCAGGGTGTGATGTCTCGGGCGCCGCAGCGGGCCCAGGAGCCGCTGCTCCCTGAGCGCTCACCTGTCCTCCTCAACCCGCGCTCCTTCCTCTCCCATGGGGAGGAGCGCCGGCGCGAGGAAGATTCTCGAGCACGGTCCATTTTGCCGGGACCTTCCCATCGGAGCTGCGCAGGGTACGAGAGGCGGGCCCGGGCGCGTTCCCAGACCCCCCAGTCCTCAAGGAACCCGCGCTCCAGTCGGTCCCCCTCTCGGTGCACCTTGTCTCCCACCCATCGGTCGCGCTCCCTGGACCGGCGGGTGGACGATCTCCACCGACAACTCCAGGTCCTGAAGGGCCACTCCAAAGATCCCTTCGCCGACTTGGAGATCTCCTCCCAGCCGGCGCTTGCCTCGAGGATCCTGCGGACCCCGAATCCGCCGGGGTTTAAAGTGCCGGCGATCGAGCCCTATGACGGGGCGGCGGACCCGCGGGATCACGTCGAGAGTTTCAGGACCCTTATGCTCCTCCACGGAGCATCAGATCCTCTCCTCTGCAAGGCCTTCCCGGCGACCCTCCGTGGCCCGGCAAGGGCGTGGTTCGCCGGCTTGGAGGCTAACTCAATCCAATCCTTCGACCAGTTTACTCGCCTCTTCATCACCCATTTCACCGTCAGTAGCCGGCGGCGACTGGTCTCCGACTCCCTCTTTGATGTCCGGCAAAACGAGGGAGAAAGCTTGCGGGATTATCTTACCCGCTTCAACAAGGCTACGCTGGAAGTCCGGAACCTGAGCCAGGAGGTGGCTCTTTCAGCCCTGAAGCGTGGCTTCCGAAAGGGCAGACTCACCTTCTCCCTGGACAAACGCCTGCCGCGGAGCTTCCCGGAGCTGTTGTCCCGGGCGAACCAGTATGCGGACGCCGAGGAGGCGGCCGCCCACCGGAGCAAGGAGGCCGCCGAGATCCCTCCAAAGCTCGGGAAGAAAAGGCGAAAAGAGGCACGCCAGAGGAGGAGCCCGACGCCTCAACGTCGGCGCAGAAGCCTGTCGCCGGCGAGGAACCACGGCGCCCTACGCCCTTGTTCTCCGCCCCGACGTTTCAACCGGTACACTCCTCTCCTGACTCCCCGGGCCCAGATCCTCATGGAAATCAAGGGGCGGGAGGACCTCCCGGTCCCGAGACAGATGAAGAAGATTCCTGGGAGGAGGCCCTCTCGGGCGTACTGTGAGTACCACCGGGACCACGGCCACGACACCGAAGACTGCTTCCAGCTTCGGGACGAGATCGAGGCTCTCATCCGCCGAGGGCGTCTCGGTCGATATGTGAACGACCGACGTCCCCCCGCAGACCCGCGTCCGGCCGACCCGGCCCCTCAGGAGCCTCGGAAGCAGAATCGACCCGTCGCGGGCGTGATCCACACTATCACTGGGGGCTGCCCCCGGCCCGAGAGGAACGCAGGGGGCTCGACTGAAGCGTCAGGGGCAGCCGTCGCAAAGAGGCAGAGGGTCGGTAATGTAATCACTTTTTGTGATGAAGATGTAAAGGGAATTCAGACCCCCCACGATGACGCCATGGTGATCTCCCTCACTATGGCAAACTATGATGTAAGGCGTGTTCTTGTGGATAGTGGAAGCTCAGCTGATATTTTGTTTTACGAGGCCTTCCAAAAGATGAGCTTGTCCAGACAATTGTTGCACAAAACATCCACCCCCCTCATAAGATTCACTGGTGGCCGCGCACCGACCCGAGGCCAATTCGGAGCAACTCCGAGGGAACCTGGATCTCTTGAAAGAAGCGAGGGAAATGGCGCAGGTTCGGATGGCGATGTATCAGCGGAGGGTGGCCCGATATTACAACTCCAAGGTCCGACCGAAGCTTTTCAGAATCGGAGATCTGGTGCTAAGGCGAGCTAAAGCATCTCAACCTGCGGAAGGTGGGAAGCTAGCGCCAAATTGGGAAGGCCCGTATAGGGTTCGCTGGGTAAACCGACCTGGCTCCTACCAGTTGGAGGCCCTAGATGGTCGAGAAATTTCAAGGAGCTGGAATTCCGCTAACCTGCGGATGTATTACCAGTAGAACGACAATGCCGGAAAGACGGTTCAAAAATGTGTAACACTTTTCATTTCAATAATTTCTGGTTACAACGGCGTGCTCGTGTGATTACAAGGAATTCCCAGAGGAGAATTAGGGTGTAAAGAAAGTAAAGAAGAGGTGGAGACTCCGAGGAGCTGGAGATCTGGGATCCCGAAACCTCCATCCGAAGCGGCTGCAATCCCACCGGAAGTGGGTGCTTCCAACCGGAGGCGCCATCGACGTCTCACGAAAAAGACGAAGAGCCAGCGCGGATGAAGAAGAAGTGGACGAAGGAGAAGTCCACACTGCTCCTACCCAGAGGCGCCATCCACGCCTCACGAAAAAGACGAGGAGCCGCCGCAGACGAAGCTCCCGCTGCCTCCAGGGGAACGCCACCTCCAAGGGATATTCCGGTCCTCCCCAATGTTAGGGGAGAGAAGGAATACAAGGGAGAAGAGCATATAGAGGCGCGGTCCCGGATCAAGCGCCTGGTGCGGAGCTCAATCGGGAGGCCGAACTTCAAGGAGGGGAGACGTGATCCCGGATGAAACGCCTAGAGCGGAGTTCCGCCGGGGAGAACCTCCTTGTTGATCCCAGATGAAACGGCTAGTTGGCGGAAGTCGCGAAGGGCGCGCCTCCCGTTCCTTCGGTAGGGGTCTTTCAACCATGCGCCGGAGAGGAGGCCCACGATCCATGGCAACCTGAACAGCTCCGGCTTGGCAGGCTCCATCGCACCTGCACCTATATTTATAGCCAAACTGCGGCCCCCCGGTCGTTCCGATGCGGGTGGCTCCAATAAATGCGGGCGCATTGAATCCGGAGCCGATCCGGCTCTCGAGGCGTATCTTCCCGCGATTTCCTAAGCGTTATTCTCCTTAATCGCATTCTTTGTGCAGGACACTCCGGGTGGCCTGTACCCCTAGGTCTACATATCTCCGCTCGCGCCCAGGCCGCATCCGCCTCGAAGAACGCGCGTATCGCGGCCGCTTAACTGACACTCCTCGCAAGCAGCAACTGGCGATCCGATTTCCCAGGTAACCCCTCAATTAGCATTTAATGCCCATCTGGTGTTCCCCAGGCGACGCTTGGAGAGGAGGAGAAACACGATCGCAGCTGGCCACGGAGAAATCCCGTCGGGCGGCAAGCGACAGGCGCACGACCAGCGAGCGGAATTTCCCGAGGCTCGGCCCTCGGATGCCAGGCTAACCCGATGATCATCCCGGGAGCAGACTAGCCTGAAGCCCCGACCGGTCGCCTCGGCTTGCGCCAGCCTTGGCCGACCAACGAGCGGAATTTCCCGAGGCTCGGCCCTCGGATGCCAGGCTAACCCGATGATCATCCCGGGAGCAGACTAGCCTGAAGCTCCGACCGGTCGCCTCGGCTTGCGCCAGCCTTGGCCGACCAACGAGCGGAATTACCCGAGGCTCGGCCCTCGGATGCCAGGCTAACCCGATGATCATCCCGGGAGCAGACTAGCCTGAAGCCCCGACCGGTCGCCTCGGCTTGCGCCAGCCTTGGCCGACCAACGAGCGGAATCTCCCGAGGCTCGGCCCTCGGATGCCAGGCTAACCCGATAGTCATCCCGGGAGCAGACTAGCCTGAAGCCCCGACCGGTCGCCTCGGCTTGCGCCAGCCTTGGCCGACCAACGAGCGGAATCTCCCGAGGCTCGGCCCTCGGATGCCAGGCTAACCCGATGATCATCCCGGGAGCAGACTAGCCTGAAGCCCCGACCGGTCGCCTCGGCTTGCGCCAGCCTTGGCCGACCAACGAGCGGAATTTCCCGAGGCTCGGCCCTCGGATGCCAGGCTAACCCGATGATCATCCCGGGAGCAGACTAGCCTGAAGCCCCGACCGGTCGCCTCCGCTTGCGCCAGCCTTGGCCGACCAACGAGCGGAATTTTCCGAGGCTCGGCCCTCGGATGCCAGGCTAACCCGATGATCATCCCGGGAGCAGACTAGCCTGAAGCCCCGACCGGTCGCCTCGGCTTGCGCCAGCCTTGGCTGACCAACGAGCGGAATTTTCCGAGGCTCGGCCCTCGGATGCCAGGCTAACCCGATGATCATCCCGGGAGCAGACTAGCCTGAAGCCCCGACCGGTCGCCTCGGCTTGCGCCAGCCTTGGCCGACCAACGAGCGGAATTTTCTGAGGCCTGACAACCCTCAGATGCCAGGCTAACCCGATGATCATCCCGGGAGCAGACTAGCCTGAAGCCCCGACCGGTCGCCTCGGCTTGCGCCAGCCTTGGCCGACCAACGAGCGGAATTTTCTGAGGCCTAACCCTCGGATGCCTGGCCTAGTGCCGGAAGAATTTCCTGAGGCCTAACCCTCGGATGCCTGGCCTAGCGCCCGAAGAATTTCAAGAGTCGGCATTAAGGAAGGATGCCGCCGAAATCCTCAGACTGCCAGGTCAGCAACAACCGCCATACGCCATAAAGAAGGCGGGGAGCTCGAAGCGCGCGCGCCTCTCCGAGGGATGGCGGCAATCTCGAAGCATCACTCCCTTCACCCGTTCCCCTTCTGGTTCCGGGCTCGGAAGTGGGGGGCTACTGTTACGGGGGAACTTAGCCACCATGCCCCACGTGACCGGCACGCGCGCCCAGGAAGACTACGGCAGCCTCTTGATCCAGCAATCCGACCCCGAGTCGGACATCTTCGGCTCCGCAGCCCGACCCCGAGTCGGCAGCCCCTTGATCCAGCGATCCGACCCCGAGTCGGATATCTTCGTCTTCGCAGCCCGACCCCGAGTCGGCTGCCCCTTGATCCAGCAATCCGACCCCGAGTCGGACATCTCTCGATAACGACAGGCTATTCCCCAGAGGCACGCCGCAGCCTCCTGCTCCACTACTCCCTGCAACGGTTGTATCTGGCGCTGCTCCACGATCCCCTGTAACAGCCGTACAAGGCGGAGCTCCACTACGCCCTGTCATGGCCGTACCCAGCGCTGCCCCACGACGCCCTGTAACGGCCGTGTCAGTGGCAGCTCCATCGTGCCCCACGATGACGAACCCCCCTGAAAGACCCCCCAGCCTGGTATATATGCGGCTGGGGGAGGAGGGGGGGGTAAGCAAGAACTTCCAGAGCATTCTCCTACTTGCTACTATTATCTCTCCTTATCCTCCAATCTCCTCTGACTTGATCGTCGGAGGGCTCCCACTACCCCAGTGGTGGTGCGAGGCTTGCTTGCAGGTTTCCCGGTGGAAGGTGGAGCGCACTCAACACCAACCAAGGCAACTCAAACGGAACTCCGTTCACACCGCCGTGCCAATCGTTCTCGGTTTGGACCACCAGCAACAGTCCCTCCTATAAAAGGAGAACTTCTCCCCCTGGGGAGAAGGCTAACTTCTGGCTGTGACTTCTACATACAGTCCATCTCCTTCTTCAAAATTAAGCCCCCCTCTGACTTAAGCATTGGAGGCCCAGCGCCGGAAACCCCGGCCACCGGCTTTTTGCAGGTCCCCCGGAGGACGCCGCCCGGCGATGTACCGCCCGCACCGAAGCTCCTTCTCCTCGGACCATGGTCACCCCGAGTCCAATTTCCAGCAACAGTTGGCGCTAGAGAAAGGGCCCGAGTTGTGGCCATGAAGTTGAGAAGCAAAGGAGCCTCCAACGTCTCCCGGCGTCCTCCACCAAGTCCTGGACACTCTGTCCAAAACTCACCACCAAGACCTCCGGCGAATCCAGTCCCCCAAGTCCAACCAGAGCAGTTCAACCTGCTTGTTCAACAAGTCCAAACACTCACTACGGTCGTCCAAGGCCTACAGCAAGTAGAAGATCAACCTCTACTCCCTCCTCACGAGCATGGGTCCTCGGGATGCCGCTTGCGACGTCATTTTTCTGTAGAGCATCGCCACCACCGAAGCTCCCACCGAGCTCGACCCCCAAGCCGGAAGGGCTTGTCGCGCATCCATTATCCTGAGAGTTTGCGCCGAAGCCTGACACCTCGAGTACGGGAGCACCCATCTGAGGCAGGGTCTGCCCCATGCCAAGTTGCAACAGGAGCCCCATCCGAGCTCGGCAGAAAAATCGAGGACTTGGAGCGGCAGATATAGATGCTTCAAAACCGAGGCCCGAAGCGAGACGCCGACCTTGACTTTACAACAGAGTCTCCATTCCCTCAATGGATCATGGATAAGTCAATCCCCCAGAGGTTCAAGATGCCACAGATTGAGCCATATGATGGCTCATCCGATCCTCTGGATCATTTGGAGAGCTACAAGACCCTTATGACACTCCAAGGAGCCACATACGCTCTACTCTGCAAAGCCTTTCCAGCAACTCTCCGTAAGGCAGCTCGTCTTTGGTTCTCCAGACTAAAGCCCAGCTCGATTCTCTCCTTTGAACAGTTGGGCAGGCAGCTCCCCACCCATTTTGCTGCTAGCCGGCGTCAGCGCCGGACCTCGGACTCCCTCTTTGCCATCAAGCAGAAGGAGGGAGAATCCTTAAAAGACTACATTAATCACTTTACCTCGGCCACATGGGAGGTTCGCGATCTCGACCTGTCAATCGCCATGTCGGCATTGAAGACTGGGGCTCAGTCCTACAAATTTCTCTTCTCCATCAAGAAGAGCTTCTCTGCCAACTTTTTTGAAATGTTGGCCCGAGCTCGTAAGTACGCCAAGGCTGAGGAAGCCATGGCCTCTCGGCGGGAGGCAGCCGAACGACCTGCCAAGATGCAAAAGAAGCGCCAAGAGGAGCACTCCCAACCAAGCAGTAGATTCCTCTGGCATGAGAAAGAGCCTCCTTGGCCCGAGAACCTAGCTTGCCCGAGGTCTTCCCTCCAAAAGTTTCAGACATACACTCCCCTCACATCCATCCGAGCAGAGATCCTCATGGAGATTGAGGGTCCGGGCTACCTCCGACCTCCATTGAGGATGCGACCGACAGAGTCGCGGAAGTACTCGAAAAAGTATTGCCACTTCCATCAAGATCGCGGCCATGATACGGAGAATTGCTACGAGCTTCGTGATAAGATCGAGGCACTTGTCCGCCGAGGTCGGTTGAGTTGTTTTGTCCGTGATCATGCCGACAGGAGAGAGCCTGAGGAACAAAACCTAGTGCCGCGTGATGAGCGGAACAACAACTGATCTCTCGCGGGCATCATCAATGCCATCAGAAGGCGGGCGAGTAGGGACACCGGAAGCATCGAGCTCAGAAGGAAGAGCTTCCTCAAAGCACGAAAGTTGTTTCCTTTTCCGATGAAGACCAAAAGGGTGTTGAGCCCTCTTTATGACGACGCTGTAGCTATTTTCTTCATCTTTGTAAGGCTTTAAAAAGTATTTTAGTACATAATGGAAGCCGGCTGACACCTTATTTTGTAATGCCTTCCAAAGGATGAGCACTCCTCTAGCTAGATTCACAAGAGATTCCATCCCAAGAAAGTACTATGAAGTTAAATCTTCTCATGGTCCGAGTCAGCTCGGCCTACAACGCAACTCTTGGCCAATCAAGGCAACGATGAGATCGGGTCCAGCCTATCCAGAAAAAAAAAGCTCTTGGGTAGCCATGGATCATGCATAATCATAGCTCCTCGACCTCGAGGGGAAGCGGCGCGGCCCAGAGCTCAACGCGTACCGCTTAACGGCCTCCAACGACTCCCAGCCGGTGCTGAGCCAAGTCCTGAGGGACCTCAAAGCTTGGGAGCTGTTAAAATGTCTCTAAAAGGTACCTCCATCTCCGACATCGCCCTCCCTCGTCTATGTTCTCGAGCTGATGCTTACCTTCGAGCTGAGCTCTTCCGTACTCGGGCTCATCTAAGTGCTCGAGCCCTTATGTTCTCGAGCTCATCTAAGTGCTCGAGCTCTTCCGTACTCGAGCTCATCTAAGTGTTCGAGCCCTTCGGTTCTCAAGCTCATCTAAGTGCTCGAGCTCTTCCATACTCGAGCTCACCTAAGTGCTCGAGCTCTTCCGCTCTCAAGCTCATCTAAGTGATCGAGCTCTTCCGTTATGCTCATCTAAGTGCTCGACGACATTTCGACGCCATTTCGACGCCATTTCAACGTCATTTCGACGACATTCGACGCCATTTCAACGCTATTTCGACGCCATTTCAGCGACATTCGACGCCATTTCAATGCCATTTCGACGACATTCGACGACACTTCGACGACATTTCGACGCCACTTCGACGATATTCGACGACATTTCGACGGCATTCGATGCCACTGTTGGGAACCCGCCCATGCCGCTGATATTTCAAAACAAAAATCAGATGGCAGCGGAATCGGCATGCACGGGTTCGACGTTCATCGCATGAACGTTGTTTCTAGACCTTTCGTAATTAGGTAAGAATTAAAACTTTTAAAACTATTAGGAAGATCAAATCTTCACCTTGTGCAGGTAGATGATCACCGCAAATCTGAATTCGTGGTTTTGGAAGAGGGTTCGCTTGAAGCCGTTCAAACGTCCAGCCTCTACGGGTATCCACACGAAGCAGGATCCGATCCAAGCTCTCTATCTCACCGGGGTGCTAGCTCCCTTGCAGAGATAGCTTTTGATGGCTGATCTCCTCTCTTTCAATCAACCCTTGATTGTGCTTGAGAGGAGGAAGAAGAAGGATGAAGATGGGAAGAAGATCAAAAGCCCCTGCAGCCTTCTTCTTTTTCCATGCGTTGGAGCCAAGGAAGAAGACCAAGAGGAGGGAGACGCCTCCTCTTCTTTTCCCTTTGCTGATGGCGGCTGAACCAAGGAGAGATGGAGAGGGGGTGGCCACGTGATGAAGAGGAGAAAGGTCCATCTAGGGCGCCGGCCCTAGTCCTCCTTTAATAAGGATGAAGGGCTCCTACAAGTTAGGAGCCCTTGACTACTTTCCAAGAGGGGGTGCCGGCCCCCTTTCTCTCTTCATGTCGCACCAACTAAGTGAAGAGGGGCTGATGACCCTCTTACTTGGTTAACCCAATCCTCTTCCAAAAAGGATTAGGTGCCTCTCTCATGGTTTAATCCTAATCTAATTAGGATTAGCCAAATTTGGGTTCAATCTACGCTAGTCCTAATCCAATTAGGACTTGAATGAATCATGACTTAATTGAACTCTTCAATCCTAATCCAATTAGGAGTCATGTTGATTCATTAGATTAATAATTAATTTAGACTTAAGGAATCCTAATCCAATTAGGATTTGTTTAATTTTAGTCCTAATCCAATTAGGACTTTATTTGAATTCGAAGTCCTAATCCAATTAGGATTTCTAGGAATCCTACTCCAAGTAGGAATCCAATTTTAATTCAAAGTTCCTAATCTCATTAGGATTGTAGGAATCCTATTCCAAGTAGGAATCCCAGTCCTACTCCAACTAGGATTCCCAGTCCTAATCCAATTAGGACTCTAGGAATCCTACCCAAAGTAGGATTCTTGTTTCAAGTCCAATTAATTAATTCCCTTTCCTTCTTCAACTTCTTATCAATCAAATTGATTACTTGTGATTCCTAATCACGATTTCAACCATCGGATCGGTCAATACTTCTAGTGTGTGTGACCCCATAGGTTCTACTCTGACTGGTAGTGAGATATATTGTGATCTCTATCTCAATATCATTGAAAACTCCTTTCAATGGGTTGGAACGATTCTAACTCAACTCATTAGGGTTTATCGATCATCAAGATAATCCCTATGAGTCCCACCATCCACCAGTGACACCTAGCAGCATGTAGTGGCTATCCAGTAGAATAGAAAGATGAACCTCTAGGTGCAGTTAACGTGTGATACAGTCCTACTATCGTGGATCCCTATAGGACGGAGGTCATGGACAACTCGTCAAACCCCATCGTCTGTCATATGTCAAGATTTATTCGACTTGAGTTCGCTAATGAAAAACTCTTTTTCCACTTTATATTACTGCCCTGGCCAAGGTCTTAGAACTCAGTCTAACAAATCACATAGGATCACTCCTCTTCTATCAAGGTCGATAGATTCCTTATAGGTGCATACCCTACTCCTACAGTGAACTTACTGCAGCCAATCTACACTGCATGGACCCATATGGCTAGAGACCATGTATGTGTGCAGTCAAACTACAATAACCTCACTGTGAGTAGCCGAAGCACCGCAGGTCAAAGGACCAGTCACACTACTGCAACATCAAGCAAGTCACTGACGAGTGGATAGACATCCAAGTGACTTCTTGTCTTGGTCACGCTCAGTATCCTTGTTCTCTAACAAGCACCTGCACTATCACTTCACTGTCCCTACACTGTGGACTCAAGTCTCGTCCATCCAGAAGGAAAGTGATCTGTGCACTGATCGGATCGATCACCGTCTTCGTGATGATCCATTGATCAGGAGCATTTAGAAATTAATCACCAATGATACGTGGCTCAAATTCTCAACTCTTGAGAATATGTATCATCATCTTATTAATTTCTTGGACGATTCATAGACACATAAACAATATGAATGAAAAGATGCCTTTTATTTATTCAATAATAAATAGTCAAGTACAAAATTATGTCCCTAGAATCAACAATGTGTCAGCCAAATTGGCTTCTAGGGCATACATCTAACAATCTCCCACTTGCACTAAAGCCAATTGGTCATATATCTTAGGCCCATCTTCTCAAGGTGGGCTTCAGTCTTTTGCTGACTCAGCTGCTTAGTGAACGGGTCTGCCACGTTATCCGCGGAGTCTACTCTCTGCATCTCTACATCATAGTCGCGTATGAAATGGAAGCGCCGCTCTATGTGCTTGGACTTCTGATGAGACCATGGCTCCATAGCTAGTGCTATGGTGCCAATGTTATCGCAGTAAAGTGTTATGGCATCTAATGACATTACACCTAAATCTGCAATTAACTTTTAATCAGAAGGTTTCCACTGCACCCTTAGATACGGCTTAACATTCAGCTTCTAAGGTAGATCTATAATGATCGGTTGTTTGGAACTCTTCCAATTTACTGAACCACAATTGCACATATTCTGATGTAGACTTTCTATCATCAATATGTGTGCATCCTTCTACCTTCAACTCTGATCTTCTCCGAAGACCAAGAATAAATCTTTAGTTCTTCTCAAGTACTTAAGAATATTCTTCACAGCTGTCCAGTGTTCTTCACCTGGATTCGACTGATATCTGCTTGTGACACTCACAGCAAGGGCTATATCAGGTCGTGTACATAGCATGGCATACATGAGGCTCCCTATTGCTGATGCATAGGGGATCTTGCTCATGCGTTGAATCTCTTCAGATGTGTTGGGGCACATCTTCTTGGAGAGATGAATTCCATGTCTTAGGGGTAAGAGACCCCTCTTGGAGTTTTCCATGCTGAACCTCTTCAGCACCTCCTCTATGTACATTTTCTGTGAAAGGCCAAGCATCCTTTTAGATCTATCTCTATAGACCTTTATTCCCAAAATATAGGATGCTTCCCCAAGGTCTTTCATGGAAAATTCTTTTGACAACCAGACCTTGACCGAGGTTAGCATGGAAATATCATTTCCAATCAGGAGAATGTCATCTACGTACAGTACGAGAAAAACTACAGCACTCCCACTAACCTTTTTGTAAACACATGGTTCCTCTTCGTTTTTGATGAAATCAAACGTTTTGATTGCGTCATCGAAACGAGTGTTCCAACTCCGAGATGCTTGCTTTAGTCCATAGATGGACCTTTGCAGCTTGCAGACCTTGTGATCTCCATCACTGGAAGTGAAACCCAAAGGCTGTTCCATATAGATATCTTCATCAAGATATCCATTCAGGAAAGCAGTTTTCACATCCATCTGCCAGATTTCATAATCATGAAATGCTGCAATGGCAAGCAATGTTCGGATGGATTTTAGCATGGCTACAGGTGAAAAGGTCTCCTGATAGTCAATGCCTTCGCGCTGACTATACCCTTTCGCCACAAGCCTTGCCTTATAGGTCTCTACCTCTCCATCCGAACCTATCTTCCTTTTGTAGATCCATTTGCATCCAATAGGTACAATACCTTCTGGTGGGTCTACTAAGGTCCAGACTTGGTTGGAACGCATGGAGTCTAACTCTGACTTCATTGCTTCCAGCCATTTCTCGGAATCGATATCAGATATCGCCTCGTTGTAGGTTTTGGGATCCTGTATGTGATCCCTATCTCCCACTAGGAACATTTCCTCGGTATCCTCTTCTAGTATACCTAAGTATCTATCGGGAGGATGGGAGACCCTACTAGATCTACGAGGTGGTCGAGGGACATTGTGTACTGGCTCTGTATGAATGGGTTCAATAGGATCCATGACTCGTTGCTTTTCAGAGACTTTCTCTTCAAGCTCAATTTTCCTCCCACTGCCTCTATCAAGGATAAACTGATTTTCCAAGAAGATGGCATGACGGCTCACAAACACATTGTGATCCTCTGAGACGTAAAAATTGTATCCTAATGACTCTTTAGGATATCCTATAAAACGAGCACTTATGGTCCTAGCCTCTAACTTGTCCGCCTGTAGTCTCTTGACGTGGGCCGGACATCCCCAAATCTTGAGATGACCCAGACTTGGTTTCTTACCATGCCATATCTCATACGGTGTGGTAGGAACGGATTTAGAGGGAACTCTATTCAATAAATAAATCGCTGTGAGTAAGGCATCTCCCCAAAGGAACATAGGTAAATCACTGAAGCTCATCATGGACCTGACCATATCCAATAGGGTCCGATTCCTCCTCTCTGACACCCCGTTGAGTTGAGGTGTACCCGGAGGTGTCCATTGTGAGACTATGCCGTTTTCTTTGAGATAGTCCCGGAATTCCCTACTAAGGTATTCTCCTCCTCGATCTGATCGAAGAGCCTTAAGAGGTTTTCCAGTTTGTTTTTCTACTTCATTCTTAAACTCTTTGAACTTTTCAAAAGACTCAGACTTGTGTCTCATAAGATACACATACCCATACCGTGAGTAATCATCGGTAAAGGTAATGAAGTAAGAATAACGTCCCCTGGCTAGCACATCGAATGGGCCACATACATCTGTATGTACTAGGGCAAGTAATTCAGTGGTCCTCTCCCCATGTCCTACAAAGGGCAGTCTTGCCATTTTTCCTTGAAGACAGGACTCGCAAACTGGATATGACTCGGAAGTCAATGAGCCTAAAAGCCCATCTTTATCCATTTTGTTCATTCTGTCCTCTCCAATATGGCCAAGCCTGAGGTGCCACAAATATCTTTGGTTTATCTCATCTCTGGATCTTTTGGATCCTTTGGCACTCACATCTTGCTCGGTAACATTCACAGATACATCCATATGTAAATGATAGAGACTGTCAATCATGAAACCACGTGCGACTATTTTATTTCTCAAATAAATAGAACAGCAGTCTTTGTCAAATGTAAAAATATGACCTTCCTGTGCTAGACATGAAACAGAAATCAAATTTCTGCTAGCAACAGGTACATAATAGCAGTCTCTAAGTATTAAACTAAATCCAGACGGTAGTCGCAGATGGTAGGTGCCCACAGCCACAGCAGCAACTTTTGCCCCGTTGCCAACCCGAAGGGTTACCGCACCTTCCGCCAGCCTTCTACTTTCCTTTAGACCCTGCATGGTAGTGCACAAATGAGCACTAGAACCAGAATCTATAACCCAACTAGAAGTAGAAGAAACCGTTAGATTAGTTTCAATTATGAGCAAGTCTATACCTTCTGAAGGTATGTCACCTTTCTTGTTCTTTAGGCTCTCGAGGTATGAAGGACAGTTTCTCTTCCAGTGGCCTTCGACATTGCAGTGGAAACATTTTCCTTTGTCGTTAGCCTTTTTCTTTTGAACTTCCTTCTTTTGCTTCTTGTCTTTCTTCTGCTTCTTAGCAGGCTTCTTTTTCTTCCAAGTAGACTTTCTCTTGGAACCAGAAGTCAACTCAGCAGTAAGGACATTGCCCCTTGAACCTTTCAAGGCTCCCTCAGCAGTTACCAACATGTTGATTAGTTCAGTCTTAGTGCATTCAATCTTATTCATGTGGTAGTTTACTATAAACTGACCAAATGAATCAGGAAGTGACTGTAGGATCAAATCCACTTGCAATTCCTTGTGCATGTCCATACCGAGCTTCTCAAGCTCCTCTAGGTCCTTGATCATGGTCAGACCGTGATCATGGACAGACTGCCCTTCGCGCATCTTCGCTTTGAAAAGCCTCTTGGACACTTCAAAACGAGCTGTGCGACTCTGCTCACCATACAACTCTTGCAGGTGTACCAGTATGTCCCTAGCAGTCTTTATATTTTCATGCTGGCATTGGAGTTCATTAGACATGGATGCCATCATATAGCATTTTACTCTAATGTCATCATCCAACCACTTTTTATGCAACTCACGCTGAACATCAGTAGGACGTGCTGGTAGTGTGGGGATATCTGAATCGAGTATGTAGCCTATCTTCTCACAGTCCAAAACTATTTTGAGATTTCTAAGCCAGTCTTTGTAATTGGTTCCGGTCAGTCGGTTGGTCTCAAGAATACGGGTCAGAGGGTTTGAAGCCGACATTGTATCTGCAGAGAGTAAAGATTCTAGTTAGACTTTTGTACTTGATCCTAATCTGTTCTAAGGTCTTTTAGAACAAATGTAACTCCCACTATTTTCTCGAATCCCTCACACTCCCCTGGTAGGGAAACGGAAATCCTACACGACTAGGGTTTCTAGTGGGTACTGCGGTCCCACCAATTTACATGCCACCTCACCTAACAGTTATTGGTGACACATAGATGGATGAGTGTACAACTCTTGTACAATGCTTCTCAAGCATGTTGCAGTGTAACTTGGTCTCTAAGCCATGAAGACCTCACCTAACAGTTATTGGTCCCATTTCTTAGTTAAGTCAGACCCACCGTATAACCGTAGGAATAAAGTCGTCATTGGGTCCTCACCTAACAGTTATTGGTGCCCAACCCCACCTTTACCCTACAACATCTCATGTCTATAGAGAGGTCCAGCCCCCCGATGCAACTTGACCACTGTGTCCAGCCGAGACAAATCAACATCAGAAAGGCCTTAGCAGCTCTACTACAGTGGAAGACCTATTGACTTAATATTGGTTAATCAGGTCTTAGTGTTTGCAACTTGAGCCCTTCATAAGAGGTAATCGAACAATTGGCCAGGTAAGCAGGTGGGAGGCTCCCCTTACTCAGAGAGTAAGGTCCTAATTAAGTAACCACCTTTCATGCTTTCCTAGACACCAATTAGATCAATTAATCTAATATGACTTGCTCATGTCGGTTCACTCTCGACTTGATTGAGGAGGTTTTGATTTAGGTCTCAATTGGGTTTGCTACATCACATGTAAACCTATCTACCCGACTCGCATTCACATCTCATGCAAACGGTACATCACAGGCAGTTATAATCGCAGCATCAAATAAAGTTAAACTTTAAATAGGTGATGATCATGGATTCTAATTAGGTCGTATTACAAGCACATGCACATCAATCGATCAAGTGGTCTTCAACTCTTGAATTGGTTCTAAGCCACCTTGATTCGATCCTTGATCAACTCTTGATCCCATCGCCATCAACCGCTTAGATCACCTTTCATCTCATGCCTTTGCTTCAACTTGATCGTTGATGTACATCACATCACAGAAATACAACCAGATGTAAAATAAAAATAAAAATAAATTACATCTCTTTTTAGGAGGCACGCAGGCCTCTCAAAACATCAAATAAGATGCATGCAAGCATCTGAAAAATTACATGACATCGCAGATCACATCGCAGGTCATTACATTTGATACCAAAAGGGGTTGAATCCTATGATCATCACCGTATGCAACAATTATAATTTTCAGATCTGAAAACTAACTGATTGTATCATGACATAGGTCGCTGATCATGCTAATCATGATTCTAACTTTGTAATCCCATTAACAATGCATTTAGAATCATCTTTTTATCACATAAAAATCAGCATGCAAAAAACAGCACCCCTGAAAAATCTGCATGCAGAATTTTTCAGCATGCACGATCATTCAATTTTCAGATCTAATATGCCTTTAGATATTTAATTCTTACCTTAATCTACGAAGCCTAGGCTCTGATACCACTGTTGGGAATCCGCCCATGCCGCTGATATTTCAAAAACAAAAATCAGATGGCAGCGGAATCGGCATGCACGGGTTCGACGTTCATCGCATGAACGTTGTTTCTAGACCTTTCGTAATTAGGTAAGAATTAAAACTTTTAAAACTATTAGGAAGATCAAATCTTCACCTTGCGCGGGTAGATGATCACCGCAAATCTGAATTCGTGGTTTTGGAAGAGGGTTCGCTTGAAGCCGTTCAAACGTCCGGCCTCTACGGGTATCCACACGAAGCAGGATCCGATCCAAGCTCTCTATCTCACCGGGGTGCTAGCTCCCTTGCAGAGATAGCTTTTGATGGCTGATCTCCTCTCTTTCAATCAACCCTTGATTGTGCTTGAGAGGAGGAAGAAGAAGGATGAAGATGGGAAGAAGATCAAAAGCCCCTGCAGCCTTCTTCTTTTTCCATATGTTGGAGCCAAGGAAGAAGACCAAGAGGAGGGAGATGCCTCCTCTTCTTTTCCCTTTGCTGATGGCGGCTGAACCAAGGAGAGATGGAGAGGGGGTGGCCACGTGATGAAGAGGAGAAAGGTCCATCTAGGGCGCCGGCCCTAGTCCTCCTTTAATAAGGATGAAGGGCTCCTACAAGTTAGGAGCCCTTGACTACTTTCCAAGAGGGGGCGCCGGCCCCCTTTCTCTCTTCATGTCGCACCAACTAAGTGAAGAGGGGCTGATGCCCCTCCTACTTGGTTAACCCAATCCTCTTCCAAAAAGGATTAGGTGCCTCTCTCATGGTTTAATCCTAATCTAATTAGGATTAGCCAAATTTGGGTTCAATCTACGCTAGTCCTAATCCAATTAGGACTTGAATGAATCATGACTTAATTGAACTCTTCAATCCTAATCCAATTAGGAGTCATGTTGATTCATTAGATTAATAATTAATTTAGACTTAAGGAATCCTAATCCAATTAGGATTTGTTTAATTTTAGTCCTAATCCAATTAGGACTTTATTTGAATTCGAAGTCCTAATCCAATTAGGATTTCTAGGAATCCTACTCCAAGTAGGAATCCAATTTTAATTCAAAGTTCCTAATCTCATTAGGATTGTAGGAATCCTATTCCAAGTAGGAATCCCAGTCCTACTCCAACTCGAATTCCCAGTCCTAATCCAATTAGGACTCTAGGAATCCTACCCAAAGTAGGATTCTTGTTTCAAGTCCAATTAATTAATTCCCTTTCCTTCTTCAACTTCTTATCAATCAAATTGATTACTTGTGATTCCTAATCACGATTTCAACCATCGGATCGGTCAATACTTCTAGTGTGTGTGACCCCATAGGTTCTACTCTGACTGGTAGTGAGATATATTGTGATCTCTATCTCAATATCATTGAAAACTCCTTTCAATGGGTTGGAACGATTCCAACTCAACTCATTAGGGTTTATCGATCATCAAGATAATCCCTATGAGTCCCACCATCCACCAGTGACACCCAGCAGCATGTAGTGGCTACCCAGTAGAATAGAAAGATGAACCTCTAGGTGCAGTTAACGTGTGATACAGTCCTACTATCGTGGATCCCTACAGGACGGAGGTCATGGACAACTCGTCAAACCCCATCGTCTGTCATATGTCAAGATTTATTCGACTTGAGTTCGCTAATGGAAAACTCTTTTTCCACTTTATATTACTGCCCTGGCCAAGGTCTTAGAACTCAGTCTAACAAATCACATAGGATCACTCCTCTTCTGTCAAGGTCGATAGATTCCTTATAGGTGCATACCCTACTCCTACAGTGAACTTACTGCAGCCAATCTACACTGCATGGACCCATATGGCTAGAGACCATGTATGTGTGCAGTCAAACTACAATCACCTCACTGTGAGTAGCCGAAGCACCGCAGGTCAAAGGACCAGTCACACTATTGCAACATCAAGCAAGTCACTGACGAGTGGATAGACATCCAAGTGACTTCTTGTCTTGGTCACGCTCAGTACCCTTGTTCTCTAACAAGCACCTGCACTATCACTTCAGTGTCCCTACACTGTGGACTCAAGTCTCGTCCATCCAGAAGGAAAGTGATCTGTGCACTGATCGGATCGATCACCATCCTCGTGATGATCCATTGATCAGGAGCATTTAGAAATTAATCACCAATGATACATGGCTCAAATTCTCAACTCTTGAGAATATGTATCATCATCTTATTAATTTCTTGGACGATTCATAGACACATAAACAATATGAATGAAAAGATGCCTTTTATTTATTCAATAATAAATAGTCAAGTACAAAATTATGTCCCTAGAATCAACAATGTGTCAGCCAAATTGGCTTCTAGGGCATACATCTAACAGCCACTTCGACGCCATTTCAACGCCATTTCGATGCCACTTCGACGGCATTCGACGCCACTTCGATGACTTTCGACGACATTCGACGACTTTCAATGCCATTCGACGCCTCCTACGACAACACTCCCTGATCTGAGTGGGGGCACCTGCTGAGTCGACTACAAGCCAAAGAAGTTCACTGAAGTCGACCTCGGAGCAGAGTCGTTTATCTCGACTTGGACAGCTCGGCTTAAGACCTTTATCTCCGACTGCACGAGAGGTACATCCTACTTAGCACATACATCTCTATAGACATTTGGCTATATTACAAGATGATTGATGACTGGACTACTTCCTTCGCTTGAGCCAAAAAGCAGCTGGAACTCGAAAGTCGGAGGATAGTGTTGGAAAAAAATGGACCACACCACAAGTACAATTAAAGCACCCAAATCCGACAGCGAGCCCGAGCTCATGCAAGTAGGCCAAGCTCATGCAGGCCGAGCCGAGCTCAGAAGGTCGAGCTCATGCAGCCGAGCTCAGAAGG
Organism: Phoenix dactylifera; assembly: GCF_051530095.1. Classification (NCBI taxonomy): domain Eukaryota; kingdom Viridiplantae; phylum Streptophyta; class Magnoliopsida; order Arecales; family Arecaceae; genus Phoenix; species Phoenix dactylifera. The sequence continues at coordinate 19,735,035 of NC_143190.1, read as the reverse complement.
CCGAGCTCATGCAGGCTGAGCTCATGCAGCCGAGCTCCGAAGGTCAAGCTCATGCGGCCGAGCTCATACAGCCGAGCTCATGCAGACCGAGCCCATGCAGGCCGAGCTCATGCAGGCCGAGCCTAGAAGGCTGAGCTCGTCGTCCACGCACTGCGGCCATGCCCTGCAACAGTCTCACCACACCATGCTTTGCTTGCCAGCCACGTCACGACATATCAACCAGAGACCAAACCCTGCTACGACTGTCAACCATTAAATGCGCACGATTTCCACGGACCTCCAGCTTATTCAAAACCTTTGGCCATCCACGGCAACTCGCCGACTTACTCAACTTTGTTAGCTCAGTTGATAAATGCAAGGCTGATAGATGTCCAACTTTGCCATGACACAACAGATAGCGGACGGAAGCGAGGAAGAGAGAACCACACCCTATACTTTGAATTTAGCTCTTGCTTGGGCGAACAGCCCTAATCTTTTTTCCTTATACCCCTCCCCTTTCCAGTTCGTCTATTCTTCTGCCTTTGAGCCAATCCAATACCAGTCCGATTAAAAAAAATTCACACGATCACGCCCAATCATGACGGTAACTCATTAAATTCGCCTCGTCACATCACAGGTAACCCAGACACCCCTCCTATAAAAGGAGAACTTCTCCCCCTGGGGAGGAGGCAAACTTCTGGCTGTGACTTCTACATACAGTTCATCTCTTTCTCCAAAATTAAACCCCCCTCTGACTTAAGTATCGGAGGGTCGGAGCCGGAAATCCCGGCCACCGGCTTTTTGCAGGTCTCCCGGAGGACGCCGCCCGCCGACGTACCGCCCGCACCGGAGCTCCTCCTCCTCGGCCGGTGGTCACCCCCGGGTCCAATTTCTAGCAACACATGTTAATACTGAGAATTTCTCTCTTGGACACCTTAAGAGCTTACCAGTGACAGTGTTTCTTCGTAGAAGTTTAGCATGGATAAATAACAGTTTTCATGCATGCTAAGCATCTAATTATAAAATATATGGTAGACTCGAGCATGTTTTTTGTCCTAGTCTATTCAAATATGCAATGAAAGTGTATTGTTTAGAATCCTATATTTTGAACCTTTAATTATCCAAGCTTGTGTATTTTGTCGACCATTCCCAGCATGATTTGAGGCTCCCATCATAGTTGCCCCCATCTTTGTGTCAATCTTAGGTTTCAGCAGTGGTGGAAAAATAGTGGAGGTATCAAAAGTGATGGAAAGTATTTCAAAAATATAATTACTAAATAACAAACAATTTTTTATAAATATTTAATTTTTCAAAAGTATTATTTCTAAAAGCTATAAAAGCTCTTTTACCAACGGCAAATTCAAACAAAACCAAAATCCTAAATCTTACTATCTTAAATATCATTAATAAATACTATCTTAAAAATACATATTTTATGTTTTAAAAATAAACCATTGTTTATTACGTACATATGAATAAGGACATTTGCCCTAAGAACTATTTTGTAGAAATAAGTATATGAAAACTTTCTTATTCTCAAAATGATCTATCTCGTAAATTATAATATTTGAATTTTCTAACATACTAAACAACTTTTTTTCTTTCTCAAAATGCCCCTAGATAGAAGAAAATGCCCCAATCTTATAAAGACTATATAAGTGTGCCAATATATATCTCAAAATATCCTTCTTCCAAAATGTTTTCATAACAATATATCCTTTAACCCCGAATAAACCATAATTCTAAATTTTGTCAATGATTATCAGTCTCAATGAATAGTATCCTAATCAGTTGAACTCCAGATTGACTGTAAAGATAAGAACAAAGGCTTTTTGATTTGTAGGCTTCTCACTATCGAACATTGCTGTCAAATTCTAAAATCTCTACCAATATGGTGGCTTTTTAGCTCTTAGACATTCTCATGTGGATTCATGCAGTTTGCCATGAAGATATTGGGCTTTCTACTTGCATCCATATCGATGTCATGTAAATTGGCCAAGCCTTCACTCACTTCACCAACCGTTTTGGGCCTTATCCCGATCATGGATTGGGATCTCAGTATACCATTCGATATAGGATTCCTAAGGCAAAATTAGATGGCATTCGAGGCTTGGCCTCTTATAAATATAATTTGAGGCTATTAATATTCATTAGCATAATTTAGCAAAATAAAATATCTATGGGTATAACTATTTATTTAGATTTAAACTACGTTGACATATGTTTGGAGTTAGCCTTTTTAATCACAAAACTAATTTTCCTTCTACTGCAAATTAGTTTCGCGTGCACATGCACGTGCAGTTTAACTTGTACACATAAAAGCTTTATATTCCGATTTGAAACCTTTTACCATTTTGTTCTTGAAATATCCCCTTCTTTCTGCTAATTGCTAAAGTATCCCCTTGCCCAAAATACTCTCCCATCGAGACTGTGCCTAAATCAACAAATTGTAGGAACTTATATGTGATGCTCTTTTTCTTTTTCCTTATGAGACCAAGGATGCACCTTTGATCCGCTGCTAGGCTTTAAACTTCTTTTCTTTAGAGGCAAAAATTGTTCACTTTGATTTACAACTGAGCTCTGAACCATCGCATGGATACCAAGTTCTAAGTACAAGAATGAGAGGGCAATATAGAGCATGGGTCTATAACATTCTTAACATGCTTAGGTCTAATTTTATGTTTTATTATATACTCTTTGCTACTTCTTGTGTTGCACTTAATAAAATTACAAGCAAGCAATAGTTGTAGAAAATTGGAGCCCACGAGTCTAGTGAAACATGCAGGGGCAAAGTTTCTTTTACCTTCGAGTAACAATAATTTTTAAACTATTTTGAATTTTTGAGCGAACTATTTCCACGTAATAAGACTGAGACTTTTCTTTTTGGTAAGTCGGCCTCTCACTACACTCAGCCGTGAGAAGGTCCAGACCAGCCACAATATAAAACATGATCTAATGCCTGCAGCCCAAGATCAGAAATACTCCAAAATACACTCCTGAAGTAGTGGGCTGTAAAGAAGGCAACCCAGTCTGCTGCACTGTTCGCCTTCCGAAATATATGCGAGGTCTGAAATGACTCTAACTCCTCCACAAGGTGCCAAATATCTCGGAGTAGTGGGTGCAGCTCAGACCTAGCCTGCCGACTCTGGATCCAGCCGATCACTGTGGTCGAGTCGCCCTCAAGCAGTACCCGCGTAGCACCCAGGTGCACTCTGGTATGGACGAGGCCCTCCCATGCCGTGCGTAACTTCGCCATAAGAATAGACCCATCAAAAATGTGCCGACCTCCAGCTGCAATCAGCTTGGAGTACTGGTCTCTGATCACAAAACCCACGCTGTCTCTGCTACCGCCCTCTGATACACTACCGTCGAAGTTCATCTTAAAGAAACCAGGAGGTGGGGGCTCCCAGAATACCATCGATACCGTCGTATACCTAGGCGCTGCAAAAGCCAAAGAGGAACCTCAGGTGTTCCTATCATCTCTTGGTGAGATCTCCGCTGCAGCGCTCACCAACTCGGCTGTATGTACAAAAGCTCTATCAACCACTAATCTCAGGTAGTATCCTTTGCCCTTGAAGATCCTCGTATTCCTATCCAGCTAGATATGGTATGCCACATATACCTATACAACTCCCCTCTCTGCCATCCCAGGTCTCCAAGCTGAGTCCCTCAATTGGCTCAAAAATATCTCTGTAGAAGTGAAGGTGTGTCGGTGAGCCAAGGCAAGGCCCCAAACTTGAAGCGCCTGTGGACATGTAAACTAGACGTGGTTGCTGGTCTCCTCCTCCCCTGAGCATCTCTCACAGTCGGCTGGTATCCCGACCCCCCCTAGCCAAGATCCCTCTGGTAGGTAGGATGCCCCATGCCACCCTCCACAAAAATAAAGCCACATGTGGAAGGACACATAACCGCCGAATCCAGCGCCCCTCCAGCCAGCGGGCAGACCCTGGGTCCACTATCACTTGGAGATCACTGACTGTAACTCTCGCCCTCCTGGTCTGGCTTCATACCATCCTGTCTGCCATCCCTTCGAGAGGTGGAGGTGTGGTCAAAACCCTGTTGGGAATTGTATCCTAAATGTCAATCGTCAGCATGTTGATGATTGAATTTTGTAAATGAATTGACAAATTAATAAAGTGTTATTTAGCATTATTCATCATTTCATTGTACATCTTCAAATGAACTTTTATATGATGAAGTCCTTAGGACTTGTTTTATGATAAGGAGGATTTATCTTCAAGTCCTTAAAACTGTTCGCAATCAAATAATATGCTGTTACTAAGATGACAGCATTATCGAGATTAGGTCGTTGTGTGACATATACGTTGGTTGTCCTCTTAACCAAGGAGTGTAGAGACACTGATATGTCACACAGGTGAAGTGTAGGAGTATATTTCACTGAACGTGACCAATTCTGGAACGCTCTACTGTCAAGAGATGTTCTGAGTGGATATGGGTATAAGTTTGGCCCTTTGACCTGAGACCGCAACCTGTGACTAGCAAGCAACTCACTGTACTTTGGTACCAGACTACCTAAATTTCTAATTCAGTGACGGAAGGTCACTGGGTACAGTCAAGTACTTGCGTAGTCAGTTGTGAGTCAAGATGGAATTAACCCCTTCTGAAAACATGAGATAATGCCTTGTGTTCAATTTAGCAAAACCTTGGCCAGGGTGATACTTGTGAGGAGTCACAGGATTTCTAAAGTTGAATCACATCATGAATGCACTTATTACAGAGTTGACAGAACTCTGAAGTCATCCTGGCATTTAGGAGTCATAAGGATAAATTATACGGTAACCATAGTCCAAGGGCTCTTGAATGTTGCTTTGTAATCATTTGGCCTATCCGGACGTGGGTACCATTGCTAGATGGCCATTTCGATTAGTACAAGAAGTTGTTCTTGTGCTACCGGCTTAGGTTCGAACCTATGGGGTCACACGCATAGAAGTTTCTAGGTTGATCAAATGGTTGATTGATGATTAAGAATCATTCAGAAATAATTTGGTCAATTCGATTGACAAATTATCCTAAGCAAAAGTTACATTAAAATAATTATTGAATTATTGGAGGGTTAATTAGTAATTGAATTACTAATAAATTTAATTTGATTGAATTATTGGACTTTAATTAAGCCAAATTGAATTAGATTCAATTTGGGCTAAATTAGGGTTTGACTTAATTCGATCGGGTTCGACCCGAGCCGATTGGGCATAACCTAATTGATCGGACTTGATCCAATTGGATTGAGATTGTCTCAAGTCAATTAAGAGTCCTTATTTTATAAGGATTAAGAGTCCTTATTTGATGAGGATTAAGAGTCCAAATAATCAAAATTTATTATGGAGAAGAATTTCTAAAATTTAGGATCCTACCTTTCTTTCTTGGAGAAGAAAGACACCTCGTTCTTATCCCTAAAAGCAGTGGTGGCTATCCTCTTTATTTTTGGCCAATTTTTGGCATGAGAAAAGAGGAGGCGTGGGGCTATTTTTCAAAAAAAATATGGTGCCTCAAATCTTCCTAATAAGATAGAATTCAAATTCCTAATTTGTAGAGACTGCATGACGCATCAAGCAGGGTGGCATGCAGCTGAAGTTTGGGGTGCAATAACCCCCTAATTTTTAGGGATTGTTGGCACAAGATTACAAGAGAATTTGTTCATCTCTTAGCTGCTGATTCACTAGAATTTTTTAGAAATTTTATCAGCCAAATTCGTTGGCCAAAAGAGGTGTGAGGTGTGGGAGGTCTTTTGGCTATAAAAGGACCCCCACACCTAGGGTTTTAGAGATGGTCTTTAGAAAGGGTTCTAAATTCTGAAAAATTCTGAATAAATCTGAAATCATAAATTTATTTAGATTAGATCTAAATAAAATTTATAATTCATTTATTTTCTAATTTTGTATGACAAATCAAATCTGAAAACAAATGCATATGATGTATGTTGTTTAAGTTAATTCATATGAGTTTGTATATGTGATATATGGACATAAATCATCTAAGATTTAAACATGAATTAAATCTGAATTTTAACATGATTAATTACAAATCTCATATTTGAAAAATAAGTTTTGAGAACTGAAACTTTGTAGTTAGTATGTAATTAAGAATAATGCAATGATCTGAATTTTCATAAACTTACACTTAATTAAGAATTAAGTGATGATGAAAACTTAGATCTAGAATTGTGAACTCAATTCAATGACATTGCATAATTCATGGGGTATTTGGGTTAGCTCAAATCAAGTTCTTAAGATTGGGTTAAACCTAGGGTTAGAATCAAATATGGTCTAATTAGAGTTAATTGATCAAATCTAATTAAGTAGTAACTAGATTAGGTCAAGAAAACTCTAGGTCAAATACAATAGTTGTAGATTGATCAATTCCATGTCTTTGATCAGACCAAGATGGAACTAGATTTAGGCTCCGTGGTTGAGCCCGAGTCATTAGGATGGTCAAAATCAAAATTGATTAACCAATTGGTGTCTAAGGTAAGTTTGGCAGACTCGACCGGTGGTTTTTAATTGGAAGCTACTTGCACTGATGCGTCTTTGTCGAGTTAATGACATATCCCTTCCACTGATCTCACTTACCTGGCCGATTTAGTCAATCATTTTTGATTGGATCATTTAATGATTCGAGTTAACCCATGCCTGTAATAAAAATCAGTTTGACTGATTTAGGTGCCTCCTTAACCGGTTAGAATTTAATTCTTTATAATCTGACTTGGTGAAGTTAGTGGGAGAATTTAGGTTAACCGGATCTCCTTATCTATCCTAATTTAATCCTCTAAAATTATTAGGTCCTTAAAATGAAATAGTTATGGGGATAACTAGGTCATAGCCTCCCATTAAGTTAGATGATAATGAGTCCAATGTTTCGATAATCATTGGAGGCGCCACACGTCTAGTGCTTATCGGGCATTGGAATTGTCATTTGATATATAATGAGTCGAGTGTACCTTCAATAGGTGGTCAGGTGGGCCGAGCCACACTCGGGCTTGGTCATCTATTAGTTGATTACACGGAACCCTATCATTTAATTGTTGGACCTAACCAGAATCTTCGGTGGAGGCGCTACACGCCTGCCAAAGAGACTGAGACAAAATTATCACTAGAAATTGTTTGGTGAAACAATTGGTTCAGAACCTACCAATAGGTGCATATGGGTTGGCCGAGCCATACTCGGGCCTATATGCGATCAATTGGGTTTTAGTGCTCATTAAAGATTTAAGTGTAATTCTTCGAATTTGAGGTAGAGGCTACAAATTTGTATAAAATAGTGGGAGGACCTTTAGACTAAAGTCCAAGTCTTTAGGGTATTGTCAATTCATATATTGATAGCCGATTTTCTTTTTATGCAGAAATGGCCACTAGTTTATCACTTCGTTCATTGTTGGATAATAACAAGTTGACTGGATCCAATTTTAATAACTGGCTTAGGAAACTTAAGATTGTGCTAGAGCATGAATGGATCCTTTATGTGATAACGGATCCAGCACCTGAGCAGCCTACTGGTAATACACGGGGTACGATTAGAGAAACTTATCAGAAGTGGCTCAATGACCGTATCACTGTTCGATGCATTATGCTTGCTGCAATGAGCGACGAGTTCAGTCGCCGGTTCGAGAATGCCCAGCCCGAAGAAATTGTTCAAGTGTTGAACGAATCTTTTGGCACTCTCGACGATGTTGAAAGGTACAAGACTAGTTGTGCTATTTTCAGCGCACGAATGAAGGATAGGGCATCGATGACTGATCATGTATTGTACATGATTGAGTTGATCGAGCGCCTGAGCACTCTCGGTTTTTTTCTTCATGATCAATTGGGAGAAGATGCTATACTGAACTCTCTTCCTGGTTCGTACCGCCCATTTCTCACCAATTTTCGTATGACGAAACCGGTAGTAAATTATCACCAATTGTTGGGTTTACTACAAACTTTTGAGAAGGATTGCCAACTCCTAAAAGGGTTAGTGAATTTAGTGGAAGGTTCGTCCAAGAGTCGTCGTCCCTTTAAGAAAGGAAAGAAAAAAAATAAAAATCAAAAGAAAAAGGTACATCATGCTGAGCAGAGTCAGCCTAAGAAGAAGAAGGCTGATCAGAGTAAGGCAGAGTTCTTCTACTGTAAGAAGCAGGGGCATTGGAAGAGGAATTGTCTTCTGTTCATTACATCTCTTGATCCGAACAGGCCTAAGAAAAGTGGAAAATCAGTTGCCAATCAAGATATTTATATGATAACGCCTTGTAATTTTTTTATTTGTGATAATTCGACTTGGGTATTGGATACCGGTAGTCCTTTTAATATTTGCAATTCGTTGCAGGGACTTCAGGTTAGTGAGAGGTTTGAAGAAGGAAAAAGATTCCTGAATGTTGGAGATGGAAGACCTGTTCCAGTTCTAGCTTTAAGAATTCTTAAACTTGTATTCAGCTCTCATGTAAATGTCCTTAGTGATTGTCACTAGTGTCCAAGTTTTTTATTGAATGTCATTTCTGTAGGCCTTTTAGCCAAAAATGGTTATGAAATATCGATAAAAAAGGATTATTGCAATATCATTTGGAATGGTGTTGCTGTAATGAATGGAATTCTGAGTAATAGTATTTACATTTTGTCACAGCCTGTTCATGTAATGTACAAGTCCAATAAGCGCCCTAGAATAGATAATGTCACGGATGTCTACCTTTGGCATCATAAGCTAGGTCATATTAAAAAGAACAGGATGAACAGGTTAAATAAAGAGGGAATCCTCAATGTTAATGATTGTGAATCATTAACAACCTGTGAATCATGCCTTCTTGGTAAGATGACCAAGTCACCTTTTACTGGAAAAGATGAACGAGCCAATGACTTATTGACCCTAGTACATTCTGATGTATGTGGGCCAACGAACACAAATGCTAGAGGCGGATATGCATATTTCATTACTTTCACAAATGACCTTTCGAGGTATGGTTATGTCTATTTAATGAGATATAAATCTAAAGCATTTGAAATGTTAAAATTGTATCGTAATGAAGTAGAAAAACAAATTGGAAAGAGTATTAAAACTCTTCGATCAGATTGAGGGGGTGAATACCTTTCCAATGAGTTTTTGACATATCTGGAAGAGAATGGAATTTTTTTCCAATAGACTCCTTCTGGTATACCGCAGTATAACGGCGTGTCAGAAAGGAGAAATCGAACTATTAGATATGGTTCGATCCATGATGTGGTTTGCTGATCTGCCCATATCCTTTTGGGGATATGCACTTGAGTCAGCCTGTTATATACTTAATAAGGTTCCAAGTAAATCTGTGAATAAAATACCACATGAGATGTGGACGGGACGGAAACCGGTACTCTCTCACCTTAGGGTTTGGGGGTGTCCGGCGTACGTCAAACGTTTGAAGATAGACAAACTTGAACCCAAGTCTGACAAATGTTTCTTTATCGGTTACCCTAAAGAAACTAAAAGATATTATTTCTATCTTGCTGAAGAATAAAAGTTGTTCGTAAGCAATAGAGCTGTTTTCTTAGAGAAAGAATTCCTTAGTGAAGGAACTAATAGCTCTAATATTGAACTTAGGGAAGTTCAACATGTAGAAGATCCGACACCATCCACTGAACCAATTGAGTCGGATTTGATTAGATCAAATCCAGCACTCATCTTAGATGCACCATTAAAGCGATCAGGTAGAGTACCACGTTAGCCGGACAGATACTATGGTTTCTTGGTCCGGGACGGGGATCCTATCGAACTTGATGAAAACGATGAGGATCCAATCATCTACATGGATGCAATGTAGAGGTATGACTCTGATGCATGGCTTGGAGTCATGCAATCCGAAATGAAATCTATAAAGGTCAATGATGTATGGACATTAGTTGACCCACCCGAAGGGATTAAACCCATAGGGTGTAAGTGGATTTTCAAAAGAAAATGGGGCGCAGACGGAAAGGTAGAGACCTATAAAGTCCGTCTGGTTGCCAAAGGATATCGTCAGCGTTATGGTATTGACTATGACGAGACGTTTTCTCCTGTGGCAATGGTCAAATCCATTCGGATTATGCTTGCGATAGCAGCACACTTAGATTATGAAATCTGACAAATGGATATAAAGACCGCTTTTCTAAATGGAGATTTAGAAGAGAAGGTGTATATGATGTAACCTGAAGGTTTTATATCTACAGATGAGTCTAAGGTGTGCAAGCTTCAAAAATCCATTTATGGATTAAAGCAAGTTTCACGTAGTTGGAGCATACGATTTGATAAGGTGATCAAATCATATGGCTTCATTAAGAATGAAGAGGAACTTTGCATTTATAAATGGGCAAATAGTTCAGTTATTATATTTCTTATTTTGTATGTGGATGACATTCTTCTAATCGGAAATGACATTCCTGCATTATAAGAAATAAAGGTTTGGCTATCATCTCAATTTGCCATGAAGGATTTGGGAGAAGCATCTTACATTCTAGGAATGAAGATTTATAGAGATAGATCTAGAAGATTGCTTGGATTATCCCAATCCAAGAGGTTCAGTATGATTAATTCTAAGACAGGCTATCTTCCGATGGGCCATGGAATTAACCTCTCTAAGAGGGATTGTCCGACAACACCTCAAGAAAGAGAGAGTATGGATAGAATTCCATATGCCTCGGCAGTGGGATCTATAATGTATGCCATGACATGTACTAGACCAGACGTGGCATACTCACTAGGAGTAGTGAGTAGATACCAGTCTGATCCAGGTAGCAACCACTGGAAGGTTGTAAAAATCATCGTTAAGTGTTTGAGAAATACTAAAGACCAGTGGCTTGTCTACGGTGATTCTGACTTAAGATTTGAGGGATATACCGATTCAAGTTTTCAGTCAGATCAAGATGATAGCAAGAGCGTGTCGGGATATATCTTTACTCTTAAGGGTGGGGTCATCTGCTGGAAGAGTTTCAAGCAGCATACAGTGGCAGATTCTACATGTGAAGCAGAATACATCGCAACATCTGATTCCGCCAAGGAAGCTGTATGGTTGCGGAAGTTCATCATTGAGCTTGGAGTGACACCCTCCATTGATGGTCCAGTGACTGTATTTTGTGACAAGACTGGAGCCATATCTCAAGCAAGAGAACCCAAATCACATCAGCGGACCAAGCATATTCTACATCGCTACCACCTAGTTCGAGAAATCGTCGAATGAGGTGACATTGATTTTCAGAAGATTGATACAAAAGAAAATTTGGCTGACCCATTTACCAAAATCCTCGACATCAAAGAGTTCAACGAACACAAGTCGAAGATGGGTATTAGATACTATGTCAATTGGCTTTAGGCTAAGTGGGTGTTGTTGGGAATTGTATCCTAAATGTCAATCGTCAGTATGTTGATGATTGAATTTTGTAAATAAATTGACAAATTAATAAAGTGTTATTTGGCATTATTCATCATTTCATTGTACATCTTCAAATGAACTTTTATATGATGAAGTCCTTAGAACTTGTTTTATGATAAAGAAGGATTTATCTTCAAGTCCTTAAAACTGTTCGCGATCAAATGATATGCTGTTACTAGGATGACAACATTATCGAGATTAGGTCGTTGTGTGACATATACGTTGGTTGTCCTCTTAACCAAGGAGTGTAGAGACACTGATATGTCACACAGGTGAAGTGCAGAAGTATATTTTACTGAACGTGACCAATTTCGGAACGTTCTACTGTCAAGAGATGTTCCGAGTGGATATGGGTATATGTTTGGCCCTCTGACCTGAGACCGCAACCTGTGACTAGCAAGCAACTCACTGTACTTTGGTACTGGACTACCTGAATTTCTAATTCAGTGACAGAAGGTCACTGGGTACAGTCAAGTACTTGCGTAGTCAGTTGTGAGTCAAGATGGAATTGACCCCTTCTGGAAACAGGAGATAATGCCTTGTGTTCAATTTAGCAAAACTTTAGCCAGGATAGGATTTCTAAAGTTGAATCACATCATGGATGCGCTTATTACAGAGTTGATAGAACTCTGAAGTCATCCTGGCATTTAGGAGTCATATGGATAAATTATACGGTAACCATAGTCCAAGGGTTCTTGAATGTTGCTTTGTAATCATTCAGCCTATCCGGACGTGGGTACCATTGCTAGATGGCCATTTCGATTAGTACAAGAAGTTGTTCTTGTGCTACTGGCTTAGGTTCGAACCTATGGGGTCACATGCATAGAAGTTTCTAGGTTGATCAAATGATTGATTGATGATTAAGAATCATTCAGGGATAATTTGGTCAATTCGATTGACAAAGTATCCTAAGCAAAAGTTGCATTAAAATAATTATTGAATTATTGGAGGGTTAATTAGTAATTGGATTAATTTGATTGAATTATTGAACTTTAATTAAGCCAAATTGAATTAGATTCAATTTGGGCTAAATTAGGGTTTGACCTAATTCGATCGGATTCGACCCGAGCCGATTGGGCATAACCTAATTGATCGGACTTGATCCAATTAGATTGGGATTGACTCAAGTCAATTAAGAGTCCTTATTTGATGAGGATTAAGAGTCCAAATAATCAGAATTTATTATGTAGAATAATTTCTAAAATTTAGGACCCTAGCTTTGTTTCTTGGAGAAGAAAGATACCTCATCCTTATCCCTAAAAGCAGTGGTGGCTATCCTCTTTATTTTTGGCCAGTTTTTGGCGTGAGGAAAGAGAAGGTGTGGGGCTATTTTTCAGAAAAAAAATGTTACCTCATATCTTCCTAAAAAGATAGGAATCAAATCCCTAATTTGTAGGGACTGCATGACGCATCAAGCAGGGTGGCGTGCAGCTGAAGTTTGGGGTGCAATAACCTCCTAATTTTTAGGGATTCTTGGCACAAGATTAAAAGAGAATTTGTTCATCTCTTAGTTGCCGATTCATGAGAATTTTTTGGGAATTTTATCAGCCAAATTCGTTGGCCAAAAGAGGTGTGAGGCGTGGGGGGTCTTTTGGCTATAAAAGGACCCCCACACCTAGGGTTTGTAGAGATGGTCTTTAAAAAGGGTTCTAAATTCTGAAAAATTCTGAGAGCCAGCCACCTTCTCTCCTCCTTCTTCTTCTTCATCTCCATCCTTCATCCTCTCGAAGAAGAATCAAAAGTTGAGTGCTTCGAGGGAGAAAAGTTCAGCCACTACAGCACCTCTGCACGAGCTAGCACTCCTGCAGTTATGGATCTTTCTAGAGCTTTGCGTGGACTATCCGTAGAGGCCGGACACATGTGCGGCTATACAAGGTGATCAAGGCATCATCAAAGTTCTCAAAGCAAAAAGGTATGAGATCTAATCTCATTAAAAATTAAAATTAGAAATCAACTGGGTTGCTGAAATTCTGCATGACTACATGTTAGACATAGAATCATGCCTACTTGTTTAGAATAAATGTTTAAAGTTCTAGATCTATTTTTGTTATAGAGATATGATCTCTAGCATGCATAGGAATTAAATAGTTTAATTCATGCTTCCGCTGTAAATTTTTTAAAAATATATGCATGCGACCACCAGGGTTTCCAACAGACCCACACAGCTAAGTCGTCGCCGAAGAGGATATGGATCTGATCAGCATCCCATCTGCTCTCTTTCGGAGCAAAAAGATCGCCCATCCGGCTCCAAAAGAAATCTGACCACATGCCTCGATGCCAAAGCCTCTCACCTAGTAAGGAGAGAGTGAATGCCCAAACCCCGGATGCTCATCGGCTGACAAAGAACCTCCCACGCAAGCAGATGGATACCGCCTCTGTTGCCCAGTAGATACAACCCAAGAGGGGGGGTGAATTGGGTCTTTTAAAACTTTTATGCTACTTCTAAAACTTTTTGATTAACTATGCTAAGTTGTATAGATACACAGTGAAAGTTAAACTTAGCAAGGTTTTGATGTATAGACTTCGACTTGATTAAATATGCTTGCAACTAAAAGATGTGCGGATAAGAATTAAGCAAGCAATTTATCTAAGTAAGTAAGTGTGTTAGTTAGACAATAATTAGAGGCATTACAAACACAAAGGACATATAGTGGTTCGGTGCACCCCAGCACCTACATCCACTCCCCAAGACCTCTTGAGAATTTCACTATAATCCTACCGATTACAGCCGGTTGTTTTACAAGCTCACAACCCAACTTGTTGTTTTACGAGCGCACAACGAACTCGGTCGGTTTTCCCAGGCTCACCGACTAGAACCACTCCGATTGTTTTCCCGGGCTCACAATCAAACCCTTACACGTTGGTTTTACCCTCGGCTCACCAACAAACCTAAACCCCGTTGGTTTTTCCTTTGGCTCACCAACAAACCTTAATCCCGTTGGTTTTCCCTTTGGCTCACCAACAAACCTTACACCGTTGGTTTTCCCTTTGGCTCACCAACAAACCTTTAACCCCTTGATTCAATCCCTTGATTGAATCAAGTTACAAGATATTAAAACGAAAAATAAAAACAAATCAAAGCTTCTTAAACAAGCAGATATGACAATATAAACAAATAGAGTAAAGAGAAGCCCTCAAACGAGTTTTGAAGATGGAGGAGCTCGGCTTCTTCTTTACTTGATCCTCCTCTGATTTGGCATGAAGTAGAGGATCCCCGAGGCAGCACACGGATGGAGAGGAAGCTTTCGGATTCACTTGGATGCTCTTCTTCTCTCTATTTCGTTTTGGATGGCCCTTTTGTGCTTATGGGAGATTTCCTTTGTAATCTCTTTGAGATCTCTTTCCTAGATGATCTCTCCCACTTCCATGCATTCTCCCCTAGCTCTCTTCTTGTTTTTATAGTTTTAGATGGAGTGGAAACAAGAATATAGCCGTTAGAGACAAAAATAGAGCCGTTGGAACCAGTCTGCAGCTCCTGACAATATGACCGTTAGGTTTGGAGTCGACTCACGCGATCAGGAGTCGGCTCGGCTGTAGCAGGAGTCGACTCGAGCTTTTCCGGAGTCGACTCGGCAACTGTTCCAAGTTTGAATTAAAGTTGCCGTCTTGACTGGGAGTCGACTCGACTTAACCCGGAGTCGACTCGCCAACTTCTGGCGCTGACCTGGCAATTTTGGAGTCGGCTCATCCTCTGTAGTCCGTGGATCCAAATTTGAATTTTGTCCACTCGAGTCGACTCGACTGTCCTGGGAGTCGACTCGAATCTCAGAGCCCGAACTCCCGATTCTCTGTCTTTTGGCTCATCCAGTCTTGGAGTCGACTCGGCTCTCAGTTTCCGAAAGTTGGTCTTCTGCCATCTTAGTGTAGCGCTGCCTTGGAGTCGACTCGAGCTGTCTGGGAGTCGACTCGAATCTCAGAGTCGGAAAACTGATCCTCTGTATTTTGGAGCCGCGCTGCCTTGGAGTCGACTCGACTTGTCTTGGAGTCGACTCGACTCTCAGAGACGAAAATACCGTCTTCTGTCTTGGGGTTGTTCTGTCTTTGGAGTCGACTCGGACTTTGTGGGAGTCGACTCGAATCTCAGTGTCCAAAAACTGCTTCTCTGAGTTTTCCCTTGTGTACCACTGAGAGTCGACTCTCGCTTTCTTTGGAGTCGACTCGGCAACCATTGGAGTCGACTCGAATTCCTCAGGAGTCGACTCGAAGACTATTCTTTTGAATTTTCCTTTGAGTTTGCTCCTCCAATTTGAATCTTTTGAACTTTAAAGTTGGGCCAATGAATTGTAGCTTTCTTCTAACTTTTTTTGAGTGCTTTTGGAGGCCTTCTTGTGTTCTTCCAACTTGCTATGTTCCTTGCAAAATAAATATCTTTCTCCTTGCAACATAAACATTAGTATCTATACTTCAAGGTGTTGTGATCATCAAAATCAATCTATGAATCAATCTTTGGGTCATCAATCTCCCCCTTTTTGATGATGACAAAACTTGGAGTATATGCAATATAAAAGATATTGTTTTCTAGAAGTAATACATAGCAAAGTTGCATGAAGTAGACAACATGTATATTTAAAACAAAACATACTTCATGATAATGCTTTAGATTTAATCAGCTTAACACAATCAATATATTTCAGTTCAAGCTGATTATCACAAAGCATTATAAGCATATACTTAGATATTTCTCCCCCTTTTTGACAACATCAAAAAGATAGTGAAACATTAAGTACAAAGATCAGAGCAGAACACATCGAGTGTGAATTCAAGAGATTTTCTAATTTGATACCACAGATAGTTTTCTAATCAAGTGTAGGTGGAATCTTCCTTAGGTTATGAGTGGAAATCTAACCTCTCTTTAATAATAAGTGTGAAAGCTTGTTCATTTAAGATCTTGTGCCCAATCTATTAAGTATTTTATCAACATGAGAGCAATTTAATTAATTTTCAGAGTAAAAGATCAAAACTTATATATTTGGAAAAACATATCATCATGTTGGATCATTAATTCTTAATGACTTCAAAGTTCTTTTATGATAATAAGAGCATTGGGGCACAAATACCAAAATATGAGTTTATGCAATTTTTGATACATCTTTGAGCTCTTTTAAAGACTTTCTTTTATTCCTTTAGAAAATAAGCACAATTTGATACATAAAATTAAAACTCATTAGTGAGGTTCAAAATAGATTTTCTAAGAGATACTCAAGAAAATTTAATACATTGTTCTCCCCCTGTTTTATTAAATTAGAGGCTCTTAAGATTTGTAATTTGGTTCATGAGTGATGCATAAGATATACTAACCAAATAACACGCCTCAAGGTGTATCATAAAGATTTTCAGATTTAAATTTCAGATGATACATATTGGAGAGTATTAGGATCATTTTTCATTTTGTATTCTTCCTCTCTCCTTTAGTTATAGATATACGCGATTAAGTTCCGTGAGACCTCTCCTTCTGAAATTTTCTTTCTCCCCCTCTATTGATAATTCCATTTAAGAGTTTAGAATTTGAAGATAATGTTCAATAAAATTGTCAATCTCAAAAATATATTTTCTATAAGTTTCAGCTCATTCAAGGTTTGAGATAAGACAGCCTTTATAGAACTCATCTCAAGGTATAAACTCATTATATAATTAAAGCAAGTCGTGCAATATAAGGAGGTTCATTAAAAACAATCCATAAAAAAGATACTGAATATCTGAAGCTCCCCCTCAAAAGATGCATTCTTCTTTAATCATTCTTTTCTATTGTTGAATTTCAGATTTTAATGATAAACGTGAATAAGACTGAAATTCTATGATATCGAGAATGTAGAGTAATCTAGTATTATTCAAAATTTGTGGCAATTACTCTTTCTAATCCTTCAAGAACAAGTTATGCTTTCTCTTAATCTTAGAGAAAATGTATAGAAATATTAAACAGAAAATGATTCATTTTAAGCTCAGTTTCTTTCAAAAGCATTTACATTTTCTTTCTCTTAGAATCATTTGAGTGAGCTGAAATATTTCTAGCTTTAAGATCATTCACTCTATATATATTCTGATGGAAGTCTTGAAGAATGTAGGAGAGAAAAATATATAGATGATCATTGAGGTATATAGATTTATAGAACTCAATTACTTAATCACAGTTTTTTAGCAATGTATACATGAAACACAATAAATTCCTTTTTAATATCAAAATAAAATTATATATTTAGAAATTTTTGTTTGCAATCAAGATCATCGAAAGACACATCATTTGGACCAATATTGGTACACTGTAAGGATAAGAAATGATATGTTTCAGATGCGTATCGGGTCAAACAATCAAGGCATCAGAATTAATTCTGTTTTTCTTAAATTAAGATTTTATTTAGAAATCATATTGAGTTTAAGCTTTTATACAAAATCAGATTCTGAATTTCATAAAGATTTTCAATAGAGGCTTTTAAAGTCATAATTTGAGATATGGATCTTCCACATTGTAGCTCATCTTAAATCATTATGATTGAAGACACATATTTCACACATATAAGAGGATATTCAGAATATTTGTATTTATGTTTAGCACATTATATACCAAAGTTAAGAAAGTTGAAGGATAGAACAAACTCAGTTCATTTTGCCTAAATAGAAATATCCTTCTCTTCTCCTTTTTACAAATTTATTCACCTTTCAGATTTTAACGATGATTGTGAATGACAAATCTGAAATTTCTTTTTAATAATAAAAAAAATTTATATAGTATTCTAAATATTCAATCAAATTATCCAAGCATGAAGCATTGTAAAACATTGAGAACCCATAATTTAAAACATCATGTCACATGCAAAATATATATTATGTGTTAAGTCATGCATTAAAATATTAAGAACAAGCATGTCAAGGATCAAAATCAATTCTTTTCAAATAAACTCCCCTTATTTAAACATTATCTTGCACTGATTTCATCCTTATGGTGTGTTTCCAAGTGACTAATAATTAGACTTGATTCTTCTTATATATTTTCATTTACTTTGTCTTTTATTTTTATTTTCTTATGCTCTATACTCTATTTGCTCCCTATCCGGTGGAGTTGGGAAGGGGCACGAGGTACTACCACTAGCCTCCCTCTTGTGCCGTCCCTAATATGCCCTACACCGAATAGTTGGGTCAAATAGTGCCGGGTACTACCACTAGCCTCCCCATTGGCACCATCCCTATGATGAGCAATATAGAAAGGTTAAAATGTTCACTTCTAACTTTCCCTGTTTGAGTGTAATTAGTTACAGATTTTATCTCTTCCAAACGTCTCACAAATGTTCCGAGTATACTATGTTTGTTTTGCTTTTCCTTAAGATTGGAGTATTTGCCTTTACTCAGATTTTTCATCTCTTGAACAATGTCCATTTTCTTTTCTTTATCTCTCTCCCTTTTTGTCATTCTCAAGTAATTTACATGAAAGAGTAGAATAAAGAGATAATCTTATGTATCATATAGATGTATATTATGCAAACAACATTTTCATTGTGCTCAAGGATTCATAACTTCTCACAAGTTATTTTACATCAAAATTTTAAGCATATACTTGTGTATTTCATGGTTATGACATAGGCAAAGATATATTTTAGTTTGGGCAAACCATGAAATAATTTCTAAAAGTATAAGTCAGTCAATACACATATAGACATGATATCAAAAATTAATAATTAAAGACCTTAATCATGCCATAATAAGATTTAAGTTATTGACTTTGCTCAATTAATTTGTGAGAAAGGTATCTAAAATTACCTATTCATTATATGTTCTTCAAGCCAAACTAGATTTCTTATGTGTGAACTTTTGGCTGAAGAAGATCCTCTTGTTTGCATGTGAATGTTTAGTGTATCTTACATGAAGATATCCTTCAAGTTGAAATTTCTCATTTTTCTTTCTTGAAGGAAGGTCATTAGTTTCTTTAAGATACAAAGCATTCATCCAACATATATATATTTTTTTTAACTAGATGACTCAATATAAGATATGACAATAGTTGCATGTTGAGTCACTTTTCTCAAGAGTTTGCTAAATATAAGCAAGCACATATCATTTGAACTAAAGAGATAGATTCATTAACCAAGATAGTTTAAGTCAATTTAGTTTAGATTCTATTTGCTTAAGATAATTATCAATAAGATATGTTAACTATGTTTTAATCAATTTATCTTTAACATTTGTTTCTATCAAAATTCAGATTATGATTTATTTGTTATCAATAAAATATGATTAATTAAGGTTAGATTGAAGTCTTGCACAAGGTCACATAATGAGCATACAATCTGGTCTACTAGCTGTATGATAAAATAATTATTCTATCATGCTTCAATACAGCTTTAACACAATAGATCTACTTTGCTCATCCTTTTCAAATTCTACAAGATGGGGTCATAGATATACCTTCTTCATGCCAATCTTCTATAAGAGTTTTCTTGTGGACTAACGTTGGTCAATGAAGATCCCCTTTCCTGTTTGTCTTAATTTGGAGTTTGAGAGAAGATGTTAATTCATTCATCATATTTCAAACTCACTTTGCAATATAACTCTTCATTAGTAGAACCAAAAATGATGTCATCAATGCATACTTTGAGCAAATAAGATATCACAAATTCATCTTTTTGATGCATAGATTTATCACTATTACTTTCTATCAAAAAGGTTGCTTAAGCTTTTATATATCATGCTTTTGATGCTTGTTCTAAATCACATATTGCTTTATCATATATGTAATGTGTATTTTTAAATATGGTGGTTATTTTTCATAGATCTCCTTTTTAATGAAGTAACCACATAGGAGTGACTTCTACACATTCATTTGACAGAATATAAAGCTCATGAAGCAAGCACATGATAATGATGATCTTTACTTCTAATCATGCAAGAATCTTTATCAAGATCTATTTCCTCTTTTCTTGATTTAGTCTTTTAGTAGTCATCAATTTTCTTCATTAAGTGCATATGTAAAAGATTAACCATATAATTTGATTTTAGTATTTTGATAATAAATCATTAGTCTCATAAAGAATAAAATGAATTGATACTTCTACAACTAGAATTTTTCATTGAATACTCTATATGCATTGCTTGATGAATGATATCCAAGGATAGACATATCTCTATCAGATTTGGCATTATTTTCATAAGAGCATATCAAGCATAATATGTACGACTGAAAAATATGAAAGATATGCAATGGTTCATTTTTCATTTTTTCAGAAGATCAAAATTTTCATCAGAAATAGATCTAATAGAAATCATATGTATGACAAGCAGTGATGATAGTCTTTTAAAAATTATTTAAGTAGATGACTATCATACATAATTGTCTTTTTCATTTCTTCAAGAATTCTATTAACCCCTTTTTACTTATGATGTCCATGGAGCTGAAATAATTGAATTTAATACTATTTTCTGTATAACCTTAATCTGGATTTTGGTTTTCAACACTGTGCCATGATCTTTACAGTTTGGAAACCTTTTTCATTGGAAACGCTTCTACAAGATTTAGTAAATACAGAAAAATACTTCAGTTTTATTCTCCAAGAACAAGTCCAATGTAAGCTTTTGAAGACTTAGAGATGGAAACAACATCTTTAGATTTAGAAATGATTTTTGTTTGTTTCCTTAGTTAGCATGCATAGCAAAACTTTGACCTTTAAGAAAATAATTTAAGTAAGCCAATGGCAAGGTCTTTTGAGATTAAGTATATACTAGCATGAGTTGATTTTGTATGCTAAGGATGGTTTCTTGGTATTCATAGTGCATATATTCAAAAGCATACCAAGTACACATTATCATATCTATGATCAATAAACAATAATGCCATGGATAATAACTCTCAATCAAGCATATAGAGAATTCATAGAGTTATTCTTAATAAATTGATTAATCATTTAGCAACTTATCCAATAGTGAGTAAAGTATACTAACAAATGAAGAGATTTGATTATATTTCCAAAAGTATTTTCTATATCACAAAATTGATCACTACTAGCAAATCATATCAAATACTAAAGCACAAATAATGAGGAGATGCAAGAATTACTGATTTCATTATTATTTTTTTTTTGTTAATAACTTTTTAAGTTTCTTTATGTTCCATAGGTACCTTGGTACACCTATGTGTACATCCTCATTTTCTCATTTTGGGTACCCAAGCTTGCTTGAGTCCTTGAGAGTTAGGACATATGGTTCCTTTTGGAACCCATATCTGTTTAATAGTAATAACTTTACCATTTGATTTAATTATACTAGAACGATAGGTAAAGTTGTTATTCCCATCCTTTTTATTTTTGAAATAAGTTATCTTATTTAATGGTTTGCTTGGTAAATTGATAACCTTTTTCTCTAGAGATTTATGGCTAAGTGAAGGAGTCAAGCTAAATTTTGATTTATCAAAATCAGCATGTTGGCTTTCAAACATCATTTTTAATCTTTCTGAACTCACAGTGAATTTGTTAATAAAACATCTTAATTGGTTAATTTCTTTACTTAAGTTTTGATTTTCTTTAATTAAGCTATGATTTTTCTGAATCAATTCTTCTGAAAATGACCTTAAGCTTTCATTTTCAGAATTTAGTTTCTTAAGATTTTTATTCTTTACAGATAATTTTCTACAATCACTATACAACTCATGAAAAGCATTTAATAATTCATCATAAGAGAATTCTTCTTGAAAATCATTTGAGGTAAGAGTAGATTCAGATTTTACCTTGTCTTCTTGTGCCATAAAGCACAAGTCAGTTACCTCTTGTAGTTTCTTGGAGCTAATATCATCATTGTTGCTCCTAACCTTTATTTTTTGGCTTGACTCTTTCTTGGTCAAGGCTTTCTTCCTTTTTATCTCTTTCTTCCTTTCTTCTTGCTTCCTCTTTTTCTTTGTCTTTAGGAAGCTGATTTGCCTCGGAGTCGACTTGGACCTTATTGGAGTCGACTCGGTTATCTTGAGGGTCGACTCTGAAATACTTGGAGTCGACTCGACTGAGGTGGGAGATTCAACACCTTTTTCTGCAGTCTCATTGTTAGAATGTAATTGAAACACATGAGAGCTAATCTGAGATTTATCATAAATATTTTCTAAAGTATCCCAGATCTCCTTAGCAGATAAGCATGCAGAAATTTCATTAAACTTTGTTTCTTGAATAGCACAATATAATATGTTCATAGCATTAGCATTTAATTGTGCTAAGTCCTTCTCATTAATGTGAGAGAGTGTGTGAAGGTCATTTATTATGATTTTCCATAGATAATAGTTTTGTGATTGAATGAAGATGCGCATGCGTATTTTCCAATGTGGGTAGTTTATACCATTAAACAGTGGAGGTGTATCAATTGATTGTCCTTCTCCTAGAAAACTATCTATTTGAGTTGTCATGATCTTTGGCTCTAGTCGGTTAAGACTACAAATAATATTTGAGCACCTGCTCTGATACCACTTGTTGCCCAGTAGATACAACCCAAGAGGGGGGGTGAATTGGGTCTTTTAAAACTTTTATGCTACTTCTAAAACTTTTTAATTAACTATGCTAAGTTGTATAGATACACAGTGAAAGTTAAACTTAGCAAGGTTTTGATGTATAGACTTCGACTTGATTAAATATGCTTGCAACTAAAAGATGTGCGGATAAGAATTAAGCAAGCAATTTATCTAAGTAAGTAAGTGTGTTAGTTAGACAATAACTAGAGGCATTACAAACACAAAGGACATATAGTGGTTCGGTGCACCCCAGCACCTACATCCACTCCCCAAGACCTCTTGGGAATTTCACTATAATCCTACCGATTACAGCCGGTTGTTTTACAAGCTCACAACCCAACTTGTTGTTTTACGAGCGCACAACGAACTCGGTCGGTTTTCCCAGGCTCACCGACTAGAACCACTCCGATTGTTTTCCCGGGCTCACAATCAAACCCTTACACGTTGGTTTTACCCTCGGCTCACCAACAAACCTAAACCCCGTTGGTTTTTCCTTTGGCTCACCAACAAACCTTAATCCCGTTGGTTTTCCCTTTGGCTCACCAACAAACCTTACACCGTTGGTTTTCCCTTTGGCTCACCAACAAACCTTTAACCCCTTGATTCAATCCCTTGATTGAATCAAGTTACAAGATATTAAAACGAAAAATAAAAACAAATCAAAGCTTCTTAAACAAGCAGATATGACAATATAAACAAATAGAGTAAAGAGAAGCCCTCAAACGAGTTTGAAGATGGAGGAGCTCGGCTTCTTCTTTACTTGATCCTCCTCTAATTTGGCATGAAGTAGAGGATCCCCGAGGCAGCACACGGATGGAGAGGAAGCTTTCGGATTCACTTGGATGCTCTTCTTCTCTCTATTTCGTTTTGGATGGCCCTTTTGTGCTTATGGGAGATTTTCTTTGTAATCTCTTTGAGATCTCTTTTCTAGATGATCTCTCCCACTTCCATGCATTCTCCCCTAGCTCTCTTCTTGTTTTTATAGCTTTAGATGGAGTGGAAACAAGAATATAGCCGTTAGAGACAAAAATAGAGCCGTTGGAACCAGTCTGCAGCTCCTGACAATATGACCGTTGGGTTTGGAGTCGACTCGCGCGATCAGGAGTCGGCTCGGCTGTAGCAGGAGTCGACTTGAGCTTTTCCGGAGTCGACTCGGCAACTGTTCCAAGTTTGAATTAAAGTTGCCGTCTTGACTGGGAGTCGACTCGACTTAATCCGGAGTCGACTCGCCAACTTCTGGCGCTGACCTGGCAATTTTGGAGTCGGCTCATCCTCTGTAGTCCGTGGATCCAAATTTGAATTTTGTCCACTCGAGTCGACTCGACTGTCCTGGGAGTCGACTCGAATCTCAGAGCCCGAACTCCCGATTCTCTGTCTTTTGGCTCATCCAGTCTTGGAGTCGACTCGGCTCTCAGTTTCCGAAAGTTGGTCTTCTGCCATCTTAGTGTAGCGCTGCCTTGGAGTCGACTCGAGCTGTCTGGGAGTCGACTCGAATCTCAGAGTCGGAAAACTGATCCTCTGTATTTTGGAGCCGCTGCCTTGGAGTCGACTCGACTTGTCTTGGAGTCGACTCGACTCTCAGAGACGAAAATACCGTCTTCTGTCTTGGGGTTGTTCTGTCTTTGGAGTCGACTCGGACTTTGTGGGAGTCGACTCGAATCTCAGTGTCCAAAAACTGCTTCTCTGAGTTTTCCCTTGTGTACCACTGAGAGTCGACTCTCGCTTTCTTTGGAGTCGACTCGGCAACCATTGGAGTCGACTCGAATTCCTCAGGAGTCGACTCGAAGACTATTCTTTTGAATTTTTCTTTGAGTTTGCTCCTCCAATTTGAATCTTTTGAACTTTAAAGTTGGGCCAATGAATTGTAGCTTTCTTCTAACTTTTCTTGAGTGCTTTTGGAGGCCTTCTTGTGTTCTTCCAACTTGCTATGTTCCTTGCAAAATAAATATCTTTCTCCTTGCAATATAAACATTAGTATCTATACTTCAAGGTGTTGTGATCATCAAAATCAATCTATGAATCAATCTTTGGGTCATCAGCCTCCATGCGCTCGCCCCCTCCCCCCTAGACAAAGCTTCGAAGCAATTGCTCCAATTGCCTTAGAAAAGCAATTGAGACAATGGTGTTTGAAAGCATGTACAAGGGGATAGAGCTCAGCACTGACCTGACCAAAATAATCCTACCCATCATGAAAAGAGAGCTCGCCTGCCACCCCTCCAAGCGCTGTCGAAAAGTCAGTTCCAACTCGGAGTAGTCTGCCCTGCGCAATCACCGACCGATAATGGAAACCCCCAAGTGTCGCATGGTACCGTACTGCTCATCAATACCTAAAATCTTCGAGATGGCACCTTTCACCTGAGCTTCAATCTTCGGACTGTAAGATATGGTCAATTTGGCCAAGTTGACCTGCTGCTCGGATGCACTACAATACTCCATAAGTATCCTCCAGAGTGTCCGTGCCGACCTCCTACTCGTGCGAGGTATCAAGAAGCAGTCGTCAGCAAACAATAAATGAGAAATCTGGAATGTACCTATCCTTGGTGTGTAAGGCTCTAGCTCATGGGTCTTGGCGGTGCTATGAAGGGCTCGTGATAGAGCATCCGAGCACAGGATGAATAGCAATGGTGACAACAGGTAGCCCTTCCACAGACCCACTGAGGACTCGAAGAAACTCATAGGCGTGCCATTCACTAGAATGGCAAAGGAGGGTGCCCAGATATAGCTCAAAACCCATCTAATCCACTGATGATGAAAACCAAAAATCTCCAGGAAGTATGTTACAAAGTGTCAGTCCATTCTGTCATATGCTCTCTCTATGTCCAACTTGATACCCATCAATCCCCTCTTACGTGAGGCCTGCCTGAGATCACACATAAAATCCTGGGCGATCAATACATTATCAGAGATACACTGGGGCTCAAGGCTAACCAACTCAACTAGTACCCCCCTAACTCTCCTTACTAGAATTTTGGCTATAATCTTGTAGAGGGTGGTACATAGGCTAATGGGGCGATAGTGGCTGGGCTCTGTGGCATCCCTGATAATGAGACCTTTTAAGTTAGTATAAATCTAACCTATTTTGGTAAGCTGAGTGGAATTGCATATAACCTGACCCAAATTGTAGGCCTATAGAAAATATGTTGTTCCCAAGCTAGCAACCCTGGAAGGGGATGAATAGGGTTTCTTTAAAAAAATTAACTTAAACTTAGATTATCTTGGGTACCATGAGCGTAGTATAGTGAAGGTAATAAGCAATAAACTATTAAACAATCAACAAACCAATAGAACAATAGAAGGAAGAGAAAAGAAAAGGACACACATAAAGAATATATGTTTTTATAGTGGTTTGAAGCAATCCACTCCGACATCCATTTCCTAATCCTCTCCCTGAGAAGTTCACTATATAATATCCATGATTACACAGCTAGCCAACTTTTGGATATGGCTAATCTTTTTGCAGTAGAGTTTCCTCCCTGAAACTCTTCATTACACGAGCTAACTTATGGATATTAGCCTAGCCTATCCCTCGAGTTCGTTCCCGGATCTTACAAAATATAATCCAGTAACAATACTTTTTGCGACATAGAAAAACCTCTCTAGAGGTTAGTTGCACTATTGTAGTTTTCAATGAATACTTTTTCTATCAAAGAGGAGTTGAGATCTACAACAAATACTTATCCTTTTTCTTGGCTTTTAGTGCTCTTGCAAGTATTTTTGTGCTCTTAGACTTTTTTTATTGTTCTCACTTATTTATGACATTCTTTCATGTTGTCATTAAGTTGAGCAAGCTTGACATTTAAATTGGAGAGCTTGGAATTGCCGCTTGTAGTCGTTCGAAGCTTCTAACCACTCATTAATGTAGCTAATATGGAGTGCAGGTGGTTGTATCTAGCCGTTACACCATTCAGTTTGCTGGTGAAGAGATGACTCCTTCATAGAGGGGTCGACTCATGGTTGTCGGAAGGTATTTAAAGTTAAATATTGAATGGCTAGAAATGACTTTTGAGAGCAGTGATATCGACCCTTCACGTTAGTCACTTTGCTCAATTCCAAGAGACGATTTCTAGTGACCTAGAGGTGATACTTGATCCTTTAGTTGAACGGCTCCACTGTGTAACAACCTAGGACCTCACCCAAAATGGCTAGCCGGAAGGTATTGTTTGGGTTCTTTGATCCTGTATAAGTACCCAAGATCTACCCAGCAAATAACCGATGTGAGACTAAACACACGCCTGCACGGGCCCTCACATACTTTCCCCATTCAAGCCCTGACGTCCTCGTCAGGCTAAGGGTTTAAATCCATTCAAATCTAATCACAAGTACCACGATCAGTCCGTGGTCAGCCCCAATAGATCCGTGCTGCAGTACTCCCTAGTCCACATAGGTTATAGGCCGGGTCCGCTCTGATACCATTTGTAACAACCTAGGACCTCACCCAAAATGGCTAGCCGGAAGGTATTGTTTGGGTTCTTTGATCCTGTATAAGTACCCAAGATCTACCCAGCAAATAACCGATGTGGGACTAAACACACGCCTGCACGGGCCCTCACACACTGTGCTCCTGATCTTTTGGAGATGACTCAACCTTTGTTCAATTTGCTCAATTTTGGGGATCATCTCCTTACTTTTTGAGGATGACTCCTCAAATAAAGTTGGACGGCTACTAAGATTGGAGATGATTTTTGATCTTTTGGAGGTGACTCCTTCCTTTGTTAGCCAACTCTTCAAGAGAAACTTTTAAAATGACTAAAGAAAAAGAATTCATCATTCCTCAAAAAGTGAAAGAAGAACAAATAAAGATTGCAAAGTCTTTGAGGGAAAAAATATGATTAAAGTTATTCCCACCCTCAAATCTTGGATTTTGGAAGAAGAAAATCCTATGGAAAGTTTGCTAATTAAGGTACACATCATTTCACAAGTCATTTAAGAGATCATTCTTCTAAAAAGTCTAAAGAATGGGGGGTTTAAAAATTAGACTAGTGCCCTATTATAGGCAATGTTAAAAATTAAACCTTTGTGTTGCTTGACCTAGATTTTGAATTTTTCTATGAATTTATGCAAGTATTAGATCAAACGGTGAATTTTTTAAATCTGGAATTTTATCAAGATTTAGTTCTATGTTATCTTTTATTTATTGGAATAGCTATTAAATAAGGTAGCATGCATAAAGGCTAAGTTAGAAACTTTTAGCCAAGCTAGACAAAGAATTTTGAATCCAAATTTTTATCGCTAAAGTCATATAATTAGTTCTAGCAAAAAAAATTCTACTTCTAAATTTTTGAAGCAAATTTTTTTCTTCACAGCAATAGCACAGTAGTAGAAATGATAGATTTAATCATTTTTAATTTATGCATTGAATGAGGGGAAGCATAAAGATTGTATGGGTTCTAATAAAATTACTATTGGACCATGGAAAGCCTTCATTAAAGGTTGTCATGAAGAGGAACTTTGCTATAAAATGGTAAAGCTAGTTAGTTTAAGTTAGATACAGTAGAAAATTTTGGATGCTATTTATTAAATATTGTTTTGAAGGGTTCTCTTTCAGGATTTAATTGAGAGCTATTTGAGCTTATTTGGTGGCTATTAGTGGCTCCTCTACTAGTGGAGTAAGAGAATCATCCAAACATCTCAAATTATTCAAAAGAGCTTTTCGTCCTCCAACTACAATACCAAATGGAGCCTTAAGCTTTTTAATTGATTAGTTAATATAGTATATATTAGAGCTTTGTTTTGCTGGAGGTCATTAGTTCATATATCCTCTAGTTAAGTGGAGTTGATGATCAATTATCTTTAGTTCGATTGGTTAGCACTCTCTTCGATTGAGAATAGTTTTTGATTTGAATAAGGTGGTAGTGTCCTTGCAATACTTCTTAACAATAAAGATATAGAAAATAAGTTATCTTCATATAATACATACTAATAGTATTTAATATTTTTTATGTAAAAACTAGAAAATTGGGGAATAAAATGAAAGTTCTAAGACTCACCTTGTGTTTTTTTTAAAAAAAAGAAAAATCATAGCAATGTTGTACTATTCAATAGTAGACAAAGGCAGATGCAATAAACATGAATGTAGGAATCTTGTCTGGGTCTTTTTGTTGTCGAGGAATCTCATGTGTTGCTGGTAAAATTTATCCATCATTGATCTTTTCAAACTCTCAATTTTTTTTTCAATTTTAAAACTTGGTTATTCACATTAAGTCTCACTTGAGAGTTTGTTTAACATCTAAAGATCTTATAATGTTCTGCTTAGTATGGTTGCATGTTATCCAACTTTATATGTTGTGATTTGGCATGATCGGTATCTTTTCTCCTTGAGTGCATGTTGCACCCAGTGGGTTATTATCTTCTTTAAACAGAAGTTCTAAAAATGCTTTAAGGTAGTAGTGCTAAGACGTTGAATCCGGATACTTTTCATGTCGAATTTAAGCCATCATTAGAGAGCTTGGGTCTAAACTTTGACAAAACTTACACATTCAAGAATCAAACAGTAGGAAGGATTTATAAAGTCCACCGGACCTAGGATCAATATGAATATGGTATGCCCATTATCCTGTTCTATAAATTAGGATTGAATTGCGTAAGGATCCAATTGAAATCCATGTTCAAGTCCTAAGTGGGCACCAATATTTGGTTAGTTTGGTTTCTTTTTTAAAAAACACACAATCACCACCAAACCTCCACACCTGCCCACCCTAGAAAAAAGAGTAAATTAGAAAAACTATCCTGATATTAGGGATAATTACACTTACACCCAACAGTATGAAAAACCTACATTTATCCTTCTAAGGTTTACTTTTATCCAATACTTCAATCCATAACTAAATAGAATGTTAGTCAAACCGCTAACTTTTAATAAGACACAAATGCTACATCAATTTTTTTTTGTTGAAAATGACCAAAATAACCTTACAAAAATCTTTCTAAGGTATATGTTTATTACACTTACATCCAATATTTTATAAAAATCTACACTTCGCCCATTTAAATCGACCGTGTTAGTAAAACCGTTAATTTGTTGTAAAAAATTAAAATTACCTCTACAAGAAAATAAGGCTCCTCTTTCACTTTTTTGACTCTCGAAACTCTTCGAAGTATTATATCTTCAAGTGTCTTCTTCTTTTGAGATTAAGTGGCTAGAGGTTCTTTTTTGCTTTGCCACCCTACCACGAGCATCCCTTTCCGACGAGCGACCAACAACAAGCTTCTTTCCAACCAACATCTGTTGACAAGCATCCTTTTTGATTAGCCTCCATCTTTCTGATCAGATTTTATTTTCGCTACCCCATCCACCACATCATAGAGATTGAAAATGTTAGTATATTATTTGCTAATTTTGAGTTCTACTTATTCAATATTGTAGACATGATTTCTTAATATTGTCGTTGTGAATGAGAATTCATATATCTGCATATGGAGCTATAATAGCTCTAGCAGCCTATCATCAAAAAGATCCAAATTAATACATGCGTGAAAACTCTTATTTTTAGAGGGTGCATCAATTATGGTTCCATAGCTTGGCTTGGACCATGGATAGGTTGGTTCAAGCGACAAAATTATTGACGTTAATTTTCGGCAGCAGAAAATTTTAGAGGCATCCATTTGTTTGAGAGATCTAGATTGTTTTTTTCTTAGCACATGGCTCGTCTGATAATTCATCAAGATCAAGCTCAGACCCATGGTGCTTCGCGGCTGTTCTTCTCCTTAGATGAATGTTATATCATTTAAAGCTAGTTTGGTCATTTTTTTATTTTTTTCTAATATAACATTTAGTCCCATTTAAGTTAACAATTTAGCTAACTCTCTATTAAGTTATGGGTTTAAGTGTTGGATAAAAACCTCAGAAGGATAAGCGTATTTAAGTTATTGGATATAAGTATTGTTAGGAACCTGCCCATGCCGCAGAAAAATTTAAAAATTTCAGATGCAGCGGAAGAGGCATGCGCGGGATCAACCGTTCATCGCATGAACGTTGTTTAAAATCGTTCGTAGATAGATAAGGATTAAAAACTTTTAAAAACATTAGAAGATCAGATCTTCACCTTGTGCGGATAGATGATCACCGCAAACTGATTATCGTGGTTTTGGATGAAGGTTCGCTTGAAGCTGTTCAAGTGCCCGGCCTCTACACCATCCACACGAAGTAGGAACCGATCCAAGCTCTCTATCTCCTTGGGGTACTAGCTCCCTTGCAGAGATAACTTTTGATAGCTGATGTCCTCCCTCTTAATCAACCCTTGATTGTGCTTGGGTGGAGGAAGAAGAAGGATGAAGAATAGTAAAGGAACAAAACCCCTGCAGCCTTCTTTCTTTTCCTTGCGTTGGAAGGAGGAAGGGAGGATGAAGAGGCCACCTTTCTTTTTCTTCCTTTGTTTGCGGCTGAACCAAGGAAAGGGGAGGAGAGGGGGCCACGAATTGGAGAGGGAGAGGGCTTCAATGATGCCCTAGGTCAGCCCCCACGCCTCCTCTTAAATAGCATGTGGAGCTCCTACTTTGTAGGAGCTCCTTGATAAACTTCCAAGAGGGGCGCCGACCCCTCTTCTTTGCCGCACCAAGCAAGGAAAAGGAGGAGGGGCGTGTGCCCCTCCTTCATGGTTAACCTAATCCTCCTTTAAGGAGGATTAGGAAGGTCACTCATGGTTAGATCCTAATCTAATTAGGCTTGGACCAAGGGTGAACCAATTTGGGTTTAATCTGGGTAAGTCCTAATCCAATTAGAACTTAATGAACCATGACTCAATTGAACCCTTCAATCCTAATCCAATTAGGAGTCTTATTGATTCATTAGATTAATAATTAATTAGGACTTAAGAAATCCTAATCTAATTAGGACTTATTTAATTTTGGTCCTAATCTAATTAGGACTCTGATAGGATTTCCAGTCCTAATCCAATTAGGACTCTAGGAATCCTACTCTAAGTAGGAATCCTAGTCCTACTCCAAATAGGATTTTCAGTCCTAATCCAATTAGAACTCTAGGAATCCTATTCCAAGTAAGAATCCTATTCCAAGTAAGAATCCCAGTCCTACTCCAAATAGGATTTCTAGTCCTAATCCAATTAGGACTCTAGGAATCCTATTCCAAGTAGGAATCGTATTTAAGTCTAATTAATTAATTTCCTTTGTTCCTTCTTCAACTGTTTATCAATCGAGTTGATTACTTGTGATTCCTAATCACGATTCAATCATCGGATCGGTCAGTGCTTTTAATGTGTGTGACTCCATAGGTTGTATTCTGACTGGTAGTGAGATATAATATGATCTCTATCACAATACCATTGAAAACTCCTTTCAATGGGTTGGAACGATTCCAACTCTACTCATCAGGGTTTATCGATCATCGAGATAATCCCTATGAGTCTCACCATCCGCCAGTGACACCTAGCAGCATGTAGTGGCTACCCAGCAGAATAGAATGATGAACCTCTAGGTACAGTTATCATGTGATATAGTCCTTCAATTGTGGATCCGAACAAGACGGAGGTCATGGATAACTCATCAAACTCCTTCGTCTGTCATATGTCAAGATTTATTCAACTTAAGTTCGAGAGTGGAGAACTCTTTCTCCACTGTGCAATCTGCCCCGGCCGAGGTCTTACGAACTCAGTCTTATAAATCACATAAGATCTCTCCTTATCTATCAAGGTCGATAGGTTCCTTGTAGATGCATACCCTACTCCTACAGTGAACTTACTGCAGCTAATCTACACTGCATGGACCCATATGGCTAGAGACCATATATTTGTGCAGTCAAACTACAATAACCTCACTGTGAGTAGCCGAAGCATCGCAGGTCAAAGGACAAGTCACACTACTGCAACATCAAGCAAGTCACTGACGAGTGGATAGACATTCAAGTGACTTCTTGTCTTGGTCACGCTCAGTACCCTTGTTCTCTAACAAGCACCTGCACTATTACCTCAGTGTCTCCACACCGTGGACTCGAGTCTCGTCCATCCATAGAGAAAGTAATGTGTGCACTGATTTCATCGGATCGATCACCGTCCTCGTGATGATCCATCGATCAGGAGCATTTAGAAATTAATCACTAATAATACATGGCTCAAATTCTCAACTCTTGAGAATATGCATCATCATTTTATTAATTCCTTGGACGATTCATAGACACAATAACAATATGAATGAAAAAGATGCCTTTCATTTATTCAATAATAAATAGTCAAGTACAAAATTATGTCCCTAGAATTTACAATGTGTCAGCCAGATTGGCTTCTAGGGCATACATCTAACAATCTCCCACTTGCACTAAAGCCAATTGGTCATATATCTTAGGCCCATCTTCTCAAGGTGGGCTTCAGTCTTTTGCTGACTCAGCTGCTTAGTGAATGGGTCTGCTACGTTGTCCGCGGAGTCTACTCTCTGCACCTCGACATACTTCTTCTCAACATAGTCGCGTATGAGGTGGAAGCGCCGCTCTATGTGCTTGGACTTCTGATGAGACCTTGGCTCCTTAGCAAGAGCTATGGCGCCATTATTATCGCAGTAGAGTGTTATGGCATCTGATGTCATCACGTCCAACTCTGCAATGAATTTCTTGAACCAGAAGCCTTCTTTAGCAGCTTCAGAGACGGCGATGTATTCAGCTTCCATAGTAGAATCAGCAATGATCGGTTGTTTATAACTTTTCCAATTCACCGTACCACCATTGCACAAGAACACATATCCAGATGTTGACTTCCTATCATCGACATCAGTCATGAAGTCTGAATCTGTGTACCCTTCTACCTTTAACTCTGATGATCCTCCAAAGACCAAGAATAAATTTTTAGTTCTTTTCAAGTACTTAAGAATATTCTTCACAGCTGTCCAGTATTCTTCACCTGGATTCGACTGATATCTGCTTGTGACACTCACAGCAAGGGCTATATCAGGTCGTGTACATAGCATGGCATACATGAGGCTCCCTATTGCTGATGCATAGGGGATCTTGCTCATGCGTTGAATCTCTTCAGATGTGTTGGGGCACATCTTCTTGGAGAGATGAATTCCATGCCTTAGGGGTAAGAGACCCCTTTTAGAGTTTTACATGCTGAACCTTTTCAGCACTTCCTCTATGTACATCTTCTGTGATAGGCCAAGCATCCTTTTAGATCTATCTCTATAGACCTTTATTCCCAAAATATAGGATGCTTCCCCAAGGTCTTTCATGGAGAACTCTTTTGACAACCAGACCTTGACCGAGGTTAGCATGGAAATATCATTCCCTATCAGGAGGATGTCGTTCACATACAGTACGAGAAATACGACAGCACTCCCACTAACCTTTTTGTAAACACACGATTTCTCTTCGTTTTTGATGAAATCAAACGTTTTGATTGCGTCATCGAAACGAGTGTTCCAACTCCGAGATGCTTGCTTTAGTCCATAGATGGATCTTTGCAGCTTGCAGACCTTGTGATCTCCATTACTGGAAGTAAAACCCAAAGGCTGTTCCATATAGATATCTTCATCAAGATATCCATTCAGGAAAACAGTTTTCACATCCATCTGCCAGATTTCATAATCATGAAATGCTGCAATAGCAAGCAATGTTCGGATGGATTTTAGCACGACTACAGGTGAAAAGTTCTCCTGATAGTCAATGCCTTCGCATTGACTATATCCTTTCGCCACTAGTCTTGCTTTATAGGTCTCTACCTTTCCATCCGTACCTATCTTCCTTTTGTAGATCCATTTGTATCCAATAGGTACAATACCTTCTGGTGGATCTACTAAGGTCCAGACTTAGTTGGAATGCATGGAGTCTAACTCTGATTTCATAGCTTCCAACCATTTTTCGGAATCGATATCATATATCGCCTCGTTGTAGGTTTTGGGATCCTGTATGTGATCCCTATCTCCCACTAGGAACATTTCCTCGGTATCCTCTTCTAGTATACCTA
This sequence comes from Phoenix dactylifera, assembly GCF_051530095.1. NCBI lineage: Eukaryota > Viridiplantae > Streptophyta > Magnoliopsida > Arecales > Arecaceae > Phoenix > Phoenix dactylifera. Next base: position 19,700,318 of record NC_143190.1, on the reverse strand, counting down.
AGTATCTATCGGAAGGATGGGAGATCCTACTAGATCTGCGAGGTGGTTGAGGGACATCGTGTACTGGCTCTGTATGAATGGGTTCGATAGGATCCATGACTCGTTGCTTTTTAGAGACTTTCTCTTCAAGCTCAATTTTGCTCCCACTGCCTCTATCAAGGATAAACTGGTTTTTTCAAGAAGATGGCGTGTCGGCTCACAAACACATTGTGATCCTCTGAGACGTAAAAATTGTATCCTAATGACTCTTTAGGATATCCTATAAAATGAGCACTTATGGTCCTAGCCTCTAGCTTGTCCGCCTGTAGTCTTTTGACGTGGGCCGGACATCCCCAAATCTTGAGATGACCAAGACTTGGTTTCTTACCATGCCATATCTCATACGGTGTGGTAGGAACAGATTTAGAGGAAACTCTATTCAGTAGATATACTGCGGTAAGTAAGGCATCTTCCCAAAGAAACATAGGTAAATCAGTGAAGCTCATCATGGACCGGTGTTAGATGTATGCCCTAGAAGCCAATCTGGCAGACACATTATTTATTCTGGGACATAAATTTGTACTTGACTTTATTATTATTGAATAATAAATGGGCATCTTTTCATTCATATTGTTTATGTGTCTATGAATCGTCCAAGAAATTAATAAGATGATGATACATATTCTTAAGAGTTGAGAATTTGAGCCATGTATCATTGGTGATTAATTTCTAAATGCTCCTGATCAATGGATCATCACGAGGACGGTGATCGATCCAATCAGTGCACAGATCGCTTTCCTTATGGATGGACGAGACTTGAGTCCACAGTGTAGGGACACTGAAGTGAGAGTGCAGGTGCTTGTTAGAGAATAAGGATACTGAGCGTGACCAAGACAAGAAGTCACTTGGATGTCTATCCACTCGTCAGTGACTTACTTGATGTTGCAGTAGTGTGACTGGTCCTTTGACCTGCGGTGCTTCGGCTACTCACAGTGAGGTTATTGTAGTTTGACTGCACATATACATGGTCTCTAGTCATATGGGTCCTTGTTGTGTAGATTGGCTGCAGTAGGTTCACTGTAAGAGTAGGGTATGCACTTACATGGAATCTATCGACCTTGATAGAAGAGGAGTGATCCTATGTGATTTATTAGACAGAGTTTTAAGACCTTGGCCAGGGCAATAATATATAGTGGAGAAAGAGTTTTCCACTATCGAACTCAAGTCGAATAAATCTAGATATATGACAGACGACGGGGTTTGACGGGTTATCCATGACCTCCGGTCTGTAGGGATCCACGATAGAAGGACTGTATCATACGATAACTGCACCTAGAGGTTCATCATTCTATTCTGCTGGGTAGCTACTACATACTGCTAGGTGTCACTAGTGGATGGTGAGACTCACAGGGATCATCTTATGGTCGATGAACCCTGATGAGTTGAGTTGGAATTGTTTCAACCCATTGAAAGGAGTTTTCAATGATATTGTGATAGAGATCGCAATATGTCTCACTACCAGTCAGAATAGAACCTATGGGGTCACACACATTAAAGGTATTGACCGATCCGATGGTTGAATGTGATTAGAAATCACAAATAATCAATTAGATTGATAAATGGATAACCCGCTAAGAGTTAGTGGTTAGAAGAAGAAATAATTGCAGTCGAATTGCAATTTAATTTAATTAATTAGATTTAATTAATCGGACTTGATCATGAGTCCTACTTGGAGTGGAATTCATGAAGTCCTAATTGGATTAGGATTTCAAATTAAATTAGAGTCCTACTTGGAATAGGATTTCTAAAGTCCTAATTGTCTTAGGGCTGAAATTTGAACAAGTCCTGATTAGATTAGGATTTTCTTAAGTCCTAATTAATTTTAAATTTAATCTAATTAATTTCATGACTCCTAATTGGATTAGAATTGAAGAGTTCAATAGAGTCATGGTTCAATTAAATCCTAATTGGATTAGGATTTGGAATAAAAGGAAATGCATGCACCTAATTCTATTTGGAATAGAATTGAACCCAAGTATTGAACCCAATCCTCCCCACTTAATTTGATTAAGTGGGGGCTGATTTAAATGGACTAGAGGGAGGGGCCCACGCCCCTCCCTTTGGGAAGAGCGTGGAAGAAAAAGGAGGGGCGTAAGCCCCTCCTTGCTGCCGTATTTAGATGATAAGGATGAGCTCCTTAAAAATAGGAGCTCATCCTTATCTCATGTAAAGCTAAAAGGAGGAGGGGTTCGGCCCCTCCTCTTATCCTTTCTTCTTGTGCATCACGGCAGCAACATCCCCCTCTCATTTCCTCCATCAGCCGCAAGAGAGAAGGATAGAAAAGAAGCTTGGCGTGGCCCTCTTCCTCCTCCTCTTGGTTCTAGTGCAAGGAAAAAGAAAAGGTTGTGAAAGGCCTTGTTTTCTTCTTCCTAGATTCTTCCTTCTTCTTCTTCCTCTCAAGCCAATCAAAGGTTGATTCAAAGGAGAGGATATCAGCCATCTAAAGCCATCTCTGCAAGAGAGCTAGCACCCCGGAGAGATCCAAAGGCTTCGATCGAATCATTACCTCGCGTGGATACCCGTAGAGGCCGGATGCGTGTGCGGCTTCCACTGAGCCTTGATCAAATACCACGTAAATCAGATTTGCGGAGATCATCTACCCACACAAGGTGAAGATCTGATCTTCTTAATAATTTTAAAATGGTTTAAAATAATTTAATTCTAATCTATCTACAAACGAAAGATTTTAAAATACGTTCATGCGATTAACGGATCCCGCATATGTTTTTCCGCTGCAATCTGAAAATTATTTCGAAATTTTCATGGTATATGAGGGATTCTAACAGTGGTATCAGAGCCATGTTTATGTAGATTAAGATTAGAATTAAATTTTTAAAGGCATTTTAGATCTGAAAATTAAATGATTATGCTTGCTGAAAATTTCTGCATGCAGAATTTTCAGCTTGCTGATTTTTCTGCATGCTGATTTTTGGATGCTTAATTTAATGATTCTAATGCTTTGATAATGTGATTACAATTATTTAGAATCATATCTTGCATAATCAGCAAGTCATGAGATGAAATAATCAGTTAAATATCAGATCTGAAAATAATTTTTATGCATGTGATGCGTATAGTGATGATCATGGATGAACCCTTTTGAATGTGCTGAAATGTTCTGCGATGTTCTGTGATGCATGTAATTTTAATTTTTAGATGCCTGCATGCATATTAAATTCATATATTAGAGACCTGCGTGTCTCATAAAAAAGGGTTGTAATTTATTCTTTTATTTTATTTTAATTTTTAAAGCAATCTGGGATGTAATCTGTGATGTGTGTTGCACGTCGATGGTTGATCGATATGTACATCAACAAGCTCAACATGCACGGATCGAGATCAAGGGTTGATTGAAGATGGATCAAGGAGTTGATCACAATTGGACCTAGAGGATCAAGATCGAGTCAAGAGTTGAAGACGATCAAACCAATTGACGTGCATGTGCTTGTAAAATGACCCCATCCTGGATCCATGATCATCACCATTTAATTTTATTTTTGATAAATGCCTGGATGTTTAATGCTTATGTTTATGCGGGTAGATTTATATTTGCATGAGATGTGAATACGCGATCGAGTGAGACCTAAATCGAAACCTCCCTAATCAGTCGAGGGTGAACCAACATGAGTTAGTCATATTTGATTAATTGATCTAATTGGTGTCTAGGCAAGCCTATAAGGTGGTTACTTAATTAGGACCTTACTCTCTGAGTAAGGGGAGCCTCCCACCTGCTTACCTGGCCAATTGTTCGATTACCTCTTATGAAGAACTCAAGTTGCAAACACTAAGACTTGATTATGCAATATTAAATCCATAGGTCTTCCACCGTAGTAGAGCTGCTAAGGTCTTTTCAGTGTTGATTTGTCTCGGCTGGACACAGTGGGCAAGTTGCATCGGGGGACTGAACCTCTCTATTAGACATGAGATTTGTGGGGTAAAGGTGGGGTTGGGCACCGATAACTGTTAGGTGAGGACCCAATGACGACTTTATTTCTGCGGTTATACGGTGGGTCCGACTTAACTAAGTAATGGGGCCAATAACTGTTAGGTGAGGTCTTCATCACTTAGAGACCAAGTGCCACTGCAATATGCTTGAGAAGCATTGTACAAGAGTTGTACACACATCCATTTATATGTCACCAATAACTGTTAGGTGAGGCGGCATGTAAATCGGTGAGACCACAGTACCCACTAGAAATTCTAGTCGCGTAGGATTTTCGTTTCTCCATCAGGAGAGTATGAGGGATTCGAAAAAATAGTGAGAGCACATTTATTCTAAAAGTCCCTAGAATAAATTAAGTTCAAGTATAAAGTCTAACTAGAATCTTTACTCTCTACAGATCACAATGTCAGCTTCAAACCCTTTGACCCGAATCCTTGAGACCAACAGACTGACCGGAACCAACTATAAAGACTGGCTTAGAAACCTGAAAATTATTTTGAGTTGTGAGAAAATAGGGTATGTGCTCGAGAATGATATTCCTAGGCTACCAGCACGTCCTACTGATGATCAGCGTGAGATGCATCAGAAGTGGACTGATGACGACATTACGGTCAAGTGCTATATCATGGCATCCATGACTAACGAACTTCAATGCCAGCATGAGAACATAAAGACTGCTAGGAAAATACTGGCTCACCTGTAAGAGTTGTATGGTGAGCAGAGCCGCACTGCACGCTTTGAAGTGTCCAAGAGGCTCTTCAAGGCAAAGATGCGCGAGGGGCAGTCTGTCCACGATCACTGTTTTACTATGATCAAGGACCTCGAGGAGCTTGAGAAGCTCGGTATGTCCATGCATAAGGAACTGCAGATAGATCTAATTCTGCAATCCCTTCCTGATTCATTTGGTCAGTTTATAGTAAACTACCATATGAATAAAATTGAATGCACTAAGACCGAATTGTTGAATATGTTGGTAACTACTGAAGGGGCCTTGAAAGGTTCAAGGGGCTCTGTTCTGGCTGCTGAGCTGACTTCTGGTTCCAAGAGAAAGTCTACTTGGAAGAAAAAGAAGCCTGCAAAGAAGCACAAGAAAGACAAAAAGCCTAAGAAGGAAGTTCATAAGAAAAAGGCTGATGAAAAAGGAAAATGTTTCCACTGCAACGTCAACGGCCACTAAAAAAGGAACTGCCCTTCATACCTCGAGAGCCTGAAGAACAAAAAGGACACACCTTCTGAAGGTATGTTAGACTTGCTCGTAATTGAAACTAACCTTACGATTTCTTCTACTTCTAGTTGGATTATAGATTCTGGTTCTAGTGCTCATTTGTGCGCTACTATGCAGGGTCTAAAGGAAAGTAGGAGGCTGGCGGAAGGTGCAGTGACCCTTCGGATTGGCAACGGGGCAAGAGTTGCTGCTGTAGCTGTGGGCACCTATCCTTTGCGATTACCGTCTGGATTTAGTTTATTACTTAGAGACTATTATTATGTCCCTGCTGCTAGCAGAAATTTGATTTTTGTTTCATGTTTAGCACAGGATGGTCATGTTATGACATTTGATAAAGACTGCTGTTCTATTTATTTCAAAAATAAATTAGTTGCACGTGGTTTCATGATTGACAGTCTCTATCACTTGCATATTGATGTGTCTGTAAATATGTCTGAGCAAGTGGTGAATGCCATAGGATCTAAAAGATCCAGAGATGAGATAAATCAGAAGTATTTGTGGCACCTCAGGCTTGGCCATATTGGAGAGGACAGAATGAACAAAATGGAGAAAGATGGGCTTCTCGGCCCATTGACTTCTGAGTCATATCCATTTTGTGAATCCTGTCTTCAAGGAAAAATGGCTAGATTATCTTTTGTAGGACATGGGGAGAGGACCACTAAAATACTTACCCTATTACACACTGATGTGTGTGGCCCATTTGATGTGTCAGCCAGGGGTCATTATTCATACTTCATTACCTTTATCGATGACTATTCACGATATGGGTATGCGTATCTTATGAGATACAAATCTGAGTCTTTTGAAAAGTTCAAAGAGTTCAGAAATGAAGTAGAAAAACAGACTGGAAAAACCCTTAAGGTTCTTCAATCAGATCGAGGAGGAGAATACCTTAGTGGAGAATTCCGGGATTATCTCAAGAAAAATAGCATAGTCTCACAATGGACGCCTCCAGGTACACCTCAACTCAACGGGGTGTCAGAAAGGAGGAATCGGACTCTATTGGATATGGTCCGATCCATGATGAGCTTCACTGATCTACCTATGTTTCTTTGGGGAGATGCCTTATTATCCGCAATTTATTTATTGAATAGAGTTTCCTCTAAATCCGTTCCTACCACACCGTATGAGATATGGCATGGTAACAAGCCGAGTCTTGGTCATCTCAAGATTTGGGGATGTCCGGCCTACGTCAAGCGACTACAGGCGGACAAGTTAGAGTCTAGGACCATAAGTACTCGTTTTATTGGATATCCTAAAGAGTCATTAGGATACAATTTTTACGTCTCAGATGATCACAATGTATTTGTGAGCCGACATACCGTCTTCTTGGAAAAACAGTTTATCCTTGATAGAGGTAGTGGGAGAAAAATTGAGCTTGAAGAGAGAGTCTCTGAAAAGCAACGAGTCATGGATCCTATAGAACCTATTCATACCGAGCCAGTACACGTAGTACCTCCTCCACCTCGTAGATCTAGTAGGGTCTCCCATCCTCCCGATAGATACTTAGGTATACTAGTAGAGGACACCGAGGAAATGTTCCTCATGGGAGATAGGGAACATGTAAAGGATCCCAATACCTACAATGAGGCGATATCAGATATCGATTCCGAGAAATGGCTGGAAGCCATGAAGTCAGAGATAGACTCCATATATTCCAACCAAGTCTGGACCTTAGTAGATCCACCAAAAGGTATAGTACCTATTGGATGCAAATGGATCTATAAAAGGAAGATAGGTTCGGATGGAAAGGTAGAGACCTATAAGGCAAGGCTAGTGGCGAAAGGGTATAGTCAGCGCGAAGGCATTGACTATCAGGAGACTTTTTCATCTGTAGCCATGCTAAAATCCATTCGAACATTGCTTGCCATTGCAGCGTTTCATGATTATGAAATATGGCAGATGGATATGAAAACTGCTTTTCTGAATGGATATCTTGATGAAGATATCTATATGGAGCAGCCTTTGGGTTTCACTTTCAGTGATGGAGATCACAAGGTCTACAAGTTGCAAAGGTCCATCTATGGACTAAAGCAAGCATCTTGGAGCTGGAATACTCGTTTCAATGATGCAATCAAATCGTTTGATTTCATCAAGAACGAAGAGGAACCGTGTGTTTACAAGAAGGTTAGTGGGAGTGCTGTCGTGTTCTTCGTACTGTACATGGATGACATCCTCTTGATTGGGAATGATGTTCCCATGCTAACCTTGGTCAAGGTCTGGTTGTTAAAAGAGTTCTCCATGAAAAACCTTGGAGAAGCATCCTACATTTTGGGGATTAAGATCTATAGAGATAGATCTAAGAGGTTGCTTGGCCTATCACAGAAGATGTACATAGAGGAGGTACTGAAGAGGTTCAGTATGGAAAACTCCAAGAGGGGTCTATTACCCCTAAGGCATGGGATTCATCTCTCCAAGAAGATGTGCCCCAACACATCTGAAGAGATTCAACGTATGAGCAGGATCCCTTATGCTTCTGCAATAGGGAGCCTCATGTATGCCATGCTGTATACACGACCTGATATAGCCCTTGCTGTGAGTGTCACTAGCAGATATCAGTCGAATCCAAGCGAAGAGCACTGGACAGCTGTGAAGAACATTCTTAAGTACTTAAGAAGAACTAAAGATTTGTTCTTGGTTTTTGGAGGAGCATCGGAGTTAAAGGTAGAAGGATACACAGATTCAGACTTTATGACTGATATTGATGATAGAAAGTCTACATCTGGATATGTGTTCTTGTGCAATGGTGGTACGGTAAATTGGAAGAGTTTCAAACAACCGATCATTGCTGATTCTACCATGGAAGCTGAGTATATCGCCGCCTCTGAAGCTGCAAAGGAAGCCTTCTGGTTCAAGAAATTCATTGCAGAGCTAGATGTAATGCCATCAGATGCCATCACACTCTACTGCGATAATAATGGCGCCATAGCTCTCGCTAAGGAGCCAAGGTCTCATCAGAAGTCCAAGCACATAGAGCGGCGTTTCCACCTTATACGCGACTATCTCGAGAAGAAATATGTCGAGGTCCAGAGAGTAGACTCCGCGGACAACATGGCAGACCCGCTCACTAAACAGCTAAGTCAGCAGAAGACTGAAGCCCACCTTAAGAAGATGGGACTTAGATATATGGCTGATTGGCTTTAGTGCAAGTGGGAGATTGTTAGATGTATGCCGTAGAAGCCAATCTGGCAGACACATTATTTATTCTGGGACATAAATTTGTACTTGACTTTATTATTATTGAATAATAAATGGGCATCTTTTCATTCATATTGTTTATGTGTCTATGAATCGTCCAAGAAATTAATAAGATGATGATACATATTCTCAAGAGTTGAGAATTTGAGCCATGTATCATTGGTGATTAATTTCTAAATGCTCCTGATCAATGGATCATTACGAGGACGGTGATCGATCCGATCAGTGCACAGATCGCTTTTCTTATGGATGGACGAGACTCAAGTCCACAGTGTAGGGACACTGAAGTGAGAGTGCAGGTGCTTGTTAGAGAACAAGGGTACTGAGCAGGACCAAGACAAGAAGTCACTTGGATGTCTATCCACTCGTCAGTGACTTACTTGATGTTGCAGTAGTGTGACTGGTCCTTTGACCTGCGGTGCTTCGGCTACTCACAGTGAGGTTATTGTAGTTTGACTGCACATATACATGGTCTCTAGTCATATGGGTCCTTGTTGTGTAGATTGGCTGCAGTAGGTTCACTGTAGGAGTAGGGTATGCACTTACATGGAATCTATCGACCTTGATAGAAGAGGAGAGATCCTATGTGATTTATTAGACAGAGTTCTAAGACCTTGGCCAGGGCAATAATATATAGTGGAGAAAGAGTTTTCCACTATCGAACTCAAGTCGAATAAATCTAGACATATGACAGACGACGGGGTTTGACGAGTTATCCATGACCTCCGGTCTATAGGGATCCGCGATAGAAGGACTGTATCATACGATAACTGCACCTAGAGGTTCATCATTCTATTCTGCTGGGTAGCCACTACATACTGCTAGGTGTCACTGGTGGATGGTGAGACTCACAAGGATCATCTTGATGGTCGATGAACCCTGATGAGTTGAGTTGGAATTGTTTCAACCCATTGAAAGGAGTTTTCAATGATATTGTGATAAAGATCGCAATATGTCTCACTACCAGTCAGAATAGAACCTATGGGGTCACACACATTAGAGGTATTGACCGATCCGATGGTTGAATGTGATTAGAAATCACAAATAATCAATTAGATTGATAAATGGATAACCCGCTAAGAGTTAGTAGTTAGAAGAAGGAATAATTGCAGCCGGATTGCAATTTAATTTAATTAATTGGATTTAATTAATCGGACTTGATCATGAGTCATACTTGGAGTGGGATTCATAAAGTCCTAATTGGATTAGGATTTCAAATTAAATTAGAGTCCTACTTGGAATAGGATTTCTAAAGTCCTAATTGTCTTAGGGTTGAAATTTGAATAAGTCCTGATTAGATTAGAATTTTCTTAAGTCCTAATTAATTTTAAATTTAATCTAATTAATTTCATGACTCCTAATTGGATTAGAATTGAAGAGTTCAATAGAGTCATGGTTCAATTAAATCCTAATTGGATTAGGATTTGGAATAAAAGGAAATGCATGCACCTAATTCTATTTGGAATAGAATTGAACCCAAGTATTGAACCCAATCCTCCCCACTTAATTTGATTAAGTGGGGGCTGATTTAAATGGACTAGAGGGAGGGGCGTGAGGATTTGGAATAAAAGGAAATGCATGCACCTAATTCTATTTGGAATAGAATTGAACCCAAGTATTGAACCCAATCCTCCCCACTTAATTTGATTAAGTGGGGGCTGATTTAAATGGACTAGAGGGAGGGGCCCACGCCCCTCCCTTTGGGAAGAGCGTGGAGGAAAAAGGAGGGGCGTAAGCCCCTCCTTGCTGCCGTATTTAGATGATAAGGATGAGTTAAGGAGCTCATCCTTATCTCATGTAAAGCTAAAAGGAGGAGGGGTTCGGCCCCTCCTCTTATCCTTTCTTCTTATGCATCACGGCAGCAACATCCCCCTCTCATTTCCACCTATCAGCCACAAGAGAGAAGGAAAGAAAAGAAGCTTGGCATGGCCCTCTTCCTCCTCCTCTTGGTTCTAGTGCAAGGAAAAAGAAAAGGTTGTGAAAGGCCTTGTTTTCTTCTTCCTAGATTTTTCCTTCTTCTTCCTCTCAAGCCAATCAAAGGTTGATTCAAAGGAGAGGATATCAGCCATCTAAAGCCATCTCTGCAAGGGAGCTAGCACCCCGGGGAGATCCAAAGGCTTCGATCGAATCATTACCTCGCGTGGATACCCGTAGAGGCCGGACGCGTGTGCGGCTTCCACTGAGCCTTGATCAAATACCACGTAAATCAGATTTGCGGAGACCATCTACCCGCACAAGGTGAAGATCTGATCTTCTTAATAATTTTAAAATGGTTTAAAATAATTTAATTCTAATCTATCTACAAACGAAAGGTTTTAAAATATGTTCATGCGATGAACGGATCCCGCATATATTTTTCTGCTGCAATCTGAAAATTATTTCGAAATTTTCATGGCATATGAGGGATTCTAACAACCGGACCATATCCAATAGAGTCCGATTTCTTCTCTCTGACACTCCGTTGAGTTGAGGTGTACCCGGAGGAGTCCATTGTGAGACTATGCCATTGTCCTTGAGATAGTCCCGGAATTCTCCACTAAGGTATTCTCCTCCTTGATCTGATCGAAGAGCCTTAAGAGGTTTTCCAGTTTGTTTTTCTACTTCATTTCTGAACTCTTTGAACTTTTCAAAAGATTCAGATTTGTGTCTCATAAGATACACATACCCATACCGTGAATAATCATCGGTAAAGATAATGAAGTACGAATAACATCCCCTGGCTTGCACATCGAATGGGCCACACACATCTGTGTGTATCAGGGTAAGTATTTCAGCGGTCCTCTCCCCATGTCCTATAAAGGGTAATCTAGCCCTTTTTTCTTGAAGACAGGACTCGCAAACTGGATATGACTCGGAAGTCAATGAGCCGAGAAGCTCATCTTTATCCATTTTGTTCATTCTGTCCTCTCCAATATGGCCAAGCCTGAGGTGCTATAAATATTTTTGGTTTATCTCATCCCTGGATCTCTTGGATCCTTTGGCACTCACTTCTTGCTCAGACACTTTTACAGATACATCCATATGCAAATGATAGAGACTGTCAATCATAAAACCACGTGCGACTATTTTATTTCTGAAATAAATAGAACAGTAGTCTTTGTCAAATGTAAAAACATGACCTTTCTATGCTAGACATGAAACAGAAATCAAATTTCTGTTAGCAGCAGGTACATAATAGCAGTCTCTAAGTAATAAACTAAAACCAGATGGTAGTTGCAGATGGTAGGTGCCCACAGCCACAGCAGCAACTTTTGCCCCGTTGCCAACCCGAAGGGTTACCGCACCTTCCGCCAGCCTTCTACTTTTCTTTAGATCCTGCATGGTAGTGCACAAATGAGCACTAGAACCAGAATCTATAACCCAACTAGAAGTAGAAGAAACCGTTAGATTAGTTTCAATTATGAGCAAGTCTATACCTTCTGAAGGTGTGTCACCTTTCTTGTTCTTCAGGCTCTCGAGGTATGAAGGACAGTTTCTCTTCCAGTGGCCGTTGACATTGCAGTGGAAACAATTGGTCTTCAACTCTTGAATTGGTTCTAAGCCTCCTTGATTCGATCCTTGATAAACTCTTGATCCCATCGCCATCAACCGCTTTGATCGCCGTTCATCTCATGCCTTGTCTTCAATTTGATCGTTGACGTACATCACATCACAGAAATACAACCAGATGTAAAATAAAAATAATAATAAATTACATCCTCTTTTAGGACGCACGCAGGCCTCTCAAAACATCAAATAAGATGCATGCACGCATCTGAAAAATTACATAACATTACAGATCACATCGCAGGTCATTACATTTGATACCAAAAGGGTTTGAATCCTATGATCATCACCACATGCAGCAATTACAATTTTCAGATCTGAAATCTAATTGATTATCTCATGACATAGGTTGCTGATCATGCTAATCATGATTCTAAACTTTGAAATCCCATTAACAATGCAATTAGAATCATCCTTTTATCACATAAAAATCAGCATGCAAAAATCAGCACCCTAGAAAAAATCCGCATGCAGAAAATTTTCAGCATGCATAATTATTTAAATTTCAGATCTAATAAGCCTATTAATAATTAATCCTTACCTTAATCTACGATGCCTAGGCTCTGATACCACTGTTAGGAACCCGCCCATGCCGCAGAAAAATTTAAAAATTTCAGATGCAGCAGAAGGGGCATGCGCGGGATCAACCGTTCATCGCATGAACGTTGTTTAAAACCGTTCGTAGATAGATAAGGATTAAAAACTTTTAAAAATATTAGAAGATCAGATCTTCACCTTGTGCGGGTAGATTATCACCGCAAACTGATGATCGTGGTTTTGGATGAAGGTTCGCTTGGGAGGAGGAAGAAGAAGGATGAAGAATAGTAAAGGAACAAAACCTCTGCAGCCTTCTTTCTTTTTCTTGCGTTGGAAGGAGGAAGGGAGGATGAAGAGGCCACCTTTCTTTTTCTTCCTTTGCTTGCGGCTGAACCAAGGAAAGGGGAGGAGAGGGGGCCACGAATTGGAGAGGGAGAGGGCTTCAATGATGCCCTAGGTCAGCCCCCACGCCTCCTCTTAAATAGCATGTAGAGCTCCTACTTTGTAGGAGCTCCTTGATAAACTTCCAAGAGGGGCGCCGGCCCCTCTTCTTTGCCGCACCAAGCAAGGAAAAGGAGGAGGGGCGTGTGCCCCTCCTTCATGGTTAACCTAATCCTCCTTTAAGGAGGATTAGGAAGGTCACTCATGGTTAGGTCCTAATCTAATTAGGCTTGGACCAAGGGTGAACCAATTTGGGTTTAATCTGGATAAGTCCTAATCCAATTAGAACTTAATGAACCATGACTCAATTGAACCCTTCAATCCTAATCCAATTAGGAGTCTTGTTGATTCATTAGATTAATAATTAATTAGGACTTAAGAAATCCTAATCCAATTAGGACTTATTTAGTTTTGGTCCTAAGCCAATTAGGACTCTGATAGGATTCCCAGTCCTAATCCAATTAGGACTCTAGGAATCCTACTCTAAGTAGAAATCCTAGTCCTACTCCAAATAGGATTTCCAGTCCTAATCCAATTAGAACTCTAGGAATCCTATTCTAAGTAAGAATCCCAGTCCTACTCCAAATAGGATTCCCAGTCTTAATCCAATTAGGACTCTAGGAATCCTATTCCAAGTAGGAATCGTATTTAAGTCCAATTAATTAATTTTCTTTGTTCCTTCTTCAACTATTTATCAATCGAATTGATTACTTGTGATTCCTAATCATAATTCAACCATCGGATCGGTCAGTGCTTCTAATGTGTGTGACCCCATAGGTTCTATTTTGACTGGTAGTAAGATATAATGTGATCTCTATCACAATACCATTGAAAACTCCTTTCAATGGGTTGGAACGATTCCAACTCTACTCATTAGGGTTTATCGACCATCAAGATAATCCCTATGAGTCCCACCATCCACCAGTGACACCTAGCAGCATGTAGTGGCTACCCAGCAGAATAGAATGATGAACCTCTAGGTGCAGTTATCATGTGATACAGTCCTTCTATCGTGGATCCCTACAAGACGGAGGTCATGGATAACTCGTCAAACCCCTTCGTCTGTCATATGTCAAGATTTATTCGACTTAAGTTCGAGAGTGGAGAACTCTTTCTCCACTGTGCAATTTGCCCCGGCCGAGGTCTTATGAACTCAGTCTTATAAATCACATAGGATCTCTCCTTATCTATCAAGGTCGATAGGTTCCTTGTAGATGCATACCCTACTCCTACAGTGAACCTACTATAGCCAATCTACACTGCATGGACCCATATGGCTAGAGACCATGTATTTGTGCAGTCAAACTACAATAACCTCTCTGTGAGTAGCCGAAGCATCGCAGGTCAAAGGACCAGTCACACTACTGCAATATCAAGCAAGTCACTGACGAGTGGATAGACATCCAAGTGACTTCTTGTCTTGGTCACGCTCAGTACCCTTGTTCTCTAACAAGCACCTGCACTATTACTTTAGTGTCTCCACACCGTGGACTCGAGTCTCGTCCATCCATAGGAAAAGTAATGTATGCACTGATCTCATCGGATCGATCACCGTCCTCGTGATGATTCATCGATCAGGAGCGTTTAGAAATTAATCACTAATAATACATGGCTCAAATTCTCAACTCTTGAGAATATGCATCATCATCTTATTAATTTCTTGGACGATTCATAGACACAATAACAATATGAATGAAAAAGATGCCTTTCATTTATTCAATAATAAATAGTCAAGTACAAAATTATGTCCCTAGAATTAACAATGTGTCAGCCAGATTGACTTCTAGGGCATACATCTAACAAGTATAATATACCCCTAATCTTAGGAGCTTTTTGTAATTTATCATGCTGGGGCAATTTTGACTTCTTATATTAAGTAAATGGATTCACTAATGCCGTTAATTTAACTCGGCGTAAGTGTAAGTTTTACAAACTAGTGGATATAAGTATATCTCAAGGGAGTTTTTATAATTTACTAAAAAATCCAATAATAAAATAATATAAGAAAATCATTAACCACATATCTTCAAAGTATGACAACAAAATTGAAAGATGTGAAAGATATAAGAGTGAGCCCATATATCATACACCAGGCAGGTATCAAAAAATTGGATTTAGATTTTTATTTTGTGATCAAGAGAACATCAGATTGAACTATGACTCTGATTCAACCTTCCAATCTAGTGCATTGGTTGGTTGCTCCTTGGTTTCGTCTCATCACTAGCCTCTAGAATTTGGACAATGGATCTACATTATCCTCCAACTACTGATATTGATAATTCTCATCAAACCAACAGATTGGCATCAATGGAGTTCTACTATGTGGACCGACCTACCCACACTCCTCACAGAAAAAGAATGCCAGAATTTGCGGCTTGAGTGTATAGTAAATTATTTCTATGCGCTCATGGCTATAGCATGCTATGGTGGTTATCGTGAAGCAGTACGTACTCTGTCCCTCGCTTTCAACCCAATCAGTAAAACCACTGATGACCACATCACAACCATCCATCTAAATGTAGGTGACATGCCAAATACTAGATAAGGAATTTTGAGGTGACACATGTTTATCGGAAAGCCGACAAAGCATCAAACTGGGTTGTGCATATATGGCCAATTGTATCGAGACCACTTTATGCATTTCTACTTATTTGATTCCTATTCCATTTTTGAATATTTTACATGTTGATTCTCATAGATATATTTACTCAACGATAACATAATATACCCATCTTTACCAAAAAAAAGAAAACCAGCGGTACAACTTAGGTATTTTCATTATTGTATTGGAACATGTACATAGTTACTAGCTAGAAGCTACAATTTTTTATGGATATGTCTTTAGATCCATGCTTGATCTAAAGATCTATATATCTAGCATTGATCTGCACAACAAGTACCAGTGAAATCCTATTATCATATATTGTTTTCGGGGCAAATAAAGGCTATTATACACGGAATCGATTGTTTTGATGTTTGGACCAAAAAGTAAAAATCAGCTCTAATTAGGAGGCAGAAGATATAGAGAAGAATAACACTAGTTTTTACTTCCATAAAACTATAACCTCATACATTCAATACTAGAAAACATGGATTAATAGAAATGAGAACATGAAAACCACCTTCTCTACTAAACTAGTTGAGGCTAGAATTCCATAAAACTATGGAGTTAAAAAGAATAACTATGTAAAAATCGACACATGCATAGGCCTACTATACTAGCTAGTCTATTTTTCTCCTGCTTCTTTCTCCCTCTTTTCTTCTCTTCTCGTATCTCTATCACTTTTGCAAAGCATAGCTTCTCTTCACGCTCCTACATATAGTGGAAGGCGAAAAGCGGGAGCATGTTGTTCACCTCCAACTTGTTCAACTCTATGAAATCCTTCCAACCCCGACCATTGAAGACATACATCTTCATGGACTTACATACTTAAAGGTCACGATATACTCTTGGCCCAACTTGTCGAAGACCTTCACCTCCATCCCCTCATTCTTAATCACCTTCTCTTCTTCTTTCAAGATTGGTAGTAGGTTTTCCTCCACTACTTTATGAAAAAGGAGGCGGTTATGTATCCCATTAAGATCAGCGATGGTGAGCATCTTCTCTATCACAAGAAGGTGTTTTCTTATACCCTTGTTGCAACTGCAGTTGTTGGATAGATTGTAATATATTTTTTTTTTTAAAAAAAGAGAAGGAGCCATCTGAAATGAATATATATATGATTTTCTTTCAAACATTACAAAAACAAGGAGGGAGAGGAAGAGGCCAATAGATGTTTACGGTTATTTTTTTCAAAGAGACTTCTTTGTTTACGGCTATTTTTCTAAAGAGACTTCTTTTCATGGTATCTCTAGTGTATAGACTTCAATTTAAAATTGGTCTCGTGACTTTGGAAAAGTGATTTTGCCCAGTTCACCATTATGGACAACTGTTGGTATTAGACTTCAAATTTAAACTGAGTAGTCATATATCTACGAATTGAAAAGTCATGCATCTATGGAAGGGGCCTTTGCACCTATCCAGGCTCTGTAAATATAAATCCTTGCGATCAAAAATAGTAGCTTCTTCCTTCCTTCTCAAAACCTTTATTCGTCTTTCTAGCTTCTAGACAGTTTTTTAGAGAGTTTTCGAGAATTTGTTCAAAATTGTTATTTGCAGAATTCTATAAGGCTCTATTGTATCATGTGGATGATTTTCTATAAACCCGTTAGCAAACTTATTTGAGTGGGGGTAATTATCACCTTAAAAAAAGCAATTTATGTGCCTCAAATCCTTGATTTTTTCTATTATTTTTCTCCATTCATACCACTCTTTCCTTAACACTTTTAAAGTGATTTTTGCAATGGCTACCAAATTAAGTACTACTTTCAAAATCATGAATCAAGACTTTGTCAAATTAGATCAATTTAATGAACCAACTTCACTTGCTAAAAGGACAAAATGATTTTTTTTCTCGCAACCCTAAAGATTGCTTATGTGTTAGATCCAAACATGCAGCCTTTTCTTGTTGAAACACCACAAGATATTAAAGAAATTTAGCATGAACGAAAGAGGCGATAAAAGGATGAATTTGTTTGTCGAGGCCACATTTTGAATGCATTGTCTGACCGTCTCTATGACCTCTATGTCTTTCTGCAGTCTCCTCGAGAAATGTGGAAAGCATTGGAAGAGAAATATAATACCAAAAAATAAGGTACGGATAAATTTTTGATTATGAAATATTTTGAATTTACATTGAGTGACAACATACCCATCATGGATCAAGTGCATCAATTGCAACTTCTGGTTAATAGACTCCATGATCTTAAAATTATCGTTCCTAAGTCCTGTCAAGTGAAGGCAATTATTGCAAAATTTCCTCCTACTTGGAATGATTACAAGAATAAACTTCTATATATAGCAAAAGATTTCATTGTAAAATAGATACTAAAGCATCTTAGAATTTTGGAAGAAACTAGAAAATATGATGCTATGTATTTGAGTTCTAAAGTGAATATTGTTAGTGAAAATGGATCTAATAAAAAATAGAACTCTAAATATCAAAAGAGTCAAAGTGCAAAAGACAAATACTGGTTTCAAGAAGAAGAATAATCCCAACAAAAAGAATGAATGAAAAGAAAGTAAGCAAAAATACTATTGTCACTAATACAAATATGGTGGAAGAAGAAGCCTCAGATCTTGTTGCCATGATTTATGCATTGCAAATTGGTATGGTTATAAGATGACACATGGCAACTATGAACCAATTCTTTGATTGGTGGCTGAAACAATACATATTTGCAAAGATAAAGAGAAGTTCAAGAATTATAAGGTTACTGCTACTAGAGAAGAAGTGTTGATGGAAAATCATAGTCTTGCGAAATTGCTTAGAAAGAAAATTGTTGAATTCTGCTTCACTTCTAGAAAGAAACTAACTCTGTTAAATATTGTTCATATTCCAAAATTAAGAAAAATCTTGTATCTACTAGCCTTAAATGTAAGAATGGCTTGAAGACCATTCCAGAGTCTGGTACATTAATTCTGACAATGGAGTATCTATTGGAAAAAAGTAATTTTTGTAAGGGTATGTTCAAACTCAGTCTTAATAAGAATAAATTATCTCCAAATTCTGCTCATATTATAGATTATTCTTTATGGTATGTTAGATTAGCATATGTAAATTTAAGGTTTTGCATTATATATGTAAGCAAGGATATGTTTCTTATAAGCATGAAAATAATAAGTGCAAAATTTGCAATCAAGCAAAAGTCATCAAGAAGCCTTTTTCCAAGGTAGAAAGGAACACATAGATATTAGAATTAGTATATTTTGATACATGAATTGAATGGAATTCTAACAAGAGGTGGTAAATGGAACTTTATTACCCTTCTAGATAATTGTTCTAGATACACATGTATGTACCTAATGAGAATCAAAGATGAAGCATCTGAATTTTTTAAATGTTATACAGCAAAAGTAGAAAATTAGAAGGAAAAGAAAATTAAGATTCTTTGCAGTTATAGGGGTTGAGAATATTTTTCTAATAAATTTTCTGCTTATTGTGAAGAATATGGTATTGTACACCAAAAATCAGCACTATATACACCTGAACTAAATGGTTTGGCTAAATGGAAAAAGAAAACTTTGGGGACATGGTTAATGCAATGATTTTAAATACTAAACTACCTCTAAATTAGTGGGGTGAAGCATTGCTTGTTGTGTTCCTTGTTCATAATAGAATTTCATCTAGGAAATGCAGATTTCAACTTATGAATTATGGAAGAAAATCAAATCTAGACTATCTTAAAGTGTAGGAGGGTTTGGCCTTTTATAGAGTTTCTAATCTAAAAGAACTAAACTAGGGACAAGAGCAATAACAAGTGTATTTGTGGAATATACTAAAAATTCATAGGCTTATAGATTATTAGACTAAGAGTCTAATTTTATAATACAAACAAGAGATATAGAATTTATTGAAGATAATTTCTATTCTAATTTTGTTCCCAAGCCTACTCCCACAATTGATACTCCACAAATCCCACAAACTAATTTAATTTAACTCCTAGCATATCTAACAATGAGAGCAATAAAAGAAAGAAAAATAGTACTTTCTTTGAACCTAGGAGAAGTCAAAAAGAGAAGAAAGAAAAGAATTGAAGTTTTGATTTCATTTCTTCCCAATCTATAGTTTTCCTTGTTGAAGGTAATAGAACCATTGCACTCAAAATACCTATTTTATTAATTATGAAAGATCATTCTAAGATCTATAGTGAGGCAATGGATTCAAGAGATGTAGCCTTCTGGAAAGAAGCCATAAATGATGAAATGGACTCAATATTGTCTAACAATACTTAGGTTCTTGTGGATGTGCCTCTAGGATGAAAACCTATAAGATGTAAGTGGTTATTTAGAAGAAAATACAATATAAATGGATAGGCTAGATTACTAGCCAAGGAATATATATAGTAGGAACACAGATTATTTGGATACATATGCACCGATGGAAAGAATAACATCTATTAGAGTTCTTATTGTATTAGCTTCAATTTAGAATTTACATATTAATCAAATGGATGTCAGGACATCTTTTTTAAATTGTGAACTCGATTGAGAGGTCTATATGCAATAACCAGAAGGTTTTGTTTTTCTAGGAAATGAAAAGAAAGGTTGTAAATTGGTCAAATCATTTTATGGTTTAAAGCGAGCACCAAAGTAACAGCACAAAAAAGTTTGATTCAATAATTTTGTCAAATAGATTCACACATAATAGTGCTGATAAATGCATTTACTCTCAATTCACTAATAGTTATAGTGCAATCATGTTAGGATCCCATACATGCCACAGAAAGTTTTTAGAAAAATTCAATGCGCAGCGGAAAGGCATGCGCGAGATCCCGTTCATCGCATGAACGTATTTTAAAAACGTCGTTAGTAGATAGATTATGATTAAATTTAAAATCATTTTAAATTTTTAGGAAGATCATATCTTCATCTTGTGCGGGTAGATGATCACTGCAAATCTGATATTCGTGGATTTGATAGAGGTTCGATGGAAGCCACACATGCGTTCGGCCTCTACAGGTATCCACACGAGGCAGAGCACCGATCGAAGCTTTCGTATCTCTCCGGGGTGCTAGCTCCCTTGCAGAGATGGCTATTGATGGCGGAAATTCTCTCCTTTGAATCAACTCTTGATTGCCTTGAGAGGAGGAAGAAGAAGGAAGAGCCAAGGAAGAAGATCTAAAGGCCCTTTTGCAGCCTTTTCTTTTTCCTTGCTTTGGAACCAAATGGAGGAAGGAGGAGGCCATGCCAAAGCTTCATTTTTCCCTTATTGCTTGCGGCTCAAAGGAGGAAGAAGGGAGGAGGGGTTCACGACTGAAAGAGGAGGAAAAACACCACCAATCGGCAGCCCCTTTGAACCCCCTTTTTGATGGCGTGTGGATAGAGATGAGCTCCTAAATTTTAGGAGCTTATCTATTTTAGGAGCTCATCTTTATCCCATTTGAAATCAAAAGAGGAGGGGCATACGCCCCTCCTTTTCTCCTCACGCATTCAGCCAAGGGAGGGGCGTACGCCCCTCCCTCTTATCCCATTTGATCAGCCCCCACTTAATCAAATTAAGTGGGGAGGGTTGGGTCCAATGCATGGGTCAATCCTATTCAAAATAGGATTGGTGCACCCATTTCAATTTCCTCCAAATCCTAATCCAATTAGGATTCTATTGAACCATGACACAATTGAACTCTTCAATCCTAATCCAATTAGGAGTCATTGGTTTAATTAGATTAAAATTAATTAGGACTTAAGAACTCCTAATCTAATTAGAACTACTGAAATTTTAGTCCTAATCCAATTAGGATTTTAGAAATCCTACTCTAAGTAGGACTCTAATTTAATTTGAAATTCTAATCCAATTAAGTCTCTAAAAAATTCTACTCCAAGTAGGACTCGTGATCAAGTCCAATTAATTAAATTAAATTGCAATCCGATTGCAATTATTCCTTCTTCAACTTACTAACCTTTAGCGAGTTAACTAATTATCAATCAAATTGATTATTTGTGATTTCTAATCACATACAACCATCGAATCGGCCAATACCTCTATTGTGTGTAACCCCATAGGTTCTATTCTATCTGGTAGTGAGATATATTGCGATCTCTATCACAATAATATTGAAAACTCCTTTCAATGGATTGGAACAATTCCAACTCAACTCACTAGGGATCATCGACCATCAAGATGATCCCCGTGAGTCTCACCATCCACCAGTAACACCTAGCAGGATGTAGTGGCTACCCAGCAGAATGAAATCATGAACCTCTAGGTACAGTTATCGTATGATACAATCATTCTATCGTGGATCCCTACAGACCGGAGGTTATGGATAACTCGTCAAACTCCGTTGTTTGTCATATGTCTAGATTTATTCGACTTAAGTTCGAGAGTGGAAAACTCTTTCTCCACTGTATGTATTGTTCGGAACAAGGTCTTACGAACTTAGTTTTATAAATCACATAGAATTACTCCTTATCTATCAAGATCGATAGATTTCATGTAGGTGCATATCCTACTCCTACAGTGAACCTACTGCAGCCAATCTACACTACAAGAATCCATATGACTAGAAACCATGTATATGTGTAGTCAAACTACAATAACCTCACTGTGAGTAGCCGAAGCACCGTAGGTCAAAGGACTAGTCACACTACTGCAACATCAAGCAAATCACTGACGAGTGGACAGACATCCAAGTGACTTTTTATCTTGGTCACGCTCAGTACTCTTGTTCTTTAACAAGCATCTGCACTATCACTTCAGTGTCCCTACACTGTGGACTTGAGATTCGTCCATCCATTAGGAAAACGATCTGTGCACTGATCTCATCGGATCAATCACCGTCCTCGTGATGATCCATTGATCAGGAGCATTTAAAATTAATCACCAATGATACATAGCTCAAATTCTCAAGTCTTGAGAATATGTATCATCATCTTATTAATTCCTTGGACGATTCATAGACACATAAACAATATGAATGAAAAAAATATCTATTTATTATTCAATAATAATAAAGTCAAGTACAAAATTATGTCCCGAAATTAATAATGTGTCAGCCAGATTGGCTTCTAGGGTATACATCTAACAAATCATTCGTCTTTATGTGGATGACTTGCTGATTTTGGACTAGTTTGGAAGGTGTATCTGAGACTAAAATGTATCTAACTTCATGATTTAAGATGAAGGATCTTAATGAAATAGATACTTAGGCATAAAGGTTAAGAAACATGGTGGGGGCTCATGCTTTTAATTAGTCTCATTATATTAAGAAATTATTGAAAAAGTTTAAACATTTAGGAATAAAGGAAGCAAGTACCCTATATGATCCTAATGTTGCTTTGATTGAAAATCCTGGTAGGGTAATGACACAGCTTGAATATGCTAGTGCTATTGGAAGCTTAATTTATGCAATGCATTGCACCAAACCAGACATAGTATTTGCTGTATGCAAGCTCTCAAGATACACCAATGAGCCTAGTATAGATCATTGAAAAACTATTGGCAGAGACTTTAGATATCTCTAGAAAACTATTAATTTAGGACTACTCTATTTTGATTTTCCAGTTGTACTAAAAGGATTCACCGATGTAAGTTGGATCACAAGTACAATTGATAACAAATCGACATCTGGATAGATTTTGATATTTGAAGGTGGAGCGATTAGTTGGGCCTCTAAGAAACAAACGTGCATATCACACTCAACCATGGAATCTAAATTTATAGCATTGGCAACTACTAGTAAGGAAGTGGAATGGTTGAGAATACTAGATATTAAGTTATGGCCACAATCTATGGGACCAATGTCCTTACACATGATAGTGAAGAAACTATGTCTAGAGCATATAGCAAGGTGTGTAATAGGAAATCTAGACAAATAAGTTTAAGACACGAATATATCAGATAGTTAATAATTGATGGAGTTGCTACCATCAATTATGCAAGGTCTAGCAATAATCTAGCAAATGCTTTAACCAAAGGATTGTCAAGAGAATTAATAAAGACTACTTCCACTGTAATAGGACTTAAACCCTTTCTAATTAGTCACCAGAAAAGCAAACCCAACCTTATTCTAGCAAAAAAATATTTCTAAGGTTTAAATGGTAACGATAAGTTACCGTTATGCGACTGAGATGACATTAAAACCTATATTGAGTCCCAAGTAAGAATCTAAATTATTTCCAAGTGTCTATAGTAATAGGGACACAAATAGGGTAAGGATTCAACCTATTCGAATATGGAAATAGTGTTGCTTCAAGCAAGAGTTTGAGGGTTTAATTTGTAAAAAATAATGAAACCAGGATTAGCACATGGTTATAATAGTGCTAAAACGTGCTCATGAAACTTCTCACTGAAACTGACTATAATCGTGTGTATGATGTTTTTGGTTCTAAGACAAAGAAGTGTTGACTTAAGCTTTGGCCACCAATAATTTCATTAGAGCTTTAAAACATTTTTCCTTATTGAAGCTTTAAATCGAAAGATACCTTCATGTATGCATGTTAGTATTAGAAGCTAAAGAAAATTTAATAATACAATCTAGTATAGGAATGTTGGATAGATTGTGATTTTTTTTTTAAAAAAAATAAGAATGTTTATGTTTTCCTTTCACAAATAAAGAGAAATAAGAAGGGAAAGGAAAGGGCCAATAGATGTCTACGATTATTTTTTCCAAAGAGACTTCTTTGCATGGTATCTCTACCGAATAGACTTCAATTTAAAATTGAAATCTCGTGATTTTGAAATGGTGTTTTTGCATTAGTTCACTATTGTGGGACAATCATTGGTATTAGACTTCAAAATTAAATTGAACAATCACATATCTATAGATTGAAAAGTCACATATTTATAGAAAGGTGCCTTTGCAACTATTCAAACTCTACAAATATAGAGCCTTGCAACTAGAAGTAGTAGTTTCTCTTTTGCTTTTCAAAACCTTTATTCTTTATTCTAGATTCTAAACAATTTCTTAGAAAGTTCTCAGGAATTTCTCTAGAATTGCTTTCTACAGAATTTCATGAGGCTTTGTCGTATCCCAGGGGATTTTCCACAAGCTCATTAACAAACTTATTTGAGTACGGGCAAATATCACCCTAAAGATAGCAATTTATGTGCCTCAAAGTCTTGATTTTTTCTATTATTTTTCTCCATTCAAACCACTCTTTTCGTAACAGTAGCTCACAATCCAACCCTGATAAGCCATAGGGTTAGAGAGGATCTTCTTATAAGGGTGGTGGTATTGATTGCTGGCTGCTATTATCATAATCTCTCGGCTAAGATATTTTTCCTCTTCTTGTGTTCTACATGAAAAGGCTTTGCATTATTTAGGAAGAAAATGATATGATCTAACTTGAGTTGATTCAGGAGAGGCTAGTTTAGTATCTTTCCTATGGGGGAGTGGGTTGGATGTATCTGATACAAACATGAGAGGAACCTTCCTATCTTGGTACAATTCCCGCTTCCATTAGGTTTCCTCCTTAGTACTTTAACTCATCCCAATTAGTCAACTTTTCGAACCCAACACATTCGAACTATGAAGCCGAAGCTTATTTGCTGACCACACTAGACCCCACATATCACACGGCTTTTTTTGGATTCTCGTTCGAAAGCCTTCGGATGAACCCCTGCCCCCCACAACTCCATACATATCTCCATCCAACCCACTCCCTCATGTTGATGCTAATGGGTCACCATGGCGATCTAAGATCACTGGTGATCCTAATCCTAGGGTGATCAAAGATTTTTGCATTTGGTAGGCCATGGTCCAATGATTAAAGATCTTCGAGTATCCATGAGTAACCTATTTGGTATACTATAGGAATCCAAGATCACTGGCCATATAATACCAAAAATATCTCTGACATATCTCAGATGGATTTTTTATATATTCTCAATTCTCATGCATCAAGAATGTAAGCAAATATGCTGCTTTTCATAATGGCTCTATCATTTTATCATAGACTCTTTTAGTGGCCCCTACCTTCAAAAAATTAGACTTTGTTCTGGTTCTATCAACAATATTCTTCATGATGTCAAGTTTGAACAAATTGAATTATAGTTAAATCCTTGTTGCATCAACTATTTGTAACATGTTCTTATTATTCTATTAAGACCATCATTACCCAACCCAATTGCCAAGGAATTTAGTTTCCTAGTTTGGGTCTCTTTCAAAAAATTTGTAGGAGTTAAGTACTGTTCACGGTGAAGAATTCAAGGTCCTTTCAAGACAGAACAGAAGTTAAATGCTCCTCCAGCTGGTTCAAGTTTCATTTTTGGCTTTACATCCATCCTAGGTAGGTCACTGATAGTTTACAATTATGTGAGTTTTAAATGCGGCTCTTTTGTCTTATGAACCATTGTGCATTAGAGCGGTCCTCGAGGTGGATTTCGTATTGCAATATTAGTAATTTTCTATAGTTGTCTATGATCTGTGCAAATCTAAGGGTGGGTCATCAGTTGGGAATGTTGAGAACATCTAGAGAGCTAGGTTAGACTGGTTTAAAATTTCCAGATATGGAACCAACTCTATTGGATCTAAACTTAGATTTAAATATGCATCCTAAACAAAAATTTCATGACATGTGTAGTAAGGAAGGGTACCAAGAATGGATTTTTTTACACGTCCCCACCAAGTTGGAAGCATTAGCATCCTGCTCCATGAGTGCATAGACCTGCCCTTGGGTCCTAGGCCTATATTGTCCTCCCTCTTGCTGTTGTCCTTCTTGAGGTGCTCGATTTGCAAGGGCTCTTTGAGAAGATTGAGGTGCATGATGCCTTTGTGGTTCTTTCCCACTAGAACAAATAATAGCCTTATACCCATCCTAATTGTATGAAAAACAAGTCTCTCTCAGCCATATTCAATCTCGCTTAAGATGAGGTCCTCCACATCTATTGCACTTAGTGGCATCCTGAGATTGTGCTCTACCTCTAGTGGCAACTTGATTTGGTCTCTAGTTCTTCAACCTGGAGGGTCTACTATTTTGACTATGGGAATCATTCGGCCAAGCCCTTTTCTTTGAACTCTTCTCTCTGGCAACTTGAGCATCATCGAGCCCTTTTTCTATCACAAGGCTTTATTAACAACTTTTTAAGTAGGTAGCTTGAATGTTGTAACTTGTTGCTATATCCAACCCCTAAGTCCATTCTCAAATTTTCTAGCTTGGTCATTTTCCACTGATATTAAGGTTAGCGCATATCAAGACATTTCTTCGAACTTTGTTGCATACTTGGCAACTGTCATATTGTCCTGCTCCAGACGATCAAACTCACAAAATTTTTGGAATCAGATACTTGGCAACCCCTGGAGGCCCTAAAAGACCTTTTTAAATTTTTTTCGAGTAAGGGGGCATCATTGGGATTGAGCTTCTCTTTCTCCATTTTCCACTAATCAGTTGTCTCCCCTTGTAACATGAATGTGCCAAAAATGACTTTCTTCTTATTAGGGCATCTTAAGGCTTGAAAGACCTTCTCTATATCCTATAGCCAACTGTCAGTCTCCATAGGATCAGCAATGCCCTTGAAGGCTGATGGTGCATGCTTTTTGAAATCTACCAAACTAACTCGATGCCCCAGCTAGACCCTAGTGCCCTAAGGCTGTTTTTGTTGCTTCTGCAATTATTGTTGATACAACACCTACTGCTACTGCAACTGCTACTGCAAGAACTATTGTTGCTACTGTATATACTGTTGCTACTGCTGTTGCATGAATTACTGTTGTTGCTACTGCTGTACGTCCACCATCCTCATCATGTTTGCCTTGGCAGCAATCTGCTGTTGCATCCCATGTCCACTCCCTCGTGCCATATCAACCTACATATGCTTTCAGCATCATGAATATTTAATTCAGATTATTTAAGTATCGATAGTACATCTAACATGTCATGAGATCATTTTATTGTACACCCAGTTTAGTGGGTTTCTCCACTTATGCTTACTTTGAACCTAAACCCTAGAATACCTAAACCTTAAGCTCTAATACTACTTTTGTCATGCCCCGAGCCCATCACTCAGGTCGACCACATGATACGACCACATAATCCCTAAAGTGAAATCCTAGAAATCATGTAAGGCCTAAAATGAACAATATCCACATCATACCAGTAATTTAAAACAACAATTACAATCACCTCAATCCAATAAAACTACCATCATTAAATAATCAACTAGCTAAATTGCAAAAATTCAGATGTTTATTAATATCAAAAAATTAGAGATAATTACTAACTAACTAATAGCTCTGCAACTTGAACTCCACGTCCTACCTGTCCGAAACTATGTACCCTGTGACTCTAAAATATAAAGAGGAATATGAGCTTTTTTAGGGAGTAAGAATTTCCAACCACTACACCATAGATGATAAAATAAGAAAATAACCAAATAAACAATTTTAGATAAAATGAATTCTATGGCAATACTCAAAAACTCATTCAAAATGAAATGCATATAAGCCATCATTATCCATCTTATCAAAGAAACACATACACACACACACATATATATATATTTCAAATTTAACCAATTATTCAATAACAGATTCATATGTTATGCCATCTATTTCTCATTTTTTTGATTGCCAAGTTTCGTAGAAATATTTTTTTAGCTTTGAACTAACTAAGTTTATGACCCAATATAAGACTGCTAAACAAAATTCCACACATAAGTTTGTGGAGGTTATCACATGTATTATCTCATGGAGGCCATCCCATGATAAGGTTAGTCCAAACCACATCTTATATATCTGATTTACATATTATCCTTATCAAATCGATTTCAATTGCACAATATATTTCTCACAAATTCGAGGTGTCATTGTTCATATAATAATGTTTTCAATATCTTATACAAATAATAATCATATGAGTATGTTCATTCTGAAAATTATATTTAACATATCAACTCATGCATGCAAAACCTAAACCATCGCTACAAATCTCACGAGGCAAAACTAGCGGTACAAATTAATGAATATGTATAAAATGGTGAGCTGGTGCAGAAATTCTTACTTTTACCGAAGATAGACTAAACATAATAATCACTGACCTCTATGGGCTAGGGTGCAGGTACCCTGGTCAAAACTTTCTTATATAGATGACTCTCCCCCTACAGAATCAAACTCAAGTTATCAAAAAAAAAAGTCATACCGTGGACTAGTAACCTAGATCGCCTACTGTTGTCCACTAAGGGTCCAACACTAAGTCCCTTGAATTCCTTCTACCAATTACCCAGGTCAACAAGAGGGAGAGGAAGAAACAATGATAAAAAAAAGAGGAAGGGAAGAGAGAGGTAGAGAGAGGAGAGGGAAAGAGAGAAGGAAAGGAAGAGAGGGAAGAAGAAAGAAACCTCTTCTCTCTTCATGAACGGGGAAGTTCATCTCCCCCTTCACCTTTAGTCAGAACTAAGGGCTGCCATGGTGGCCCAGCCCCAATGGCGGTGGCCATGGCTGACCTCAGCCACTGTCATTGCCAACGATGGTGGCCAGCCAATGCAAGGAAGAAGAGAGAAAGAAATAAGACAAAGAATAGAAAAAATCCACACCAATCTCAACCAAGATCACGGCCGACCAACCAGGCCAACAGCTACACAGTCTTAAGGGTCCCAAACGAGTCGAAGCCAGCCTAATCCCACGACCGGCGGTGAAGAACGCGGGAGAAAGAGACCAAAATAGGGCATCCTTGTTTCAGATGAAATTCTGACGATTCTTCGGCCCAAACCCAAGCTTCGAAGGCTACATAACTAGGAAAAGAAGGAGAGAGGGCAGGACAATGCTTACCTCGGTCCAATGAGGCGATTCGGCAGCTCTTTCCGGTGAAGAATAAAAGAAGAACTTGAAGGAGGAGCTTGGGATCGGCAGCTTCCCTCTAAAGATTTGTGATGGGGTTTAATGGAGGAGAAAGAGGGTTTTAAATAGATGAAATTTTGTAAGATTTGGCCATTATTTGGATCACCTGAGGACTCTCAGAGTCCAGGTGACTCTCAGAGTCCGGCAGTATCGAGAAAGAAGGAAGAAGACTCCTAAACCCCATCGCGTGCAATAAGGGGGAGTCTTCTTAATTGAGGAGGGGGAGTTCTAAATACACCCCCCCGATTGCTCAGGACACCCCCCAAAAACCAAAAAAAAAATACCCAAACTAACCTTTAGTGTAATTACCATATTGCCCTTGAAATTTTCTCAGTACACCCCCCTTCCTCCTCCTCCGTCTCCTCCTCCGTTTCGTTTTGAAAAGGAAAAAAAAAACCACCCCTCAAACCCCCCTTAAACCCCTCGATCCATTTACATCGTTTAGGCGATCTTTGAAGGAGATTTAAGCCCCATTCGAAGCATGGACAAGCAACTAGTGATTTGGGACGAAGAATCGGCCGCAAAGGTACGTGTTCCACCTTGTTTCGAAAGTTTTTTTTTTTCACGGTTCGTGCTCCGTTCGGCACTGGATCGCCGAACAAAAGGCTTCTGTTCGGCTGCATAGTGCCGAACAGAAGCCTTCTGTTCGGCAACGCTCTACCGAACAGAAGGCTTCTGTTCGGCTGCACAGTGCCGAACATAAGGCTTCTGTCCGGCACACTGAAGCCGAACAGAAGGCTTCTGTTCGGCACTCTGCAGCCGAACAGAAGCCTTCTCGTGCCAAATCGCGTGCCGTGCTGAATTTTGTGCCGAACAGATCCTCTGATTCATTAATTCTTGGTGATAAATTATTTTATATGTAGGGCTATGCTACAACCGAATCGAGTATAATTGGATCAGAATTTGTACTGGATTACACAAGCGAATTTACAACTTACGAGTATTATAATATATTGTGCAATTTTGTATTAGTTTAGCGAGCTATTTTTACAACTGTGTACTTACATAAATTGTTTAATGTATAGATCTTCAAGAGTAGAGAGGACTTGTGTAATTGGTGTCGTGAAGCTGGGAGGCGAAATGGTTTTGTTGTTGTAATCAAATCATCCGATGCAGGTACCATTTCTAAGAAACCCAGAATTACGTTAGGTTGTGAGAGGGGTGGGACGTACCGAACCACAAAAGAAAAGCGAATAAAGACTGCCTGTGGGACAAAGAAGTGTGGATGCCCTTTTGCATTAAGAGGAAAGAAATTGGATACTGCGGATGATTGGATATTACTGGTCGTATGTGGAGTGCACAATCATCCCGCTGCAGAGAATCTGGAGGGGCACTCATATGCAGGGAGATTATCTGAGCAGGAGACGGAATTGTT
Source organism: Phoenix dactylifera (assembly GCF_051530095.1). Lineage (NCBI taxonomy): Eukaryota > Viridiplantae > Streptophyta > Magnoliopsida > Arecales > Arecaceae > Phoenix > Phoenix dactylifera. The sequence continues at coordinate 19,669,640 of NC_143190.1, read as the reverse complement.
AGTGGATATGTCGAAGAGTTTGGTTCGTCCAAAGGACATATTATCCACATTGAAGGAAAGAGATGCCCTCAATGTTACGACTATCAAGACTATCTACAATGTACGTCAACGGTTTAAGGTTGCAGAGAAAGCCGGGAGGTCTGAAATGCAACATCTATTAGGTAAATTATCAGAGGCTAAATATATTGAGTGGCATAGAAATTGTACTAATACGGATGTTGTGCATGACTTATTTTGGGCACACCCTGGCAGCATTGATTTGTTCCGTGCATTTCCCCGTGTGTTGATAATGGATTGCACGTACAAGACGAATAGGTATCGTCTTCCGCTCTTAGAGATTGTGGGGGTGACATCTACTGACATGACATTTTCAGTTGCTTTTGTATACTTAAATTCTGAGGGGGAAGAAAGCTATACTTGGGCATTAGAGAGATTGCGCAGTGTCATAGCTGATGATGTTTTGCCTGAGTTGATTGTTACAGATAGAGACTTGGCTTTGATGAATGCAATTCATAGAGTATTTCCTACTGCTAGACATTTATTATGTAGATGGCATATTAGTAGGAATGTTTTGGCCAAGTGCAAAAAATTTTTCGAATTGAAGAAGAAATGGGATAAATTTATTATGAGTTGGAATGTACTAGTGCTGTCCTCCACGGAAGACGAGTATAATGATCGCTGGAGTGCACTGCAGAGAGAGTTCGGTACCTATCCAGATGCACTACAGTATGTGTCAGATACTTGGCTGAGCAAATACAAGGAAAGATTTGTTGCGGCGTGGACTGATACATGCAGGCACTACGGAAATGTGACGACAAATAGGTATCACAAATAAAGACTCATTTAATTTTAATTTGCCTCAATTCTTATATCTAACTTTCATTTGTTTACTAGGGTCGAGAGTGCACATGCAAAGCTCAAAAAGCAGCTTGGATCAAGCCAAGGAAGTTTCGAGTCATCTTGGACTAGAATACATGGATTGATTGAGTTGCAGCACAGCTCCGTTAAAGCCTCATTGGAGAAGAGTTTATTGGTAGTGCAGCACAACTTCAAGCCAGCTGAATTCAAAGAGTTGCGAGGTTTTATATCTATAAGTGCGTTAAATCATGTCCTCGCCCAATCGAAACGAGCCAATTCAGTTGGATTTGATGATTCAAATTGTGGGTGCGCTATTCGACGCACACATGGTATACCATGTGCTCACCAGATTGCGCGGTACAGGGTGGAAGGTCGGCCCATTCCTCTCGACTGCATAGATCCTCATTGGAGGAAACTTGATATTCTGCCTACCCCCCCCCGTGCAGCCAATTCAGTTGAGTTGTGATGCAGAGTTAGATTTGATTGCGCTACGATTCAAGAAGTTAGATGGGGCTTCTCAATTGCAGATGATCAAGAAGTTACGAGAGATTGCAAGTCCAGATAGTACACCTCTTTTAGAGCCTGCAAAACGGAAGACCGGTTCACGTGGGCGCGCTTCACTGAAGGTTGATACGTCTACTCGACGTGACCCGTCTGCGTTTGAGTTGGTTCTATCTGGACAGGATAGTTATTCACCTGGTGTTGAGAAAGTTACCATCCGCAATCCATCTACTCAGATTCAAAAGAGACGGCCCAAGCAAAAGGTAAGTACCAAATATTTATTTCCTTACAATAGGTATCACAACGTCTACGGGACGGTCCGTGCCGTGCCGGTATGTCATGTGCCGATACGGGACATGTCGGGACGTGCCGTGCCGAGATGTGCCGATACGGGATGTGCCGTGCCGAGATGTGCCGATACGGGATGTGCCGTGCCGAGATGTGCCGATACGGGACATGTTCTGCCATTGTTACATATTTTCTATCATTTGATATTATTTGCAGGTTTTTCGTACTAGAGCCCAGTCACATACGCCCATTATCTATATTGATGCTATTCCTTCTGCCTTGAGACCATACATCCAGCATATCAAGGATGTAAAAGCTGATGGGAATTGCGGATTTAGGGCAATAGCTGACTTACTGGGATTTGGAGAAGATGACTGGGTGCGTGTTAGGAAGGATTTATTGCAAGAGTTGCAATGTCATTCGGACCACTATCGCACATTATATGGTGTGGAAGGGACGATTGCTGAGATCACTCATGCATTATCATATTATGATGATTGTCCACCATATGACAGATGGATGACTATGCCGGACATGGGTCATCTTATAGCATCCTGCTATAATGTTGTCCTATACCATCTCTCGTTGCAACAATGTCTGACCTTCCTACCTCTCCGTTCTGTGCCAGTACCTCTTCTATCCCGCAAAGATATCGCTATCGGATTCGTAAATGGAAATCATTTTGTTGAGGTACTACGTTCACAACACTTGCGAATATTTAATTTTGCTTATTTAATTTTGCTTATTTATAATTTTGTAGCTATTAATATTTTCTTATTTCTAATTTTGAAGGTGTTCTTGTTGCCGGGACATCCCGTTCCGCCAGTAGCGACCAACTGGCGAAAATATCATCTTCCTTGTGCTACCGGATGGGAAAATTCATATGAAGCACGGATTCAACAGTTCAAAGAGAGCATCTCACCTAATGTTATAATTAGCGAGACAGTAGAGTTAGATTGATTATTTATATATGTACAATTTTTGAAAGTTGTAAATTTTTTTGGCCTCTTAGAGTCATGTACTGTGAAACTCCATCATCAATATAAATCAAAAAATATCTGTCTTCGCATTGTTAGATTGATTGTTATATGCACTGTTATATTTGTGTAAAATAGAACGGGCCAGGCTTTACAAAGATTACACGTAAATGTACCAAAAATATATATTTTTCATTAATATCAAAGGCTTTACAAAGATTACAAAGGCTCCATCATCAATCCCTATGACGCCATCGTCGACGCGTGTACTGCTGTACGTCCGAATGAGAGGGTCCTGGATCCGAATGAGAGGGTGCTGTACTCGGGCCAGGCTCATCACCCAGAAGTACCTGATGCATCTGAGAAATAGCATCATATAGGTGCCCGGCACCTAGTGACGTAGCCTCTGAGGGACCCATCCGTACAATGTCGGTACTGATACCGAGTGCAGCTGCATTACGCCGCCGGTGCATGTCAGCATCATCATGACCTCCCCTAGCTCCAGAATGAGTACTCGAGCGCAGATGAGGAGGCTGAACTGCAACGTGCGTGATACGGAGATACCACTCCATGTATCCCGGTACGCTGTCTGATGGCCGGGTAACTGGGTGGCTCCTGCTCGCCTGGCTCAGCACGTGGTCCTCCCACCGCTCCCAAAGCTGATCCATATAGGAGTAATGTATCCGGTACGAGCCTGCTGTGGAACCTCTGTTGGCTCGCGTAGGGGCTAGTGGCGCTCGAGGGATGGTCTGAATACGACCAAACTGTCTAAGAACCCTTTCTGGATGATAGGGTTCTACGATATCAAGGCACTTGATGGAGCCACTAAAAAATGCGACGGGTATATATGGGCGATCTCCCCGAAGCCGATGATGGGGATCCCAAATAACCTGTAAAACAAAAGGTCCATTTCAGTTTAATACTATATCGCATATTAAAAGTACTGACAAACACAAGCAAATGGTAATATGATACGTACCTCATCGATGCTCAAAAGGTCCAATGACTCACGTAGAACCACTAAATGGTCCATCGTGGTACGGGATGGAGTACCGGGCATCCAGCGGTGCACGCGGGGACTGGCATCAGTATACTCGAGCGACGGGTGAGGACTGAGTGCTGGAAAATGCTCATAAATCCATGCCTGCAGAAGCGTCATATAACCACTGATCTGTCTCACTGATGACCTCGACGCAATCCCCAACTGCCGATACAAATATGCTAAGGCAGCTGTACCCCAGGCATATGTGCTCACCCTATCCAGATCCCGCAGTAAACACAGATACGCTATAGGCACCCTGGTCCCACTCTTATCAGCAAAGAGTGTGCAGCCTAACAAAAATAACAAATAGGCTCGTGCTGCACACTCTATCCTCTGCTGCCTGTCTCTATCAGATACAGAGTGAAACTGAGTCCTCAGCCACTCCATCCTCACAGACTGACCGCGCGATGACAGTACCTCCTGACGCGCGTCTCCAGCTGACACCCCCAACAACTCCACAAGTAGCTCCTCAGCATCCCGATCACTCATCCTCTCAGGAGAAACTGATACTGAGGAACCTGCGACAGGAATCCCTAAAATGGCGGATACATCATCCAACGTGATAGTGATCTCGCCAAATGGTATATGGAAGGTGTTCGTCTCGGGCTGCCATCTCTCTACGAAGCCCGAAATCAGAATCTTATCGATGAATCGATAAGAGCACTGTACTAACTCTACGAGGCCCGACTGCCTCAATAGTGCTCTGAACCTGGTATTTGGTTGGTTTGAAGACCACCACTTCCATTCACCAACCTTGGCAGTATGGTTCATGCACTTTAGTGGAGCTCGTTCCTGTAATATAAATGTATAATTACTACTACTTTATAAAACATCAATAAACAAAATATAATGCTATAACAAATAAACAATACCTGTTGCCTCCAGATGGAAGCTGCTATATGCGTCCTGAAACTGATCAGGACGGACTCATCCTCTGGACCTCCTGGACATGGTCCAACGGACTCATCGTCTTCGCCCCTAGCGGGCATATCATCATGCTCTGACTCAGGAGAGTCCGATGGCATATGAGCAGGCTCGGGAGAAGCAATCCTAGCACGACGTCTCCTAGCTGACGCCGTAGGTCTAACTCTGGCGGGACGGGGATCCATGTCTGAAAATATAGAAATTCAATGTTAGGCTATATCAAAGAAAATAATTCAATTGCATACATAAATGTTCGGCACAAAATTCAGCACGGCACGCGATTTGGCACCAGAAGCCTTCTGTTCGGCTGCACGGTGCCGAACAGAAGGCTTCTGTTCGGCTGCACAGAGCCGAACAGAAGGCTTCTGTTCGGCTGCTCAGAGCCGGACAGAACCATGCCTTCTGTTCGGCTGCTCAGAGCCGGACAGAACCATTCTGTTCGGCACTGTGCAGCCGAACAGAAGGCTTCTGTTCGGCACCGTGCAGCCGAACAGAAGGCTTCTGTTCGGTTGAGTGTTACCGAACAGAGGGCTTCTGTTCGGCACTGTTCAGCCGAACAGAAGGGTTCTGTTCGGCGATCCAGTGCCGAACGGAGCACTGGAGGCGGGGGGGCGGGGAGCTACCTCGACGTGGTCGTGGAGGCGCCGGCGAGGTGCTCGTTGCTCGGGAGATGGCCGGGGAGGTGGTTCCGGGAGAATGCCGGCGACGAGAGGGAGAAGGGGAGAATGCCGGCGACGAGAGGGAGAAGGGGGAACGGGGGGGTTTTGGGCGAGGGAGAAGGGGGAGACGGAGGGTGTTTGGCCGCCGGCGAGGTGCTTGAGGTGCTTGAGGCGAAGTTTTTTGGGCGGAAGGGAGAAGCCGGCTGGAGTGGAGTTTTGGAGGGGAAGAGCGGGGTTTTGGGGGGGGGGGTTTGGGGGGTGTAGAGAGCAATTTAGGTGAGGGGGTGGGGAGGGTGAAGGGTAATTTAGGATTTTTTAATTTTTTAGGGGTGTCCTTAGCAAATGGGGGGGTGTAGAGAGTATTTAATTTTTTTTTAATTTTTGGGGGGTGTCCTGAGCAATCGGGGGGGTGTATTTAGAACTACCCATTGAGGAGTCTTCTTCTACACCCCATCGCATGCAGCAACGAGTCTTCTTCTCCACCCCCATCGCGTGCAACGAGGCCCACTTGAATGCCAATGGACCTGGGCCTCTTCAGGCCGGCCCACTAACCCAAGGGCATAGAGATTTTGAAGTGTCAATCTATGCAATAATAATATCCACCTTGAACCACCTGCTTTGTGCAATTATCAACGAAGACGGGTGCCCTCGGCTGCTGCTATTTTCAGAACCATCTTCCGATCCTATTGCTCCAGTTGAAGATTGGCGAGACGCAACCAGACTGCAGCATGCTTAATGGAATCTAAATTGGATCAGACTGCAGCATGCTTAATGGAATCTAAATTGGATCGAAAGTCAGGTCTCCGCCGCTCGAGCGCCAAGACCTGGCCTACTACTACCTAAGGACCGTGCGACCCCACCTAACCCTGATCCTAGCAAATTGGAGCAACAGATGACCATCAGAGAGAGAGAGCAATGATCTTAAATTCCTTACTGATCTTCCATCGACTAAACTCCAACGACAAACCGGTATCCAAGAACTTCCCGATGAGAGACGTCACCCACCGTTCACAAATACCTTCGCAGTCTTCACCGGCGAGTACCACCACCTTTGAGAACCGTTGCCGCAAGTGAGCAATCTCGTCCTCTGGAACGGTTTGGCTCTCCCACCTGTACTGTCGCCTCCCTTGGGTTACCTGCGACTACTACTCTCTTTGGATGCCGCATTTTTGAGGACTTCGATTCCTTCGCCTTCGAAGAATAATGGTCAATCACCGACCGTTTTCCTGTGGGACTCTTTACAGCTGTTTATCGCTGCAGTCCAGTTCAGTGGTGGACGTGCGGTTTGGGGAACCGGGTGGTGACAGGACCGAGCTCAACCGAAAAAACGAGCGCTCATCAGAGCTCCGCGCTTATATCTTCTCACTGCCCTATCCATGGCGACTTTCGCTTCTCCGCCGCGCCGCTTCTCCTATTTATCCTCCGCTTCTCCTTCTCCTCCTCCTCCTCCTCTTCCTTCCACCTTCCTCTCCTCTTCTTTGCTTCTCCCGGGGCACCTCGCCAAACCGGACGGCTTACGGTTCTTCTCCTCCTCCAAACCGGTGACCGCACCCCCGAGACCCCTCTCCCACCCCGCCGCATTCTTCTACGGAGAAGAGAGGCCTTTAGACACCCAGACGCTTCTCGTCACCGCCACTGTCCTCGCCGCCGTCTCCCTGTCCCTCGTTCTTGGTCTCAAGGTGACCTCTCTCTATACCCCTTGTTTTCTTCTTTAAGATTGTTTAATTGGACAAACTTAAATTGTTTCAGGGGGATCCGGTGCCCTGCGAGAGGTGTGCTGGCAACGGTGAGATCTTTCTATCCTATTAATTCTTCCATATCGATTTTTTGCTTATGAGTTTTTAATACCAACTTTTTAATGGAAGCCGAGAAACATAGTGTTTTCCGGTGTCAAATATGTGATTCATTTAGGTGAAATTTTGGCTAAGATAAAGTGAAATGATAGGGTATTCTTGCTGAATTCCTCTCTTATTTTTCTTGAAATCGAGATGGAATCTAGGCATGATGTTAGTAATCTATTATATTTGCAAATTGTATGTTAGTGTTATACAGATAAAATTTGAACCGCAAATTAAGAATACTTTTCCCTCTTTCTTTTCTTTGTTTATTTTGTTGATTGGGTGTTGCTATGAGAGCTGTAGTGGCATTGAAGCATGGATATGTTATTGCTCTATAAATCCTTAAGATTATTACTGTATTTGGTTCATTTGGCTAACATTGCGATTCCTTTGTGAAGTATCATGAATCAACATGCTGACATTGGTCCCTCTTCCTCTTCCATATTGTCCACCTCCCCCCCCCCCCCCACCTCCAACTCCAAAAATAAGGGTAAAGGAAAAGTGATAAATAATGTATTCGAAATTCATTAATGAAATTTAATAATGGTGGGTTGAGATTGTCTTATCTGACATTTTATTAGAAGTAAGAAAATACTTGATTATAAAACTTTTAGACGAGAAGAGCCATAAGAGAGTGGTTCTAATTCATGTGATGGTGCAGAGAACATGCAATCACAAACATAGCAGGACCTGCATGAATAAGATTGTCTTTGCTATATAGGTGTTCCTTTTAGAACAGTTAAAATTGTTTAACTCCTTAACACTATTGTTTATTGTGTTGATGTCCTGTTTCTGATAAACAATCACCATGCTGAGAAAAAGAACTGGCAGTGGAAATACTTGCTATGTTAGTGCATGAGTTGGCTCTGGATAACAGTGAATTAATTGGCTCCAGATAACAGGCATACCAGCCTTGAAGTGCTCATATCCCTTTTGTAGATTAAGCATCTTTATTTTAATGCTACCATATTCCATCATGGCCAATATCACCTACTTTGAACCTAACTATTAATCTTACATCCGTATGTCATGTGCTACATAATATGCAAGTGGGTGTTTAAGATACTCCCTATCCCTGACATTAGAATCCACTTTTGCATTGGCTCCAGAATTTAATTCTCAACAATCAGATAATTATGTGGATCCAATTTTGCATTGGCTTTACATTTCTTGCATTTACAAAGTACTAGAATGCCCTCCCATTCGGTAATTCATGAGATCAAAGGAGGATGGAGGCTCAAATAGAAGGCTCGTTATCAATCAAATCTTTTGTAGTTCATCATATTCATCATACTGTATTTTCAAGTATAAGTTATATTTTGGATGTTTAATTTACATCAAAGTTATCATCTGACTAGTACACTTGTTTATAATCAATTTGCTTACCTTAAAAACTCGTGCCATTTGCATTATTACTAAATAAATCCTTTGAGATGTAAAATTATATCCATGATATTTTCATTTAAAAATATTCTTATGAACAAGGTTTGTTGTATCGATCAGTTTCGGAGCGTACCGCCCATACCATATTGGTATTAAACTGGTACATGGTGCGGGGAGTATACCGACACTCGATATGCTAAACAGGGTATTGTACCAAGCATATTGACACCTTAATAAGATGGTACCGATACGGGTTCCGGTCCGAGATAGCGAACTTTGTTTATAAATGTTACTATATGTCTATATTTAAAATATAGACAAACTTTACAGTATGTACACATCTAATACATGGACAAATTTGCTAAATCAGTTATAAAAATGTTTGACAACCCAATTCAAGCAAAGCAACCCAAGTCTTGTCAAGTTAGCATGCCCGTTGATGCAGTAATTTATGAGACCATAAAAATATTAAGGGAGGAATATTATATGAGTGTATCAACACCTAATGATGTACATTATCTTAAAGTCATTAGTCATATTTTTCTACCAGATTCTTTGAAGCTTAAAAAAATTATATAAGAAGTATTAATATGTAATGAAATTAAGTGTGTATTTACATCATATGCTAAGCATTTCATAAATCCTTAATTAATTTATTCATTTTTAGTTACAACACATGAGCCCCAGCCAAACCAGAGACTGATTTGACTGCATATAAGCCTTCTTTTATCCATCTTTCTCTGATAACTTTAAGTAATATATAACATCTTGAGCATATCTATATTGTAATATTGAAGATTGATAAAGGTTATTGAAGCTGGTTATTTATATTTAACCCCATTACCTTGTCAGTCATGATTCTAATATTAATTTCATTCTCTTTTAAATACATGTTTTCCTTGCATGACAATTATTATTTGATAGTATCTTTTCTGACTTACCCATAATTCTTTCATTAATTCTTCCTGCTGGGACTGGAACTTGGTTAGTCTCATCCTATCCTCCATTATAACTTATGTTTTCTTCATATCAACTTTCTCTGTTTCTTTCAGATTGAATTGTGTCCAACTTGATGACATCTTTTTCATAGTACCCAAAGGCATGAAAGGGTCAAGGTACCATGTGTTGGTGTCATATAAATTTGGCACTGGCATTTACATGCCTTGCTGTGTTGTATAGTCCAAGTGCTTGACATGCACTGACACCAAGTGCACCTTACTAACACATGCACTAGCATGCAGCTCTGCTCGATGCCAGTGAGGTGCCAGTATGGTATCTGCCAACCATTTTGACTGAAACTCTATTCCTTGAGCAGTTGGCCCAAATCCAAATTAGCAAAGAATAGTTGTAACTAAGTTAAACAATTACACTTGGCTATATCTGATAATGGAAGGTCATATGATGTGAGATGGGAGAGTTTAAGCGTGCTATGAATCATCACATCCTGTTGTTATATCAGAACTTTGTATTTGTTTCATCTTGTAAAACATATAGTCTCGCTTCTATAGCATAATGGTACTAAGAAATAAATGTTTTCCATAGGCCTTTGTTTTTCTCTATATGCTCTTTGCATAGCTCTAATAATGAATTTTTTTTTATAGGGATTGCTTGCAAAAGAAAACTACATGAACTAAGGTAGGAAATGACAGAGCTAAGTGAAACAAAGAACCATACCACTGAGTCACTGACCATTTTGTCTATGACAAGACTTTTAAGTTTTAAGTATAAGATGCCCTAACATTTATGAATTGACAATAGAGGCCGAGACAAGGCTAGTTTTTGGACATGTGAATGGGGTGGATGATTTCATGGAAAATCAGGAACGCAAACAGCAAGGGAGATTTTTCTTTTTTGTTTCTTCCATTTTCCTGAAATGATTCAGAAGATTTCTTTTCTTTCTTTCTTTCTTGCTTGCTTGAACTTTTTTTATAATTTTAAGAAGGAAGGAGCCAGACAGAGAGGTGCCTGGGCCTTTGGATTTCTGAATGGGGCAGATATTCACTTGGAAACTCCGGATTGTAGATGGAAAGGGAGAACTTTTTGTTTCTTCTATTTCCCTAAAAAGATTGAGAAGATTTCCCATTCTGTCATTTTTCCTCTTTTTCCCCCTTTTCCATTTTGCTTATGTGTAGATATCATGACATGACAATCAGAGTTTTTTATGTGGGGTAGATTATGTTGTTATCTTTTTTTCTTTATCTTGTGAAAAATGCATTAGCCTCATCCAAGATAATATGTTCCAATGATGATGCTGCAGATCCCTGCATCAATGTGGTACGTATGATCTTTTTCAACTTCGATCACCATTTATCAGCAGATAACACAATGAGGTAGTTCATGCTTAGTGTTGAATATAGTTCATCTTGCATCAGTCACTTTTAAGTGTTGTTCGAGTGAAAAGTTGATTTTTACCTCTTGGTCTGTCCTAATGGGTTGGCTCAAGTAAATGAAATAAATGGTCTTGCACTATTTTGCACCATACTGGACATTATAATTCACATCACCTACATTGAGAGCCAGTTCAAGCTTTTCATATGAATAAGGAACTAAATGATGTTTTTATTTTCTGCATAGGTGGCACAAAGTGTGTCTTTTGCAACAATGGTAAAATGAGACAAGAAACTGGGTTAGTTGATTGTCGGGTTTGCAAAGGTGCAGGTATTCTTTTCTCGCTTAATTTTTTTGCTGCTCCATGTATAAGCAACATAGTTATGACTTACAAATGAGTCGCTACTACTCTCCAAACTCATTTATCTTCAACTAACATGACCTGCTTTTAGTTTTTTTTCAATATGTTTTGTGTTCAGGAACAAAATGTAGATGGATAATTAAATATCAAGAACCAGAAACACCAATAGTCCAGAAATTAAATATCAAGAACTCAAGCACCAAAATAATTAATATTCCAAAATATTTAAGTATCTAACTTTATATTTCAATGTCAAACTATCAAATTTCTCAACACTATATAAATGGAAAAACAATTAAAGCTACTAAGTCCTCAATTTATAAGCTATCGCTGAAATCATTGCTACATCAGGAATCTCAGTTCCAAAATTCAATTTAAACACTTCATAGAAAGATAGCTTGTCTCTCCAAAACTACAAAGGATAAAACAAGGAAATAATCATTTTCTGCAATTGTTGACAAAACTAAAATATGAAGCCAATCTCCTTCCAAGCAGCCTTTTATCAATCTAATCAGCTATTCATCTACAGCAGTTGCTAGAAGCCTTATCTCTAATATCTGTCTATGATAATAGGGAATAGTAGGCAAATATTTATAATGCACCAAATAGAGTCAAGCTAAAAGACTGAAACCTCGACATCAAAATATATTTTATTTTTATTTTTCCAAGTAATTATCAATGTGCTGGAGTTTACTTCAATATTTGAAAGAGGACTCAATTTCAAATAATTCACCCAATTATTACTATTTATATATTAATAAATATAGAGTTAGGCCAGAATATCCACATACTAGGTATAAAACAGACTCGTATTGGTTGGCCCCATGTGCATAGCATCCCTTGATTTAGGGCACACATTTAAACAGGCTCCCCACCAAATAAGGCACATAACTCTCCATAATTTGGGGCAAAATGGAGCATCAAAGCTAGGGTAGGCCGAACCGGACCGAACCACTTGGTTCGGCCCCTACCGAATCGACATGGTGGGAAATCGGATTGGTTTGCCTATTGGAATCGGTTCCAGCCCTGAACCAGTCGGTACGGTTTCGAACCGACCGAAAATGCTCGAACAGGACTGAGCCGGCAAGAACCATTCGAACTTGGTGCGAACCATCTAGTTCGAAATCGGGCCCCCTCCCCCTCTGCTTCTTTTGTTAAAAACAAGTCTTGGAAAGGCCGAAGACCTTCCCAATAGTTTGTTTTGGAAGTTCCACCGACTTTTCCTTTTTCTTAATTTGTAAAATCACACTGATTCAGCATAATTGAAGGAAGATCCAAACCTAAATAAGGCGTGCCTCATCTTTCCTATCTTATTCCTTCTATTTTTTTCGCTTGAAAAAATAACTTAAAATTTACAAAATAAGGAGAGATCATGCTAAATTTTTTGATTTGGCCATGATTTTATTATATGTTGTGTATGTATGGGTGATCTACACGATACATAAAAAATTTTAATTTTTGGATTATATATAATTTTTAAAAATTAAAAATATATTTTTGTATTAAAAATATATTTGTATTAAAAATAAAAATATAAAAAAATAAAATTAGAAGTGTATTTAAGGGCATGCAAGCTACTCTCCAGCAAAATTTGGTATCCATTTATTCAAGATTTGATGCGATAATGCACATAGTGGCCTGGATCTAAATTTGAAAAAAATTGAGAAATAAGTAGCTTTTGATGCATACCCACGAGCCTCAAAAAGTATATAGATGAAGAACTTCTGGCCGCTCTTTATAATGTGATTTACAAGATGGATCTTGATCCAGAAGTCGCGGCTCTATGTTTAGAAGAGGTAAGTAAACTTAAGTGGCATATATAAGTTAATTGGTATCTTCAATTATTAATATATTACAATATTGTTCTTTTTTATAGACCAAGATATTTAAAAAGAAACTTGACAGCTTTGGAGTCTCGGAATCTATCGTAAGTAAGAAAAGTATGAAATCATGTATATTACACATCAAGAGGATATTTACTTGTGGTTGGATGGTTACTAATATGATATTATCTTATATATAATTTTTCAATATTTTTATAGCTGAATGGTAGATTGATTTTGGTTTTTCCGTAAAAAATTTTAAGCAGCTAGCTATCCATTCCAAATGGTCTCCTCGAGTGGCTGTGAGCGCAACTAGTCCACCTTCGCCCTCATCCACAGCAAGCAGAGAAACTGTTGACATAGAAGCACATCAATGACCTTGTATATGTTCACTACAATTTAAGGTTAAGGTTGAAGTGCATTCAAAAGAAAGTAGAGCTAAAGTACGCAGATCTAATCCATAGTGCTTTCGTTGATGATAAGGATGATCCTATGATCGAATGGCTTGTAGGCCAGCAGCGGAAGTCGGAGCTTGATGAGCGAGGATCGCCTCCATGACCAGCTAGTTTCATAGCCAACGAGGCTAGGGTCAATACTAAGCAATAGACAGAGAGCAATATTTCACGCATCTTTGTAGCTGATTAGCCACAGCAACAGAGAAGCCGGTTACCACATGACTCCTTATCCGAGACATCCTCTCAGAGATATGATTGAGAGATGCTTAGACGAGACCACTACGCTATCCGGTCGACTTAGTCAGAAGGAAGACATACATCCTTCCAACATAGCCGGATAGTGAGGGGCACGAAAGGTAAGTGGGCATAGAGTGGCACGAAGGATAAGCAGGCAGCAAGTGGTACAAAGAGTAAACAGGCAGCGAGTGGTACAAAGGTAAGAAGACAGTTGCCCAGCACACCAAAAAAAATAAAAAGCACCTGCACCCTTAATGGAGAGTGTGGAGGAAGAGCCAGTTCACTCAGATTCAGAGACCAAAAGCAGCAGTTCTAGTAGTCATGGATCTGTTGGCCAGAGAGAGTGGAGGATATGAGACTACCATTTATGAGACAAAGCCACAATGTGGTTTTCGATTCACTAGTAACTCTCAATTTATGCATGCTATACAGGATAGGACCACAATGCATGATCTGGTAGCTCGTGAGGATCCGATTGCATATAGAAGACAGGCTCCTCTAAGTCATTCAGGAGGACACGATGCAGCTGTAGATGATCTCGTACGTGGAGTAGGATTTATAGACATATCAGATTTTAAGTCGTATACTGGATCCTATTATCCGCAGCCACAAGTAGCCTATAACTCATATGGATACAGATACGAATATGGTGCGTCTGAGGCATCTTCCGGTGGCTACTATCTTACGCAGTCCGAAGCATCTTGTGGGTTGGATTTTGCTACGAGCTTATTCGAATAGGCTCCTTCACAGCTATTTTATCAACTAGTTTATCAGCCAGAGCATACCTCTCAGAGCCAGAGCTTCAATGAGAGATCTGAGAGTGCTTACAAGTCAGAGTGTATTCCTTATGGGATAAACATATAATATTACAATGTTAGAGGGGTGAGCTGATGTGCTTCTTGACTATGCTAATAATCTGGATATCTACGAGAGGCATCGTCACTTGACGAAATTTTAGATATTGGTATGTATGTTGTACTTTAAATATGTGTAATTGATTATATTATTTTATATTTTTTGCCTCACTACTTGATTTGAGGATATTTCATGTTGTTTCTTGTAGCATGCAGCATCTCACTAATCATTTTTTATTTTGTACCATTTTAAAAAAATAAGATGCATCATTTAGGTTAAACTGGGATCATAGAAACATCAAAAAATATAAAAAAATTAAAATAGTAATAAAAAATTAAATTAGACTTAAAATTATTGAAAAAATTTAAAAAGACTGATTACCAATTAAATCAACTTAAAAAACTTCAAAAAAAAATGGGTGTGTCGGTATAAAACCAGCACACCCAAGCATACCGTGTGTCCAGGACCAAGCATAGAGATCAATTGGAGACAACTATCGTCGGGAAGGACGGTCTGTCCCAGAACCAATAAGAGCAGAAGGCAAAGTAGTGTCATTCCACTGGGCTAGAAATATTGAAGAGTAAAAGAATAATGAGCTCTTTCATCCACTAAGGCATCATAAGAAAGATAGGCGGAAAGATATGTTGAAAGATGCCGCCTTGAAGTTGGTGAAAATTGGGCCGTAGATTATGACCATAGCTTTTCTCGCAGCACCGAACTCTAAGTGAGTGGTTCTTCACGAAGAATTGTTGGCATTCCTCCAGCAGGACTATAGGATAACAAAAGTCGAAGTTTATGAATGAGGTTCGACTTTCCACACCAAAAGTCTCTTCTTATCTTGTCCCAAGGCAGATCCAAAGCCAGTGGCTTACCTAAGAGCAAGCCCGCTAAGCATTGTTGCTTTCTATTCTCGCGCAGATCTTGAATCTAAAACACTCGTTAATACTGTTTGGAAAGTAGCGTTGTATTGATCTTCTTTTTTCCTGGACAGGCTAAAGGTAGAATGGGCCTCTGTGCTTACTTCTCTCATCGGGCTTCGTACTATTGACGAGTTTGGACTTGCACCTATTGCTGAATCGAAAGAAGCTTTCTTCTATAGCTTGACTTCACTTGTCACATTTCTCGTTTTGTTGCACTCCCCCATTAGGAAAAAAATCTATTTAAATGATGGCGGGATGTAAGGCTCTGGTTCTGTATAGACTATTTAAAAAATGTATTAACTACTCTAAAAAAGTTGTATTGAACTAGGGTGTCATCATTCTTTGAAAGAGTAATCTTCTTCCTTTCCTTCTCTGACCGATCAAGATAGCATGTAATTCATTGATCTGAGGGACGAGATATAGTATCTAACTCAAAACAACTCTAAGATTTCGTATAATTGTGATGTTCCTACAAACGTGCGGCCTTCCTTTGAGATTGACTCCATCTTCCCACCATGCTGTAGTAGGGCAAAATCTCTAATAGGTGCTGGTTCTCTTCGTCCCAATTTGAGGATCGCTGTGAAGCTCCATTTTTAAAACGTAGAATAAGCCGTTCTTTCTAATCCCAAGTACTCGGCCCTAAGGGGTCGGAAGGCCCCATTTCCCTACCAAGATCTGGCCATATAATGAAAGTTGTCATGCTCTTTCGAAAAGAAGAGATTTTGGTCTTAACTTCATACCCATCAAATTTTTGATATTTGTAGACAAGGAATAATGGACTTTTATTTGTCTTGCCATTCTGTCTAGTGATAGAACAAAAACTAACAAACTGGTTCATTCTTTTTCCATTACATCAAACAAAAATGAGCAATTCTAATTCTATAAGGTTGAATGACCATTTGGTAGTTTGATTGGTCATTGGCTCTACCACCCCTTCATATTCTGTATCTTGCTACTTCTTTGCTTGCTTTTCTTGGTCAAGCTTTTCTGTACTTAGCAAAGAGGTAGTAGCATTTGGCGTGGAAAGAATTTCGTTTTTCGGATAAGCCAGCACAGCTCTTGCTTGCTGTCTACATGTGGTAGGGCCTGGTCAACTGCCCGGCCACCTTTTTAGCTCATCTCTTGTTAACGCTAGCACTTTTTAATAAATGATGCCATTCCCGACTTGCGAAGTGAAGCTTAATCTCTATTCATTAGTTCAGCGCTAAGATGTAGAACTGGATCGTATATAGGTCAAGAAATCTTCAATTTGGAATTCTTTTTTTTATATTGCAATCCTTCTTAGTGAGGAATCACTCTAAAGACTATGTAGGGGAATGCACTATGGTGACTCAATAAAAGAATTTATTTGACACTTTGTAAATGAAACTTTCATTCAACTATAGTCGAGAGGAAACAAGTCTCAGCAGGCACTAAAGGGGAAGCTTAGAGATGGAATGAAAATATAAGAATAGAGGAGTACGTGGGGGGTGAAGTAAACAGAACTCTAGCAATATGGACCAGGACAGCTTCCTATTCATTCGTTTATAAGGATGCTCTTCGGCTGGTCAATAGGGCACATCGCTTTCCCTTCTGTAATAGAGTTGTTGTAATAGGCGTGCTTGGCTAATGAATAAAAACCTTGGTCCACTTTCATTGGTCTAGTCCGGCCATTGCTTATCTCTTTCTTCTCTATCGGTGAATTGGGGGCAAGAGTGCACCAATAAGAGGAGGTGAAAAAGCAAGAAATAGGGAAGTAGAGTAGTTGGCACATGCGGGTCAATCCAGTATGTACGTCGCTTTCGTTCTTTCCATTCAATATATCCTCTCCTCCAGTAATATGTCCTCCAACCCTGCTTGCTCATCTAGAAACTCTCACAAATTCTCCTCCAGCTTGGATAGCGAAGTAAGCAATCAAAGGGCTGACATTAGCAAGCGCTCATACCATCCTTGCTTTCTCGATATCAATAATTAAGGATCTATCCTCCTTTTACTAGGTGCAAGCAAAAAAAAGGAATATCATTTCAATAATATCCTGCCAATCAGTAAAGGAATAGTTCTATCATTAATGATATATCGAAATATCTATTTTTTCATTCAAGGTTATGGAACTTTAGTAAAGTCTTCCGTCAAGGTAGCATTTGCCTTCCCGGGAATCAATCCCTTTTGGAATTGGATAAGGCTCCAGTATCAACTGATAAGGAGCTAGGTCCAATAGCACTTCCCGTCTTTTCAAAAATCTCCCCTATAGCAGCAGCAGCACTCGAGTTCTTACTGCCAGGTGCAATAAGTATGCCATTTCCAAGCTTCCTTGTGAAGCGTGCGTCATCTCTTGTCTGAATTGAAGGCATCTCAATTACTACCTAAGGCCTCTCCATCCTTGGTTTATGTCTGATTCCATTCTCCCTTGCTTGAACTTTCTTCCATCCTCCGCTTTTGTCTACTTCCTTTTTTCTATCATGTGTAATTAATGCCCATCTTCCATCTCTTCCTGGTCCAAAAAAAAACTTATGGAATAAGTTTCGTTGATTTTCTTTCTATAAAGCTTGTTCAGTCCCTCTAATAGAGTGATTACTAGTGATAAATGAAAAATGGAATAATTTGTTTTCTTTTGGGCCTGATCTGCCCATTCCTGCTTTTCTTGAATCTTGTCATTGGGAGTGGCAACTCTCTCAATCAACTTAGAGCTCTCCCTTGCTTCCTTCTTTGTTCTGGTAATCTATTTAAGTAGTTATTAAAGTACTTGTAGCCTCTAGCCTTGAGTTCTCGTCTATCTATCTGTATAGGTCATCCATCCCTTGCAATTCAATTGGGAGAACGGTCTTAGACTCTTCTTTCTTCTGATCTGTCAGCAAGTCTTTATCTTCTTTCTTTGGTCATCTATCCACGAATTTGTTGGAAAGGCTCTTTCTCTTTGCTGTTTCAATCGGTCCACGAGTACCCTCTCTTGCTTACTTGTTTACAAAGAAAATCAAGGTTTTCTAAACGTTTTGACCCCATTCATTGGTATGCATGAATCACATCCTTGGTCAATCTACTCCTGCCATACCAAGTGCTCAATCAGTAATATGACAGGTTTCTTGACATGAAATACTACATCCTTTGCCTCTAAGCTCTCTCCTTTCTTTTCGGCATGAGGGACTGAGTCTTTATGCTTTCCTTTGTTTAGTTAGTAAGAATATGCCAGTTCTCTCATTCAGATTGGCTTCTACACTTTCAACAACTACACCAAAGTGGAAGGGCCACTATCTCGAGCCAAGCTCTGTGGGCTTTTTTGTTCACTCTTGAAATACTAAAGGTCGCCCTAGAAGTAAAACCAAGTAGTTGCCCATCAAGGCAAGCCCTACTGAATTACCGAACCCTTAAGCGAGAGGGCCAAGGTTCTTTGTTGGTGTCTTGCGTAACAAAAGCAAGATGAAAGGTGGCGGGGATTTATTTGCTTGCGACTGAAGGAAGTAGGGCTCCTATTGAACCGAACAGCCCCCTATTAACATAACAAGTGAATAGTGCAAAGCCTATAGATTGATAGCTTATCTTATAGGCATTGCAGATGGAGAGCTTAGCATTCGTGGATCTTATATTCTAGTCACAAGCAGAGAGAGCATACCACCTTGGATAGTTGTTGTGATGTAGTCGGTCCTAAAGGGTAAAAAAACCTTAAGAATGTAATCTAGCAAAAGAATGAAGATGTATTCATTTCTTCAACTTGACATGCGTAGAATGGGAAGGAAGGACTGACTCTCCATCTGGATTGGTCTCACTCTTGTCCAATTTTCTTATCCTTTAGGGGCAAGGTCAGAGTAGTAGGCAAATCAAATTTTATTTGTTGCATGTGGACCCACTTGGGAGACTGAAGAAATTGAAACTAAATGACAATCTGAACCTACTTGCTTACAGGATCCTTAAGGAACTGTGGACTTTTGCACCTTTTTATCTGGCATGAGTTATCTGATAGTTCTCTCTCCTCGGCAAAGTGGATAGGAAAGAGTCTTGCTTCCATTCCACTAGCAAAGAATAAAGAGAGTGACTTTTTCTTTTGAGCCGAGCTCTCTCTTAAGCTGACTTGAAAACTACTATAGTGGTACACCCCTCAGAGATATAGGGACCATCATGCTCATCCACTTTCTTGATAAAGGACTCGATGCATTTTTTTTGTCCTTGTCGTGGAGACTGAGACATATCAAAAAGATCTATTACTGAAAGGAGATTGGGATCATCCTGTGGTTACCGGATGATGGGAATAACAAAGCAGAAATTTGGAAATAAGCATGGAATGTCTATAAATGAATTCTCTCATTATTCGTTATTTTTGGATCTTTCATTGCATTCACTTACAACCATGGTTTATTGTGCCGGTACCGGGCACCGTATTGTCGGGCCGGGCCTGTACCGACACAGTAGAGGAGGTAGGGGAGAGGGCGAACGGGAGAGGAAAAGAGAGAGAGAAGGAGAAGAGAGGTCGGCAGAGGATGGTGGAGGCCGGTGCCAGGGTAGAAGGCGAAGGCCGCGGTCGGACCCCTGTTTCGAATGAAATAGGAGACCTGACCGTGGCTTCCGTCTCCTGCCTGGGCGCTACCCTCCGCCGGCCTTCCTCCCCACTCGCTCTTTTTTCCTCTCTTTCCTTCTCCTTCTCCTCCTCCGGCGACGACGTCTCGATTCATTGCCGGAACCATCCCAGTCCGCTGCTGGTACGGCTCGAGACATCCCAAACTAGGTGGTTTGGGACGGTTCCATCGACCTTGCTTACAACAAGAAAGAACAACCAGCGTTTGGTGCAATACCTGCATTTTGGTGCATTCTTATTCCTTTCCTTCAACTTTTGTTCATTCATTTTCTAAACAACTTATCCAATTACAACGTATTAACCGCTAATGCACCTTTCTTTTATAAAATTTCAGGGACACGGTCTAATCATGAGGGTAGTATTTAATTATGGTGTTGGATCCCATTTTTTTATGGATTCCTTCTTTGTTACTGGGGTCGACCCCAAAGCCATAATGTCTCAAAACAAAGAGGCTATAGAGAAACTTTTCTTTTTTCCTTTGTCTCGAACTTCGTGAAGAACTCCATTCTATCTCTCCAACAAAAAAGTGGGGTTGCGCCCCAGTTGTACACTCCCTTTGTTTACGAATCCTTGTTGATTCTGAACTTTGTTCGCAAAAGAACTGGACTTTTGATGGGCCAGTCCTTTTGTATGTGCCGCTTTACCCTGGAAGAAAAATGAGCTTTGCTCTTTTGGGTGTTGCGCACGAGATGAAAAAGAGAGAGCTTCGTCTATCAAAGAACTGCGGATTGATGGAGATCTTGGCATTGCTTTGTTTTTCTCTCCTTTCATGTCAGCGAGTTCCGATCCTTTTGTTCGAAATTTCTTCGTTCGGACCAAACTGCTTGCAGAATCAAATCCTGTTCCACAAGATCCTCTATCAGCTATACATCCTCCTCGCATTTATGTCGGAGACGTCGCCAGTGCTATGGGCTTTGGATTATGTAGATTAAAAATGATGAATGGAATTGTGGCACTCCACTCGCCACCAATGTAGAAGGATGCCGCCGAAAAGAATGGAAGGTTGCTTTGCTCTGCTGGATGCGTCAGATCCCATATAAGAAGCTTGCTCTTTACCTGATCATTCAAACATTTTGTGGGTTGTGCACCTGCTCTATTGTTGCATAGCAATAGAAGCCTGCTCATGCTGCTTCGACAACGCTTTTTCGTCTTCTCTTCACTCTAGACAGGAGCGTTAATGGACATGGGGAGGGAGCAGGTGAGGCGTGTCGTTTGTAATGGAAAGAAAGAGACCACGACTTCGCCTCTTTGTTGGACCACTGATGCGAACACAGTGGATTTGACCAAGACCAGAAACCAATTCAAATTTAGATCTTGACATGTCTGTTGTTTTTAACCGTAGGCATCTCACCAGCAAGTTGGTGGGCTCATCATGAATTAGGTCGGGGTGGCTGGTGGTTTCGGAATCCCATAGAAAATGCCTCTTTTATGTCTCGGGTATTAGCCACATCTCGTATTCATTCAGTAATTCTACCCCTTCTTCATTCTTGGATCTCGCTTCTTAATATTTTAACTCTTCCATGCTGTGTCTCGGGAACCTTTTCGATACGGTCTGGATTGCTAGCTCCTGTTCATAGTTCTGCTACAGACGATACACGAGGAAGATGTTCTTCCTTCTAATTACATGCATATCTATGAATCTTTACTACTTGATGAAGCAACAGGCATCGGTCTATGGAACCCATAAAAAAGAGATGGTTGTGGCATGAAGTACTCTTGTGCACCTACATCACTCGGCTCAACCTCACCCCGTTATGTTATGGAAGAATTTAGCTTGTTGTTGGGCTGGTTATTCAGAACTAGCAATTAGCTGCCGGATTTCATCCTGCCCGTAGCACTTCGGAAGTCACTGTGGTGTCCCTGAATGTAGAGCAGTCTATGACGGAACTTTGATCAGTATATTATTTAGAACTTCGAAAGATGGTCGAGGTAGCTTGCTTCCAAGCCACTGTACTGTATACGCATGTAGTCGTAGCAACAGTCCTGCAAGTAGCAAAGTAGCATAGCCAAGAAAGCTGGTTTCAGCCACCAGCAAGTAGTCCAGTAGCCAGAAAGCTAGTAGCGGCAAGGGAAGTGAGGAAGCAAGCGGTAGCCAAGGATAGGGCTTTCAAGCGGTAAGTTGCGGGGTAGCTAGGCCTAGTAGGCAGAGCGGTTCAATCAGGCCAGACAGGGAAAAGTCCCAGTCTTTGGATTGACTCACACCCTTTTCATTCTATTTGGTGAATCAACCTTGGCATTACCTAAATTAAATGTCCAATTCATAGAGAAAAATTGTTTTGCAGATTGGCTCCCTTTCTTAACCTCACAATGAACAAAATGAGACATTTGCTTGCTTCACCGCCAACAAAGAGGCCCACTAGGATGCTCTCTTGGCTTGGTATGGGAAAGGAGGCCTATACATTCACTTTCATAGCATAGCTAGTGTGTTACTGGAATAACTACTTTATTACTTTGTATTGTCTCTTAGCAACACCTTATCAAGTAGTTGTTCTTTTAAGCTTTCCATTGTGTTGTGACTTCTTTCTTCTCTAAAAATGGTAGAGCCACAGGTCAGTAGAGAACAGATGTATCGTTTTCATAGCAGGTTCATTGCAGGCATAACAGCTGTATGGGCTTTCCAGTTGCTTTCTATATAATTAAGTATAGGAGGAGAATGCTTTCTAGCTATACAGCAGTTATATGACTTTCATAATGTTTAGTAGTCATGATACGTAGCTAGGGAGATGTTAGACCATCGCATATGGCTCAAAGCCCTAGCGTGGTCTTCAATTCACCGCATAGTCCCAGTTCACTCATGTCATGTAGGACAAGGACTATGGTGCATGACTGAGAGACTACGAGAATAGCATTGCGTGCAAAAGATGGAGTCCTCGATGATGTGGTGGATACGAAGCTGCTACAGATGACATAGTACGTGGGATAAGATCCCTCGACGTATCAAGTTTAGAATCCTATATGGGATCCAATTACCCACAAGTCAGATACTTCCTTGATGGATATGTTGCTTTGAACACGACATCTTTCAGTGGCTACTATCCTATGGAGCCTGAAGCACCTTACAGGTCAGAATTTGTTGTTGGCATATTCGGATGGATTGCTTCACAACTATAGTATCGGGCAGATGACTCCTCCTAAAGTGACACCATAACCCACAGTACGTACAAGAAATATCTAGGCTACGTACCTTATAGTGGCCCGACAGGCTTGCAGAACCCGAAGGGCATGTGGATAGAGAATTGGGTTAAGTCCCCTGCATACGAAGATGACCTTGACATCAACAAGAGATATTGCTACTCCATAAGATTTTAGATACCGGTATGTATTTAAGTTAACTTTGCATTCTCTATTTTATTGAGTTTCTTTATGAATATAATAATTTACGTACTTTAATTACATTTTAATTACATTTATCATTGAAATTATAGTCATTTTATAGACAGAAGACATTAAAAAAAGGAATAATATATTAAAGAACATCAAAGCACCTCAAAAAACATCAAATTAATGTTTAAATCACTCAAAATCTTCGCAAAACATCATTGAATATCAAAAGTCTTTGAAAAAACAAAAGAATTGCATGCCTGTTTGAAACTGGCACGACTAGCCATAACAAGTGTCTACGGTACGATACCGATAGCTGACTAGTACATGCCCTGGTTTCGATTCAGCCCACCTTGGTCATGTATATAACTTTGACCTCAAAATATTTGCGACATAGACAAAACACCAAAGCATATTGAAATCACTTTAACTTGTATAAAAAAGTTCTAAAATTTAAGTAACAACATATTATGAGCATTAGTTTTGATTGTCTCATTAACAAGTGTATAAATAAGATGTCAGATCTAAAATTCTCAAACTAAATAAAAATAAGTTGACAATTAAAAAATTTTATAGATTTATAGAATTTCATATACAAATCTGATTTTTTAATATAAACACATGATGTAAATTGTTAATAGCATAGCAGAGCAAAGCACATTGAGAAAACAAGAAAGAATAGATGGTCATGAATATCCAATTATACCTCTTACTTCTCTTGTACGCTAGCTACTGATAACCTCCAAATAAGCTCAAATGGCTCTCAATTAAGTCCTAGAAAGAGAATCATTTAAAACTATATTCATTAAATAGCATTAAAATTGCCTACTCAAACTAACTAGCTTTACTACTTTAAGTATTATGAGTGGTATGTTGTACCGGTCGGTACCAGTCGGTACCGGACGTACCGTACCCGTACCGATGGGTACCGGTATCGGTACATCATTGTCGGTACGTCTGGCGTACCGCATACCGTACCGTACCGACACTCGGTATGCCTATCCTAGTGTGGCACCGATACGGGGTTCGGTACCGGTACGGCGAACCTACTATTATCCCTCATCATGGCATCCCTTAAGTAAGTCTTTCTATGTCCAATGGTGATTCATCACAATCTTAAACAGTCCCTAGGCCTCTAGGCAATCAATGCCTACACATGAAAATGATTAAGTCCATTATTATTACAAGTTGCACTGTTGGTACCAAAGAAGTTTGCTTGAAAAGTTGGCCTAGAAATAAATTTTTTTTATTTAATTAAATCTGGGAGTAATTGGCATAGAGGCCTTCACTCCATAAAAATTTTGGTTTATATTCTGTGTAGCTGAGGTACAAAAAGGAAATCCTTATTCAGCCTTCAGGTATACTACCCTGCAGAAAACTACTCCAAATAAATATAAGATAATATCTTAGAAAGAGAATTAATTCTTGGTACTTTCCAGATTTAAAGTTCTATATGTTAACCGAATAGATAAAAAAAAATAATTACAAAATCAAACTTTTGGTTAACCAGCACAAGGGTCCAACCAAATACATTTAGCATTGCCTACAATAGGTACCAATCTAATTTCTACTTGGAGAATCCTAATAGCTGAAGCCCCTTTTTTCTTAAAAAAAAAAAGATCAGAAGAATAATCCTCTCAATAAATTATGAAACAATGCATATGTTACCTCTACAAGATTTTCTTCTTTCAGAGGCCAAGATTTTGTTCTTCCCCTTGAATCCTTTGTAACCTTTATTCCTTCTTTTTTCTTCTCCCAGTGGCCAAGTGTTCCTCCCCTTCTTTTCCAATGAAACACAGAGAAAAATAGCCTTTCCTGGGATTTCTCTTAAATTTACAATTTGTGCAAAATAATAAAATATCAGGTTGGGTTCAATGATAACCCGTTAACCCATTATAATCCGCTATAACAGGTCTGCACAGTAGGCCCAACTTCAAAAATTCATAACTTGGTTATTTTAAGTCCAAATATGCCAAAATTTGTCTTGTCCTCAAGATCCTGAAGTCTACTTTCATATAATATTGGTGTTATTTAAAAATTCTACACAGTTTTTGAGTTATGGTCAATCAAAACTTGTTTTATTGAACTCTCAGTATGTACCACTAAATTTTAAGTTCTAGTCTAATGCAACTAGTTCTTTGTAACCTTGATAAACACAAAATTAACTACATTTACATAAGAATAAATACAAATAAAATAAAATCAATAAAATAGATAATGTATAATATTATGTGTAGAAACATACAGGATGTCGCAAGTTTAGTTGGATTTCCAAGCAAACTGTTTCAGTTTGAAAGTGTTCAAGCTTTCTGCTTAGATTAATTTATAGCTTGCCCCTCCTCTAATATCCTGAGATGTTAATTAATTTCTGTAAGTTAGTGGGCAACTTATTCTGCTCAGACTGTTTAAGATACTTGGCTTCTTCCATTGTTGCTTTGCTACATAATTTGGATCACAATGCTTCCTTGGTGATCCTCTCTATTCGTGATACTCTTTGCGAACTTGTGTCTTGTGTTACCATGAGCTATGTTTGCTACTTGTCTTGCTCAACTGACTGAAATATTTATGAGCTATAGCTAATAGATTTACTCGAATTTGTATGGTTGCTCAAGGTCTCTGATTGCTTGGTGACTTCATGTAGGTCTGATACTATGTAAAAAGTGCGGTGGTTCTGGATATTCCAGGCGTTTGTAAGCTGTTGATGGATCATTAATCTTAACTTGCAATTTGTAGCATCTATTGCCTGCAGCCAAAAAGATCTGCTGAGAAACAGGTCTCAACTTGATTATGCATCAGTTACTCTCTCCTCAGAGGCTCAAACATTCTTCAAGTTGTTTCATACATGCAGCCAAAAGAGGACCAAAGAGAGGCAAATGGAAGAAATGTAACCAAATTTGCACATGTTATGGTTGTAATTGATGTTCCTACTTGTAGGTGCATGTTGATTATACTGGTAAATTTATCAAATAATTCTTTACATGGAATTAACCCGCTTCTTTGTTAGATATTGGGAGGATCCTGCTTATTTTGCTTTACTAGAATTCTCCACAGAATATTTCGTACTTTCAGTATAACTTCTTCTGAAATTCATGTTAAGTGTACAGCGGGATGACAACAGAAGTGAAAACATTACTTCAAATAGCTTATGCTTCTATTAATTCGGTAAACGTCAAATATATCAACTCAACTATAACTGTTCTCAACTTTTAGAACTGACATCAGGATTCAGCTACATTCCTAGATATGATGCTTGCTTTTCTTTTGAAGAATGATATTTGATTTCTGATTGAAGTGGTATGGTTAAAGACACAATATACAACTAACTGCTATTTGGGCAAACAGAGGAAGCCATTCTGTTCTTTGGATTTAGAATGACACTGAAATGACCAGCGAACTTTAGTGTCAGATGGTACTGTCCCCCTGCCACTTTAGGCAGGGCATGAGACTGGGAGTCTAAACCGGGCCCACTGTTTGAAAACCAATTATCCTATCCATTGGACTACAAATACTGTGATGAAATCCCTATATGACCATATTAGTTATCCCTTCCTAGTGCGCACACTCAAATAAAGTCTCCCACGCTCCATCTATAAAATAAGTTTTTAATCAGCACGGCAGAATTTTTATAGGTCTAGAATAGGAACTTAAATTTTTTAGTGTATCCTATGTTAGTCTACCGTGTATCAAAAAGATGCTGAATATTGAAATTCGTTTAACTTTGGAGTCTATAGTTGGGGTTGTTGGGAGTAGAGAATCTAGAAGAGCCCTGAACTATAGGATTTTACATTGATGTACAAGTCGAAAAACAATACAAAGCAAAAAATTATGGAAGACAATATACAAGACACACCAGAATTACCGAGGTTCGGCAAATATTTGCCTGCGTCCTCACAAAACCATCCGAATCTATTACAGTAGAACAATTACAACAGAGAACACAATTCCGAGTCAATCACAAACCGATTGCTCGAACAAAGGAGAAACAACCTTTTTCCTTTTACAAGAGAACATTCTTCCTATCTATCTCTCACATCTTTTGTCTTTCTCTCTCTCTTGTTATTTCAAGCCCAGAGTCCTTGGCCACGAATTTATAGCCTTAAGATCCCAAAATAGAGTCCTATTGGAACACCATCACCTTTGCACGTCATCGACTTAATCTAGCACTCCTTTTGCATATCAAACCGGGAAGAGTTCTTCTGAAACATCTTGAACTTATCCTCTAGCTAGGAGAAGTCCCAATCAAAGACAAACTTTGACTTTTTCTCCCATTTCGTGAGTTCCCGAACTTCTTGCCCGAACTGGAGTTGACTCTTGTAGTGCTTGAGTCGACTTCCCGATATCGAGTCGGCTCCATTGCAGTAGGAGTCGGCTCTCTCAGACGAAAACAGAAATATCTGAAATCTGGATAGATTTTGAGTCGACTCCATCATAGCGCGAGTCGACTCTGGCACAGCGCGAGTCGACTCCGGAACTGCTAGAGTCGACTCCACTACTGCTGAAACCTATAGAAGCTTTCTTTCATGCAAAATTTCGATCTAGAATGCATCCACGTGCAATCTAAAACACCTTAGGTTTCCACACACTCCAACAGGAGTGAGGATCCATTGCCTTTCTTCCCTAATGAAGAGCAAACAAAGCAAGCATCTCTCCCTCTTCCCCTTCTCTTCCTTCCATCAGTACCTCTATACCATAGGGCTCCTCTTCACCTCGTTTTCTTGCCTCTCCTCCTCTACTCCAAATCTTTCCTTCGTAGAATCCACGAGACCTACAATATCTTCAGAGCCCCTCACTTCTCCCTAGCATTACCATCTGATGGTAAGGAGCGGCTATTCTCCTAATTATGCTCCCATCGTCCTCCTTGCCATTATAGACTCAAATCGATAGTGCCCTCACTCTTGATATCTTGCCAACCTGTTCCCTCGACAACCCTGATCTTGATCACTAGTTAGCACTCTTCACTTTCTTGATTAATTTATTTTATTAATTTTATTTATAGATTGAGATCTACCTCAAAAATATCAAAAAATCAATTTGGTTTATGCCAAAAGGTCGATTATAGAAGCTATGTATTAGTTGAACAAAATTTATTTACATGAGATGTAAATAAAATCCTTAAACAATAGGACATTTACATAAGATGTAAACTGAAACAATTATGTCATTTACATAAGATGTAATCACATAATATATGAAAGGGTTTCATAATTACATAGGATGTAAACCTGAACCAATGTGATATTTAATAACATAAGATGTAATCACATAATATATGAAAGGATTTCATAATTACATAGGATGTAAACCTGAACCAATGTGACATTTACATAAGATATAAATCGAATGACATATAGTATGGGGTAGATGGTTACATTAGATGTAAATCCCAAGAGACCTAAAACCTTTCTAAATCAATCGAGAGTGAACGATACATTGAGCTAGCCATATTTGATTAATTGATCTAATTGGTGTCTAGGAAAGCTCAAAGGTGGTTACTTAATTAGGACCTTACTCTCTGAGTAAGGGGAGCCTCCTACCTGCTTACCTGGCCAATTGATCGATTACCACCTATGGAAAGCTCAAAGTTGGAATCACTAAGATCTGATTACCCAATATTAAGTCGATTGGTCTTCCACCGTAGTAGAGTTGCTAAGATTTTTTCGACATTGGTTAGTCTCGGCTGGATACAGTAGGCTAGTTGCATCAGGGGATTGGACCTCCCTATTAACATTAGATGTTGTGGGGTAAGGATAGGGTTGGGCTCTAATAACTGTTAGGTGAGGATCCAATTACAGCTTTATTTTTGCGGGATATACGGTTAGTCTGACTTAACCAAGAAACGGGTCCAATAACTGTTAGGTGAGGTCCTTATGACTTGGAGACCAGGTTAACTCAATACGCTTACGAAGCATTGTACAAGAGTTGTACACTCATCGTCTATGTGTCTCCAATAACTGTTAGATGAGGTGATATGTAGATTGGTGGGACCGCAGCACCCCACTCGAAACTCTAAGTCGCAGGTTTCCGTATCTTTAACAGGGGAGTGTAAGAGATCCGAGAAATAATGGAAGGATTTGATCCAATTTTGTTTTAAAAGTTCCTAAAACAAATTAATGTTAAATACAAATTTCTAATTAGAATCTTTACTCTCTGCAGATGTCAATGGCTTCCAATCCGATAGTTCGAATCCTAGATAACAATAGGTTGATCGGACCAAACTATAAAGATTGGCTCCGCAACTTGAAGATCGTCTCGAGTTGCAAAAATATAGCTTATCTCCTTGACCATGAACTGAAAGAATAGATGCTCTACAAACCAATCGCAATATGTATTGTCAAGGATTTTTCTTTTGATTTCTCCAAATCATGTACATGACATTTAATTATGAATAAAGGCATTGTGTTTCATCATATGCTGTTTATTATATTTGTGATGAACTCCTTAAATTAGGGCAATGATTTTAGGGCTATGATGAGATCATACTAATGAGACCTAAAATCTTAAAACCCTAATCTTAAATATTTTCAGTCGTTGGTACATTGAGTCGGAGATCAATGTTTACCGGCAAGACTGGTACATCTTATGTATGCTCGATGCAGAGGGTGATTGATCTCACAATCACTTGTGTGGAGATACTAATATAAAGATGTAGGAGCTCATTAGAGGAATGAGTTCACTAAATTGACCTATAAAGAGAAATCTTATGAAGTCTTACTTACATGTCAAAAGATGATTCTCTTAGTGGGGGTTGTGAAACTAATCCTTTGACCTGAGATCACCATGGTATCTTGTGCACATGAACCCATGTTTTGGTTCACACTCATTTATAACTTTAAGTTGTGTACGGGGTCTTCTGGATATGGTGAATTATGTATGAAGATTATGAGTAGGTCAACAAGAAATCAATTACTTCTAGTAAGAGAAGATCGCATCCTATTTATTCTAATCATATGATAATTCAGGGAGCCTTTGATCAAAGCAGAATGAAAATTGGAAAGAGTTTATAATGTTTCATGATTCGAATTATCATTATAAGATTAAGAGAAATATGAATATAAAATTTAGTTTGACATACATTCATACTCATATACATATTCGGGATGCAGTTTGATTGAAGGATTGTATTACACGGTAACTTGCCACTGAAGGGTATTTTTGGTATTTTCACCAAATTTTATATTTTTCGGGTAGACATGATACGTTGCTAGACGTCAATCTTGTCTTATAGGTTTGATTGAATTAAAGAGTTTAATTCGATCGCCAATTAAAAAGAATTCTAATTGTTAAGTTCGGGTTCGTGCAGTTTGGACCTAAATCGATTAGAAGAGTTCTAATCAAGTTGGGTCAACTCGCACTCACACCTATTGCTGGTTAAGTATGGAACCCAATGGGTCACACACAAGAAAACTTATCAAGGGTCTAATTGGATTAGATCATGTTTGCAAGATATACATCCTAGCAGGTGTTGCAAACCCTTAGCCCCTGATTCGAATTGAATTCGAATCTGATTTTTAATTGATCTAATTTGATTAGATCATGTTTTAATATGAGTTAGCCAAGAGTTGGCATCTAATTGGATTGGTTTGAGTCTAATTGGATTAGATTTGATAAATCATTTACTTTTGACTGTTAGATCTTCATCTACCATTGGATGAAAACATAATGATGTGTTGGTTTGAACCCAATTGGATTGGGTTAGATGTGGATTTTAATCATGACCATTTGATCTTCATTAGCCATTGGATGAAGACATAATGAGATCATAATGAGGTGCCTTGAATTAGAGCTTTTGGATCATCATCAAGCCGTTGGATGATGACATAACTCCTTTTTTGATAGCACTTTCAATCATAGCCCTTGATTTTTATGTCCACCGTTGGATGGGGACATAATGGGCTGGTGGCATGATGGGGCTTCATAGGAGGACGTGATAAGAGGGATAAAAAAGAGGGGATGGCGTGAGGATGAAGAGGAGATAAGTGTATAAGGATGAGGTGCCCCTTCTCATCCTTATCATAACGTTTCATATGATATGTTCTCTCTCTTGAATACGCCTCTTCCTTTTTTATGGCGCCTCTTATCCTCTTTTCATGCCCCATCTGGTGGATGTGTCGATGGGATGCATCCTTTGGTGATGCATCCCCATGCCATCTATAAATAGGATGCCTCCCGGTGTTTTCTAATCATCGAAACTCTAGAATTCCAACTCTCTCTCTTATCCCTTCTTTCTTACATTAGTTTATTTCTTTCTAGCATTGCTTCTAGTGTGTCCTAAGCCAAGACAAAGTGGTCTTCTTTAGGACAAAAAGATTAGAAGTGATTTTAGAAGGTGAAAGAAAAATAGAAAGGAAGGAAAGCAAGCTATTAGAGTTCTTTAGAAGAATTCTGCATTAAGGATCAAAATCTTTGGAGCTAAAGTCTTGAATCAAGTTTCCGTGTGGATCACCATTAGAGGACGGACACTTGGACACCTCGTAGAGATCATTCATATGGGATTAGCATTAAAGGTATTCTTTTATTCCTACATTTATATTTATATATTATTTGATTGTTACCATTAAGGTGATCTAGGCTTATAAGGGTTCTATGTTAAGGGATTTTATTAAGAAATTTTTAAAATTCCTAGCTTCTGCAGCCCATTATGACATGTGACAACCCTACATGAACTCCTGGTATTACCAGCTTGTGCAACCAATGAGCAGCGTGAGACGGATGCAAAATGGTTGGATGACGACAATAAGGTTAGGTGCTACATTTTGGTATCTATGTCCAACGAATTGCAATGCCAGCATGAGAGCATGAAGACTGCTAAGGACATACTTGATCACCTACAAGAGTCGTATGGTAAACAGAGTCGTGCAGCGATATTTGAAGTGTCCAAACGGCTCTTCAAAGCCAAGATGCGCGATGGGCAATCCGTCCATGAACATGGTTTGACCATGATCAAGGATCTTGAGGAGCTTGAGAAGCTTGGCATGACCATGCACAAGAATTTGCAAACGGATTTGATCCTACAATCGTTGCCATCTTCATATGGGTAGTTTATTGTAAACTACCATATGAATAAAATTGAATGCACCAAATTTGAATTGTTGAATATGTTGGTGACAACTGAGGGAGCCTCGAAAGATTAAAGGGGCACAGTTCTCGCTGCTGAGCTAGCTTCTATTTTCAAGAGAAAGTCTACTGAAAAGAAGAAGAAGCCTGCGAAGAAGTAGAAGACCGAGAAAAAGCCGAAGAAGGAAGTTTCTAAGAAGAAGGCTGAACCCAAAGGAAAATGTTTCCATTGCAATGAAGATGGCCATTGGAAGAGGAACTGTCCTATCTATATGGCAAACATAAAGAGTAAGAAGGGTGACACGCCTTCTAAAGGTATGTCTAATATGCTCATTATTGAAACTAATCTAACGGTTTCTTCTATTTCCAGTTGGGTTATAGACTCTGGTTCTAGTATTCACTTGTGCACTACCATGCAGGGTCTAAAGAAAAATAGAAGGCTTATGGAAGGTGCGGTAACCCTATGGGTTGGCAATGGAGCAAGAGTTGCTGCTGTTGCTGTGGGCACATTTTCTTTGCATTTACCGTCAGGATTTAGTTTGAGACTTAGAGATTGTTATTTTGTACCTAGTGCTAGCAGAAATCTGATTTCTGTATCTTGTCTAACACAGGAACATTATAAATTCAATTTCAATAAAGACTACATTTTTATTTATTTGCGAAATAAACTATTTGGACGTGGTTTTATGATTGACGGTCTCTATCACTTACATATGGATGTATCTGTGAACGAATCTGAGTATACAGTGAATACCATAGGATCTAAAAGATCTAGAGATGAGATAAATCAAAAGTATTTATGGCACCTCAGACTTAGTTATATAGGAGAAGACATAATTAACAAATTGGAGAAATATGGGCTTTTGAGTTTATTGACTTCTGAGTCATATCCGATTTGTGAATCCTGCTTTCAAAAAAAAATGGCCAAATTACCCTTTGTAGGACATAGAAAGAGGTCCACTGAAATACTTGCCCTAGTACACACTGATGTGTGTGGCCCATTCGATGTGCATGCTAGGGGTCAATTTTTCTATTTTATTACTTTTACCGATGATTTCTTACGATATGGTTATGTCTATCTTATGAGACATAAATCTGAAGCATTTGAAAGGTTCAAAGAATTCAGATTTGAAGTAGAAAAATAAATAGGATAACTCATTAAGGTTCTTCGATCAGATCGAGAAGGAGAATACCTTAGTGGAGAGTTTCGCGATTATCTCAAACAAAATGGTATAGTTTCACAGGACACCTTCTAGAACACCTCAACTCAACGGAGTGTCAGAAAGGAGGAATCAGACCCTATTGGATATAGTCAGGTCCATAATGAGCTTTACTGACTTACCTTTATTCTTGTGGGGAGATGCCCTACTTACAGCTATCTACATATTGAATAGAGTTTCCTCTAAGTCCGTTCCTACCACACCGTATGTGATATGGCATGGTATGAAACCAAGTCTTGGTTATCTCAAGATTTGGGATGTACGGCCCAAGTCAAGCGACAACAGGCAGACAAGTTAGAGGCTAGGACAATTGGTGCTCGTTTCATTGGATATCCTAAAGAGTCGTTAGGATATAATTTTTACATCCCAGAGGATCACAAAGTATTTGTGAGCCGACATGCCATCTTCTTAAAAAAACAGTTTATCCTTGATAGAGACAGTGGGAGAAAAAATGAGCTTGAAGAGAAAGTCTCTAAAGAGCAACGAGCAATTAAGCCTAGTAAACCTATTCACATTGAGCCAATACATGAAGAACCTCGTCTACTTCATAGATCCAGTAGGATCTTCCATCCTCCTGAAAGATACTTAGGTATGCTTATAGAGAAAATAGAGGAAGAGTTCCTTATGGGAGAAAGAGATCATAGTGATGATCCCAAGACCTACAACGATGAAGTCAGAAATAGACTCCATGCATTCCAATCTACTAAGTTACGGCCCGTTCGATGCGACGTTCGCAGCGAAATTCGAACGGAACATCGTTCATCGCATGAACGCGCCTCGGATCATAGAATTCAAAAATTTTTCTGGATCCAAATCCAGAAGATCTTTGAATTCATTAGGAAGGGAAGATTAGGATCTGAGGAAGGTTGATTAAGATTCATAAAACTAAAACTAAAATCAGAAGAAATTAATTTGAAGATCTCATCTTCAAAAATTCTGCAGGTGAAGAACACCGCAGCCTGATGATCTATCTAGGTTACTGTTTGAGCCACATAATTGTCCGGCCTCTACAGGTATCCACACGAAGATCTAATCATCTGAGATAGGGTCTTACCGGAGTGCTAGCTCCTTGCAAAGACCTCTCATGACTATCATATAGATTAGAAGATAAAAATCTGCAACATACTTCCTTAAAGAAGAACCCTTTCTTCTTCAACCTTGCTCGCGATGGAGGAAGAGGAAGGAGGAACCCTGCACGTGGATCTTCCTTGCCTTACTACCGTGGAAGAAGAGGAGGATGAAGACCCCTTGCTGCCGTGGAGAAGGAGGAAGAAAGAAGAGGAGGCGTGGAGAGGAAAAGAAGAGAATTTTTTTATAACTTCTTCCTTGCTACCCTTTTATAGATTGGGTTTAGGGCTCCTCCTAATCTTATTAGGAGTATGGGACTATAACCCACCCTTGGATTAATGCCAAGTGTCCAATCCTTGTGCTCATAGATGCATGACATGTGTCTATTTAATCAATTGATTAATTTTCTAATCACATTAGGATTCCTAATCTCATTAGAAGAATTAATTGATTTGGAAGCATGCATCCTACGACGCCATGTGGACTTTAAAGTCCGCATAGTGTGAACATGACTTAAGTCATATTCATCCTACGACGACATGTGGTCTTTAAGATCCGCACAAACCTTGGTTTAATCAAATTGACCCAATCATGAACCCAAATCAATTTGGGTCGAATCCAATTTGATTTGGCTCATTAAATCAGCCCAATTACAATCCAATTGCAATCAATTCCACTTAATTCTTCTTCCATTAACTCACTAACACTTAGTGGGTTAATTCAATCATCAATCATATTGATGATTGATTTCGATTGTGATTCCAAATCACAATTATGATAGTCTGACTTATTAAATCCTCTATGTGCGCGACCCCGTAGGTTCTATTCTGACTGGTAGTGAGACATATTGAGATCTCCATCTCAATATCATTGAAACTTCTTTTAGTGGACTGAAATGATTTCAGTTCTACTCTCAGGGTTCACTGATCACCAAGTGAATGCCTTCGAGTCTCACAATCCACTAGTGACACCTAGCAGTATGTGGTGGCAACCCAGCAGAATGGAATGTCTGAACCTCTAGGTGTAGTTAGCGTATGATACAGTCCCACTATCATGGATCCTGACGTGACGGAGGTTATGGATATTTCGTCAAACCCCATCGTCCGTCGTATGTCAAATTTATAGGACTTCCAGTTTGAGATATGGAAAACTTTTTTTCCAAAATACCTGGCCAGAAATTTATCGAACTTAGTCTCATAAATCACATAGGATCACTTCTAATCTATCAAAGTCGATAGATTCCATCTAGATGCAACCCTATTCCAAAATGAACCTACTGCAGCCAATTCGCACTACAAGGATCCGAATGACTAGGGCCCAAATTCACATGCTCGTCAAACTACAGCAACCTCACAGTGAATAGCTGAGGCATCGCAGGTCAAAGGACCAGTTATATAACTGCAGCATAAGTAGTCACTGACGAGTGAATAGACATCCATGTGACTACTATCTTTGGTCACGCTCAGTACCTTGTTCTCTAACAAGTACTTGCATAATCACTCCAGTGTCTCTACACCGTGGACTCGAGACTCGTCCATTTGACTAAGTGATCTATGCACTAATCTCAGCGGATCGATCACCGTCCCTCGTGATGGATCCATCGATCAGGAGCATTTAGAAATTAATCCCTAATGACACATGCCTCAAATTCTCAACGCCTTGAAATTATGTGTAATCATCTATTAATTTTTTGGACGATTCATGGACACATACAAACATGAATGAAAAATAAATTGCCCAATCTTATTTATTAATAAGTGTCAAATTACAAATTTATGCCCCAGATTACAAATATGCATCAGCCATGTTGGCTTCTAGGGCATACTTCTAGCAATCTTCCACTTGCACTAAAGCCAAATCAGACATATATTTAAAGGAATCTGGGGCTTAGTGGAAGATTGTTAGAAGTATGCCCTAGAAGCCAACGTGGCTGACGTATATTTGTAATCTGGGGCATAAATTTGTAATTTGACACTTATTAATAAATAAGATTGGGCATTTTGGTTTTCATTCATGTTTGTATGTGTCCATGAATTGTCCAAGAAATTAATAGATGATGACACATATTCTCAAGGAGTTAAAAATTTGAGGCATGTATCATTAGAGATTAATTTCTAAATGCTCCTGATCGATGGATCCATCACGAGGGATGGTGATCGATCTGCTGAGATTAGTACACAGATCACTTAATCAGATGGATGAGTATCGAGTCCACGGTATAGAGACACTGGAGTGATTATGCGCGTACTTGTTAGAGAACAAGGTACTGAGCGTGACCAAAGAAAGTAGTCACATGGATGTTTATCTACTCGTCAGTGATTACTTATGCTGCAGTTGTATGACTGGTCCTTTGATTTGTGATGCCTTAGTTATTCACTGTGAGGTTGCTGTAGTTTGACGAGCATGTGAACTTGGGCCCTAGCCATTCGGGTCCTTGTAGTACGGATTGGCTACAGTAGGTTCGTTTTGGAATAGGGTTGCATCTAGATGGGATCTATCGACCTTGATAGTTAGGAGTGATCTTATGTAATTTATGAGACTGTGTTTGATAAATTTCTGGTCAGGTATTTTGGAAAAAGAGTTTTCCATATCTCGAACTGGAAGTCGTATAAATTTGACATATGACGGACGATGGAATTTGACGAGATATCCATAACCTCCGTCACGTCGGGATCTATGATAGAGGAACTGTATCATACGCTAACTGCACCTAGAGGTTCAGACATTTCATTCTGCTGGGTTGCCACCACATACTGCTAGGTGTCACTAGTGGATTATGAGACTCGAAGGCATTCACTTGGTGATCAGTGAATCCTAAGAGTAGAACTGAAATTATTTCAGTCCACTGAAAGGAGTTTCAGTGATATTGAGATGGAGATCTCAATATGTCTCACTACCAGTCAGAATAGAACCTACGGGGTCACACACATAGAGGATTTAATTAGTCAGACTATCATAATTATGATTTGAAATCACAATAGAAATCAATCATCAATATGATTGGTGATTGAATTAACCCACTAAGTGTTAGTAAGTTAATGGAAAAAGAATTAAGTGGAATTGATTGCAATTGGATTGCAATTGGGCTGATTTAATGAGCCAAATCAAATTAGGTTCGATCTAAATTGATTTGGGTTCATGATTGAGTCAATTTGATTAAACCATGATTTGTGCGGATTTTAAAGACCACATGTCGTCGTAGGATGAATATGACTTAAGTCGTGTTCACACTATGCGGACTTTAAAGTCCATATGGCGTCGTAGGATGAATGCTCCCAAATCAATTAATTCTCCTAATAAGATTAGGAATCCTAATATGTTTCGGAATTAATCAATTTATTAAGTGGATACATGTCATGCATCTATGAGCACAAGGATTGGACACTTGGTCTTAATCCAAGGGTGGATTATAGTCCCATACTCCTAATAAGATTAGGAGAAGCCCTAAACCCAATCTATAAAAGGATAGCAAGGGAGACGTTATGGATTAATCCTCTCCTCTTCCTCTCCATGCCTTCCTTTCTCTTCTTTTCTTGCTTCCCACGGCAGCAAGAGGAGTCCATCCTCTTCCTCTCCACAACAGCAAGGGAGTCCATCTTCTTCCTCCTCCAAGGTGTTGGTGGCGTTAGAAGAAAAGGAGGCAAGAGACACCACACGGCGCCAAGGAAGAAGGAGTTCTTCCATCATGCCTCAGGCCCTCTTCTTCCTCCTTCTCCACGGTAGGAAGAGGACCTCTTCTTCCTCTTCTTCCATGGGAGCAAGGCTAGGAAGATCCACGTGCAAAGCTACCTCCTTCTCTTCCTCCATTGCGAGCAAGGTTGAAGAAGAAAGGGTTCTTCTTCAAAGAGGTATGTTGCAGATTTTTCTTCCAATATCATGATAGTCATGAGAGGTCTTTGTAAGGAGCTAGCACTCCGGTAAGACCTTATCTCAGATGATTAGATCCTCGTGTGGATACCTGTAGAGGCCGGACACGTATGCGGCTTAACTAGGAACCTAGAAAGATCATCAGGCTGCGGTGTTCTCCACCTGCAGAATTTTTGAAGATGAGATCTTCAAATTAATAACTTTTAATTTTTGTTTCAGTTTTATGAATCTTAATCAACCCTCCTCAGATCCTAATCTCCCTCCCTCTTGAGTTCAAGGATCTTCTGGATTTGGATCCAGAAAAAATTTTGAACTTTACGATTCGAGGTGCGTTCATACGATGAACGACGTCCGTTCGAATTCCGCTGCGTACATCGCATCGAACGGGGCGTATCTCAACAGAAAATTAGCATGCCAATGTCTGCATAGGGATGTCGAGGTCTTTAAGAAAGTTGACTATTCAAAATTCAATCTGTGAAGAGGATGAGGATGAAAAGTATCTAGTGGAGTCCTTAGGATTCTTGGATCGAGGCAAGAAAGTTATATCTATTGAGGAATCATACCAAACCGAACTAGAAGTCTATACTTTGCTAAAAGTTGGATTGGTGTTTGAGCTTAAAACTTGCTATTTCAATTTGCAAAACTCTGTCATTAATAGTAGTAAGACGATGTCGACACAATCCCGTAATGGCAGAATTGGTCATTTAATGGATGGGGGACATGTTATAACCTTACAGTGCTAGTCGTCCCAATTACAAGGGTTGGGGGCAACCCTCTCGAATGGTGTCACAAGATTTTTTTTGGCTAGTACAAGTCCAAAATTGTTGTGCCAGGGGGCAAATAAGGTGATGGGTTATATCTCCACTTGCTCTTTCATGATTTCTACCTATTGCTCAAGTTTGGGTCTCACCTCTACCAGATCCTCAAGGTTTGCACCAGTTGCTCAAGTTCACCTTTCCTAAGAGGTTGATGGATGTGGTGTTAGATGCATATCATCACCCTCCTGACCATCGATTGATGGGATATGGAGGGTATCATTTACATCACATCCAAACATATGAATATGATTGGAAAGCCGATGCATCAAGGGAGGCGCAAGCCGATACAATAAAGATGCAAAATGAGTAACTATGGTGTAGATCCAAAAAAGCAAAGTCATCAGCCTAGGATGAGGCCTTAGTAGAGTGGAGTCCATGAATGGTGGTTGGCCAGCAGTTTTCACTTTCCATGCATGGGAGGAGGAGTCGAACTATCGACCATGTATGGCAATAGTAACCTATATGGCACATAATAGCAAGAACAAGTATTCAAAGTGAGTAATCATTTCCATCTTTCTCATGACGTGAGAGGAGGGTTAGCGGTACCTATTATGTATAGTAATAGTGGGCCATGTGGCAGATAATAGCAAGAATAAATATCCAAAATGAGTAGTAGCACCCATCTTATCAATTCTTACTAGTTAAGAGAAGTCACTTATAAATATCAAATTGTAAGCATGGAGAAGAGCTCTTATTCTACAAATCAAACAACTAGACTTTATCTTTATCCTTAATTTATCATTATTTTTATCCTTTAAATTTTTTACTTTTAATTCTTACTAGCTACAACCTACCTCTTCTTTTTTCAAGAGGCGGTGCTGTGGTAGTTAAAGTTCTTGAAGGTCAAAGTACTTGGACCCATACTACTACTGCCTGCCACTTTAGGTAGGATTTGATTCTCAAGGGCACTAATCATTGTTCATATATTTGTTTCTCAATACCCCAGTTCCATGAGCATCAAGCTCATTTTCTTGGCTCAAGTAGAAGGGGTGGGGGGGAAGGGTGCAGGTATAAGGTAGGGTGTGGGTTAGGAACCTTCATGTTCTCAAAAAGGGATAGGAAAGGAGAAAAAAGAATGACACTAAAATATAGAGGAAAAATGAAGTAAAAAAAAATCTTATGTTTGACCTACTATTTTTGGGTATTGTATTTAAGTGGGAAGCTCCAAAGTTTGTTTGAGATTGAAGCTGAGGTAGGTTTATTCTGTATAGGACAAAGAGTAGTAAGAATTGTATTATCGTTCCTTTTGATTTGCTATGAATTAGAATTTTAAAAAGATATTTTTTTTTAAAGTAAGAATCATTTAATATTAGTTTTGGCTTCTTTTATTGGTTTATGGACTTCACTTCTCCAAAATGTTATAGAAAAAACTCTTTGGTATAGAAAAATAGGAGTAAAAATATATAGTTTGATTATTAATGGAAAAATAAACTTATAAGTAGGTTTCTCAATACTCAGTTGCATGACAGATGGGCTTGCTCTTCCTAGGGACCTGGTATCCACTTAGGTGAAGAGGGTGGCAGGTGTGGGTATAAGGGTTAAAACCCTTCACCATTCTTAAAAGAAACGAAAAGGAAAATAAAAGAAAAGAAAAAGAATGACAGTGAAATGTGAAGGAAATTGAGCCAAACAAGTTTCTTATATCTGACTTACTATGTTTCTTCTATTTAAGTAGCAAGCTCAAAAGAAAATGGAAGATTGTTAGAAATAAATATTTGAAATTTTAATGTGAACAAATAAACTCTTTGTAATAGCTAAATAGGAGTAAATATATAAACATACATACATATACACATACATACATATATATGTATGTATAATATATTTCAATTATTAATGTAAAAAACAAACTCATACACCTATTTCTCAATACTCGTTTCCATGAATGTTAAGGCTCGTTCCTCCAGGGACCTAGGGCTCAGCTCAACTGAAGCAAGGTAAGGGGGATGTGGGTATAAGGGTTAGAACCCTTCATCATTCTAAAAAGAAATCAAAACAAAAGAAAAACGTAAAAACGGTTGAGGTAAGTAAGTGTTTTATATTTGACTTACTTTATTTGGGTATTCTATTTATGTGGCAACCTCAAAAGAAAATGAAAGGTTGTTAGAAATATATACACACACACACACAAAATTTTAATGTGACAAAAACAAACTTGATTGCATTTGAACTACAAATTGGTGCGGACACTAGTGCCAGGTCAGCCGGTTGCCATAGGAACTAGCCAGCTCAGCGGATCCCAGCCGATTCAGCCTGTCTGATTTTATTTTAGTTGGATTTATTTTATATTGATTGGGTTTGTTTGCATATTATCATTTGGGTTTATTTGCATATTGTCATTTTAGGGCCTTTTTGGAATTGTTTTACTTGTAGAGGTTTATTTGTTATTTTGTGACCCTATATATATGGGTCCATCCTCATGTTTAGGGTTTTGATGAATGATGAATGAAAATTAGCCTCCTTGTCTTCTTCTTCCCCCTCTTCTCCTCCTCCTCTTCTTATTCCCCCTCCTCTTCTTTCCCCTTCCCTTTTCTTCCTGTAGTTGTCCTGCATTAGCTTTGGTATCAGAGCAGGCCAGCTTTGCCTCTGCTGCTAAAGCCTCGATCCAGTTTCTGATCTTCTCTCTCTCTCTCTCTCGATTTCGCCAACCCCTCTCTCGCTCGGTCTCAGTTCTCATCAGAGGCAAAAAGGGAAAACCCCCTTTTGTTGGGCCCGTCCCACCGGCCGCCAAGCCCGCGGCCACCACGTTCCCCCCCCCCAATCGCCTCCGGTTACACTGCACGCCACCGCCGCCTCCACCTCATAACGCCGTCCCGCCGTTGGCCCACCAACAAAAGACGCCACGACCCCACGAGAGCCATTGGCCACGCCTCTGTGACCACCGCCCGTGGCCGGACCCAAAGGGGCAACGCCGCCGTTCCTTCCCATCACCGCAGCCCGTCGCCGCAGGTGCTCCGTCGCTGCGCCCACCACCGCCATCAGCCACATGCGTTGGATCTGCAGAGGGACTGCTGCCGGAAGCCGCTGCCGGAGCCGTGACCTCCTTGCCGTCGGCTCGCCACCGGACGCCGCCGTCTGCTAGAGTCTCCCGTCGCCAGTACAGTCGCCGCGACCTCCGCCCCGCAGCCACCGCCGCGGAGATCGGCCTGCCCACCCGAACCCATCGGGATGTTGAAGAAAAGATTAACGGGTAAGTCACAAAATCCGTTAACCCAAATCCGGTAGCCCGGAACAAAAAAAAGCGCACGTGATTTCACGTGAAAAACCCATAACGGGTCAAACCCGATAACCCGGATCCTAACAGATTCGAGTTAAAAAAGAGAAGAGAAAAAAAAAGAAAAAAAATTACAAAAAAAGAGAAAAGAAAAAAAAAGAAAAGGAAAGAAAAAATAAAGGGTACGCACGTGACCGCTCGTGCCAAAAAAAAAAAAACCCTTATCTCTGTTCATCTTCTACCTTTGTTTGCCCGCCGTCGCCGCCGCCCGTGAAGCGCCACTCCAGCCTAGCCGCTGCAACCGTCGCCCCTCCGGCCTCGCCGCCCCTGCTGCCGTCGAGATCCGTCGCCACTCCACCTCCCATGCTGCACCGCCCTCGCCGCTTTGCCGTTTCGCCTTTGCTCGCGCACAACGCCGCCCCACCTCAACACGCCGCCGTCGCCGCAACGCCACTATCGCCGCCTCCGCCTCGCCGCCATGTCATACCGCCTCCGCGCCGCTTTACCTTCGCCGACGCCCACCACCTTTTTTCGATCGCATCTCACCCGAGGCACGCCCGCCGTCCTCGCCCCGCCTAAGCACCGCCACTCGCCTTCTTCCGTCGCCGCTCGCCGGTTGTTGTCCGATTCCTGTTTACCCAAAAATACGCTAAACAGATCGTTGTTAGAACTGACAAACAAAGTTTAATTTAATTTTACTCTTACCTTTTCTACTCGAAGAATAGTGGTCGTAAGAGGTCGATCCACAGGGAGGTGATTGGAGTTGCATAAAAATTAAAACGTTCACTCGGATTCAAAATCGATTTTTGAATGATAGAAGAAAAACATTACTTTGAGGATGTTGAATGATTCTCTGATCTACCAGAGAATGTTTTCTAATTGAAATTAACTACAAGACAGGTAGTCAGATTCAAAGAGCATTTATATATTTAACTAATCAAAGAAGAGCATTGGCATAAATTAAAATGGATGAAAACAGTGCTAAGAAGATCAAAGCCTGGAACATAAATTGCATAAAAGAAATTTAATGCATTGCATAAAAAGTAGAAATTAAACTGAACCTAGAATATGGATTGCAGGAAAGAAAATCAATTGATTTCATAAAAAGAAATGATTACAAAAAGTAAAAAGATTGAAGATGAAGCCTAATGCTTCTTTCTTCTACAAATAAAAATAAGAAATTTCATTTTCTCTCCCTTTCTCTCCCACGGTGGACTTTCAACATAACATACTTTTTTTTTTCTTTCTTCTTCCCAAGAAAACAGAGCTCCCCTGTTTTTGGTTTTTTTTTTTCTCCCTCAGCCGAACACCTCCACCCTCCTCTTATAGGTCGCCCATCCTTGTTTGGCCAGCGATGGATCCCTGATGGAGGGGTAACAGTCGCGGGTGTTGGGGGTTTGTCGGGAGAAGAAGATCTTGACGCGTGATCGATGGGAATGTCGATCACGGAAGAGGAGGATGATGCGGCTGAAACACGGAGGAGGCTGGGATTACCGGCTGCTGGGCGCGATGCTGGGAGGAGCGGACGTGAGACGCTGGGAGGAGCCGATCACGGCCGCGGTGGAGGCTGGGATCACGGGAAGGATGAAGCCGGAGGGAGCTGATCTGGATGCGCTGGATGCGGGATCACTTGGAGGCCGTCGCGAGATCGTGGGAGGAGCCGATCATGGCCACGGTTGAGGCTGGAGTTTCGGGATGGAAGGCGCTCGGGGACGTGGCATGGATGCGGTAGGGACGCGGTTGAAACGCGCTGGCAGTGATGCGGATGAATGTGTTTCGGTTGGGACCTTGCTGAGAAGAACCC
Organism: Phoenix dactylifera; assembly: GCF_051530095.1. Taxonomy (NCBI): domain Eukaryota; kingdom Viridiplantae; phylum Streptophyta; class Magnoliopsida; order Arecales; family Arecaceae; genus Phoenix; species Phoenix dactylifera. The sequence goes on along the minus strand of NC_143190.1, from coordinate 19,625,282 downwards.
AGGAAGTTGATAAAAAACTGTATGGAAATGGCTGAAGAAGATGGCTTGCTTTGAAGACGTTGAGGATAGAAAATCCGTGGAGAACATCCGCTGTTCCAGAAAGATGGCAGGGATGAAGACATGCTTAGTCGGAGGACGTCGGGGAGGTGCTGGCTACGAGTTCGGGCGTTGGCTTGGCCGGGATTGGGCTGCGGGAGGACGCATGCGAAGAAGATGACGTGCTGCCGAGGTTGGGACGCTGCGGGAGGAAGAAGAACAGTGTCATCAAAACATTTCCGTAACACTATTCATATGAACAGTTCATATAAACAGTGTCATCTTGGAACACTGTTCATATGAACAGTGATTTCAGCATGAATAGTATTTCCAGCTATTCTTCATGGGATTGGAGGTTAAAAAGTTCTTTTTTTTTGTGATGAAGTGAGAGTGGGAATCTCTATTCCGGAAGAGTGCGGGTGCTAATCCGGAAAGGAGGGAATGCGAGGATCACTGAGAGATCGCACGCGGGCTCGGATGTTTGGGTGCTAATGTGCTCGATCAGATCATGGCAGCATTGGGCCTGCGCGGTTTGGGGCCATGATGCATCCCTCTAAACCCTACCAAATGCGTATTTAAACTTTAATTTATACTAACCTGTGCCAAACAAAAATATAATATTAACTTAGTAATTTTATCGTTATATGTTAGCAGTAATACTAATTTAAGCAGCATGTTGATCGCACTTTTGTGCTCTCATTACACCCCCCAACTAGCTTATTGCTAGTCTCTAGCAATTAACGAGTAAACGATAAAATGAGGGTACAAAAGATATAGTCTCACCCATGACTTTTTATTGAAGCTAAGTACATAAAACTGAGATACGTACCCACTTTCATAGAGCATCATGATTGCACTTAGCACGTGCAACAAGCCTTTAAACCCCTAGGTACCCTAGTGGACGAGTGTTGTCTCGTGAGGGTTTACAGTGAAGTTACCCACAAACTTCATCAGTCAGGAATTTTCAATTTTTAACTCGAAATTTGAACAAGTATTACTGTATGAACTTAGAATTGCAAGGACAATAAAGACTTATTGCTATCATATTTAAGCAGACTCTAACTCAAGTTCCATTACTCACCATCTATCTGCTAACAAGTCAAGAATGTAGTGAGGTGCAAGATAGTATCATATAAACGAGTGGATTTCACTTACTTCCAACATGATCACTCCAATTTTCAAGAATTTCTAGAGTTAAATGGTAATGAACACCCCAAATTTATTTATTTATTTATTTATTTATTTTATTTTTTATTTTTATTTTATTTTATTTTATTTTGAATGCTAAGAAGAATGACTTGTGCAATATCTAGCCTTATTATGCTTTCTAGCTAACCCATGTAGCGAGTGTTAGGCCAATGACTCCCGATCCAGATGGCTCAGGGCACTAGGTGTAAAAATACTCTAACAGGCTTAATAACTCAAGTTAACTAGGCTCTAAGGCCAAATTAGTCACTCAGAGTTTAATCTCAACCATCCTCATCTTTTTACAAGAACACTCGCTGCTTGCCAGGCAAGAGGCCCTGTTACTCAGTGAGAAGACTTAAAATAAACTCATTATTTTATTTTATTTTATTTTTTTTTATTAGGATGTTCATCACATATATAACTTTAAATTATCCCGAAGATTAAAAGTATTCATATTAGTTGCAAGTATACATACCCCACTATTCATGTGTTTACGTGTAGGTGCTAAATCATCTTGTATCATGTTAGCAGAAGATAGGTGGGACGAAAACTCAAGCTAGAACTGCTATCATATTTCTTAACTCAAAGCTATTGTCAAAGCAATTCCTAGTTTGTACAGCCAAAAAGATTAGAGTTTGAGTTAAAAATTTGAAATCTTTTTTTTTATTTTTTTTTAATTGTATAAAAAATCAAAAATATTCTCACCCCCATACCTAAATCTAACATTGTCCTCAATGTTAAAAAAAATTTAAAGCAGTAATAGGACAGAGGAGAAGTTACCTGATATGGGTGGGTAAAGTGACAATTGGGGCAAAAACTCCCAAACCTGCATGTTAGTAATTTATTGAATTTTTTTTTAAAATTATTATTATTATTATTATTATTATTATTTAATAATATTTACATGTTGGGTTGCCTCCCAAGAGCGATAAGTTTTATGTCTTCAGCCAGACAAAATGTGGATTCATTTTTTTCAACCATTATCTAAGAATGGGTTTGGAAGAGTCCGAGGAAGAACAGTCGGCTGATGACGATCTATGCTCATGAGGAGAACAGAATTAGGGAGCGCATGCTCGACCCCTTCATCGGAATGGGCAAGGTAAGCTTCGAAAGGGTCCTTACTATAAGTTTGAAAGAAAGTCTCCTGAACCAAACTTTCAATCATGTCAACTTCATTGATTTCTTCATTGTCTGGTGGTTGTTTACTTATGTTAAAGACATTAAGCTTGACTTTCATGTTGCTAAAAGATAACTTCAGCATCCCATTTCGACAATTGATCACAGCATTTGCTGCGGCTAAGAAAGGTCTCCCTAAAATTACAGGTGTGTGAATGTCTGGATGTATTACAGGTTCGGTCTCAAGGATAACTCCACTGGATAGTAAAATTCGTTTACCTTCACTATTACATCCTCTACAATCCCCTTGGGGTACGTCACCATCCTATCTGCTAAGGAAAGGGTAAGATTTGTGGGTTTTAATTCTCCCAAACCTAACTTTTGGTGCACATAGTAGGGAAGTAAGTTCACACGGGCTCCTAAATCTAATAGGGCTCTCTGGATGATCGTCTCTCCTATTTTTATTTCAATAGTGGGGCAACCAGGATCTTTGAATTTCGGGGCAATCTGTTGTTGAATAAGAGATGAGGCTTGTGCAACCATAACAGCTTGCCTAGGAATGCTGGTTTTTCTTTTGACCGTGGTGAGGTCTTTCAAAAATTTTGTATAGGAGGAAATTTGTTGTATGGCATCGATAAAAGGTATATTTATTTTAACAGTTTTAAAGACTTCCATAATTTTATCAAAGTTAGATTGTTTCTTGGAGTCCTGAAGTCTACTGGAAAAGGGAACCTTAGGTTTGTATATTTCTATGGGTTCTTCCTTTTTGTCCTGTTCTTGACCCCTCTTCTGAATAGGGTTCTTATCGGATTCATTTTTATTTTCTTTTTCATGTTCAGAAAGTTGGACTTTACTGTCCACTTGCTTGCCAGACCTTAAAGTGGTAATTGCCTGGACTTCATAGGTCGGATTTTCATTAGAATCAATTTGATACTGACCTCTCTGACCTTGATTTTGTTGTCTACTAGGGTTAGGCACTGGTTGACTAGGTAGTTCACCTTTCTTCCTTTTCCCTAGAGAGTTTGCTATTTGGCTTAGACTAACCTCAAGTTTTGCAATCGCTTGCATATGAAATTGGTTAGTCTGGGCTTGGGCTGTATTGGTCTGTTGTTATTGCTTGATAAAATCTTGTTGTTGTTTCATCATATTAGCCATCATGGTTTCTAATTGTGAAGGATGCTGTGGGATAGGGGTAATTATAAGGAGGTACAGATGGAACCAATGGTTGGTTCATTTGTGATGGACCTATCCTGGGGAAGTTGTTTTGAAAACCTGGTGGACCACCTTGATGCTGAATAGGTTCAGTCTGCTTGTATGAGAAATTTGGGTGGAACCTATTATCAGGGTGGTAAACTGGGCTGAACGAGTTGGGAGTGAGCTTCTTAAAGGCACTATATGAATTTAGAGCATTTGCTTGCTCGACCTTTATGGTGGGCAGATTAGGGCAGCACTCCACTAGATGCTCCGGACTGTTACACAAGACACACAAACTATATGACTCGTGATCCACTTTCATGACGGAATTTGACTCTTTGTATGAACTCGAACTAGTGGAAACAGTGAAAGCATCAAACTTTTTACTTAAGTTGTTCATCCCAGTCACCAGATTGGACATGACATTTTTGAGTTCTAGATCTATTTTTATTTCATAATTACCTGGTTTTCTAGATCCGAACTCATCTCTATTTACTTCCTCACCATAGCTACTCCAATTTTGGGCATTTTCAGCAAAGTCAACAAGAAATTCATAGGCTTGATCTGGGGTTTGGTTCATGAACCTACCTTTGTGCATGGATTCAATCATGTTCCTATGTGCTGGAGGTAATCCTTTGTAAAAGAAATGTACTAGATCAGCCTTGTCAAGCCCATGGTGCGGGCACTTGACCAAAAGATCATGGAATTTTTTCCAAAGTTGAAAAAATTCCTCCTCAGATTTTTCTCTAAAAGTTCTAATGGCATTCTTAATTTTTTCAGTCTTTACCATGGGATAGAACTTAGCCATGAACTTCCTAGATAGTTGTTCCCATGATGTGATGGAATTAGAAGCAAGAAAATACAACCATGCAGCGGCACGATCCTTTAAAGTCATGGGAAACAACCTTAATTTAATACCCTCTTCATCTAAGTTTTGATTTCTAAACATTTGACAGATTGTCAAAAATTTGTTTAGATGAATATACGGTTGTTCACTCTCAAACCAATGAAATTTGGGTAACATGTTTATTGTTGCAGCCCGAATCTCGAATTGGGCTGCATTATTAATTGGTAATACTATGCAAGTAGGGGAACTAGCGGATGCGGGTGCGAACAACTCATTCAAAGTTCTAATATGTTTACCCATTGTAGAGATTGACGGTTGGTTTACAATTCGCAAGTTGTGATGAAAAGTTCTGTCAATCTCAGAATCAAATGGGGTTAACTTATCCCTTAATGACCTTCTACCATGCATACATTATCAACAATTCATTAGGTTTGACTCCTAAAATGAACGAAATCCTAAGAGAAGAGAAAGGCTAGACACAGATGACCACAACCAACACCACACAACAATTTGACCCTATTAGTCTTAGAATTAAGTGAGGTTTAGTAGCTTCTTAAATCTAGTTACACAGAGATTTATCAGATTAAAAAGTTTCTGAAATTCTCTCTAGATTAGACAGCTCCTAATCTCCCTTTCAGATTAAGCTTGAGCTTACCAGTTAAGCGATCCAGTAACCAGTGACCAGAAAAGTTCCAGGGTGTGTGGTGGTGCCAGAAGGGATACACCGATACCACAATACCCGTAACAGTTCTCACTGTTGTAAAACTTTCCTAGACATCACCAATTACTAAATCCTCACTGGAGTGGCTTTCAGCCGTTTCTTTCCAAGAGCCTAATTGAGCTCGAAAACTCTAAGGCTAACATCTAATTGATTTTAATTTAATTTGGCTTAGGATATGTATGCAAGATGGTGATTTTTGGGCTAAGAACAGGTAATAACTTTCCGACTTTATCTTTTTAATGGATTTTGCCCTTAAATTATTTTATGCAAATGCTTAATACTAAATGCAGCAAATAATCAATAATTTTTTTAAAGTTTGCAATGTCATTAGGTTGTACTGATTAAATGAGCAAGCAATTTTTTTTTAATTTACTTTTTTTTAATTTTTTTTAATTTTTTTTAAATTTTTATATAGCAATAACTTGAATGTAAAATAAACACAATCCTTATGCGTCAGTCAATCTGCGAATGCCCGTTGAATAAGCTTTGGAGATTACTCCGTGAGGAGTCCCAATAGAGGTATGATAACCTCGGGGGATTGCACCTTATCAATTACTAACAAAAATAATATTTTTTTATTTTTTAATTTAATTATTTTTTTTCAAAATTTTAAATTTCGAATTTCAAAATTCAAAATTCAAATTTTCAATTTAATTTTTTTTGAATTTTTGAATTTTGGATTTTTTTTCAATTTTTTTTTTGAATTTTAAATTTCGAATTTCAAATTTTAGAATTTAATAACTACGAAATTATTAACTAGAAATTATCAAAATAAGAAAAATTAATAAAAATAAAAATAAAAACTTACTACCGGAGTGCGTTTACTCCGGACATCCAAAATTCAATTTGATTTTCATGATCGTTCTTGCTTCTCGATTTGCCTCCCCGGCAACGGCGCTAAAATTTTGTTGTCCGATTTCTGTTTACCCAAAAATACGCTAAACAGATCATTGTTGGAACCAACAAAGAAGTTTAATTTAATTTTACTCTTACCTTTTGTTGCCCAAGGTGACAACCCAAGATGGGGGTGAATTGGGTTTTTTCAAATTTTTAGTGCTTTAAAAAACTTCCTTAGTTGAGTGCAGTGGATGCTTTCTTAAATTACTTCAATGAATTAAACTATAGCAAAGATGAAAGATAATGCAAGAATAATCACAAGTAAAGCCACAACACAAACACCACGATGTATAGTGGTTCGGTGCACCCCAAGGCACCCACGTCCACTCTCTAAGCGTCCACTTGAAAATTTTACTATAATCCCTCGGATTACAGTAGGATTGTTTTTCGGGCTCATAATCCAAAACCTTTACAGTTTGGTTTTTCGGAATCACCAATAACCTACGTTGGTTTTTCGGGATCACCAATAACCTACGTTGGTTTTGTGGGCTCACCAACAACCTAATGTTGGTTTTACGGGCTCACCAACAACCTACGTTGGTTTTACGGGCTTACCAACAACCTATACCGTTGGTTTTACGGGCTCACCAACAAACCTTACAATGAATAAGAAATCAAAGGTATAAAGCTCCTAAATGAGCAAATATAACAAATATGCACTAACGAGAAGAAAAGAAAAATGTTATCTCTTTGAAGGCTCTTTTCTTTTCTTCGTTGAGATTGCTTCACTCTTCAATGAATTGGTTGAGCTCTTGAAGACACTTAAATTCTGCTCAACTTATTTCTTTTGGGTTTGAACTTGAAGCAATAAATCGAACTCTCTTGGATTTTCCTTTTCTCTTGAATGCACACTTAGATCCTCACCAAGATGCTTTTCTTTGATGAATAGTGGCTCTTAAATACTTCTCCAACCTCCAAAGATGACTTCCTAGCTGTTGGAATGGAGAAACTAGCCGTTTATAGCCGTTGGGAGCTCAAAAAGTACTTCTGCAGAACTAGCCGTTATGCTGTCAGCCGTGCTGGGGTCGACCCAAACTTTTTTGGGGTCAACTCAAACCACTGTTCATCAGACTTGGGTCGGCTCAAGCTTTTCTGGGGTCGGCTCAAGTTACTGTTCATCAGGATGGGGTCGGCTCAAGCTTTTCTGGGGTCGGCCCTCTCAGGAAATCCAGAGACTTCCTTTCTTTGACGTTTCAATCTGGGGTCGACTCAACTTTTTCTGGGGTCGGCTCAAACTTTTCTGGGGTCGGCTCAACTTGGGGTCGGCTCCAACTTTCTTAGGGTCGACCCTCTCAGTGAATTCCAGAAGGCTGTTTTTCTGATGTCTGAAGCTGGGTCGGCCCGAGCTTTTTCTGGGGTCGACCCGAGCTGGGGTCGGCCCGAGCTTTTCTGGGGTCGACCCGAGATATGTGCCATTTGTGCCAGAATGTGCCAAAGTGTGCCAAATTGTGCCAGGATCGACTCCATCTCTTATGGGGTCGACTCTAATCCTGTTTTTCTGCATCTTTATGTTAGATTTGCACATTAAACAAATAAAAGAAGTAACAACATTGCAAATCATTTCTTTCTCCTTAGGATACTTGGCACATTAAAGTTTAAGCTTATTAAGAATGTAAATGACAGAGTTAAGCTTCAATCAAAAGAACTTGACTCTAAGGTATATTAAACTCTAAATTAGTTCTTTCCTCAAGTTCTTCCAATATAATTTGTTTTAGATGTGTTCTCGAAAGTTCTTTTAAATATATCAAACAAAGCGTATCAAGGATGTATCAAATCTTTCTTCCTTACTTACTTATGTATTAGATCAATTGAATTGAAAGCATTAGTACTTCCATTTGACCTCTATGGCTTTGTAAACATCAAAATCACACTAAGATCCTCAATCTCCTCCTTTTTGATGATTACAAAACGTTGAGTGTAAGCAAATTGATATTCATGTGAGAAGTAAGGTTTAATATATAGGAAATGCTTTTGGTATAAAAGTATCTAGATGGTCCAATTTAGAGAATGTATCAATGAACCAAAAGCTCCCCCTATCTTATCCAAATAAATGCCAAATGAATTTTAGCTTTGCTCCCCCTTACTCTTGTATTTCATTCAAACAAAATTTTCAAAAATTTTGTATCAAAGCAAGAGTTTCAAGTCATGTATTGAGGCAAGAAAAATCTCTATTATTATGTACCAGAATTTAGATTTTCTCGTCTTCTTTTTTTTTTATCACATGTCTCCCCCTTAAGTATATAATACATGTCTCCCCCTTAAGTATGCAACATATACCTTTTATATTTTCTCCCCTATTATATTTTCTCTCCTATATAGTTTTTCTTATAGAATTTGCTTTTAGTTTCTCTCTTATATTTTCTCCCCATTTTTGTCATCATCAAAAAGAATGAATAATAATGAAATGGATAGCATTATAATGACAATCACAAAGATCATAGCTCAAGAGAAGCATTGTATTTCATCTATGCCAAAAGCACAAACTATCACAAAGAGCAAATACAAGTCAAAACAAATACATAATCTGGGAGACACTTTAAGAACACACTTCATGATAATGCTTTAGAGTTAATCAGCTTTAACATATTCAACATATTTCAATCTAAACTAATTTATATTCAATTCAAGGCATAAAGCATTATGAGCATATACTCAGATATTTCTCTTCCTTTTTGACAACATTAAAAAGGTTGCAAAATAATGAAACATTAAACACAAGACAATATTTTATTCAATACATGTCAGATTATTGTAAGAATATGAATCATGTGACTCAAGGCAATAATGTCAGGGCAAGAAAATAAGTATAGAACGGAGCCAATTAAGGTAGTTTCAAAATTATGATAAGATCACATCAAATTTGATACCATTCTTTTAAAGTTCTTTTACTTCACATCAATATCATTAAAATCAAGCATGAAACATTTGGCTTTAAAAATGAGACATACGAGCCAGAAGAGATATCTAAATATAGATTCCAAAGATAATTTTCAAATCAAGTGTAGATGAAATCTTTTTATTTAACGTTTTTTTTAATATATTAAGTATACAGCAACATGAGAGCAATCTTTTTCCGGTATAAGATAAAGATCGAAACTTATATACTCAAAAAACATAAGATCATGTTGAATCATTAATTCTTAATGACTTCAAAGTTCTTTTATGATATAAAAATATTTGGGCACATATACCAAAATATGAATTTATGCAATATATGATACATAAAATCCAAAACTTTGAGAGTTCTTTTAGAGCTCTTTTAAAGACTTTTTTTTACTCCTTTAAAGATTATAGCATCAAAATCAATTAGAATGAATTGGCTCAGGATTGAAACACTAAGGTATATGCTAATAAGACTCATTAGTAGATTCCAAAATAAATTTTTGATAATAAGACAAATGGAATCCTTTTCAATTAGTTTTCAAAACAAATGATTTACCAATTAAGTGCAAATAAAAATTCAACTTTCAAAAGATATTCAATAAATCGCAAAGTCTAATACCAAAATATGCTTAAATTGATATCAGTTTTAGATCAGTTAGACATTAAAAACATACTAAAAGTTCTTTGCCAAATTTACATAGAGTAACCTTTAATGATTTAGCTTTAAGAAAATTCATTTCTCTTTCATTTATGTAAGGCTCTTGATATTAATTCATGCTTTGTAAGTAAAGCGGTTAAATTTAGAAATTGACAAGAATGATTATGAATCAAACATAAAACATTCAAAGTATGTATCAAATGTAAGTGACTTTTGAAAAAGATGCAGAATGCAAGGAGATTGAATATTTAAGGCTTTTCCTCAAAAGATACATTCTTCTTTAAATATTCTTTTCTTTTATTAAATTTCAAATTTTAATGATAAGCATGAATGAACTAAAATTTTGTGATATAGAGTGATCTAGAGTTTTTCAAAATTTATAGCAATCACTCTTTTAAGTCTTTCAAGAACAAGTTATGCTTCCTCTTAACTTTTGAGAATATGCACTGAAATATTAATCTGAAAATAATTCTTTTGAAGCTCAAATTTCTTTCAAAAGCAATTACATTTTCTTTTCTTTATGAATCATTTGAGTGAGCTAAAATATTACTAGCCTTAAGATCATTCACTCTCCTCTAAAAATAGCTTTTTCTCTTAATGATAGAAGCATTTAATTATGTAGGAGAAAAGCATATAGAAAATCATTCAAGTGTATATTTATAAAATTCAATTTCTTAGTCATGTTTTCTTAGCAATGTATACATGTAGCACAATAAATCTTTTTAATATCAAAGCAAAATCATATGCTTAGAACTATTTGTTCGCAATCAAGATTATTGAAAAACACATCATTTAGACTAATTTCAGTATACTTATAAGATAGAAAAAGATATGTTTCATATGCGTATCGGAGCAAACAACCAAGGCATCAAAATTAATTCTATTTTTCTTAAACTATAGTTTTCATCTAGGAATCATATTGAGTTATTTTCCAAAATGATACAATCATTGAAGAATATAATGAAAGTTACAAAAATGCAATGATAGAAGAATTTTAAATTAAGTTTAAGCTTTTATACAAAATCAGATTCTAAATTTCATAAAAAATTTCAAGAAAACTTTCAAGATTATAATTTGAGATATGCATTTTCTACATTGTAGCTCATCTTAAGTTATTAAGATTGAAAATACATATTTCAAAAGTATTAGAACACATTCAGAATCTTTGTAATTAACATTTAATTTTGGCACAAATTGGAGCAATTTAACAAGTATCAGGATATTATGTACCAATGTTAGGCAAGATAAAAGATAAATCAGAATCAATTTATTTTGCCTAATTTGCAAATTCAAATTATTCTTTTCTTTTATTTTTCAGAATATATTCACTAAAACAAAATGATGTTGTTGTTGGTAATAACATGTTTCAATCAAATTATATAGGCATGAAGCATTACAAATTATATTTAGGAAAGATCTTTGTTATTTGAATATTGAAAACACATAATTCAAAACATCATGTCACATGCAAAACATAATATGCATTAAGTCATAACATCATGCATTAAAACATTAAGAGCAAGCATGTCAAGGATCAAAATCAATTCTTTTCAAATAAACTCTTCCTATTTATATATAATTCTACACTGATTTTATCCTTAAGGTGTGTTTTCAAGTGATCGAAACTTCATTTGGCTTTTCACAAGCTTCTTATATACTTTCGTTTATCTTGTCATTCATTTCCTCATTTTTGAATTTCTTCCTTTAAGCACTTAGTGAACATTCTGATCTTCATTTTCTTTTTGTTTTACTTTACTATGCTCTATACTCTATTTGCTCCCTATCCGGTGGAGTTGGAAGGGGCACAAGGTACAACTACTAGCCTCCCTCTTGTGCCGTCCCTAATATGCCCTACACCAAAAAGTTGGGTCAAATAGTGCCGCGTACTACCACTAGCCTCTCCATTGGCATCATCCCTATGATGAGCAATATAGAAAGGTTAAACCGTTTCCTTTAAAAATGTTCACTCCAAAGTCTTCCTGTTTAAATGTAATTAATTACGGATTTTATTCCTTCCAAAAGAATACTCACACAAGTCTCACAAATGTGCCGAATATATTATGCTTATTTTGCTTTTCTTTAAGATTGGAGTATTTGCTTTTATTTAGCTTTTAATTTTCTTGAATAATGTTCATTTTTTTTCTTTATCTCTCTCTCTTTTTGTTAGTCTCAAGTAATTTACATGAAAGAGTAGAATGAAGAAATAATCTAATGTATCATATAGATGTATATCATGCAAACAATATTTTCATTATGCTCAAGAATTCATAGTTTATCAGAAGTTATTTTAAATCAAAATTTGAAGCATAAACTTGTGTATTTCATGGTTATGCATTACGTAGGCAAAGGTATATTTCAATTTAGGCAAACCATAAAATAGTTTCCAAAAACATAAGTTAGTCAATACATTTATAGGCATGATATCAAGAAATAAGTAATTAAAGACTTTAATCATGCCACAATCAGATTTAAGTATTAACTTTGCTCAGTTAATTTACAAGAAAGGTATCTGATGTTACCGATTCATTCTGCATTCTTCAAGTCAAATACCTACTAGATTTCTTATGTGAAAATTTTTTTGGCTGAAGAAAATTCTCTCTCTTGTTTGTATGTGAATGTTTATTATACCTTACGTGGAGGTGTCCCTCAAGTTGAAATATCTCATTTCTTGCTCATAGATCCTGCATTATTAGCAAAATCTTTTTCTTTCTTGAAGGAAAGTCATTAGTTTCTTCAAGATACAAAATATTCATACAACATATTTTTTTTTAACTAGATGACTCAAAATAAGACATGACAATAATTGAATATTGAGTCATTCTACTCAAAAGATTGCCTATCACGGCTGGGAAGAGGCTGGGAGGAGCCGATCATGGCCGCGGTGGTGGCTGGGATCACGGGAAGGATGAAGCCGAAGGGAGCTGATCTGGATGCGCTGGATGCGGGATCACTTGGAGGCCGTCGCAGGATCGTGGGAAGAGTCGATCATGGCCACGGTTGAGGCTGGAGTTCCGGGATGGAAGGCGCTCGGGGACATGGCATGGATGCGGTGGGGATGTGGTTGAAACGCGCTGGCAGTGACACGGATGAATGTGCTTCGGTTGGGACCTTGCTGAGAAGAACTCGGGGAGTTGATAAAAAACTGTATGGAAATGGCTAAAGAAGATGGCTTGCTTTGAAGACATTGAGGATAGAAAATCCGTGGAGAACATCCGCTGTTCCAGAAAGATGGCAGGGATGAAGACATGCTTAGTCGGAGGACGTCGGGGAGGAGCTGGCTACGAGTTCGGGCGTTGGCTTGGCCAGGATTGGGCAGCGGGTGTTCGCCCGATTCCTGTCCACCTAAAAATATGCTAGACAGATCGTTGTTAGAACCGACGAACAAAAGTTAAATTTAAATTTTTACTCTTACCTTTCTTACTCGAAGAATAGTGGTTGTAAGAGGTCGATCCACAGGGAGGCGATTGGAGTTGCATAAAAATTAGAACGTTCACTCGGATTCAAAATCGATTTTTGAATAATAGAAGAAAAACATTATATCGGGGATGATGATGAATTCTCTAGTCTACTGGAGAATTATTTTTTTATTTAAAAATAATAAAAAGACATGTACTTAGATTTAAAGAGCATTTATATTTTTAACTAATCAAAAAAAAGCTCTGGCATAAATAAAAATGGATGAAAACAAGAAGAAACTGCATAAAGGAAAATTTAATGTATTGCATAAAAAGAAAAATTAAACCATTGCATGAAGAAAACAGAAATTAAACTAAACCTAGAACAAGGATTGCATGAAAAAGAAATGATAGATTCGATAAAAATAACATCGATTACAAATAACAATGGAGATTAGACCTAACACTCCTTCTCTTTTGTAAATAAAATAAAGAAAAAGAAAGTAGAACAAGTCACTTTTCTTCTCCCTCTCTCTCCCACGGTGGAACTCCCAAAATAAAACACTTTTTTTATTCCTTTCTTCTTCCCAAGAACAGAGCCTTGCTCTGTTTCTTCTTCTCAACACCCAGCCGACTCCTTCTTTGGTTCCCACCCCAACCGAGCACACCCCCTGCCAATGGCCTCTCTCCCCTTTTTATAGCCCTTGGAGACGTGGAAGAGGCGGGATCCATGGGATCGGCTGGGCGGATTGCGGAAGGTGGGCTGCTGGCTGTGTGATGCTGGGGATCCGACGGGAGCTGGCACGGTGGCTGGCACGGAAGATATCTTGGAAGCTTCACGGCTGGCCACGGGATCAACGGGAGGACGTGGATCCATGGGTGCAGAGGCGGAGGCTGCCGTGGGACCACTGCTAGCATCACGAGAGGGTGATCGACGGAGGAGGTGCTGGAATTTTGATCGCGTAAGGAAGGAGACGCGGAAGAGACGCTGGGATGGAGCGGAAGATGGGAACGGCTTGCATCAAGGGATTCCGGGAGGTGGGGATGCGGTGAATTCTTTCTTCTCCCCTTCTTTTGCACGGGATCTCGGGAGGAAGGAGAGGGCGGTGATGCACTGCGGACGGCTGGAGTGGAATGCGGAAGAGAAGATCACGGAAGAGCTTGAGATGCGGACGGGCTAGAGATGCGGGCTTCCTTCTTTGGTGTTGCTGGCACGGTCACTTGGCTTGCATCCTGGCTGGAGCTGGGAGGAATCGCGGAGATGATGGCGTTGAAGATGCGGACGCGGGCGGCTTGGATCACGGGAGAGGCATTCATGGCTTGGATGCGCCGTGGAAGATGGATACGGACGGGAGATGGGATGCTAAAAATGGACGCCAGGGGACTCTTGGGCTGCTGGGATTTGGATCACGGGTCACCTGTTCTGACTGGAGGTCAATTGCAAGTTTCAAGTCATGGGTCACCCGACCTCATAGTTATGATATGACCAAATTAGATTTGCCCAAAAATTCTTTTCCAAAAGCACAAATAAAATGGACCCGATTCGGACCCGAACCTGACTCGGACCCGACTCGATCTTCAACCGGGTCGAATCTAGGAAGGGATCCTTCTTTAGTCAAATTTGAACTCAATGTGCATTTTATTTCTAATTTATGAAAATATGTGCCAAACCCAAATATAATATTAATCCAGTGAATTTATCATTATCGGTTAGCAATAATACTAATTTAGGTGACATGTGGGTCGCACTTTTGTGCTCTCATCACACCCCCCAACTAGCTTATTGCTAGTCTCTAGCAATTTAGTGCGAAAATGATAAAATAAGAGTGCAAAAGTGTAATTTATTATATAAATATACTAAGATAAATACTCACTTTCGTAGAGCATTACGATTGCACTTAGCACGTGCAACAAGCCTTTAAACCCCTAGGTTACCCTAGTGGACGAGTGTTGTCTCGTGAGGGTTTGCAGTGAAGTTACCCACAAACTTCAATCCCAAAATAAAATTTGGTTTGTGAAATGAAAGTCTTATTTCAAGTACATAACTGATAAGAATTTCAAAAGCACACAAGGTTTTAATTACTAAGTAGCCCAATTTCTAGGTTAGTATGCAATTTAAGTTGAAGTCATTAAGTTTTCCGTTAGGGAGTTGTAAGACTTATTTATACTTGAGTGCTCAGTGAAGTTTGGACCATGCACAAGCTAAGGTTTTGGATCTCCAAAATATCGCTAATATTAGTAGTTTCCAAGAATTGGTCGGACAAGACCTATTTGCTGATTCAAAATCATCTTTTCTGCAGGATTTCGAGAGCTGTGGATGTTTACTTTAATACCTCATGGGCTTTATCTGTAATATTCCAGTTTATTCGAATTTTTTCAACGACGGCTTTCACACTATTGTCTTTCAAGATCAATATACATTTTTTTTTTCTTTCTTTCTTTTTTTTTTGCATTAAAGAGAAATGATAATGTATATATTGTGCACTTTTACTCCTGTGATGATTCCTCCATGTAGCGAGCAATTAGTCGACAATTCTCACACCAGTTGGCATGAGGTGTCGGGCATCAAGACTCCCCTACGGATCTATGCTCGGGTTCCTTATCACAAGCCCACTGACCATTGACAATAGGTAGCCCTTTTCGATGCACCTGACTAAATCCACCAAGTAGTTTTTTTTTTTTTGATCAGAAAAAGATGATTCATCAGGGTTCGAGGTTGTTACCATATTCTCAACACAATGTCGAACCTATACCTTAGAAAATGCAGGCCAGATGTGTTGTGAAATTCAAAGCACTAATTAGCTTACAACTCACTAAAAGGAACTTAATAAAAAGAACTCACTTTGCACTACTTCCAACTAGTCATTGGGCTCTTAGATTTTATATACCTTATGTGTTGTGTATATATATATATATATATATATATATTTTCAAAAATTTTAACTAAAAACTTTTTTTTTATAAAATTTCAAATGCGTAAAAATACTCCCAAACCTAAATCTAACATTGTCCTCAATGTTAAAGAAAATTTAAAGCAGTAAGAGGACAGAGGAGAAGTACCTGATATGGGTGGGTTAATTGAAAGTTGGGGCAAAATTTCCCAAATCTGCATGTTAGTAATTTATGGATGTTTTTTTTTTTTAAAAGAAACTTACATGTTGGGTTGCCTCCCAAGAGCGCTAAGTTTTATGTCTTCAGCCAGACAATTCTAATTCATTCATGATAAACGGGGTCGGTCAGAAGTGTCTCCTCAACTTTTGGACTCAGATACTCAAGGTATGGTTTTAAACGATGTCCATTGACTTGAAAGGACCTACCATCCTTGGTATTGCATATTACTACTGCACCATGCGGGTGCACTTTCTCTACTGTGTATGGGCCAGTCCAGCGAGATTTAAGTTTTCCAGGGAATAGATGTAATCGAGAATCATATAGAAGGACTTTTTGTCCTTGGTGAAATTCCTTACGAATGATCATTTTATCATGCATGATCTTCATGCGATCTTTGTTCTTTTTGGCACACTCGTAAGCATCGTTTCTAATTTCTTCAAGCTCATCGAGTTGAAGCTTCCTATGTTCTCCTACTTTGTCAAGATCGAAATTTAAATGTTTAATAGCCCAATAGGCCTTGTGCTCTAACTCAACAGGTAAATGGCAGGCCTTGCCATAGACAGTTCTATATGGAGACATTCCAATTGGTGTTTTGTAAGCCGTCCGATATGCCCATAGTGCATCTGTTAGCCTAAGAGACCAATCCTTCCGAGATGTATGAACAGTTTTTTCAAGGATGGTCTTGATCTCCCGATTGGAAATTTCGACTTGTCCACTTGTTTGTGGATGATATGGTATACTGATCTTGTGATTAATGTTGTACTTTCTCATAAGGGCTTTAAAGATTTTATTACAAAAATGTTTCCCCCCATCACTAATGATAGCACGAGGGGTGCCAAAACGAGCAAAGATAGATTTTTTAAGGAACTTGATCACCACTTTGTGATCATTGGTCTTACACGCGATAGCCTCAATCCATTTTGATACATAGTCAACTGCCACAAGAATGTACTGATGCCCAAACGACATAGGAAAAGGACCCATAAAATCAATACCCCAAACATCGAAAATTTCTATAATTAAGATAGGGTTCAGGGGCATCTCATTCTTTCTCGAAAGTTTTCCTAATCGTTGACATCGATCGCAAGATTTACAATAGTCATGCGCATCCCGAAAAAGTGTGGGCCAATAAAATCCGCACTGCAAAACTTTTGCAGCAGTTTTCTTCCCACTAAAATGACCACCACAAGCATGGTCATGACAAAAGAAAAGGACATTCCTTTGATCGTGTTCAGGGATGCATCGTCTGATGATTTGATCAGGACAGTATTTGAACAAGTATGGTTCATCCCAAAAATACCATTTTACATGAGCTAGGAAGCGGAATTTCTCTTGTTTGGTCCATGAACGGGGCATTCGTTCAGTAACTAGATAGTTGACTACATCAGCATACCATGGAACATTGGTATGGAAAATCATCATTAATTGTTCATCAGGGAAGGTCTCGGACACAGGTAATGATTCTGCAGATGACTCAACAATTAGTCTGGACAAGTGGTCAGCTACTATATTTTCAGATCCCTTTTTGTCTCGAATTTCGAGATCAAATTTCTGGAGCAATAGGATCCAACGAATGAGCCTTGCCTTAGCATCCTTCTTTGTGAGAAGGTACTTAAGGGCGGCATGATCAGAATAAATAAGAACCTTAGATCCTATCAGGTAGAGGCGGAATTTATCTAGAGCAAAAACAACTGCCAACAATTCTTTTTCAGTGGTGGAATAGTTGAGTTGGGCATCATTTAGAGTTTTGCTTGCATAATGAATAACATGGGGAAGCTTCTCTACTCGCTGACCTAAGACAGCACCTATGGCATAATCGGATGCATCACACATGATTTCAAAAGGACGACTCCAATCAGGACTCCTTATGATGGGTGCTGAAGTTAGTTCAGACTTTAGTCTTTCGAAAGCAGTTATACAAATTGGCGAAAAATTAAAAGTAGCATCTTTCGCCAACAAATCGCATAAGGATTTCGACAATTTACTGAAATCCTTGATAAAGCGGCGGTAAAAACCCGCATGCCTTAAAAAGGATCTGACTTTCCTAACAGTTTTGGGAGGTGGCAATTTAGCAATTAATTCTACTTTGGCCTTATCCACCTCAATTCCCCTTTGTGACACAATGTGTCCTAAAACAATACCTGATTCTGCCATGAAATGACACTTCTCCCAGTTAAGAACTAAGTTTTTCTGTTTACAGCGTTCTACAACAAGTGTCAAGTGGTGTAGACATTCCTCAAAATTGGATCCAAATACAGAAAAATTATCCATGAAAACTTCTAAAAATTTCTCCACCATGTCGGAGAAAATACTCATCATACATCGTTGGAATGTAGCTGGTGCATTGCATAGCCCAAAAGGCATGCGACGATAGGCAAAAGTGCCATAAGGACAGGTGAATGTGGTTTTATCTTGATCCTCACGTGCGATAGGGACTTGGTTATATCCAGAATAACCATCGAGGAAACAGTAATGGGAGTGGCCAGCTAGCCGTTCTAGCATTTGATCGATGAAGGGTAGAGGAAAGTGGTCTTTCCTAGTCATGGCATTAAGCTTCCTATAGTCGATGCATACTCGCCATCCCGTTTGGACTCGAGTAGGGACTAACTCATTGTGATCATTTTTCACCACAGTGATGCCAGACTTTTTAGGTACGACTTGAACTGGGCTTACCCATTGACTATCAGAAATAGGATATATAATCCATGCATCTAAAAGCTTGATGACCTCGGCTCGAACTACGTCCTTCATGATTGGATTAAGTCGCCTTTGTGGTTCTCTAGAAATTTTTGCATCTTCTTCTAGATGGATTTTATGTTGGACCACAGAAGGACTAATCCCCTTAATATCAGCTATAGACCAACCGATAGCTTCCTGATTCTTCCGAAGGATACTTAACAGCTTCTCTTCCTGTTCTTTAGTTAGATTCGATGCAATTATAACAGGTAAGGTCTTGTTTTCTCCAAGAAATGCATACTTCAAGTTTTCGGGAAGGTCTTTAAGTTCTAGTTGTGGAGGTTTGACATTGGATGACACTAGCTGAGATTTCGAAATAGGCAATGATTCAAACTTGGTAGCCCATCTGCTAGTATCCATCACTAGAATGGAATCTAACAATGCATTAACCTCTTGACTTGACTCACAATCTTGACCAAAATTAGCCAAACATCTTTCTAATGGGTCAGAATAACTCGATTCTTCAAAAGAACTGCTAATTATATTCTCAATCATGTGAATTTCTTCCAAATCGTCCATCTCAGTTGACTGACTACTACTATGAAAAACATTGAGCTGGACAGTCATGTTCCCAAAGGCTAGAGTCATTATTTCATTTCGGCAACTAATCACAGCATTTGAAGTGGCCAAAAATGGTCTACCTAGGATCACCGGGATGTGACTTTCTGGATTTTTTACTGGTTCAGTTTCAAGGACTACAAAATCCACAGGGTAGTAGAATTCATTAACTTTTACAATCACATCCTCCACAATTCCTTTGGGATACTTCACAGTCCTATCTGCTAATGACAAGGTAATGTTTGTGGGTTTTAATTTTCCCAAACCTAGTTCGGTGTAGACAGAATAGGGTAATAGGTTTACACTTGCTCCTAAGTCTAATAGGGCTCTCCGAATGATGGTGTCTCCTATTTTAATTTCAACAGTGGGGCAACCAGGGTCCTTGTATTTTGGGGAAATCTGTTGTTGAATAAGAGATGAGGCTTGTGCCGCCATCACAGATTGCCTAGGAATACTAGTTTTCCTTTTCACCGTGGTTAGGTCTTTTAAGAATTTTGTATAGGAGGGGATCTGTCTGATGGCATTTAGGAAGGGTAAATTTATTTGAACATTTTTAAAGACATCCATGATTTCATCGTACTGAGATTTTTTCTTTAAGTCTTGTAGTCTACTAGGAAAGGGAGCCTTAGGTGTGTAAGTCTCTATTGGTTTCTCCTCTATTCCTTGTGTTTCCTGTTCTTGTGCCTTTTTCTGGGTGGGGTTTGGTTCATGTTTTTCTTCTTTTTCTTGCATAGAAAGTTGGACTTTGTTGTCCACTTGCTTGCCAGATCGTAAAGTGGTAATTGCCTGGACTTCATGGGTAGGGTTTCCATTAGAATCAATCTGAAACTGGCCTCTCGGCCCTTGATTCTGTTGCCTACTAGGGTTAGGCACTGGCTGACTAGGTACTTCACCTTTCTTTCTATCCCCTAGAGAGTTTGCTATTTGACTTAGACTAACCTCAAGTTTTGCAATCGCTTGCGCATGGAATTGGTTAGTCTGGGTTTGAGCCATGTTGGTCTGTTGTTGCTGTTGGATGAAGTCTTGTTGCTGCTTCATCATGTCATGGCTTCCAATGATGTAGTTTGCTGAGGGATAGGGGCACTATATGTAGGAATAGGTGGAGCCAATGATTGGTTTATTTGTGATGGACTTATCCTGGAAAAATTTTTCTGAAAACCTGGTAGACCACCTTGATGCTGAATAGGTTCATTTTGCTTGTATGAGAAATTTGGGTGGAACCTATTATCAGGGTGGTAGACTGGGCTGAATGAATTGGGAGTGGGCTTCTTGAAGGCACTATATGAGTTTAGAGCATTTGCCTGCTCAGCCTTAATGTTGGGTAAACTAGGACAACACTCCACTAGATGCTCAGAACTGTTACACATAATACATAAACTATGTGACTCGTGATCCACTTTCATGATGGGATTTAACTCTTTATATGAACTCGAGCTAGTGAAAATAGTGAAAGCATCAAACTTTTTGCTTAAGTTGTTCATTCCAGTCACCAGATTGGACATGACATTTTTGAGTTCTGGGTCTGCTTTCATTTCATAATTACCTGATTTTCTAGACCCGAACTCATCTCTATTTACTTCCTCACCATAGCTACTCCAATTTTGGGCGTTCTCGGCTAAGTCAACAAGAAATTCATAGGCTTGATCCGGGGTTTGGTTCATGAACCTACCCTTGTGCATAGACTCAATCATGTTTCTATGTGCCGGAGGTAGTCCTTTGTAAAAGAAATGTACTAGATCAGCCTTGTCAAGCCCATGGTGGGGGCACTTGACCAAAAGATCATGGAATCTTTCCCAAAGTTGGGAAAATTCCTCCTCAGATTTTTCTCTAAAAGTTCTGATTGCATCCTTAAGTTTTTCAGTTTTTACCATGGGATAGAACTTAGCCATGAACTTCCTAGATAGTTGTTCCCATGATGTGATGGAATTTGAAGCTAGGGAATACAGCCATGCAGCAGCACGATCCTCTAAATTCATGGAAAATAACCTTAATTTAATACCCTCTTCATCTAAATTTTGATTTCTAAACGTTTGACAGATTGTCAAAAATTTGTTTAGATGAATGTAGGGTTGTTCACTCTCGAACCCATGGAACTTGGATAACATGTTTATTGTTGCAGCCCGAATCTCGAATTAGGCTGCGTTATTAATTGGTAATACTATGCACGTAGGGGGACTAGCGGATGCGGGTGCAAACAATTCATTCAGGGTTCTAATATGTTCACCCATTGTAGAGATCGACGATTGGTTTATAGTTCGCAGGTTGTGATGAAAAGTTCTATCAATCTCAGGATCAAATGGGGTTAACTTATCCCTTAATGACCTTCTACCATGCATACATTATCACAACTTAATTAGATTTGACTCCTACAATGAACGAAATCCTAAAAGAAGAGAAGGGCTAGACACAGATGACCACAACCAACACCACACAACAATTTGACCCTATTAGTCTTAGAACTAAGTGAGGTTTAGTAGCTTCTTAAATCTAGTTGCATAGAGATGTATCAGGTTAAAAAGTTCCTGAAATTCTCTCCTAGATTAGACAGCTCCTAATCTCCCTTTCAGATTAAGCTTGAGCTTACCAGTTAAGCAATCCAGTAATCAGTGACCAGAAAAGTCCCGGGGTGTGTGGTGGTGCCAGAAGGGATACACCGATACCACAATACCCGTAACAGTTCTCACTGTTGTAAAACTTTCCTAGACATCACCAATTACTAAATTCTCACTGGAATGGCTTTCAGCCGCTTCTTTCCAAGAGCCTAATTGAGCTCGAAAACCCTAAGGCCAACGTCTAATTTGATTTTAATTTAATTTGGCTTAGGATAAGTATGCAAGGTGGTGCTTTTTGGGCTAAGGACAGGTAATGACTTCCCGACCTTATCTTTTTAGTGGGTTTTGCCCTTAATTACTTTATGCAAATGCTTAATACTAAATGCAGTAAATAATCAATATATTTTTTAAAGTTTATGCAATGTCATTAGGTTGTATTGATTAAATGAGCAAGCAAATTTTTTTTTTATTTTTTATTTTTTTATATATTTACTATTTTCTTAATTTTTTTTTATATTTAAATTTTTATATAGCAATAACTTGAATGTAAACTAAAACTAATCCTTATACGTCAGTCAATCTCCGAATGCCCGTTGAATAAGCTCTGGAGATTACTCAGTAAGGAGTCCCAATAGAGGTATGATAACCTCGGGGGATTGCACCCTATCAATTACTAGCAAAAATAATAATTTTTTTTATATTTTTTTTGATTTAATTAAAAATTTTTTCTTTTTAAACTTCAAATTTCGAATCTCAGAATTCAAATTTTGAATTTAGAAAATTTTTGAATTTTTGAAATTTTTTTTTATTTTAATTTTTTTTTTGAATTTTAAATTTCGAATTTCAAATTTCAGAATTTAATAACTACGAAATTATTAACTAGAAATTATCAAAATAAGGAAAATTAATAAAAATAAAAATAAAAACTTACTACCGGAGTACGTTCACTCCGGGCATCCAAAATTTGATTT
Source organism: Phoenix dactylifera (assembly GCF_051530095.1). Lineage (NCBI taxonomy): Eukaryota > Viridiplantae > Streptophyta > Magnoliopsida > Arecales > Arecaceae > Phoenix > Phoenix dactylifera. The sequence continues at coordinate 19,602,419 of NC_143190.1, read as the reverse complement.
GAACTTCGTGATCGTTCTTGCTTCTCGATTTGCCTCCCCGGCAACGGCGCCAAAATTTTGTTCGTCCGATTCCTGTCCACCTAAAAATATGCTAGACAGATCGTTGTTAGAACCGACGAACAAAAGTTAAATTTAAATTTTTACTCTTACCTTTCTTACTCGAAGAATAGTGGTTGTAAGAGGTCGATCCACAGGGAGGCGATTGGAGTTGCATAAAAATTAGAACGTTCACTCGGATTCAAAATCGATTTTTGAATAATAGAAGAAAAACATTATATCGGGGATGATGATGAATTCTCTAGTCTACTGAAGAATTATTTTTTTATTTAAAAATAATAAAAAGACATGTACTTAGATTTAAAGAGCATTTATATTTTTAACTAATCAAAGAAAAGCTCTGGCATAAATAAAAATGGATGAAAACAAGAAGAAACTGCATAAAGAAAAATTTAATGTATTACATAAAAAGAAAAATTAAACCATTGCATGAAGAAAACAGAAATTAAACTAAACCTAGAACAAGGATTGCATGAAAAAGAAATGATAGATTCGATAAAAATAACATCGATTACAAATAACAATGGAGATTAGACCTAATACTCCTTCTCTTTTTGTAAATAAAATAAAGAAAAAGAAAGTAGAACAAGTCACTTTTCTTCTCCCTCTCTCTCCCACGGTGGAACTCCCAAAATAAAACTTTTTTTATTCCTTTCTTCTTCCCAAGAACAGAGCCTTGCTCTGTTTCTTCTTCTCAACACCCAGCCGACTCCTTCTTTGGTTCCCACCCCAACCGAGCACACCCCCTGCCAATGGCCTCTCTCCCCTTTTTATAGCCCTTGGAGACGTGGAAGAGGCGGGATCCGTGGGATCGGCTGGGCGGATTGCGGAAGGTGGGCTGCTGGCTGCATGATGCTGGGGATCCGACGGGAGCTGGCACGGTGGCTGGCACGGAAGATATCTTGGAAGCTTCATGGCTGGCCACGGGATCAATGGGAGGACGTGGATCCGTGGGTGCAGAGGCGGAGGCTGCCGTGGGACCACTGCTAGCATCACGGGAGGGTGATCGATGGAGGAGGTGCTGGGATTTTGATCGCATAAGGAAGGAGATGCGGAAGAGACGCTGGGATGGAGCGGAAGATGGGAACGGCTTGCATCAAGGGATTCCGGGAGGTGGGGACGCGGTGAATTCTTTCTTCTCCCCTTCTTTTGCACGGGATCTAGGGAGGAAGGAGAGGGCGGTGATGCACTGCGGACGGCTAGAGTGGAATGCGGAAGAGAAGATCACGGAAGAGCTTGAGATGCGGACGGGCTAGAGACGCGGGCTTCCTTCTTTGGTGTTGCTGGCACGGTCACTTGGCTTGCATCCTGGCTGGAGCTGGGAGGAATCGCGGAGATGATGGCGTTGAAGATGCGGACGCGGGCGGCTTGGATCACGGGAGAGGCATTCATGGCTTGGATGCGCCATGGAAGATAGATACGGACGGGAGATGGGATGCTAAAAATGGACGCCAGGGGACTCTTGGGCTGCTGGGATTTGGATCACGGGTCACCTGTTCTGACTGGAGGTCAATTGCAAGTTTCAAGTCATGGGTCACCCGACCTCATAGTTATGATATGACCAAATTAGATTTGCCCAAAAATTCTTTTCCAAAAGCACAAATAAAATGGACCCGATTCGGACCCAAACCTGACTCGGACCCGACTCGATCTTCAACCGGGTCGAATCTGGAAAGGGATCCTTCTTTAGTCAAATTTGAACTCAATGTGCATTTTATTTCTAATTTATGAAAATATGTGCCAAATCCAAATATAATATTAATCCAGTGAATTTATCATTATCGGTTAGCAATAATACTAATTTAGGTGACATGTGGGTCGCACTTTTGTGCTCTCATCAGCGGGCACCACAGGAAAACCAACCTATCCTGATGCATTTTACGACCTTTCGCGATGCTTATAAGCGTCGGCTAAAGTCCCGCTGATGCTTCTCAAAGCGTCACCAAAGCGTCAGCGATACCTGAGTGGGAAAAGTTTTTTCCGACGCTTCTTAAAAGCGTTGCAAAAGGTAGGTTTTTAGCGACGCTTAAAAGCGTCGCTAAAAGCGTCAAGGCCGACGCTTATAAGCGTCGGCGTTAGCCAACATTTTTTTTAAAAAAAAAAAATTCTTCACTGGTTGGACCTGGAGACCGCCCAGTGAAGACGGACATCTAATTTGATCCAGAAACCCTAATTCTATCCAAAAAAATTAAGTAGCAAAAGATATGAAAGCATACTTTAAGAACATCCGATTTAGAGTACAGGAAATAAAGATCTAGATCTAAAAGAAAAGAACTAAAATTGAGAAGTATGAAGACGGGATCGAATTGGAAGAAAAGGCGACCTTGACCAAACAACAAGAGATAAGGCGGCTATGGTCGTACCTTAAGAAATCAAGGGAAAGTTAGGCGGAATCGGCCCTTCTCCTTCTTCATAGCGAGTAGAAACCACCAAGAAACGATTGTTAAAAAGAAATTGGGGAACGAATTAGCATATCCCGAGGCCACCATCTCACTGGATTCTTGAGGCGGAGGTTCTTGTCAGAGATTGGGAGGCCGAGCGAGTTCTCACTGGATTCACGGATGTACTCGTCGATCTCTGGATCCATGGTCTCTTGGCCAAGAAAATGTATAAACCCTAGAAATCCTAAATATTTGGCTACAGTCAAGAAGTAGGGGACCTCGGAAGCCCGAGGAAGAGGGAGTAAGGTGGATCAAGAGAGAACCCTAACCTGGAGATCTGAATGCCTGGAGTCATCTTTCCTCCTCCTCGCTTGCTTGGAGTCATCTGAACGCGGTGGATTGTCGGCGCTGTAGGGAGGAGGAGAGGAGAGGATCGAGAGGGTTATAAGAGCTAAAAAAGAAGGGAGAGGTGATGCCGAACCTGGTGCTGGAGAACTCGTAGAGCTTCATCTCCGTCTTCCCCCTCATCATCTTCCCTCCTCCTTTTCCTCCTCCTCTTCAGCGGGATGGAGGTGAGAGAGGGGGGGAGGCGGTGGATTGTCGGCGCCGTAGGGAGGAGGAGAGGGTTATAACAGCTAGGGCATCGATCGATGGGAGGATGATATTTGAGTGAATTTGGCCTCCGACGACGCTTATAAGCGTCGTCGTAGGTCCAGCCATTAACGATGCTTTTTAAGCATCGCTGATTTCCAAGCTATACCGACGTTTTTTAGAAGTGTTGGTAAAGTTCAGCGGTGAAGGGGGATTTTCCGACGCTTTTCCCTAGTGTCGGGATAAAAGCGTCGGGAAATCTCCGTTTTCCTGTAGTGGGGAGGACGCACGCGAAGAAGATGACGTGCTGCTGAGGTTGGGACGCTGCGGGAGGAAGAAGAACAGTGACATCAAAACATTTCCGTAACACTGTTCATATGAACAGTGTTTTTCACGTAACACTGTTCATATGAACAGTGCTTTCACGTAACACTGTTCAGATGAACAGTGTGTTCACGTAACACTGTTCATATGAACAGTGTCATCTTGGAACACTATTCATATGAACAGTGATTTCAGCATGAATAGTATTTCCAGCTATTCTTCATGGGATTGGAGATTAAAAAGTTCTTTTTCTTTGTGATGAAGTGAGAGTGGGAATCTCTATTCCGGAAGAGTGCGGGTGCTAATCCGGAAAGGAGGGCATGCGAGGATCACTGAGAGATCGCACGCGGGCTTGGATGTTTGGGTGCTAATGTGCTCGATCAGATCATGGCAGGATTGGGCCCGCGCAGTTTGGGGCCATGATGCATCCCTCTAAACCCTACCAAATGCGTATTTAAACTTTAATTTATACTAACCTGTGCCAAACAAAAATATAATATTAACTTAGTGATTTTATCGTTATATGTTAGCAGTAATACTAATTTAAGCAGCGTGTAGATCGCACTTTTGTGCTCTCATCACTGGTCGCCGCATATCCCACCGTTCATCTCTCTCACCGTCGGCCGCCTCTCCCAAACCCCTCTCCCACTTCACACCATCACCTTCTTTTCCCCGCCCCTTCCATTTTCTGTCACAAGGCCTACTGTCTCAGGCCTGATCCCTCCACGGGCCCAAGCCCAATCAACCAGCCCATCATCCACCAAGTTATTGAAGCTGCATTCAAGCCCGCTAAGTTGACTGGATCCGACCCTCACGTCGACAACTGGAGAGTCCATCAGCTGCAACTGCGCATCGATCGTCGCCCCAGCCCAAGTCAGGCTTCTTTCCTTACTGCAAATTTTATTTGTTTATCTAAATTTAGAATTAATTAACTCTTATGTGCTTTATTGATATTGCTTCCTGAAAATTCAACACATCCACTCCAAACAACACCAAAACCCTAGTAGTGGCCTATCTTTGTTATTAATTATAGGGCTACCTAATCTTTGAAAGTTCTTAGAGGCTCTGTGTAATCCTGCAACACACTGAAAACTAGTACTATTTGACTGCAACTACTTACCTGAATTTATTAGGTAATTCTAAGCTGATTTCAATTGCTAGAGTTAGCTACCGATTTTATTGAGCATATACTTTGAAATTTCGACTTACTTTCATGCATTAGGTCTACTTAGGAACCTCTATAATTGGTAGGATCATACATATCTTCATTCATTTTATGCATCTACGTAGTGGTCGTGTCGCATCTCTTTCTGAGTACCAATTAGACATGGATTCCAAAATCGAAACTCTATTAAAAGCTATCAAAGACACTAATGCTCAAGTCCAAAACATAGTCCAAGCCAACAATGCCCAATTCATGACCTAACCACAATGTCCACCCAGGTTAATGCCCGACTTGATTCAATTGAGGCTTCACTTCAGAGAGTTATTGAATCCAAGAAAGCTAGTACCTCCCATTTACCGGGTCTTGAAGGGGACGAAACCCTAGAACAAATTCTAAAACAACAAGGCTCTGTTCAACTGGGTAATTTTGGTAATAGGTATGTTCCAGGTCATCATCATGCCTACCCTCGCTCTAGAGGACCTGGTCCCTTCTCTAATATTGATAGAGGTTACCGACATAACGTAGAGCCCAGAAAACCTCGTGACCATGTTGAAAGTGTGACGAAAGGCATCCGAGTTGAAGCCCCTACCTTTGATGGTCGCAATGACCCAAAGATCTTTTCAGACTGATTGTATGAAATTGATCACTTCTTTGAGTGGTATAATTTGTCTGAAGAAAAGAAGGTTCGGTTCGCCAGAATCAAGCTCATCGATCGAGCTAAACTTTTCTGGCAAAGCACCGAACATCTGTTAGCTAGGAGACATCAACATGAAATAACTAATTGGGCAGAGATGAAAGAGAGGCTTAAAGAAAAATACCTACCCCTTAACTATCAAGACGATCTACTTAACCGATGGAACACTAAGTCAACATTTGTAAGGCGCCCTGACACATGGAGCACTTCCACGGGCCTTAATTTCTTAGGATCCAAACCTTCTATAGGGTCCACTATTCCTAGGCCCCCTTCTACTGCCCATGTCTCAGGCCGAGACACTAATGGCAAGGGAATCCTTGGTGAGCCTTTCAAACCATATTCCAAAATTCGGTGTTACAAATGCCAAGATTTTGGTCACGTTACCTTCCAATGTGCTAACAAATTTTTCGTTATTGCTCAGCAAGAGCAGGAAGGTGACATAAATGACTTAGAGGAGCAAATCATGAACCAAACCTCGATGACATTCAGGACATTGAGAAAAAGTGTGATGACAAACCTGAAACCCTAGGATGCACCCACACTACACCTAGCTTGCTTGCACAATCAGATAGCGAGTCTGACCAGTCCACCATGAGTATAGTTGGATATGCCCTCGAACAACCCATCGAAACTGATGTTAGGATTTCTGAGCCTGCATATGCATTTGCACAACACATTCATAAGTTGCATCAGGAAATCTATAAGGCATTCATGCATGTACTGCTCAATATAAGTGCGAGCTGATTTTCATGCTAAAGAATTTCAAACTTGGGGTTACGTAATGATCCATCTTAAGGAATTACAGTCTCTTAGTATTGGACCATTCAGGGTGTTGCACAAGGATGGAATCCCATTTGATTTTGGTCATAGCCTTACTCTTAATATTACAAATTTGGTTGCAATCCCTGTTGACTCTTTTGCTGCACACTCTCTTGCGCCCGATGTTTATCCTATTATTGATTCCATGCCATCTTCATTTTCTTTTCTCCTCCATCGAGCACAAAAAGAGTATATTGATTCTATTTTAGCCGAGCAAATAGTTTTTGACAGTGATGAAGGCATCCAGCGTTTTCTGGTTCGTTGGCGTGGACGGCCAAAGTCCGGTTACACTTGGATCCAGCACAAGGAGAGACTGCCGATTGACCCGGACTGTTGGAGTATTACCGAGGCTTTACCGAGCCGCTTTCGTCGAGGTCGACTTCTTTCCATCCGGAGAGAGTTGGTGCGGACACCAGTGCCAGGTCAGCCGGTCGCCATAGGATCTAGCCAGGTCAGCGGGTCCCAGCCGATTCAGCCAGCCTGATTTTATTTTAGATTGATTTATTTTAGTTGAATTTATTTTATATTGATTGGGTTTGTTTGCATATTGTCATTTGGGTTTATTTGCATATTGTCATTTTAGGGCCTTTTTGGAATTGTTTTACTTGTAGGGGTTTATTTGTTATTTTGTGACCCTATATATATGGGTCCATCCTTATGTTTAGGGTTTTGATGAATGATGAATGAAAATTAGCCTCCTTGTCTTCTTCTTCCCCCTCCTCTCCTCCTCCTCTTCTTCTTCCTCCTCCTCTTCTTCCCCCTTCCCTTTTCTTCCTGCAGTTGTCCTGCATCACAAATGCTATCATGATAATTTATCATGACCTTTCATTACTTATTTAAACTAATTGCTGCCATCTTTCTCTTCGCCCTTCCTAGTGAATGCACACGGATAAAGTCTCCCATGATCCATTTATAAAATAATTTTTTAAGTAGAATGGCAGCATTTTTGTGGGTCCAAAATAGAGTCTTAAATTTTTATGTGTATCCTATGAAAATTTACCATATAGCCAAATGATGTTGAAGATTGAAATTCGTACAACTTGGATTCAGGAGTTGGAGTGAGGATCCATTGCCTCCCTTTCCCAACGAAGAGCAAACAAAGTAAGCATCTCTCTCTCTTTCTCTCTCTCTCTCTCTCTATCCCCCCTCTTTCCACTAGTACCAATGTACCATAGGGCTCCTCTCCACCTCCTTCTCTTGCCTCTCTTTCTCTACTCTTATAATCCTAACTTTGTATAACCCACCAGATCTCCCACGTCTTCAAAACCCCTTGCATCTCCCAGTGCCACCATTCGATGGCAAGGAGCGAGTACTCTCATGGACATGCTTCGTCGTCCCCATCGCCATTGCAGACTCAACCGGCAAAGCCCTTGCTCTTGATATTTGGCCAACCCATTCTCTCAACAACCATGTCCTTGAACACTGGTCAGAACTCTTCCTCTTTCTTGATTGATTCTTTCACTAATTTCATTTATAGATTGGGATGTGACACAAAAATATTAAAAATTAATTTGGTTTATGCCAAAAGGTTGACTACGGAGGCTATTTTTTTCTTTTGAAAGTCAATGAACATGTTCATAGAAAGAAGATAAGATTTTAATATGGTTTTGATTAATAAGACACTTTAAAAGCATATTTTTGCAGATCCATTTTTAGTTTATGTACTCTCATCCTTTGGAAGGGATTTTATAGGCACTGCAAGTATTCTTCCACACTCTACGACTTCAGCACATCATCATCAATATAGATTTTCCTAAATTGGCCTATCATGTCATGGAAGATAGTATTTATCTAAATTAAGGCTATTTTGGGCAAATTTAACATATTCAGCCTCTCTTAATGAAGAATAGTATCTAATTCTTTCCACTTTGAACCTCATCACATTTTTTTCAATAGATTCATCAGATTGCTAGGTCAATCTAGCTAGATTGGCTACAGACACTTCAAAATTTAGTTTTATAGACCTGCGCATAAAATTGAGACTCTAAATCTTGCTAAGTATGAATAGAATTAGGTAGCATATTGACATACCAAGCAAAGGTAGAACCAGTTAGCAAGTTTGTAAAAAGTTTTAATTTGAGGAAATCATTACTTTTGGATTCCCCAGACAGGACAAAAAACCTTCCTATATGCTCCATGGTTGTGTTAGATGTATGCCCTAGAAGCCAATCTGGCTGACACATTGTTAATTCTAGGGACATAATTTTATACTTGACTATTTATTATTGAATAAATAAAATGCATCTTTTTCATTCATATTGTTTATGTGTCTATGAATCATCCAAGAATTAATAAGATGATGATGCATATTCTTAAGAGTTAAGAATTTGAGCTATGCATCATTGGTGATTAAATTTCTGAATGCTCCTGATCAATGGATCATCACGAGGACGGTGATCGATCCGATCAGTGCACACATTGCTTTCCTTATGGATGGACGAGACTCGAGTCTACGGTGTGGAGACACTGAAGTAATAGTGCAGGTGCTTGTTAGAGAACAAGGGTACTGAGCGTGACCAATACAAGAAGTCACTTGGATGTCTATCCACTCGTCAGTGACTTGCTTGATGTTGCAGTAGTGTGACTGGACCTTTGACCTGTGGTGCTTCGGCTACTCACAGTGAGGTTATTGTAGTTTGACTGCACATACACATGGCCTCTAGACATATGGGACCATGCAGTGTAGATTGGCTACAGTAGGTTCACTGTAGAAGTAGGGTATGCACCTATATGGAATCTATCGACCTTGGTAGATAAGGAGAGATCCTATGTGATTTATAAGACTGAGTTCGTAAGACCTCGGTCGGGACAGTATGCACGATGGAGAAAGAGTTTTCCACTCTCGAATTTAAGTCGAATAAATCTTCATATACGACATACGATGGGGTTTGACGAGTTGTCCATGACCTCCGTCCTGTAGGGATCCATGATAGTAGGACTGTATCACACGTTAACTGCACCTAGAGATTCATCATTCTATTCTACTGGGTAGCCACTATATGCTGCTAGGTGTCACTGGTGGATGGTGAGACTCACAAGGAATATCTCGATGATCGATAAACCCTAATGAGTTGAGTTGGAATCGTTCCAACCCATTGAAAGGAGTTTCCAATGATATTGAGATAAAGATCGCAATATATCTCACTACCAGTCAGAATAGAACCTATAGGGTCACACACACTAGAAGTATTGACCGATCCGATGGTTGAAAAGTGATTAGGAATCACAAGTAATCAATTCGATTGATAATCAGTTGAAGAAGGAACAATGGGATTAATTGGACTTAAATACAAATCCTACTTAGAGTAGGATTTCTAGAGTCCTAATTGGATTAGGACTGGGAGTCCTACTTGAAGTAGGACTGGGATTCCTACTTGAAGTAGGAATCCCACAATCCTAATTAGATTAGGATTTTGAATTTATTTTGGATTCCTACTTAGAATAGGATTCCTAGAAATCCTAATTGGATTAGGACTTTGGATTCAAATTATAAGAGGGAATTCCCAGATAGGTAGTTTACTTGCTCGTAGAGGTGCGTAGCTTCTTACGACGACCTGTCCTTAATGGAACCGATCTGATTCTACTTATTAACTTAACAAATCTTGGCTTAATTTGCGTTGGCTTATATGTATTCGACTTATCCCTCGTGGCTAGGAAGGGGCGCATCATAAAATTATTAATTTGGCTGAAAACTACTTGTATTTCTAACTTGGGATCCGTCTGTTGGTTGTGTCCTCCTACTTTAAGAAAAACTTCCTTGACTATTCCTCTTGTTCTTGTAAATGCCCGATTCTGGTGATTCAATGGGAGAAAGCGCCTTGCCTTGATGCTCATTTGGGAGCTTATCTGAAAAACTCTATTAGATAAGATTAATTAATTGGATTAGGATTAAAATTAAATAAGTTCTAATTAGATTAGGATTTATTAAGTCCCAATTAATTATTAATATAATGAATCAAAATGACTCCTAATTAGATTAGGATTGAAGGGTTCAATTGAGTCATGATTCATTAAGTTCTAATTGGATTAGGACATTGCATGGATCAAACCTAAAATTGGTTTACCCTTGGACTAAGCCTAATTAGATTAGGGCTTAGCCACATTAGGGCATCCCAATCCTCCTTAGAGGAGGATTAGGGCTAACCAAGAGGGAGGGGTGCAAGAGGGGCCGGCGCCCCTCTTGGAAAGTGATCAAGGGCTCCTAATTTGTAGGAGCCCTTCATGCTTTAAAAGGAGGTGTGGGCGGCACCCTAGGGCATTTTGATAGAAGCCCTCTCCCCTCCAAACCGTGGCCTCCCTCTCCTCTTCCTTGGTTCAGCCGCAAGCAAGGAAGAAAGCTCCAAGGTGTTGGCGGCCATCTTCTTCCCTCCCCCTTGGTTCCAACGCAGGGAAAAAGGAAGAAGGCTGCAGGGGCTTTGATCCTTCTCTACTCTTCATCCTTCTTCTTCCTCCTCTCAAGCACAATCAAGGGTTGATCAAAAGGGAGGAGATCAGCCATTGAAAGAAGTCTCTGCAAGGGAGCTAGCACCCCGGGGAGACAAGGAAGCTTTGATCGGTCCTCTGCTTCGTGTGGATACCCGTAGAGGCCGGATACTTGAACAGCTTCAAACGAACCTTCATCCTAAAACCACGAACTCCAGTTTGCGGTGATCATCTACCCGCACAAGGTGAAGATCTGATCTTCCAATTGTTTTAAAAGTTTTAATTCTAATCTATCTACGAACGGTCTTGAAACAACGTTCATGCGATGAACGGTTGATCCCGCGCATGCCTCTTCCGCTACATCTGAATTTTTAAATTTTTTCTGCAGCATGGGCGGGTTTCCAACAGTGGTATCAGAGCCTAGGCTTCGAAGTTTAAGATTAGAATTAATTTTAAACAGGCATATAAGATCTGAAAATTGAAAGATTATGCATGCTGAAATCTTTCTGCATGCAGATTTTTTCAAGGGTGCTGATTTTTACATGCTGATTTTTATGTGATAATTTGATGATTCTAATTACATTGTTAATATGATTAAAAAGTTTAGAATCATGTTTAGCATGATCAGCAACCCATGTCATAAAATAATCAATCAGATTTCAGATCTGAAAATTATAATTGTTGCATACGGTGATGATCATAGGATTCAAACCCTTTTGATATCAAATTTAATGACCTGCGATGTGATCTGTAATGTCATGTAATTTTTCAGATACTTGCATGCATCTTATTTGATGTTTTGAGAGGCCTGCGTGCCTCCTAAAAGAGGATGTAATATATAGTTTTATTTTATATATCTGGTTGTATTTCTGTGATGTGATGTACGTCAACGATCAAGTCAAAGACAGTACATGGGATGAATGGCGATCTGAGCGGTTGATGGCAATTGGATCAAGAGTTGATCAGGGATCGAATCAAGGAGGCTTGGAACCAATTCAAGAGTTGAAGACCAGTTGATCGATTGATGTGCATGTGCTTGTAATATGACCTAATTAGAATCCATGATCATCACCTATTTAAAGTTTAGCTTTATTTATTGCTGCGATTATAACTGCCTGCGATGTGCCGTTTGCATGTGATGTGAATGAAAGCGGGGTAGATAGGTTTACATGTGATGTAGCAAACCCAATTGAGACCTAAATTAAAATCTCCTCAATCAAGTTGAGAGTGAACCAACATGAGCGAGTCATGTTAGATTAATTGATCTAATTGGTGTCTAGGAAAGCATGAAAGGTGGTTACTTAATTAGGACCTTACTCTCTGAGTAAGGAGAGCCTCCCACCTGCTTATCTGGCCAATTGCTCGATTACCTCTTATGAAGAGCTCAAGTTGCAAACACTAAGACCTGATTAACTGATATTAAGTCCATAGATCTTTCACCGTAGTAGAGCTGCTAAGGTCTTTCTGATGTTGATTTGTCTCGGCTGGACACAGTGGGCAAGTTGCATCGGGGGACTGGACCTCTCTATAGACATGAGATGTTGTAGGGTAAAGCTGGGGTTGGCACCAATAACTGTTAGGTGAGGACCCAATGACGACTTTATTTCTACGGTTATATGGTGGGTATGACTTAACTAAGAAATGGGACCAATAACTGTTAGGTGAGGTCTTTATGGCTTAGAGACCAAGTAGCACTGCAACATGCTTGAGAAGCATTGTACAAGAGTTGTACACTCATCTATTTATGTGTCACCAATAACTATTAAGTGAGGTGGCATGTAAATCGGTGGGATCGCAGTACCCACTAGAAATCCTAGTCGTGTAGGTTTTCCGTTTTCCTACCAGGGGAGTGTGAGGAATTCGTAAAAATAGTGGGAGGTATATTTGTTCTAAAAGATCCTAGAACAGATTAGGATCAAGTACAAAAGTCTAACTAGAATCTTTACTCTCTACAGATCATAATGTCAGCCTCAAACCCTTTGACTCATATTCTTGAGACCAACCGATTGACCGGTACAAATTACAGAGACTGGCTTAGAAATCTCAAAATTGTTCTGAGTTGCGAGAAAATAGGCTATGTGCTCGACAATGACATCCCCACATTACCAGCACGTCCGACTACTGATCAGCGTGCAACGCATGAAAAGTGGATAGACGATGATATTAGGGTCAAGTGCTATATCATGACATCCATGTCCAATGAACTCCAATGCCAGCATGAGAATATGAAGACTGCTAGGGACATACTGGCACACCTGCAAGAGTTGTATGGTGAGCAGAGTCGCACAGCTCATTTTGAAGTGTCCAAGAGGCTCTTCAAAGCAAAGATGCGCGAGGGGCAGTTTGTCTATGATCACGGTCTGACTATGATCAAGGACCTGGAGGAGCTTGAGAAGCTCGGTATGAACATGCACAAGGAATTGCAAGTAGATCTGATCCTTCAATCCCTACCTGATTCATTTGGACAGTTTATAGTAAACTACCATATGAATAAGATTGAATGCACTAAGACTGAACTGTTAAACATGTTGGTAACTGCTGATGGAGCCTTGAAAGGTTCAAGGGGCAATGTCCTTACTGCTGAGCTAACTTCTGGTTCCAAGAGAAAGTCTACTTGGAAGAAAAAGAAGCCTGCAAAGAAGCAGAAGAAAGACAAGAAGCCAAAGAAGGAAGTTCAAAAGAAAAAGGCTAATGACAAAGGAAAATGTTTCCACTGCAATGTTGACGGCCACTGGAAAAGAAACTGTCCTTCATACCTCGAGAGCCTGAAGAACAAGAAGGCTGACACACCTTCAGAAGGTATAGACTTGCTCATAATTAAAACTAATCTAACAATTTCTTCTACTTCTAGTTGGGTTATAGATTCTGGTTCTAGTGCTCATTTATGCACTACCATGCAGGGTCTAAAGGAAAGTAGAAGGTTGGCGGAAGGTGCGGTAACCCTTCGGATTGGCAACGGGGCACAAGTTGCTGCTGTGGCTGTGGGCACCTACCATCTGCGACTACCGTCTAGATTTAGTTTATTACTTAGAGACTGCTATTATGTACCTGCTGCTAGCAGAAATTTGATTTCTGTTTCATGTCTAGCATAGGAAGGTCATATTTTTACATTTGACAAAGACTGATGTTCTGTTTATTTCAGAAATAAAATAGTCGCACGTAGTTTTGTGATTGACAGTCTCTATCATTTGCATATGGATGTATCTGTAAATGTGTCTGAGCAAGAAGTGAGTGCCAAAGGATCCAAGAGATCCAGGGATGAGATAAACCAAAAATATTTGTGGCACCTCAGACTTGGCCATATTGGAGAAGACAGAATGAATAAAATGGATAAAGATGGGCTTCTCGGCTCATTGACTTCCGAGTCATATCCAGTTTGCGAGTCCTATCTTCAAGAAAAAATGGCTAGATTGCCCTTTGTAGGACATGGGGAGAGGACCACTGAAATACTTACCCTATACACACAGATGTGTGTGGCCCATTCGATGTGCAAGCGAGGGAACGTTATTCGTACTTCATTACTTTTACCGATGATTATTCACGGTATGGGTATGTGTATCTTATGAGACACAAATCTGAATCTTTTGAAAAGTTCAAAGAGTTCAGAAATGAAGTAGAAAAACAAACTGGAAAATCCCTTAAGGCTCTTCGATCAGATCGAGGAGGAGAATACCTTAGTAGGGAATTCCGGGACTATCTCAAAGAGAATGGCATAGTCTCACAATAGACTCCTTCGGGTACACCTCAACTCAACAGGGTGTCAGAGAGGAGAAATCGGACTCTATTGGATATGGTCTGGTCCATGATGAGCTTCACTGATTTACCTATGTTTCTTTGGGGAGATGCCTTACTCACCGCAGTATATCTACTGAATAGAGTTCCCTCTAAATCCGTTCCTACCACACCGTATGAGATATGGCATGGTAAGAAACCAAGTCTTGGTCATCTCAAGATTTGGAGATGTCCGGCCTACGTCAAAAGACTACAAGCAGACAAACTAGAGGCTAGGACCATAAGTGCTCGTTTTATAGGATATCCTAAAGAGTCATTAGGATACAATTTTTACGTCTCAGAGGATCACAATGTGTTTGTGAGCCGTCATGCCATCTTCTTGAAAAATCAGTTTATCCTTGATAGAGGCAGTGGGAGGAAAATTGAGCTTGAAGAGAAAGTCTCTGAAAAGCAACGAGTCATGGATCCTATCGAACCCATTCATACAGAGCCAGTACACGATGTCCCTCAACCACCTCGCAGATCTAGTAGGGTCTCCCATCCTCACGATAGATACTTAGGTATACTAGAAGAGGATATCGAGGAAATGTTCCTAGTGGGAGATAGGGATCACATACAGGATCCCAAAACCTACGACGAGACGATATCTGATATCGATTCCGAGAAATGGTTGGAAGCTATGAAGTCAGAGTTAGACTCCATGCATTCTAACCAAGTCTGGACCTTAGTAGATCCACCAGAAGGTATTGTACCAATTGGATGCAAATGGATCTACAAAAGAAAAATAGGTTCGGATGGAAAGGTAGAGACCTATAAAGCAAGGCTAGTGGCAAAAGAGTATAGTCAACGTGAAGGCATTGACTATCAGAAGACCTTTTTACCTGTAGCCATGCTAAAATCCATCCGAACATTGCTTGCCATTGCGGCATTTCATGATTATGAAATCTGGCAGATGGATGTGAAAACTGCTTTTCTGAATGAATATCTTAATGAAGATATCTATATGGAACAGCCTTTAGGTTTCACTTCCAGTGATGGAGATCACAAGGTCTGCAAGCTGCAAAGGTCCATTTATGGACTAAAGCAAGCATCTCGAAGTTGGAACACTCGCTTCGATGACGCAATCAAAACGTTTGATTTCATCAAAAACGAAGAGAAACCGTGTGTCTATAAGAAGGATAGTGGGAGTGCTGTCGTGTTTCTCGTACTGTACGTGGACGACATCCTCCTAATAGGGAATGATATTTCCATGCTAACCTCGGTCAAGGTCTGGTTGTCAAAAGAGTTCTCCATGAAAGACTTTGGGGAAGCATCCTATATTTTGGGAATAATGGTCTATAGAGATAGATCTAAAAGGATGCTTGGCCTATCACACAAGATGTACATAGAGGAAGTGCTGAAAAGGTTCAACATAGAAAACTCTAAAAGGGGTCTCTTACCCCTAAGGCATGGAATTCATCTCTCCAAGAAGATGTGCCCCAACACATCTGAAGAGATTCAACGCATGAGCAAGATCCCTTATGCATCGGCAATAGGGAGCCTCATGTATGCCATGCTATGTACACGACCTGATATAGCCCTAGCTGTGAGTGTCACAAGCAGATATCAGTCAAATCTAGATGAAGAACACTGGACAGCTGTGAAGAATATTCTTAAGTACTTGAGAAGAACTAAAGATTTATTCTTGGTCTTTGGAGAATCATCAGAGTTAAAGGTAGAAGGGTACACAGATTCAGACTTCATGACTGATGTCGATGATAGGAAATCAACATCTGGATATGTGTTCTTGTGCAATGGTGGTACGGTGAATTGGAAAAGTTCTAAACAACCGATCATTGCTGATTCTACTATGGAAGCTGAATACGTCACCGTCTCTGAAGCTGCTAAAGAAGGCTTCTGGTTCAAGAAATTCATTGCAGAGTTGGACGTGATGACATCAGATGCCATAACACTCTACTGCGATAATAATGGCGCCATAGCTCTTGCTAAGGAGCCAAGGTCTCATCAGAAGTCCAAGCACATAGAGCGGCGCTTCCACCTCATACGCGACTATGTTGAGAAGAAGTATGTCGAGGTGTAAAGAGTAGACTCCGCGGACAACATGGCAGACCCATTCACTAAGCAGCTGAGTCAACAAAAGACTGAAGCCCACCTTGAGAAGATGGGACTAAGATATATGACCAATTGGCTTTAGTGCAAGTGGGAGATTGTTAGATGTATGCCCTAGAAGCCAATCTGACTGACACATTGTTAATTCTAGGGACATAATTTTACACTTGACTATTTATTATTGAATAAATAAAAGGCATCTTTTTCATTCATATTGTTTATGTGTCTATGAATCGTCCAAGAATTAATAAGATGATGATGCATATTCTTAAGAGTTAAGAATTTGAGCCATGCATCATTGGTGATTAAATTTCTGAATGCTCCTAATCAATGGATCATCACGAGGACGGTGATCGATCCGATCAGTGCACACATTGCTTTCCTTATGGATGGACGAGACTCGAGTCCATGATGTGGAGACACTGAAGTAATAGTGCAGGTGCTTGTTAGAGAACAAGGGTACTGAGCGTGACCAATACAAGAAGTCACTTGGATGTCTATCCACTCGTCAGTGACTTGCTTGATGTTGCATTAGTGTGACTGGTCCTTTGAACTGCGGTGCTTCGGCTACTCACAGTGAGGTTATTGTAGTTTGACTGCACATACACATGGCCTCTAGACATATAGGACCATGCAGTGTAGATTGGCTACAGTAGGTTCACTGTAGGAGTAGGGTATGCACCTATATGGAATCTATCGACCTTGGTAGATAAGGAGAGATCCTATGTGATTTATAAGACTGTGTTCGTAAGATCTCGGCCGGGGCAGTATGCACAGTGGAGAAGGAGTTTTCCACTCTCGAACTTAAGTCGAATAAATCTTCATATACGACAGACGATGGGGTTTGACGAGTTGTCCATGACCTCCGTCCTATAGGGATCCACGATAGTAGGACTGTATCACACGTTAACTGCACCTAGAGGTTCATCATTCTATTCTACTGGGTAGCCACTATATGCTGCTAGGTGTCACTGGTGGATGGTGAGACTCACAAGGAATATCTCGATGATCGATAAATCCTAATGAGTTGAGTTGGAATCGTTCCAACCCATTGAAAGGAGTTTTCAATGATATTGAGATAAAGATCGCAATATATCTCACTACCAGTCAAAATAGAATCTATGGGGTCACACACACTAGAAGTATTGACCGATCCGATGGTTGAAAAGTGATTAGGAATCACAAGTAATCAATTCGATTGATAATCAGTTGAAGAAGGAACAATGGGATTAATTGAACTTAAATACAAATCTTACTTAGAGTAGGATTCCTAGAGTCCTAATTGGATTAGGACTGGAAGTCCTACTTGGAGTAGGACTGGGATTCCTACTTGAAGTAGGATTCCCACAATCCTAATTAGATTAGAATTTTGAATTTATTTTGGATTTCTACTTAGAATAGGATTCCTAGAAATCCTAATTGGATTAGGACTTCGGATTCAAATTAGAGTCCTAATTGGATTAGGATTAAAATTAAATAAGTCCTAATTGGATTAGGATTTATTAAGTCCCAATTAATTATTAATATAATGAATCAAAATGACTCCTAATTAGATTAGGATTGAATGGTTCAATTGAGTCATGATTCATTAAGTTCTAATTGGATTAGGACATTGCATGGATCAAACCCAAAATTGGTTTACCCTTGGACTAAGCCTAATTAGAATAGAGCTTAGTCACATTAGGGCATCCCAATCCTCCTTAGAGGAGGATTAGGGCTAACCAAGAGGGAGGGTTCCCTCCTTGGTGCGGCAACACAAGAGGGGCCGGCGCCCCTCTTGGAAAGTGATCAAGGGCTCCTAATTTGTAGGAGCCCTTCATGCTTTAAAAGGAGGTGTGGGCGGCACCCTAGGGCGTTTTGATAGAAGCCCTCTCCCCTCCAAGCCGTGGCCTCCCTCTCCTCTTCCTTGGTTCAGCAGCAAGGAAGAAAGTTCCAAGGTGTTGGCGTCCATCTTCTTCCCTCCTCCTTGGTTCCAACATAGGGAAAAAGGAAGAAGGCTGCAGGGGCTTTGATCCTTCTCTACTCTTCATCCTTCTTCTTCCTCCTCTCAAGCACAATCAAGGGTTGATCAAAAGGGAGGAGATCAGCCATTGAAAGAAGTCTCTGCAAGAGAGCTAGCACCTCGGGGAGACAAGGAAGCTTTGATCGGTCCTCTGCTTCGTGTGGATACCCGTAGAGGCCGGACACTTGAACGGCTTCAAACGAACCTTCATCCTAAAACCACGAACTCCAGTTTGCGGTGATTATCTACCCGCACAAGGTGAAGATCTGATCTTCCAATTGTTTTAAAAGTTTTAATTCTAATCTATCTACGAACAGTCTTGAAACAACGTTCATGCGATGAACGGTTGATCCTGCGCATGCCTCTTCCGCTACATCTGAATTTTTAAAATTTTTCTGCGGCATGGGCGGGTTCCCAACAGGTTGATACCCTATTATCTCCTAAAAATCTAGAAAATTCGGGCACATTATAGCCCCTAGGAAATTCATAAGCTTGGTCATACCATTTAGGGCTGTCGCTTGAGCAGACTTTGTTAAACCTATCCACGATAGGAAGGATTTGATTTGGGATGGTTTTGGACAAGACAACGTGGAATTGGCTAGTATAATGGATTCCAAAATATATTATAACCACCTATAGCAGCTTGGTATGGCTCCCTCGTCCCATGTTTCCATGCATATCCTAGAATTTGGAAAGGATATACCCACTAGGGTATTTTTCTCCCAAGTAGAAAATTGTAAGGGTGGCTTTCGGGCAATGTAGTGAAAAATTGCCTTCTTTCGGGTGCTTTATGAAGATTATACTATAGAATTTTCGTGGGGCCGGGAAACCCTCCTTTGCCCCCGCATTCCGTAGGTTGGTGCAGTTGCACAACCCTGATATCTATGTTTTGTTTGAGACTCGGCTTTCCGAAAGAAGTCTACAGAGGGCTAGAAGGGCGTTGCCGAGGTCGTGGGGATTCTATGCTGTGGAATCTCAAGGATTGTCGAGAGGCATCATAGTAACTTGCGGATTGGGGCGTTGTAGGTTGCATAGTTTCAATGTCTGTAGTCAGGAGGTAATTATAGTGATTTCGGAGGGTAATAGGAGTCCCTGGGTTCTCTCTGCGGTGTATGCTAGTACTGAGTATAGGAAAAGGAGGATACTGTGGGATGAAGGTTCTCAGGTGATCAGTGAGGGCCACCCAGTACTGATGGTGGGGGATTTCAATTGTATTATTGACTCACAGGAGAAGATGGGAGGAAAGACCTTTTCTCACAATAGAAAGGTTAAGGAGTTCCAAGATTTTCTTACTTCTAATGGATTGATTGATCTGAGCTATTCGGGCCCTAGGTTCACATGGTGCAATAACCAGCAGGGGCGGGCCCGAGTTTGGGAGAGGTTAGACAGAGCCTGTGCCACAGCGGGGTGGGTTCAGGTTTTTCCAGATCATCATGTTAGACACCTGCCGAGGATTGCTTCTGATCATAGCCCTTTGTTGGTGAGTACTGAGGTACATACTCCTGTTCTTCCCCCCTTTAGATTTGAGAAGTTTTGGCTTTACTACCCCCGGTCCTGGGATATGGTGAGGGAGGCATGGGGAGCCCCGATTAGGAAAGATGCTATGTATCGGGTGTCCCGTAAATTGGAATTGACTGGAGGCGGTTGTGGAGGTGGAACCATGAGGAGGTGGGAAACATCTTTAGGAGGACGGAGGAGGAAGAGGAGGTCATTGCCAGGCTACAGTCTAAGGAGGCATAGAGGGGAGGATTATCAGAGGAGGAGGTGGGGGAGCTTAGACTGCACTTGGCTACTCATGATTCTCTCCTCAGACAGCAGGAGACATTGTGGAGACAGAAATCCAAAGTTCAGTGGATCTTGGAGGGAGACCGGAATACCAGGTATTTTCATCAGGCGACGGTGATCAGAAGGCACCAGAACAGGATCAGAGTCATCACATGTGAGGAGGGGCAGATGTCAGAGGATTCAGACATGATTCGGAGGGTGGTAGATGTTGGGAATTATGTCCTAAATCCAATCAATTGTTGATTGTAAATGTATTTGAATCAATTATAAATAACATGGTATTTATTCATCACCAGAACATCTTCACAAACTCCGATGTGATGAAGTCCTTAGGACTGCTTTGTGTAATGAAATATGATTTTGTCACACAGGTCCTCAAAAGTTCATGATCGTATGATATACTATTAATAGGACGATAGTATTATCGGGCGTAGGTCATTGTGTATCATATTTGTTGGTTGTCTTCCAAACCAAAGAGTATAGAGATACTAGTATGGTATACAGGTGAATGGTAGTGTACATTCACTGAACGTGACCAATTAACGGACTCTCTCTTGTCAAGAGTTGTTCCGAGTGGATATGGGTATATGTATCCTTTAGACCTAAGATTGCAACCGGTGGCTTGCAAGCAACTCACTGTACTTTGGTGCCGGACTATCTGGATTTCTAATCCAGCGACGGAAGGTTTCTGGGTCCAGTCAAGTACTTGTGGTAGTCAGTTGCAAATCAAGATAGGATTGACCTCCCTTAGGAATAAGGGTGAATGCCTTGTGTTTTCAATTAAGTAGTACCCTGGTCAGGAAAAGTCAAATCTCTATCACTTGACTTATTGAATTGAAACATATTTCCGGATGGATCGTTTCAGGGTAGACAGACTCTGAACCCACCCTGGGCATTTTCTGGTCAAGAGGATGAATTATGCGGTAACCATGGTCCATAGGTTCTAGAATGTTGCTTTGCATCTATTCGGCCTATTCGGTCGTCGGGTCCCATTGCTAGATGGTTACTTCGATTAGTGCAGGAAGTGTTCTTGTACTACCGGCTTAGGCTCGAACCTGTGAGGTCACACGCTTAGAAGTTTCTGGATTGATCAAATAGCTGATTGACGATTGAGAATCGTCTAGAGGTAAAATAGTCAATGTGATTGATTGATTGCCCTAAGCAATTGTTGCTTGGAAAAGTTAATTGGTAATTGGATCACTGATTAGACTCAATTTGCCCCCAACCAAATTAGATTTGGCTTGAGTCAAATTGGACTTGAACTTCTTGCCCATGTGGGACCCACGTCCTGCCTATGTGGGACCCACATACTGTATGTGGGACCCACGTCCTGCCTATGTGGGACCCACATACTGTATGTGGGACCCACGTTCTGCATATGTGGGACCCACATACTGTATGTGGGACCCACGTCCTGCATATGTGGGACCCACATACTGTATGTGGGACCCACATCCCGATCGTCCTCCAGGCCACGTCATCCTTTTGCATGAGTGACACGTGGCGGAGCAGGACACCTCTTTTGCTTGCATGCGTGACATGTGGCGGGCCTGGACATCTCACACTCCTCCTGATGTCATCCATGACCTCATCTGCCTCATGAGGTCATGCATGACATCGCCCTCCAGGCCACCTCACCCCTTTGCATGCGTGACACGTGGCGGAGCAGGACACATCTTTTTCTTGCATGTGTGACATGTGTCCTGGCAGGACACCTCACAGGACACCTCATAGGGACACCTCACCTTCTTCTTGGCCTATAAATAGGCCACCCCTCTTCCTTCTTCTCTACACAAAAAAAAGAGCACCAGAGAAAGAGAGTGAGAGTAGAGAGTAGCTCTGAAGGTGAAAGCCCAAGAAGGAGTTCTTGAGCTGTGAAGGTCCATCTTCTTCCTTCTCCTTTTCAGCCAACCTTCTGCCTCCCTGCGAGCTAGCACTCCCCGGGAGCTGATCATTCCGGAGCTTCGCGTGGACGAGTCATCGAGGCCGGACGCTTGTGCGGCTGTGAAGCATCCTTGAAGGAACCCCCTTCTAAAGGTAAGAGACCTGATCTCTTTTACGGTTGAGATATGATCTCAATCTTCAAATCACAAGAAGTTGTGATTTATGCATATTTATTCGAATCACACAATCCTCGGGATCTGAGGGCTTTGTGATTTTTGGTGTCAAAGCAAAGGATTAGTGGAGACTATCCGATTCTCGGGAACTCTCACGCGTGATCGTGTGACGAAGCGTGGCTCTCCACCCGGGGGCTCATATGATGAGTGCTTTGATAGGCACGTGCGGGTGTCACCCTATGTATTGGGACTGAGCCCGTGCCACATGTGATGTGCAGTTGAAGATTGTCTTCGACTGGTACCAGAGTTAAAATATCTAAAATATCAAGCATGTTATGGGTTAAAATGTTTAACCCGTTCTTTCCGCATAAAAATTTTCTGAAATTCATGCTTAGCCCTCTGCACGCATACTATCAGTGGTATCAGAGCTCGTCCAGGTTCTTTGTGATATCAAATATCTATGCAAAATGTGATCTTTTACATATGATGTAAACTGATTATATTATTTTATGATGTTATTCATATGATGAATAGACATGTTTGTATGCATGTGGAAACCATTTAACTTGAACATTAAAAGGGGTTTTAATGATTCAAAGTTGTAATGCATGCAAAACCAAGATAAGACATGAATAATGCAATACACTTAATTATGAATTAAGTATTGATGTAGATCTTAGATTTTAAATGTGATTTAAACATTTAAGACATTGCATAAATCATGGGGATAATGGGTTATCTAATCAAATCTGGTTGGGTTAGACCCAATGGTCAAAATCAAAATATGGAACAATAACTGGTCAAATCTAATTTAAAATGTTCACTTTGGATTCGATCAAGGTAACTCTTGATCTTTGCAATAGTTGTAGTTGATCAAGTCCATGTCTCTTGATAAGACCAAATGGATGTTGATTTGGGCTCCGCGGTTGAGCACTGAGTTTTGATATTGATCGAATTGAAATTGATGAACTAGTTGGTGTCTAAGGCAACTGTTATCAGTAAGTTTTTAATTGGGAGCTACTTGCTGGGTTTCGGTCCAGTCAAGTTAATGGCATACCCTTCCGCTGATCTCACTTACCTGGCCATCTTGGTGAATCTCTTTTGATTAGATCTCTGATTGACTCTAATTGACCCATGCCTGTAAGGAAATCGGTCGGACCGATTTAGGTGCACTGACTCAAACCTGTTCTTATTAACCTCTGATTTGAAGAAGTCAGTGGGAGGATCAAGGTTAGTCAGCTTTTCGTGTTTCATACAAATCCTCTAAATTATCAAGTTCTTAAAAATGGTGCGGTTAATGAAAGATGACCATGTCATAGCCTCCCATTGCGTTGAAATGATAATGAGTCCAATATGTTTATGATCATTGGAGGCGATACACGCCTGGTGCTCATCGGCTATTGGGATTGTCACTCAATTAATGTTGAATCGGTTGCATCCATTGAATAGGTGGTCAGGTGAGCCGAGACACACTCGGGCTTGGTCATCTATTAATGTGATAAACTTATTGCAGCAAGTTGATGGTTGGACCTGACCAGGTTTTTCAGTGGAGGTGACACACACCTGCTGAAGTGGCCTGTGGCAAAAGGATAATACTGGGAGTTGTTTGGTGAAGCAATTGGTTATGAACCTACCCTTAGAAACAGATGGGTTAGCTGAGACACACTCGGGCCCATCTGTAGTCTATGTGGATTCCGGTACCCACTAAAGAATTAGGAGTAATTCTTCGGATTAAAGTAGAGGCTATTGATTTGTACAAAATGGTGGGAGGATCTTTGGACTAAAATCCAAATTTCTTGATTATATTGATTCATTTACTGATTAGGCTTTGTTGTCATTCTTTGCAGAAATGGCCACTCAATTGTCACTTAGGTCATTGTTAGATAATGATAAGTTGACCGGTCCCAACTTTTCAATCTGGCTTAGAAAGCTTAAGATCGTCCTAGAACACGAGAGGACCATGTATATAATTACTGATCCGGCACCTGAATGGCCTCCTGCTAATGCACGGGTAGCAGTCCGTGACGCTTACCAGAAATGGACGAGTGATCGGATCACTGTCCGGTGCATTATGCTAGCGGCAATGAGCGACAAATTCTCGCGGAGATTCGAGAGTGCTCAGCCGAACGAGATCATTCAAGTGTTGAATGAACCGTTTGGTGTTGCCCAAGGTGACAAGCCAAGAAGGGGGGGGGGGTGAATTGGTTCCTTTTAATTTTAACTATCTTACTTGTGTTAAATGATGAGTTAGTGAACTTAAACAAATCACAATACAAACAACAAGAAGTATCGTGGTTCGGTGCTCTCCTTAGCACCTACGTCCACTCCCCAAGCGACCCCTTGGGAATTCACTATAATTCCGCGGATTACAGTTGGATTGTTTTCCGGGCTCACAATCCAAAAATCTTTACACTTTGGTTTTTCGGGTTCACCAAAAACCTATGTTGGTTTTACGGGCTCACCAACGAACCTATGTTGGTTTTTCGGGCTCACCAACGAACCCTTACAATTGGTTTTCCGGGTTCACCAATCAACCTATGTTGGTTTTACGGGCTCACCAACGAACCTATACAATTGGTTTTACGGGTTTACCAACAACCTACGTTGGTTTTACGGGCTTACCAACAACCTACGTTGGTTTTACGGGCTCACCAACGAACCTTTACAATTAGTTTAATAAACAAAGGAAGAAGATTTAAACTCCTAGATGAGCAAATATAACAATATAATCTACAAAGAAGAGTTTAGAGAATATTTATCGCTTGATGTGACTTCTCTCTTCTTTGTCAAGGATGCTTCACTCTTCAAGGGTGGATAGAGCTCTTGATGACTCTTTGAATCTGCTCAACCACTTTCTTTTGATTCTTGAATGAAGCACTTGGATGAAGCTTGCCTTGCTAGGGTTCTCTCTTGAATGCACTTGATGTATTTTCCAAAGCTTGCTTCCTCTGATGAATACTCCCTCTTAAATACTTCTCCAACCTCCAAATAGTCCTTCCTGACCGTTGGATTGAAGAAACTAGCCGTTTATAGCCATTGGGAGTCCAAAAACCACTTCTGCACAACTAGCCGTTATGCTTCTGCCCGTGCTTGGGTCGACCCAAACTTTTCTTGGGTCGACCCAAACCTTGGGTCAGCTCAAACTTTTTCTTGGGTCGGCCCTCTCAGAAAATTCGGAACCTTGAATTTCAGCCTTTCTTCACTTGGGTCGACTCAACCTTCCTTTGGGTCGACTCAAGCTTGGGTCGACTCAACTTCATCTTGGGTCGACCCTCTCAGTAAATCCAGAGAACCATTTTTTGAGTTGTTTGAGGATCTTGAAGTTTGGGTCGACTCATGCTTTCCTTGGGTCGACCCAACTCACTGTTCATCTGTGCCATTTTTGCAAAAGTGTGCCAAATGATTTCTTGATGTGCCGGGGTCGACCCAATCATCCTTTGGGTCGACTCAATCCACACTTTGCTGCATCTCAAGGTTAGATTCATTCATATAAACAATGAAATGTATCTATATCAATTTATACAAATATACTGAGAGTAACAGACTTATAAATGAAGTATCGTTTTAACTTATAACATACTCTTATTAAATGCTTGTTAATCATCAAAATAACACTATCATTCTCAATCTTCCCCTTTTTGATGATTACAAAATAAAGAGTATGAGCCTATTGATACTTATTTTAAAATCAATTTTTTGAAAGGGCTTAACTTGCTGAATTTCAGCTTTTCATATATAAGAGTGAAGTCTCCCCCTATATCATTCAAATGTTGCCAATTTGACTTTTTGAATTGCTCCCCCTCGGATGCATATGCTTTTCTATATGATTTTCAAGTTATTTTACAAGTTATTTCGTTATTTCTCCTTCTTTCTTTACTTCTTCTCTTATTACTCTATCTTTACTTCTCCCCTATTACTCTTTCTTTACTTCTCCCCCTTTTTGTTACTCTATTTACTCTATCTTTACTTCTCCCCTATTACTCTTTCTTTACTTCTCCCCCTTTTTGTTATCATCAAATAGGTACATGGGAAAAGACACAATAAATAACAAACATTCAAACTTCATTGATCAAAATAGGAACATTTTAGTACAATCATGCCAAAAACAAAAGCAAATACAATGTTCCTCAATCAAGGTTCAAAATACATGATCAACACAAAATACATATGAGAACTAGATACATATCCTAGGCTCTAAACAAGATCGTGAGACTCTCCCGGATCGCTTGGCTACGGCTCTCTTGGGTCCCATTTCTCCAAGATATTGAAGTAATCTACTGTTTGGAGATGATTGGAGAAGATTTGAGAGTAGGAAATAGAGTTTTCGGAAGAGGACAAAGGGTAAACAGTGCCCTAGATAGCTCACGGGTCCCCCTTTTAACAGTGGGGTCCCAACGTTGGGTCGACTCAAGAATTTTCTTGGGTCGACTCAACGTTGGGTCGACCCTATTCTGGGTTGGGTCGACCCAAGTTCAGAAATTTTTCCTTTCTCTTTCTTTTCGCTTCTAAAATTTTTCCTTGCTTCCAATCCTTACAAATTCTTTCTGGGACAATGATACATGAGTAAGGAATCTATAGATTACAAGTTTGACTCATGTTTCATAGGTTTTTAGAAATGGGAGGAATGTATCATGAGACTGCTTGCTCCCTTTTATATCTCTTCAATAAAAAGGATCACATATGCCTAATTCCCTCCTTAGCGTGCAGAATCTATCTTCACTCAAGGGTTTTGTGAATATGTCGGCTAATTATTTTTCAGTGCATATATGCTCAATACATATGTTTCCATTTTGCACACGATCCCTAATAAAATGATATCTTATTTCTATGTGTTTGGCTTTAAGAATGAGATATTAAGGATGTAAGCCAGAAGTGATCTCTAAATGTAGATTCCAAAGATAGTTTTGAAATCAAGTGTAGATGGAATCTTTTTCAAGTTATTTCAAGGAGTATCAAGAATAATATTCAAAGAAAGCACGAATGAAAATCCAATACCCTTTTTTTTTAATATATTAAGTATATAGCAACATGAGAGCAATCTAATTAATTTTTAGAATATAGTATAAGAGCAGATAAAGATCAAAACTTATATACTCGAAAAACATAAGATTATGTTGAATCCTTAATTCTTAATGACTTCAAAATTCTTTCATGATATAAAAGTATTGGAGCATAGATACCAAAATATGAATTTATGCAATGTAAGATACATAAAATTCAGGGCTTTGAAAGTTCTTTTAAAGCTCTCTTAAAGACTTTCTTTTACTCCTTTAAAGATCATAGCATCAAAATCAATTAAAATGAATTGGCTCAGGATTGAAATACGAAAGTGCAAGCCAATAAGAGCTCATTAGTGGATTCCAAAGTAAATTTTCAATACTAAGACAAATGGAATTCTTTTCACTTAGTTTTCAAAACAAGTGATTTACCAATTAAGTACACATGAAAATCCAACTTTCAAAAGATATTCAATGAAGCACAAAGTCTAATACCAAAATATGCTTAAATTGATATCAGTTTGAAACCAATTTGACATTAAAAGCATGCTAAAAGTCCTTTGCCAAATTTACATAGAGTAATCTTTAATGATTTAGCTTTAAGTCATGTCTCTTTCTTGTATGCAAGGCTCTTGATATCAATTCATGCTTTGTAAGTAAAACAGTTAAATTCAGAAATTAACAAGAATGATCATGAATCAAATATAAAACATTCAAGGTGTATATTTATAAATTTCAATTTCTTAGTCATAGTTTCTCAGCAATGTATACATGAAGCACAATAAATCTTTTTAATATCAAAATAACATCATATGTTTAGAACCATTTGTTTGCAATCAAGATCATTGAAAAATGCATCATTTAGACAATTTTAATAAACTTATAAGATAGAAAATGATATGTTTCAGATGCGTATCGGAGCAAACAATCAAGGCATCAAAAGTAATTCTATTTTTCTTAAACCGTAGTTTTTATCTAGAAATCATATTGAGTTATTTTCCAAAATGATGCAATCATTGAAGCATATAATGAAAGTTACAAAAATGCAATGATAGAAGCATTTTTAAATTAAGTTTAAGCTTTTATACAAAATCAGATTCTGAATTTCATAAAAATTTTCAAGGAGGCTTTCAGGATTATAATTTGAGATATGCATCTTCTACATTGTAGCTTATCTTAAATTATTAAGATTGAAAAGACATATTTCAAGAACATTAGAGCACATCCAGAATCTTTGTAATTCATATTGAATTTTGGTACAAATTGGAGGACATTATGTACTAATGTTAGGCAAGATAAAAGATAAATCGGAATCAATTCATTTTGCCTAATTTGCAAATTCAAATTATTCTTTTCTTTTATTTTTCAAAATATATTCATTAAAACAAAATGATGTTGTTGTTGGTAATAACATGTTTCAATCAAATTTTATAGGCATGAAGCATTACAAGTTATATTTAGGAAAGATCTTTGTTATTTGAATATTGAAAACATATAATTCAAAACATCATGTGACATGCAAAATATATTATGCATTAAAATATTAAGAACAAGCATGTCAAGGATCAAAATCAATTCTTTTCAAATAAACTCCCTCTATTTAAATATAATCTTGTACTGATTTCATCCTTAAAGTGTGTTTTCAAGTGATTAAAAAATTTGACTTGATTCTTCTTATATACTTTCATTTACTTTGTCTTTCATTTTTACCTTCTTATGCTCTATACTCTATTTGCTCCCTATCCGGTGGAGTTGGAAGGGGCACGAGGTACTACCACTAGCCTCCCTCTTGTGCCGTCCCTAATATACCCTACACCGAATAGTTGGGTCAAATAGTGCCGGATACTACCACTAGCCTCCCCATTGGCACCATCCCTATGATGAGCAAAATAGAAATGTTAAAATGTTCACTTCAAACTCTCCCTGTTTAAGTGTAATTAATTATGGATTTTATCCCTTTCACAAGTCTCATAAATATGCCGAATGTATTATGCTTGTTTTTCTTTTCCTTAAGATTGAAGTTTTTTGCCTTTACTTAGATTTTACTTCTCTTGAATAAGATCCATTTTCTTTTCTTTATCTCTCTCTCTTTTTATTATTCTCAAGTAATTTACATGAAAGAGCAGAATAAAGAAATAATCTTATGTATCATATAGATGTATATCATGCAAACAACATTTTCATTATGCTCAAGAATTCATAGCTTCTCACAAGTCAATTCAAATCAGCATTTTAAGCACATACTTGTGTATTTGATGGTTATGATATAGGCAAAGGAACATTTTAGTTTGAGCAAACCATGAATCAATTTCTAAAAGCATAAGTCAATTAATACATATATAGACATGATATCAAGAAATTAATAATTAAAGATTTTAACTATGCCACAATAAGATTTAAGTTATAGACTTTGCTCAGCTAATTTATGAGAGAGGTATCTAAAATTACCGATTCATTCTATATTCTTCAAGTCAAACTAGATTTCTTATGTGTGAACGTTTGGCTGAAGAAGGTCCTCTCTCTTGTTTGCATGTGAATGTTTATTGTATCTTATGTGGAGGTGTCCTTCAAGTTGAAATCTCTCATTTTCTTGCTCAAGGATTCTGCATTATTAACAAACTTCTTTTCTTTCTTGAAAGAAAGTCATTAGTTGCTTCAAGATACAAAACATTCATACAACATATTTCTTAACTAGATGACTCAACATAAGATATGACAATAATTGAATGTTGAGTTACTTTACTCAAGAGATTGCCTAAATATAAGCAAGCACATGTCACTTGAACTAAAGAGATAGTTTCATTAACCAAGATGGTTCAAGAACAAGTATGTGAGGCAATAGGAAGATTCATCAAGGTCAAATCAATTTCTTGTTTTCAGAATCAATTTAGCTTAGATTCTATTTGCTTAAGATAACTATCAATAAGACGTGCTAGCTAAGTTTTAATCAAATTATCTTAAACAGTTGTTTCTATCAAAATTCAGATTGTTACATAGAATCAAAATGATAAACTATATTCTCTATAAAGGATCTAGTTTTAATAAAAATAGTATGAATTGATATCTCTACAACTAGTATCTTTTCATTGAATATTCTATATGCATTGCTTGAAGAGTAATATCCAAAGAAATATTTGTTTTATCAGATTTGACATTATTTTCATAAGAACATATCAAGCATGACATGTATGACTGAAAAATATAAAAGATATACAATATATCATTTTTTATTTTTCAGAAGATCAAAAGGAGTTTTCTAATAGAAACCATATGTATGACAAGCAATGATGATAGCTTTTAACAGAAATCATTTAAGTAGATGACTATCATACAACATTGTCTTTTTCATTTCTTCAAGGATTCTATCAACTCTATTTTATTTATGGTGTTCTTGGTGTAGAAACAATTGTATTCAATATTATTTTCTGTGCACAACTCAATAAGAAATTGGTTTTCAAAACTATGCCATGATACAATTTTATTTTCATAGTTTGCAAACCTTTTTCATTTGAACCCTTTTTGTGAGTTTGTGCCAATGCAGAAAATATTTTAATTTAAGTGCCAAGAACAAAACCAATATTAGCTTTGAGAAATTTTCCACAATTACAAAATCAGAATGCTTATCTCCTAGGTTCACAATCCTAGAGATCCAAATAAATTCTTATGGAGAATTTTCAAAGGCTAAAGGTGAAAACCATATTTTCAGATTTAGAAATGATTCTAGTTTATTTTTCTAGATGACATACATAGCAAACTTTGACCTTGCAAAAATTAATCTAAGTGAACCAATGACAAGGTCTTTTGAGATTAAGTCCATACTAGTATGAGTTGATTTTATACGCCAAAACTAGTCTATTTAATCTTGGTATTCTTAATGTATATATATAAAAAAAATATACCAAGTAGACATTCTTGTGTTTATGATCAATAGAAGATAATGCCGAGGATAAGAACTCTCAATCAAGTATATAGAGAATTCAAAGAGTTATTCTAAGAGTATTGATTAAGTAAATTATCCATCAATAACTGAAGCATAATATAGGAAGATGGAGTGATTTGGATATATTTTCTTTTTATACCAAAAGTATCACTTATATCACAGAAATGATTAATACTAGCTACAATTTCAATATGAGAGGATGCAAGGATTACTAATTTCATTATTTCTTCCATTTTGGTCACTCTTCTTAATTATATTTTAAGTTCTATTCTTTAACACGTGTCTAGAGAACCCATTGTCCAGATTCATTGGAATCTTGGGTAGCTAGACACATTTGCTAAAAATGATCATGTTTTCAACTTAGAAACCCAAGCTCTTTTGGGTCCTTGCAGGTTAGCTATAATTGTTCCTTTTGGAACCCATATTCTCTTAATTATCATTTTGTCTATTAGTTTGCAGGTTTTAGAATTACAAGTAATATACTTCTGCATATTCTTGCTAAATTTAAACAACATAGATTTAGCAAAAATAGATAATGAATTTTCAGTTTTCTGTTTTTGTTTATTAGTTTCACCAGATTTGTGAAAAATTATTTTAGGATGAATAGTGGAGGATTTAAGAATTATATTCTCGAAAGATTTTTGAGTGTACCAAGGTTGATATCCCAATCCAGCTTTGTCATATACAGCTCTTGAATTTTCTATCATTAAATTTAGTTTTTTAGAGCTGAGAGTGAATCTTTCAACAATATGTTTCAAATTATCAATTTCTTTAGTTAATTTTTCATTATCTTCTGAAAGCAGTTCATTGTTTTTCTTAAGTTTATTATGGCTTTCAGTAAGAAGTTGATTTCTCTGATTTAGTTCTTTATTTTCTTTAATTAAGATTTCAATTTCATTAGTCAGTTTTAGTTTTTCATCTATTAGGATTTGATTTTCATTCTTCAAGTTCTTGTTCCTACAAATAAGTTTCTTATGTTCTAAATACAAATCAAAAAAGACATCATGAAGTTTATCAAATGTAAAATCATCTTTAGTTTTAGCATGTACCTCATATATCTCATCTTCATGTGCCATTAAGCATGAATTTGCAATATGATGCTGCTCTTCTTCTACACATGATGTTTCAGATTTGTTAGTGTATTCATATTTAACTTCAAGCATATTCCATATTTCCTTAGCAGTTGTGCAAAAAGATATGCAATTAAGTTCACTATCATCTAATGCACAAAATAGCACATTCATGGCTTTTGCATTTTGCTGATCCATTTTCTTATCATGATTAGTGCTTGTGTGTGGTCCATTGACTATGATACTCCATAAATCATAGTCATGTGCTTGAATGAAAATGCAAATGCGTGCTTTCCAATATGTATAGTTTATGCCATTAAAAAGTGGAGGTCTATCAATTAATTGTCCCTCTTCTATAGAACATCCCACTTGGGTTGTCATGATCTTTAACTCTTGATTGTGAGATCAATGAGTACTATTGGAGCACCTTGCTCTGATACCACTTGTTGCCTAAGGTGACAAGCCAAGAGGGGGGGATGAATTGGTTTCTTTTAATTTTAACTATCTTACTTGTGTTAAATGATGAGTTAGTGAACTTAAACAAATCACAATACAAACAACAAGAAGTATAGTGGTTCGGTGCTCTCCTTAGCACCTACGTCCACTCCCCAAGCGACCCCTTGGGAATTCACTATAATCCCGCGGATTACAGTTGGATTGTTTTCCGGGCTCACAATCCAAAAACCTTTACACTTTGGTTTTTCGGGTTCACCAAAAACCTATGTTGGTTTTACGGGCTCACCAACGAACCTATGTTGGTTTTTCGGGCTCACCAACGAACCTTTACAATTGGTTTTCCGGATTCACCAATCAACCTATGTTGGTTTTACGGGCTCACCAACGAACCTATACAATTGGTTTTACGGGTTTACCAACAACCTACGTTGGTTTTACGGGCTTACCAACAACCTACGTTGGTTTTACGGGCTCACCAACGAACCTTTACAATTAGTTTAATAAACAAAGGAAGAAGATTTAAACTCCTAGATGAGCAAATATAACAATATAATCTACAAAGAAGAGTTTAGAGAATATTTATCGCTTGATGTGACTTCTCTCTTCTTTGTCAAGGATGCTTCACTCTTCAAGGGTGGATAGAGCTCTTGATGACTCTTTGAATCTGCTCAACCACTTTCTTTTGATTCTTGAATGAAGCACTTGGATGAAGCTTGCCTTGCTAGGATTCTCTCTTGAATGCACTTGATGTATTTTCCAAAGCTTGCTTCCTCTAATGAATACTCCCTCTTAAATACTTCTCCAACCTCCAAATAGTCCTTCCTGACCGTTGGATTGAAGAAACTAGCCGTTTATAACCGTTGGGAGTCCAAAAACCACTTCTGCACAACTAGCCGTTATGCTTCTGCCCGTGCTTGGGTCGACCCAAACTTTTCTTGGGTCGACCCAAACCTTGGGTCAGCTCAAACTTTTTCTTGGGTCGGCCCTCTCAGAAAATTCAGAACCTTGAATTTCAGCCTTTCTTCACTTGGGTCGACTCAACCTTTCTTTGGGTCGACTCAAGCTTGGGTCGACTCAACTTCATCTTGGGTCGACCCTCTCAGTAAATCCAGAGAACCATTTTTTGAGTTGTTTGAGGATCTTGAAGTTTGGGTCGACTCATGCTTTCCTTGGGTCGACCCAACTCACTGTTCATCTGTGCCATTTTTGCAAAAGTGTGCCAAATGATTTCTTGATGTGCCGGGGTCGACCCAATCATCCTTTGGGTCGACTCAATCCACACTTTGCTGCATCTCAAGGTTAGATTCATTCATATAAACAATGAAATATATCTATATCAATTTATACAAATATACTGAGAGTAACAGACTTATAAATGAAGTATCGTTTTAACTTATAACATACTCTTGTTAAATGCTTGTTAATCATCAAAATAACACTATCATTCTCATTTGGCGTCCCTGATGACGATAAAAGGTATAGTACCAGTTGCTGTATCTTTAACGCCAAACTCAGGGAAGGGGCCTCTGTTACGGACCATGTACTGTACATGATCGAGTTGATAGAGTGCCTGAGCAAACTCGGCTTTTTCCTGCATGAACAATTGGGAAAGGACGCGATTTTGAATTCCCTGCCTGATTCCTACCGACCATTCCTCACTCATTATAGAATGACAAAGCTTGTACTCAACTTCCATGGTCTTTTGGGGTTGTTGCAGAACTTTGAGAAGGATAACCAGCTCAGGAAAGGGCCGGTTAATGTGGTTGGTGGTGAGGCAGGACGCCGTCCCTTTGGGAAAGGGAAAAACAAAAATAAAAATAAAAATAAAAATAAAAGGCCTATGTCAAACGTTTGAAAGCAGATAAGCTGGAATCCAAATCTGATAATTGTTTCTTTGTCAGATATCCAAAAAAAACCTTAGGGTATTACTTCTATAATACTGATACGCAAAAGTTGTTTGTCAGTAATAGGGTTGTTTTCCTTGAGAAGGAGTTCCTTGGTGAAGGAGCGAACAGCTCTGATGTTGCACTTAAGGAAGTTCAACGTATACAAGAACCAGTACAGACTAAAGAATCGGATTTGATCAGATCAGATCCAGAACCCATTATAGAGACATCCGTGAGGCGATCCGGTAGAGTACCGCATCAGCCGGACAGATACTATGGTTTTCTGATTCAGGATGGCGAACCGGTTGGTCTCGATGAGAACACAGAGGATCCCGTCACATACATGGATGCTATGCAAAGGTCTGATTCTGAGAAATGGTTTAATGCCATGAAATCCGAATTGGAGTCCATTGAGGTCAATGATGTATGGACATTGGTTGACCCACCTGAAGGAATCAAACCCATTGGGTGTAAATGGATTTTCAAGAGGAAGAGAGGCGCAGACGGAAATGTGGAAACCTACAAAGCCCGTCTGGTTGTCAAGGGATTTCGCCAACGTTATGGCATAGACTATGACGAGACGTTTTCTCCTGTGGCAATGCTGAAATCCATTCGGATCATGCTTGCAATAGCTGCACATCTGGACTTAGAGATTTGGCAGATGGATGTTAAAACCGCCTTTCTGAATGGAGATTTAGAGGAGCAGGTGTATATGATACAGCCTGAAGGTTTTATTTCTGCAGATAAATCTAAGGTATGCAAGCTTCAAAAGTCCTTATACGGACTGAAGCAGGCTTCTCGAAATTGGAACATACGCTTTGATACGGTGATCAAGACGTATGGCTTCGTTAGGAACGGAGAGGAACCTTGCATATATAAGTGGGTAAATAGTTCAGTAGTGATGTTTCTTGTACTGTATGTGGATGATATTCTTTTAATAGGAAATGACATTCCTGCACTACAGGGAATAAAGATCTGGCTGTCATCACAGTTCTCCATGAAAGATCTAGGAGATGCATCCTACATCCTAGGGATGAAGATCTATAGGGATAGGTCTAAAAGGTTGCTTGGGTTATCCCAGTCCACGTACATAAATACTGTGCTGAAACGATTCAGCATGGCAAATTCCAAGAAAGGCTATCTTCCGATAGGTCATGGAATCACTCTTTCTAAAGGAGATTGCCCGACAACTCCCTAAGAAAGAGAGCGTATGAGTAGAATTCCATATGCCTCTGCTGTGGGATCTATTATGTATGCTATGACATGTACTAGACCAGATGTGGCGTATTCACTAGGAGTAGTGAGTAGGTACCAATCTGACCCAGGAGAGAGCCACTGGAAAGTTGTAAAGACTATCCTCAAGTATTTGAGAAATACTAAGGATAAGTGGCTTGTTTATGGAGATACTGAGTTGAGACTTGTCGGTTATACCGATTCAAGTTTTCAATCAGACCGAGATGATAGCAAGTCTGTGTCTGGTTATGTGTTTACCCTGTTAGGTGGGGCCGTGTGCTGGAAAAGTTTCAAGCAGCATACCGTGGCAGACTCTGTATGCGAGGCTGAATACATTGCTGCATCTGGTGCCGCCAAAGAAGCTGTCTGGTTACGAAAGTTCATTGTTGAGCTCGGAGTTGCACCCTCCGCTGATGGACCAGTCCCACTATACTGTGATAGTACCGGGGCCATCGCTCAAGCTAAAGAACCAAAGGCACACCAACGCACCAAGCACATTCTGCGCCGGTATCACCTTGTTCGTGAGATAGTAGAACGAGGTGACGTTGATCTTCAAAAGATTGACGGGAAGGATAACTTAGCCGACCCCTTCACTAAGGCCCTCAGTATAAAGGAGTTTGACCATCATTACTTGAAGATGGGTATACGATACTGTACTGATTGGCTTTAGGTCAAGTG
Source organism: Phoenix dactylifera (assembly GCF_051530095.1). Lineage (NCBI taxonomy): Eukaryota > Viridiplantae > Streptophyta > Magnoliopsida > Arecales > Arecaceae > Phoenix > Phoenix dactylifera. The sequence continues at coordinate 19,566,021 of NC_143190.1, read as the reverse complement.
GGAGTTGTTGGGAATTATGTCCTAAATCCAATCAATTGTTGATTGTAAATGTATTTGAATCAATTATAAATAACATGGTATTTATTCATCACCAGAACATCTTCACAAACTCCGATGTGATGAAGTCCTTAGGACTGCTTTGTGTAATGAAATATGATTTTGTCACACAGGTCCTTAAAAGTTCATGATCGTATGATATACTATTAATAGGACGATAGTATTATCGGGCGTAGGTCATTGTGTATCATATTTGTTGGTTGTCTTCTAAACCAAAGAGTATAGAGATACTAGTATGGTATACAGGTGAATGGTAGTGTACATTCACTGAACGTGACCAATTAATGGACTCTCTCTTGTCAAGAGTTGTTCCGAGTGGATATGGGTATATGTATCCTTTAGACCTAAGATTGCAACCGGTGGCTTGCAAGCAACTCACTGTACTTTGGTGCCGGACTACCTGGATTTCTAATCCAGCGACGGAAGGTTTCTGGGTCCAGTCAAGTACTTGTGGTAGTCAGTTGCAAATCAAGATGGGATTGACCTCCCTTAGGAATAAGGGTGAATGCCTTGTGTTTTCAATTAAGTAGTATCCTGGCCAGGGAAAGTCAAATCTCTATCACTTGACTTATTGAATTGAAACATATTTCCGGATGGATCGTTTCAGGGTAGACAGACTCTGAACCCACCCTGGGCATTTTCTGGTCAAGAGGATGAATTATGCGGTAACCATGGTCCATAGGTTCTAGAATGTTGCTTTGCATCTATTCGGCCTATCCGGTCCTATGATGAGTTAAGCGTGGCTCTCCACCCGGGGGCTCATATGATGAGTGCTTTAATAGGCACGTGCGGGTGTCACCCTATGTATTGGGACTGAGCCCGTGCCACATGTGATGTGCAGTTGAAGATTGTCTTCGACTGGTACCAGAGTTAAAATATCTAAAATATCAAGCATGTTATGGGTTAAAATGTTTAACCCGTTCTTTCCGCATAAAAATTTTCTGAAATTCATGCTTAGCCCTCTGCACGCATACTATCAGTAGAGGGGTTTTTCAGGGCTAGGTGGACGGAGATGACAGGGGGTGGGAGCCGAGTGGTGCTGCCGGTGCCTGGAGTCTGGATGTTGGAGGAGGAGACTGCAGAGCTGATTAGGCCGATGACGGCGAGGGAGATCAGGGAGGCAGTGTGGTCCCTCGAGGGGGACAGGGCACCAGGTCCGGATGATTTTCCACCCTTATTCTTTTGGAGGTATTGGATGATAGTGGGACAGGATGTAACGGTGGCTATACAGCAGTTTTTCAGTACAGCAGTGATGTCATCAGATTGGCAGAGGACCTTCATCACCTTGATACCGAAGCGATAGGATGCTACTGAGCCGGATCATTTCCGACCGATTAGCCTGTGTACCATGTTGTACAAGGCTACGGCGAAGATACTTGCCGTTAGGTTGAGGGATATTCTTTCGAGGTTGATTTGTCCGGAGCAGGGGGCTTGAAAGTGAATCCTAGGTTCTTCGGTGTTAAGCATGCTGATTTTTTTAAAAAAAAAAACTATGGCTGAATCTGATCGGGTTGCCTACGTACCCCTTCATAAGGGGGATCAAGTCATACGTAGTTCTTTTTAAGTTTTAAAACGCAGCGGAAAAATCGAATCAAACAATTTAATTCATGCATGCTTACAAGATCAAATCTAGAAATCAGCACCTTAAGAACACATAGGATTATGCCGGAAACGTTTAAACAATTATGCTAAAACTTTCATGCATGATTAACTATCAGATCTGAAACTTAAGAACTCTATTCTGATTAATCTCCGAATATCCATCGAATGGATTCTGGAGATAACTCCGTGAGGAGCCCCAAAGGAGGATAAAACCTCGGGGAATCAGACCTAGACCCTGACTCCAAAATAAAATATTGATGTGGGATTAATACCTTTTATGATGGAAGAAACTTATGGATCTAATCCTTGACTTCGCAGCCACGCACACGAATGGCCTCTATGAGAAGTACACGCAAAGCCCTAGGTAGATCGTCTTCCGCGGGAGTGCTAGCTCGCGCAGGAACGCAGCAATGGCTGAAACTTTCTCCTTCTAAACACTCAACCTTTGATTGTTCTTCAAGGAGATGGAGGATGGACGTGAGTAAGAAGGAGAAGAAGGGATGGAGGCCCTCAGAGAAATTTTTTCAGAATTTTTTGAAACATCTAAATATGGTATATCTTAAACCCAAGGCATGGGGGTCTTTTATAGCCAAAAGACCACCCCACGCCTCACACCTATTTTAGCCAACTAATTTGGCTGATAAAATTCCCAAAAAATTCTGGTGGTTTGGCAGCTAAGAGGAGATAAACATATCCAAATTTTGTGCATTTTGAATCCCTAAAAGATAGGAATTCATGCATCCAAAATTTAGCCGCAGACCACCCTATTTCATGCACCATGCAATCCCTACAAATTAGGAAATTCATCTAAATCTTTCTAGAAAGATTTAAGGCACCATTTTTATAGGAAATATAGCCCAACTCCTCCTCTCTTCTCACGCCAATTTTTGGCCAAAAATAAAGAGGATAGGAGTAGAAACTATTGGGGATAAATTAAGGTGTCATTCTTCTCCAAGAAGATAAGGATGGGTTCCTAAAATTTAGGGATTGTTCTCCTTATCCAATTCTGATTATTTGGACTCATAATCCTCATCAAATAAGGTCTTCTAATTGATTTGGATCAAGCCTAATCCAATTGGGTCAAGTCCCATCAATTGGGTCAAGCTCAATCTACTTGGGTTGAACCCAATCCAATTAGGTCAAACCCTGATGCAGCCCAAATTGAATCCTATTCAATTTGGCTCAACCTAAGCCCAATTACTCTATCAAATTGAGTTCATTAGCAATCTAATTGCTAATTAATCCTCCAATAATTCAATAATTATTTTAATGCAACTTTTGCTTAGGATAATTTGTCAATCGAATTGACCAAATTACCCCTGAATGATTCTTAATCATCAATCAGCCATTTGATCAACCTAGAAACTTCTATACGTGTGACCTCATAGGTTCGAACCTAAGCTGGTAGTATAGGAACGTCTTCCTATACTAATCGATGTGACCATCTAGCAATGGTATCCGACGTCCGGATAGGCCGAATATAAGCGAAGCAAATATTCTGGAACCCTGGACTATGGTTACTGTATAATTCAATCCCTTTGACTCCTAATACTAGGATGACTTAGAGCTCACTGTCAATCCTATAGTTAGTACATCCATTATGTGATTAACTTTAGATATCCCGTGACTCCTCACTGAGATTACCCTGGCCAAGGTTTTGCTAAATTAATCACAAGACATTATCTCCTGTTTCCAGGAGGGGTCAATTCCATCTTAACTCACAACTGACTACGCAAGTACTTGACTGCACCCAGTGACCTTCCGTCACTAAATTAGAAATTCAGGTAGTCCGGTACCAAAGTACAGTGAGTTGCTTGCTAATCACAGGTTGCGATCTCAGGTCAGAGGGCCAAACTTATACCCATATCCACTCGGAACATTTCTTGACAGTAGAGCATTCCGGAATTGGTCACGTTTAGTGAAATGTACTCCTACATTTCACCTGTATGGCATACCAGTGTCTCCACACTCCTTGGTTAAGAGGACAACCAACGTATATGTCACACAACGACCTAATCTCGATAATGTTGTCGTCCTAGTAACAACATATCATTTGGTCGCGAACAAGTTTAAGGACTCAAAGATAAATCCTCCTTTATCATAACATAAGTCCTAAGGACTTCATCATATAAGAGTTCATTTGAAGATGAAATGATGAATAATGCCAAATAATACTTTATTAATTTATCAATTTATTTACAAAATTCAATCATCAATATGCTGACGATTGACATTTAGGATACAATTTCCAACAACTCCCACTTAGCCTAAAGCCAATCAGCACAGTATCTAATACCCATCTTCGACTTGTATTCGTTGAACTCTTTGATGCCGAGGACTTTGGTAAATGGGTCAGTCATATTTTCTTTTGTATCAATTTTTTGTAGAATCTGCCACTGTGTGCTGCTTGGAACTCTTCCAGCAGATAGCACCACCCTTAAGAGTAAAGATATAACCCGACACGCTCTTGCTATTATCTTGATCTGACTGAAAACTTGAATCAGTATATCCCTCAAGTTTTAAGTCAGAATCACCGTAGACAAGCCACTAATCTTTAGTATTTCTCAAATACTTAAGGATGGTTTTTACAACCTTCCAGTGGTTGCTACCTGGATCAGACTGATATCTGCTCACTACTCCTAGTGAGTATGCCACGTCTGGTCTAGTACATGTCATGGCATACATTATAGATCCCACTGCCGAAGCATATGGAATTCTATCCATACTCTCTCTTTCTTGAGAGGTTGTCGGACAATCCCTTTTAGAGAGGTTAATTCCATGGCCCATTGGAAGATAGCCTTTCTTGGAATTAATCATACTGAACCTCTTCAGTATAGTATCAATGTATGTGGATTGGGATAATCCAAGCAATCTTTTAGATCTATCTCTATAGATCTTCATTCCTAGGATGTAAGATGCTTCTCCCAAATTCTTCATGGCAAATTGAGATGATAGCCAAACCTTTATTCCTTGTAATGCAGGAATGTCATTCCCGATTAAAAGAATGTCATCCACATATAAAATAAGGAATATAAATGCAAGGTTCCTCTTCATTCTTAATGAAGCCATATGATTTAATCACCTTATCAAATCGTATGTTCCAACTCCATGAAGCTTGCTTTAATCCATAAATGAATTTTTGAAGCTTGCACACCTTAGACTCATCTGCAGATATAAAACCTTCAGGTTGCATCATATACACCTCCTCTTCTAAATCTCCATTTAGAAAAGCGGTTTTAACATCCATCTGTCAGATCTCATAGTCTAAATGTGCTGCTATCGCAAGCACAATCCGAATGGACTCGAGCATTGCCACAGGAGAAAATATCTCGTCATAGTCAATACCATAACGTTGACGATATCCCTTGTCAACCAGACGGGCTTTATAGGTCTCTACCTTTCCGTCTGCACCCCGTTTCCTTTTGAATATCCACTTACACCTTATGGGTTTAATCCCTTCGGGTGGATCAACTAATGTCCATACATCATTGACCTTCATGGATTCCATTTCGAATTGCATGACTCCAAGCCATTTATTAGAGTCATACCTCTGCATTACATCCATATATGTGATCGGATCCTCATCGTTTTCATCAAGTTTGATAGGATCCCTGTTCCGGACTAAGAAACCGTAGTATCTGTCCGGCTGACGTGGTACTCTACCCGATCGCCTTAATGGTGCATCTAATATGGGTTCTGGATCTGATCTAATCAAATCCGACTCAACTAGTTTAGTAGATGGTGTCGGATCTTCTAGATGTTGAACTTCTCTAAGCTCAACATTAGAGCTTTTAGTTCCTTCACTAAGGAATTCTTTCTCTAAGAAAAGAGCTCTATTGCTTACGAACAACTTTTGTTCTTCAGCAAAGTAGAAGTAATATCCTTTAGTTTCTTTAGGATAACCAACAAAGAAACATCTGTCAGACTTAGGTTCAAGTTTGTCTGTTTTCAAACGTTTGACATATGCCGGACACCCCCAAATCCTAAGGTGAGAGAGCATTGGCTTACGTCCAGTCCACATCTCATGTGGTGTTTTATTTACAGACTTACTTGGAATCTTATTTAGAATGTAGCAGGCTGACTCAAGTGCATATCCCCAAAAGAATATGGACAGACTCGCAAATCCCATCATGGATCGAACCATGTCTAACAGAGTTCGATTTCTTCTTTCTGATACACCGTTATACTGTGGTGTACCAGGAGGAGTCCATTGAGAGAGAATCTCATTTTCTCCTAGATATGTCAAAAACTAACTGGTGAGGTATTCACCTCCTCGATCTGATCGAAAAATTTTAATACTCTTTCCAGCTTGTTTTTTCTACTTCATTACGATATAATTTGAACATTTCAAATGATTCAGATTTATGTCTCATTAAATAGACATAACCATACCTAGAAAGGTCGTCTGTAAACGTAATGAAATATGAATACCCACCTCTAGCATCTGTGCTCATTGGCCCACATACATCAGAATGTACAAGGGTCAATAAATCACTGGCTCGTTCACATTTTTCGGTAAAAGGTGATTTGGTCATCTTACCAAGAAGACATGACACACAGGTTGTCAATGATTCACAATCATTAACACTGAGGATTCCCTCTTTACTTAACATGTTCATCCTGTTCTTGTTAATATGATCTAGCCTATGATGCCAAAGGTAGACATCCGTGACATTATCTATTCCAGGGTGCTTACTTGACGTGTACATTACATTAACAGGTTGTGATAACAAGTAGATGCCATTGCTCAATCGTCCATTCATTACAGTAACACCATTCATAATGATATCACAAGAACATTTCTTTATTGAAATTTCATAACCGTTCATGGCCAAAAGGCCTACGAAAATTACATTCAATAAGAACGTAGGACAATAGTGACAATCACTCAAGACAACTATATGAGAATTGAAAACAAGTTTGAGATTTCCTAAAGCTAGAGCTGGAACAGATCTTCCATCTCCAACATTCAGGAATCTCTTGCTATTTTCAAATCTCTCATTGACCTGAAGTCCTTGCAACGAATTGCATATATTAAATGGACTTTCAGTATCTAATACCCAGGTCGAATTATCACATATAGAGAAATTACAAGGTGTTATCATATAAATACCTTGATCAGCAACTGATTGTCCTTTTCTCTTGCTTGGCCTATTCGGATCAAGTGAGGCAAGGTACTGAGGATAATTTCTCTTCTAATGCCCCTGCTTCTTACAATAGAAGCATTCTGTCAGATTGTGGTCAGCCTTAATCTTTTTGGTCTGACTTGGCTTAGCACGTTGCACCTTTTTCTTTTGATTCTTATTTTTCTTCTTTCCTTTCTTAAAGGTACCACGACCCCTGGACGAACCTCCCACTAAATTCACCGACCCTTTTAGGAGTTGGTGATCCTTCTCAAAAGTTTGTAGTAAACCCAACAATTGGTGATAATTTACGACCAGTTTCGTCATACGAAAGTTGGTGAGAAATGGGCAGTACGAACCAGGAAGAGAATTCAGTATAGCATCCTTCCCCAATTGATCATGTAGGGGAGATCCGAAAATGCCTAGGCGCTCGATTAACTCAATCATGTACAATACATGATCGGTCACCGAAGCCCTATCCTTCATACGTGCGCTGAAAATAGCACAACTAGTCTTGTGCCTTTCAACATCATCAAGAATACCGAAAGATTCATTCAACACTTGAATGATGTCTTCCGGCTTCGCATTCTCAAAATGCCTACTAAACTCATCATTCATTGCAGCGAGCATAATGCAACAGACAGTGATATGATCACTGAGCCACTTCTGATAAGTGTCTCTGACTGTACCCCGTGCATTAGCAACAGGCTGCTCAGGTGCCGGATCTGTTATCACATAAAGGATCCATTCATGCTCTAGCACAATTTTCAGTTTCCTATACCAATTATTGAAGTTGGGACCAGTCAACTTGTCATTATCCAATAATGAGCGAAGTGACAAATTAGTGGCCATTTCTGTATAAAAGAAAATTTGGCTATTAGTATATGAATTGACTAAACACATTAGACTTGGACTTTAGTCTAAAGGTACTTCCACTATTTCATACAAATTGGTAGCCTCTACCTCCAATTCGAAAAATTACTCTTAATTCTTTAGTGGGCACTAGAACCCAATAGGTCGCATATAGGCCCGAGTGTGGCTCGGCTAACCCATATGCACCTATTGGTAGGTTCTAAACCAGTTGCTTCACCAAGCAACTCTAGTGATAATTTTGCCCTAGGTTCTTCGGCAGGCGTGTGGCGCCTCCACCGAATACCCTAGTCAGGTCCAACCATTAAATGATAGGATTAAGTCTAATCAACTAATAGACGACCAAGCCTGAGTGTGGCTCGGCTCACCTGACCGCCTATTGAAGGTACACTTAACTCATCATATATTGAATGACAATTCCAATGCTTGATAAGTACCAGGCGTGTGGCGCCTCCAATAATTATCAAAACATTGGACCCATTATCACCCAACTTAATCGGAGGCTATGACCTAGTTATCCCCATAACCATTTCATTTTAAGGACCTAATAATTTTAGAGGATTTCTTAATTATGATAGATAAGAAGATCCGGTTAGTCTAATTTCTCCCACTGACTTCACCAAATCAGATTAGACTCAAACCGGTTAAGGAGGCACCTAAATCAGTCAAACTGATTTTTCTTATAGGCATGGGCTAACTCGAATCATTAAGTGATCCAATCAAAATGTGATTGACCATGTCGGCCAGGTAAGTGAGATCGGTGGAAGGAATATGCCATTAACTCGACAAAGACGAATCAGTGCGAGTAGCTCCCAATTAAAAACCACCGGTCAAAACTGCCAAACTTACCTTAGACACCGACTGGTTAATCAATTTCGATTTGATTACTCAAATGACTCGGGCTACACCTCTGAGCCTAAATCAAGTTTCATCTTGGTCTAATCAAAGACATGGACTTGATCCATCTACAACTATTGTAAATTGACCTAGAATTTCCTTGACCTAATATAGTTACTACTTAATTAGATTTGATCAATTAATTCTATTTGTCCATGTATGATTCTAACCTTAGGTCTAACCCAATCCTAGGAACTTGATTCAAGCTAACCCATATGCCCAAAGAATTATGCAATGTCAATTAATTGAGTTACAATTCTATTTCATAACACTTAATTCTCAATTAAGTTTAGACTTATGAAAGTTTTGATCATTGCATATTTCTTTTTAATTATATATTAATTACAATCTTTCAGTTCTTAAAACATATTTTCAGATCTGAGTTTTTGTAAGTAATCACATGTAATCAGATTTAATTCATGTTTAAGTCATTATATTTAATATTCATGCATCATATATACATAACAACATGAATTAATACAAACAACATACATCTTATGTATTTGTTTTTTCACTTTTATTTTCAGATCTAATTTGTTCATTAAAATCAGAGATCATATAAATCATAAACTTTATTTAGATCTAATCTAAATAATATTATAATTTCATATTTATTCATGTTACTAATCCTAATACAAACATGCATCATATGCATCCAAAATTTTAGATCTACTTAATCATGCATAATCAGCAATTAAATCAATCATAAAAAATACTTTAGATCTAATCTAAATATGTTAATGATTTCAGATTTAATTACAAGAATTAAAACATAAAAGTTTAAACATGAACCTGGCTCTGATACCACTGAAAGTGGGGGAGTCTCCACTCCTACATGGGTTCGGTCCTATTAAAAATAGGGTGACACCCATGTATACCTATCAGAGCACGCATCTCTATACGCCCCCGGACGGAGAGCCACGCTTCGTCACACGATCACGCGTGAGAGTTTTCGAAGATCGGTCACAACTCTTGGACCTTTGCTCTGATACCACTGAAAGTGGGGGAGTCTCCACTCCTACATGGGTTCGGTCCTATTAAAAATAGGGTGACACCCATGTATACCTATTAGAGCACGCATCTCTATACACCCCCGGATGGAGAGCCACGCTTCGTCACACGATCATGCGTGAGAGTTTCCGGAGATCGGTCACAACTCTTGGACCTTTGCTCTGATACCACTGAAAGTGAATCCTAGGTTCTTCGGTGTTAAGCATGCTGATTTTTTTTTTTAAACCATGGCTGAACCTGATCGGGTTGCCTACGTATCCCTTCATAAGGGGGATCAAGCCATACGTAATTCTTTTTAAGTTTTAAAATGCAGCGGAAAAATCGAATCAAATAATTTAATTCATGCATGCTTACAAGATCAAATCTAGAAATCAGCACCTTAAGAACACATAGGATTATGCCGGAATCGTTTAAACAATTATGCTAAAACTTTCATGCATGATTAACTATCAGATCTGAAACTTAAGAACTCTATTCTGATTAATCTCCGAATATCCATTGAATGGATTCTGGAGATAACTCCGTGAGGAGCCCCAAAGGAGGATAAAACCTCGGGAAATCAGACCTAGACCCTGACTCCAAAATAAAATATTGATGTGGAACTAATACCTTTTATGATGGAAGAAACTTATAGATCTGATCCTTGACTTCACAGCCACGCACACGAATGGCCTCTATGAGAAGTACACGCAAAGCTCTAGGTAGATCGTCTTTCGCGGGAGTGCTAGCTCGCGCAGGAATGCAGCAATGGCTGAAGCTTTCTCCTTCTAAACACTCAACCTTTGATTGTTCTTCAAGGAGATGGAGGATGGACATGAGGAAGAAGGAGAAGAAGGGATGGAGGCCCTCAGAGAATTTTTTCAAAATTTTTTGAAACATCTAAATATGGTATATCTTGAACCCAAGGCATGGGGGTCTTTTATAGCCAAAAGACCACCCCACGCCTCACACCTATTTTAGCCAACTAATTTGGCTGATAAAATTCCCAAAAAATTCTGGTGGTTTGTCAGCTAAGAGGAGATAAACATATCCAAATTTAGTACATTTTGAATCCCTAAAAGATTGGAATTCATGCGTCCAAAGTTCAGCCGCAGACCACCCTATTTCATGCACCATGCAATCCCTACAAATTAGGAAATTCATCTGAATCTTTCTAGCAAGATTTAAGGCACCATTTTTATAGAAAATATAGCCCCACTCCTCCTCTCTTTCACGCCAATTTTTGGCCAAAAATAAAGAGGATAGGAGTAGAAAATATTGGGGATAAATTAAGGTGTCATTCTTCTCCAAGAAGATAAGGATGGGTTCCTAAAATTTAGGGATTGTTCTCCTTATCCAATTCTGATTATTTGGACTCATAATCCTCATCAAATAAGGTCTTCTAATTGATTTGGATCAAGCCTAATCCAATTGGGTCAAGTTCCATCAATTGGGTCAAGCTCAATCTACTTGGGTTGAACCCAATCCAATTAGGTCAAACCCTGATGCAGCCCAAATTGAATCCTATTCAATTTGGCTCAACCTAAGCCCAATTACTCTATCAAATTGAGTTCATTGGCAATCTAATTGCTAATTAATCCTCCAATAATTCAATAATTATTTTAATGCAACTTTTGCTTAGGATAATTTGTCAATCGAATTGACCAAATTACCCCTGAATGATTCTTAATCATCAATCAGCCATTTGATCAACCTAGAAACTTCTATGCGTGTGACCTCATAGGTTCGAACCTAAGCCGGTAGTATAGGAACGTCTTCCTATACTAATCGATGTGACCATCTAGCAATGGTATCCGACGTCCGGATAGGCCGAATATATGCGAAGCAAATATTCTGGAACCCTGGACTATGGTTACTGTATAATTCAATCCCTTTGACTCCTAATGCTAGGATGACTTAGAGCTCACTGTCAACCCTATAGTTAGTACATCCATTATGTGATTAACTTTAGATATCCCGTGACTCCTCACTGGGATTACCCTGGCCAAGGTTTTGCTAAATTAATCACAAGACATTATCTCCTGTTTCCAGGAGGGGTCAATTCCATCTTAACTCACAACTGACTACGCAAGTACTTGACTGCACCCAGTGACCTTCCATCACTAAATTAGAAATTCAGGTAGTCCGGTACCAAAGTACAGTGAGTTGCTTGCTAATCACAGGTTGCGATCTTAGGTCAGAGGGCCAAACTTATACCCATATCCACTCGGAACATCTCTTGACAGTAGAGCATTCCGGAATTGGTCACGTTTAGTGAAATGTACTCCTACACTTCACCTGTATGGCATACCAGTGTCTCCACACTCCTTGGTTAAGAGGACAACCAACGTATATGTCACACAACGACCTAATCTCGATAATGTTGTCGTCTTAGTAACAACATATCATTTGGTCGCGAACAAGTTTAAGGACTCAAAAATAAATTCTCCTTTATCATAACATAAGTCCTAAGGACTTCATCATATAAGAGTTCATTTGAAGATGAAATGATGAATAATGCCAAATAATACTTTATTAATTTATCAATTTATTTACAAAATTCAATCATCAATATGCTGACGATTGACATTTAGGATACAATTCCCAACAGGGCTTTCATTGGAGGGCGCAGCATTTTCGACAATGTCCTAATAGCCCAGGAGTTCATGTTTGATTTGGGTAGGGCCCCGATGAGGAGGAGCTTGATGGGAGTCAAGCTTGATATGGAGAGGGCCTACGACAGGATGCATTGAGACATTTTACAGCAGTCTTTGCTGGGGTTTGGTTTTCATGAGACAAGGATTCGGTGGATCATGGGATGTGTCAGGGCTCCGTCATTCGCCATCCTGGTGAATGGCACGCCATCTTGTTTCTTCACATCCTTAGGAGGGCTGCACCAGGGATGTCCCCTATCCCCCTTGCTATTTATTATCTGCGCGGATGTACTGTCTAGAGCCTTGCATCAGGCGGTGATTACTCAGGAGCTGGAGGCTTACAGGCTAGTGGTGGGGGCTACACCGATTTTCCACTTGTTGTTTGCTGATGATTGCTTGTTGCTTGCCCGATCGATGCGGCAGGATGCACGGGTTATTTGCAGGATTCTTCGGGACTATTATGCCGCATCTGGATAGCAGGTTAATCTTTCGAAGTCAGCTATTAGCTTCAGCCCGAAGACCAGACAGGCGGTGAAGCAGTCTATTCTGGAGATCTTGGGGGTGGGCGAGCAGGATGGTACCATGAGATACCTGGGAGTCCCGATTCTAGGTCGGCGGTTGCGTGGCGGGGATTGCTCTTCCCTCGAGGTCAGCATCAGGCAGCGGTTGGAGGGCTGGCAGATGCACTCTTTGTCGATGATGGGTAGGATCACCTTGGTCCGGTCAGTTCTCTCTTCGATCCCTATCTACTTACTTTCTAATTCCTTCGTCCCAGTGTCGGTGTTGAGGTCTATTGAGCAGCTACTTAGAAATTTCATCTGGGGGAAGCATGGAGGGAGGGGCAGTGTCCATTTGTTGGCATGGGAGATTTTGTGTCAGCTTACCAGGCTTGGAGGTCTGGGGGTGCAGTCTTTACTGGTGAGGCAGGAGTTGTTGGAGGCCTGACACGTCGTAAGATTTGTTTTGGAGCCTAACAGTATGTGGTCCTCGCTGATGAGGGCAAAGTATGGGGTGTTGTTGCCTGGAGTGAGAGTTGCTCGCCATCACTCACCGGTGTGGAGAGAGATGTGTGCCAGAGCTATGTTGGTCCTTCCGGAGATCAGTTGGGCCATTGGTGATGGTAGATCCATCGATGTACTGGAGGATTGCTGGGTGACTACGCAGCCGCTCAGCCGATTGCCGACCATGGTGGATTCTGATCGATTGGCGGGCCACATGGTTAGTGATCTGATGTCCTCGAAGGAGGGTCGATGGAGGAAGGGGCTAATTCGGGAGGTTTTTGGGGAGCACTTGGAGGAGATGATCATGGCTATCTCGGTACCTACTCGGGGGGCACCAGACGGGTTAGTATGGACGCTGATGAGGCGGTCGCAGGTGCGTGAGAGGGACTTACAGGTTTTGTTCAGTGGGGAACCAGTACGGCAGATCGACGGAGGTTGGATATGGAGGATGTGGATTTATCCACGGGTGGCACTCTTCTTTTGGAAGGTGGCCTGGGGATGCCTTCCTACTAGTAGCGTGCTAGGAAGGCAGGGCATGCGGATTCCTGGGTGCTGCGGGGTGTGCACGGATTCTGAGGAGACTATTGGGCATGTTCTTCTGTAGTGCCCCAGGGCTAAAGAGATATGGAGAGGGTCACCAGTCTCGCTACCCCAGTCGGTGGTGTCGGTACAGGATTTGCTACAGCTGCTGAGAGACTCGTTTTGGAGCCCTAGATCTGCTGAGGTAGGGGTGATTAGAGCATATCTGGCCTACCACATTTGGTTGGACAGGAATGCGGGCTTGTTTGAGGGCAGGAGGTCTCCTCCGAGGTTGGTGGTCAGTAGAGTAGTGCTTCAGGCCGGGGAGGTGATTTCATGCGCTGCTATGTATTCTCTTGGGATGGCCAAGGATATCTGGGGTACCCACTTTGCTGTTACAGCGCCCAGGTATGCTCTTGTTTCTTGGGTGCCCCCACCCCCTGATTTTCTCAAGGTGAACTTTGATGGCAGCGTGGCTTTGGATGGGCGGTCAGGAGGGGTTGGGTTTGTGATCAGAGACCATCATGGTAGTTTGGTTGCAGCAGGGGTCGCGTACTCCAGGTCTCACCGTTGTCGTGGCAGAGCTTTGAGTAGCTTGGGAGGGTATATCATATGTGAGACGGGTGCTTGGTGCCGAGCGGATGTACATCGAGGGAGACTTATTGATGGGGATTGAGTGGATACGGGGTGTGGATAGGTTCGGAGATGGTCACCCCCTTATTCGTGACACGCACAGATTAGTGGCGGAGCTGGGCGAGTTCCAGGTTGTACATGCTTTTCGTGAGGCAAACAGGGCTGCAGACTGGATCGCCTCCTATGTTGCGAAGTATTCTGGGGAGTTCTTGTGGACGCCCACGGTAGAGCTCCCGCCCTCATTGTATTCTTTACTTTCTTCTGATTTGGCAGGATGTACTCACTTTAGAGCTATATGAATTGCCGCTTTAACCAAAAAAAAAAAAATTGCCTTCCGACATTCATAATAGGTACTACATTAGCTGATGAGGCACATGCTCCCTAGTGTTCACAACAAGAACTGAATTAATTGTTGGAATGACATACCTTCTAGTATTAGTTCCTCCCTCCATTAAAGTCTTCCCATTGGTCCCTTGGTATGACATTTTAGGTTCTATCCTAGCTGCCATGTTCGGCCTAAGGCCGGCCAACACAGCAATTTGTGCTTGAGGGACTTGATTCATTGCATTTGTGGATATGACATTATCTTGAACATACCCTTTTGTTCCATAGAGTTCAGCTAGATAGAATTTGGCCTTTCCTTTATCATTTATTTTTGCAAGTCTAGCCTCTCTGGAATCTTCATATTTCTATATTGTAGATCATGGCATGGTGGTTGTGGAGTGATTGATTATAACCCTATTTGATTTTGATGAGCTCAAAGCATTTGAGTATATCTTTTGTTTACTAATGAATTCAATCGAGTGTTTCAGTGAAAATCTTGTCTAAGTGTTTCTAGATTTGGTTCAAGATATTTTGGATAAGTTAAGAAATCAGTTTGAACCAAAGTCTGAGACTCGAGTCGACTCCAAGCGTATCAGAAGCACTGGCACGGGCTCGAGTCGACTCCGGAACATTACAAGTCGACTCCGACTGAGAACAGACAGATGAACAGAAAGACACAATTTAAAACCTGTCAGCGAGTCGACTCCTGAAGTGTGCGAGTCGACTCCGATGCTTACCGAGTCGACTCCGGAGTAGTTTGAGTCGACTCCAGGGAGTTACAGACAAAAAGTCAGAGAGCAAGTTTCGACCCTGAGAGCCGAGTCGACTCCTGAGGAACGCGAGTCGACTCCAATGGTTGGCAGGTCGACTCCAAAGAAAGCGAGAGTCGACTCTCAGTTGTATTCAAGGCAAAAGTCAGAGAGCAGTTTTGGGACACTGAGATTCGAGTCGACTCCCGCAATGCGCGAGTCGACTCCGAGACAACGCGACCCCAAAAAGACAGAAGACCAAATTGTTGTCTCTGAGAGCCGAGTCGACTCCAAGACAGCTCGAGTCGACTCCAAGGCAGCGCTACGCCAAAAGACAGAAGATAGGGAGTTCGGGCTCTGAGCGCCGAGTCGACTCCCAGGACTGTCGAGTCGACTCGAGTGGGCCAAGTTGAAAAATAGCTCCATGAATTCCATGGGATGAGCCGACTCCAAGAATGCCAAGTCAGCTCCAGTTTTTGGCGAGTCGACTCCGGGTTAAGTTGAGTCGACTCCCAGTCGAGGAGGTCACTTTAATTCAAATTCGGAACAGTTGCCGAGCCGACTCCAGAAAAGCATGAGTCGACTCCTGTTACAGCCGAGTCGACTCCAGATCGCGCGAGTCGACTCCGACCCCAACAGACACATTGTCAGGATGTGCAGAGTGTGCAGAACGGGCAGAAAAATGTGTCTAACGGCTAGTTTCCATGGGGGATGGCTTAAATAGCCACAGAGGACTGTAGCAAGGCAGAGAAGTACCATTCCACTCAAAGAAATCAAGCATCCTTTCTCGGCAAACTGATTTCAACGGAAAAGAAGGAAGAGGGCCATTAACTCCATTCAACCGACTCTTCCCAGCATTAAAAGAAGTCTCCTCCTGCCTTCAAGTCTTCCAGATTTTCAAGAGGAGACCCAAAGTTCAAGAAGCCCTTCTCTTCTCCAACTCAAACGTGTTTGAGGGCTCTTAACTTTACTCTTATTAATATCGCTGTATATCTGCTTTTTAGAAGCTCTGTTTTTCTATTTGTCTTTGTTCTTTCCATCTTGTCCTTACTTGATTCAATCAGGGGATTGAATCAAGGGTATATAGGTTTGTTGGTGAGCCTAGGTTGAAACCAACGGTGTAAGGGTTCGATTGTGATCCCGGAGAAACAATCGGGGTGGTTCTAGTTGGTGAGCCTGGAAAAACCGACCGAGTTCGTTGTGACCTCATAAAACAACAAGTTTGGTTGTGAGCTTGGAAAACAACCGGCTGTAATCCGAGGGGTTATAGTGAATTCCCAAGTGAGACTTGGGGAGTGGACGTAGGAGCAAGGGTTAGCTCCGAACCACTATAAAAACATTGTGTTTGTGATTGCTTGTGTCTCTCTCTCTTACTCTCATTTCACTCACAACACATGGCAACTAATTAATCATCTTGCAACAGTATTAATTAGTCATCCACAAACGTTTTAATTGCAAAATTATTTTAAAACCCAATTCACCCCCCCTCTTGGGTTGTCTATCTGGGCAACAAGTAGTATCAGAGCCTAAACTCTTCTACCCTAAGAGTAAAAAATCAAAATGACAACCCCATTTGGATCTTCCCACATTGAGGGTCAGTCCACCCAAAGACCCCCATTCTTTAATGGATTCGACTACTCATATTGGAAGGCTAGGATGAGAATATTTATCCAAGCCCAAGACTATGAGATGTGGACCATTATATTAAATGGACCATACATCCCATCCATCTATGTAGAGGGTGTCACTGTACCCAAACTTGAAAAGGATTGGGATGACCATGACATGAGAAAGGCACAACTCAATGCCAAAGCAATGAATGTGCTTTACTGTGCATTAGATAGGAATGAATTCAATAGGGTCTCTACTTGTAATTCTGCAAAAGAGATTTGGATAGACTCGAAGTGACCCATGAGGGCACGAATCAAGTCAAAGAATCCAAAATAAATATATTGGTTCATAAGTATGAACTATTTAAGATGGATTCTAATGAAACAATCACTTGCATGTTCACTAGATTTACTGACATTGTCAATGGCCTAAAAAGCCTTGGCAAAAACTATACTAACAGTGATCTTGTCAGGAAGATTCTTCGCTGTCTACCAAGGTCATGGGAAGCCAAAGTGACGGCAATCCAAGAAGCCAAGGACTTGAACAAGCTACCACTTGAGGAGCTTCTTGGATCCCTAATGACGCACGAGCTAACAATGAAGCAACACAGCGAAGAAGAGTCCTTCCATAAGAAAAAGGTAATAGCTCTCAAATCTACATCATCTAACAAAGACGTGTCTTGCAGTAGCAGCAGTGAAGAAGAAGATCATGAGGGAGATGATGATGAGGCTCTTCTCGTGCGTAAGTTCAGAAGATTCATCAACCGGAAGAAATCCTCACATCAAAGGAGATGCCCCTCAAATTCCTATCACAAGGATAAAGGTAAGAAAAGGGAAAATGAGGGGATCGGTTGTTATGAGTGCAAGAAGCCGGGGCACTTCAGAGCTGAGTGTCCCTTGGTGAAAAAGGGGAGCAAGTACAAGAAGAAGAAAGTCCTCGTCTCCACCCTACCGGACTCCGACACCTTATCATCATCATCGGATGAAGAACAAGAAGAAAAGGCCAATCTGTGTTTTATGGCCAACGACAATGAGGTAACATCCGCACCACATTTAGATTTTACTTTCGATGAATTATATGATGCTTTCAATAAATTAATGGATGAATACAAAACAATAAACGTTAAAAACAAAGAACTAAAAGTAACTAACCAAACTCATCTCCGTAAGTATGATTCATTAGTTAAGGATAAAGATGTTCTTATCAAAGAAAATGCAGAACTTAAAACAAGCAACCAAATCTTGATACAAAAGAATAATACCTTAACTAAAGAAAATGAAAGGCTGAACAAAGGAACATTAGAACCCAAAAACAATAAACATATAAATGAGAGTCTCACAAAAGAACTAAATGATCTAAAAACAGAAAATAAAAATTGACACTAGAACTTGAAAAATACAAGCCCATTGTAGAAAAATTTACATATAGCTCAGAAAAATTAGAGATGATACTTAATAGTCAACGAGCTGTATTCAATAGAGCGGGTTTAGGGTATAAACCTAAAAATAAGCAAAAACTCCTTAGTAACTTCTTTGTTAAAGCAGGAGAAAGTAAAACTAAGAAAATAACCTGTTTTTGTTGTGGAACTTTAGGACATAAAGCAAATGTATGTGATTATAGGAAAGGGAAAACTAAAAGAAAAATTAGAAGAATTTGGGTTCCAAAAGGAACCAACACTACTAACCATGAAGGACCCAAGAAAACTTGGGTACCTAAAACTATATGATTTGCTTGTGTAGGAGTGTCTTGCAGCCAAAGTCGACAAAAATTGTTGGTACTTGGACAGTGGCTGCTCAAGACACATGACGGGTGACAAGGATCAATTCTTCATCCTTGAAGCTAAGAAGGGAGGTGCTGTGACTTTTGGAGACAATAACCAAGGTCACATCATTGGTATAGGTAAAGTACAAATTACCCCTTCAACTTTTATTGATAATCGATATGTTGATGGTCTTAAGCATAATCTACTAAGCATTAGTCAATTGTGTGATAGAGGTTATGATGTTATGTTTAAACCATCACTATGCATCATAACAAACCCAAATGACAATAGTTTAGTTTTTAAAGGAATAAGACATGAAAATATGTATGTTGTAGACCTTGAGGATCTTGCCAAACATAACCCATGTTTAGTTGTTAATGAAACTAAGGAAAATGATGCTAGTTGGTTATGGCACCGTAAGTTAGGTCATGCAAGCATGGACACCATATCAAAACTAGTTAAAAGAGATTCCGTGATAGGTTTGCCAAAACTAAAGTTTGAAAAGAATAAAATATGTGAAGCATGTCAATTTGGCAAACAATCAAGGAACTCCTTTAAATCTATAAATTGTGTCTCTACCTCTAGACCTCTAGAACTACTACACATTGACCTATTCGGACCAACTAGAACCACAAGTCTAGGTGGAAATAAATATGGTCTAGTTATCGTAGATGATTATTCTAGATACACTTGGGTCATGTTCTTAGGTCATAAGGATCAAGCATTTTCAATTTTCAAGAAATTTCATAAAGAAGTAACAAATGCTAGAGACACTTCAGTCATAGCTATTAGAAGTGACCATGGAACCGAATTTGAAAATCATTTATTTGATGAGTTTTGTAGTAAAAAGGGGATAACTCATAATTTTTCTGCACCTAGGATACCACAACAAAATGGAGTTGTGGAAAGGAAAAATAGAACTCTAGAGGAAATGGCTAGAACCATGTTATGTGAAAGTAATCTCCCTAAGTACTTTTGGGGAGAAGCCATAAATACCTCATGTCATATATTAAATAGAGTTTTATTAAGACCCATTATAAAGAAAACACCTTATGAACTTTGGAAAAACAGAAAACCAAAAGTGAACTATTTTCATATCTTTGGATGTAGGTGTTTTGTTCATAATAATGGAAAAGATAATCTAGAAAAATTTGACTCTAAATCGGATGAGGGTATATTCTTGGGGTACTCTACAACTAGTAAAGCCTATAGAGTCTTTAATAAAAGAACCCTAGTTATAGAAGAATCCATACATGTCGTTTTTGATGATTCTAGTGATATCTCTTCTAGTAAGAGAGTTAATCTTGATGATGATGCTGAAATTCTTGAAGAAAAGATAGATGAGATGACATTACAAGATGATAATCAAAAATTAATTGGAAATGCATCATCAAGCCAAGAGGCTATTATGGATCATGGGCTAACTAAGGCTTGGAGGTTTGCTCACGGGCATCCTAAGGAATTAATTCTAGATGATCCATCTCAACCTGTTAGGACTAGAGCATCTCTTAGGAACTTAAACAATCATCTAGATTTCGTTTCACATTTTGAGCCCAAACACATAGAAGAAGCTGAAAAAGATGTAAATTGGATAAATGCAATGCAAGAAGAATTAAACCAATTTACTAGAAACAAGGTATGGAATCTAGTTGAAAGACCTCCTGAATATTCAATCATAGGTACCAAATGGATATATAAAAACAAACTTGATGAAAATGGAATTGTAATAAGGAATAAGGCTAGACTAGTAGCAAAGGGGTATAATCAAGAAGAAGGTATAGATTTTGATGAAACCTTTGCTCCTGTAGCTAGACTCGAGGCAATTAGATTATTATTAGCATTTGCATGTTCTAAGGATTTCAAGTTATTTCAAATGGATGTAAAAAGTGCATTTCTAAATGGGTATATTAATGAGGAGGTGTATGTAGAACAACCTCCTGGGTTTGAGAATCATCAATACCCTAATCACGTGTATAAACTTAACAAAGCACTTTATGGTTTGAAACAAGTACCTAGAGCATGGTATGAGAGGCTTAGCAAATTCCTATTAGAACATGAGTTTTCTAGAAAAAATGTAGATACAACATTTGTTGCCCAGTAGATACAACCCAAGAGGGGGGGTGAATTGGGTCTTTTAAAACTTTTATGCTACTTCTACTACTTTTTGATTAACTATGCTAAGTTGTATAGATGCACAGTGAAAGTTAAACTTAGCAAGGGTTTGATGTATAGACTTCGACTTGATTAAATATGCTTGCAACTAAAGGATGTGCGGATAAGAATTAAGCAAGCAATTTATCTAAGTAAGTAAGTGTGTTAGTTAGACAATAACTAGAGGCATTACAAATACAAAGAACATATAGTGGTTCGGTGCACCCCAGCACCTACATCCACTCCCCAAGACCTCTTGGGAATTTCACTATAATCCTACCGATTACAGCCGGTTGTTTTACAAGCTCACAACCCAACTTGTTGTTTTACGAGCGCACAACGAACTCGGTCGGTTTTTCCAGGCTCACCGACTAGAACCAACCCCGATTGTTTTTCCGGGCTCACAATCAAACCCTTACACGTTGGTTTTACCCTCGGCTCACCAACAAACCTAAACCCCGTTGGTTTTCCCTTTGGCTCACCAACAAACCTTAATCCCGTTGGTTTTCCCTTTGGCTCACCAACAAACCTTACACCGTTGGTTTTCCCTTTGGCTCACCAACAAACCTTTAACCCCTTGATTCAATCCCTTGATTGAATCAAGTTACAAGATATTAAAACAAAGAATAAAAACAAATCAAAGCTTCTTAAACAAGCAAATATGACAATATAAACAAATAGAGTAAAGAGAAGCCCTCAAACGAGTTTTGAAGATGGAGGAGCTCGGCTTCTTCTTTACTTGATCCTCCTCTGATTTGGCATGAAGTAGAGGATCCCCGAGGCAGCACACGGATGGAGAGGAAGCTTTCGGATTCACTTGGATGCTCTTCTTCTCTCTATTTCGTTTTGGATGGCCCTTTTGTGCTTATGGGAGATTTCCTTTGTAATCTCTTTGAGATCTCTTTCCTAGATGATCTCTCCCACTTCCATGATTTCTCCCCTAGCTCTCTTCTTGTTTTTATAGCTTTAGATGGCGTGGAAACAAGAATATAGCCGTTAGAGACAAAAATAGAGCCGTTGGACACAGTCTGCACTTCCTGACAATATTACCGTTGGGATCGGAGTCGACTCGCGCGATCAGGAGTCGACTCGCCTGTTGCAGGAGTCGCCTCGTGCTTTACTGGAGACGACTCGGCCACTGTTCCAAATTTGAATTAAAGTGCATGCCTTGACTGGGAGTCGACTCGACTTAACCCGGAGTCGACTCGCCAACATCTGGAGCTGACTTGGCATTTTTGGAGTCGGCTCATCCACTGAAGTCCGTGGATCCAATTTTGAATTTGATCCACTCGAGTCGACTCGACTGTCCTGGGAGTCGACTCGAATCTCAGAGCCCGAACTCCCGATCCTCTGTCTTTTGGCTCGTCCAGTCTTGGAGTCGACTCGAACTTCCTCGGAGTCGACTCGGCTCTCAGAGGCAGTAACTTGGTCTTCTGTCTGTTGATGGTCGCGGAGTCTCGGAGTCGACTCGTGCAATGCGGGAGTCGACTCGAATCTCAGAGTCCCAAAAATGCTCTCTGACTTTTTCTTTGTGTTCCGCTGAGAGTCGACTCTTGCTTTCTTTGGAGTCGACCTACCAACCATCGGAGTCGACTCGCGTTCCACTGGAGTCGACTCGAAGACTGTTCTTTTGAATTTTTCTTTTGATTTTACTCCTCCAATTTGAATCCTTTGAACTTTAAACTTGGGCCAATAAATTGTAGCTTTCTTCCAACTTGAGAGCATTGGAGGCCTTCTTGTGTTCTTCCAACTTGCTATGTTCCTTGCAAAATAAATATCTTTCTCCTTGCAACATAAACATTAGTATCTATACTTCAAGGTTTTGTGATCATCAAAATCAATCTATGAATCAATCTTTGGGTCATCAATCTCCCCCTTTTTGATGATGACAAAACTTGGAGTATGTGCAATATAAAAGATATTGATTTCTAGAAGTAATACATAGCTAAGTTGCATGAAGTGGAAAACATATATATTTAAAAACATACTTCATGATAATGCTTTAGATTTAATCAGCTTAACACAATCAACATATTTAAATTTTAAGCTGATTTGTATTCAATTCAAAGTAATAAAGCATTCTGAGTATATAGCATATACTTAGATATTTCTCCCCCTTTTTGACAACATCAAAAAGATAGTGAAACATTAAGTACAAAGATCAGAGCAGAACACATCGAGTGTGAATTCAAGAGGTTTTTTTTAATTTGATACCACAGATAGTTTTCTAAACAAGTGTAGGTGGAATCTTCCTTAGGTTAATTCAAGAAGTACTACAAATGATATTCAAGGAAAAACATGAGTGGAAATCTAACCTCTCTTCACTAAGTATGAAAGCTTGTTCATTTAAGACCTTTTGCCCAATCTATTAAGTATTTTATCAACCATGAGAGCAAATTAATTAATTTTCTTAATGACTTCAAAGTTCTTTTATGATAATAGGAACATTGGGGCACAAATATCAAAATATACATTCATGCAATTTTTGATACATCTTAGAGCTCTTTTAAAGACTTTCTTTTATTTCTTTAGAAAATAAGCACAATTTTGATACATAAAATAATGAATTTGCACAAAATTGAAGTTTCAAAAAGCAAGCCAATTAGAGCTCATTAGTGAAGTTTAAAAAATAGATTTTCTAAGAGATACTCAAGAAAAGTTAACACATTATTCTCCTCCTTTTTCATTAAATTAGAGGCTCTTAAGATTTGCAATTTGGTTCAAGAGTGATGCATGAGATATACTAACCAAATAACACGCCTCAAGGTGTATCATACAGATTTTCAGATTTAAATTTCAGATGATACATATTGGAGAGTATTAGAATCACTTTTCATTTAGTGTTCTTTCTCTCTCCTTTAGTTATAGATTTATGCGATTAAGTTCCATAAGACCTCTCCTTCTGAAATTTTCTTTCTCCCCGTCAATTGATCATTCCATTTAAGAGTTTAGAATCCTAAGATAATGTTCAATAAGATTGTCAATCTCAAAAATATATTTCAGCTTATTTTCATAAGACTCAAGGTTTGAGATAAGACAACCTTTATAGAACTCATCTCAAGGAAATTAAGGCATGTCTTGCAATATAAGGAGGTTCATCAAAATCAATCCATAAAATTCAAAGTATGCATCAAAATAAAGTGTCTTTGGGATAGAATACTGAATATCTAAAGCTCCCCCTCAAAAGATGCATTCTTCTTTAATCATTTTAAATTGTTGAATTTCAGATTTTAGTGATAAACGTGAATAACACTGAAATTCTGTAATATCGAGAATGTAGAGTAATCTAGTATTATTCCAAAGTTTGTAGTAATTACTCTTTCTAATCCTTTACGAACAAGTTATGCTTTCTCTTAATCTTAGAGAAAATGTATAGAAATATTAATCAGAAAATGATTCATTTGAAGCTCAATTTCTTTCAAAAGCATTTACATTTTCTTTCTTTTAGAGTCATTTGAGTGAACTGAAATATTTCTAGTTTTAAGATCATTCACTCTATTGATGGAAGTCTTTAATAATGTAGGAGAGAAAAACATATAGATGATCATTGAAGTATATCTATTTATAGAACTCAATTTCTTAATTATAGTTTTTCTGCAATGGATACATGAAGCATAATAAATCTTTTTAATATCAAAATAAACTCATATATTTAAAAATATTTGTTTGCAATTAAGATCATTGAAAGACACATCATTTAGGCCAATATTAGTATACTTTGAAGATAAGAAATGATATGTTTCG
The DNA here is from genome assembly GCF_051530095.1 of Phoenix dactylifera. Taxonomy (NCBI): domain Eukaryota; kingdom Viridiplantae; phylum Streptophyta; class Magnoliopsida; order Arecales; family Arecaceae; genus Phoenix; species Phoenix dactylifera. The sequence goes on along the minus strand of NC_143190.1, from coordinate 19,541,334 downwards.
GATGCGTATCGGAGCTATCAACCAAAGGCATCAAAATTAATTCTGTTTTTCTTTCATTAAGATTTTATTTAGAAATCATATGGAGTTTAAGCTTTTATACAAAATCAGATTCTGAATTACATAGGATTTTCAATTGAGGCTTTCAAAATCATAATTTGAGATATGTATCTTCCAGATTGTAGCTCATCTTAAATCATTACATTTGAAAACACATATTTCAAACATGTAAGAGTATATTCAGAGTATTTGTATTTATGTTGAGTTTTGGTATGAGTTAGAACATTATATACCAAAGTTAATCAAGTTGAAGGATAAAAACAACTCAATTCATTTTGCCTAAATAGAGATATCCTTCTCTTCTCCTTTTTACAAATTTATTCAACTTTCAGGTTTTAACGATGATTGTTAACGACAAATCTGAAAATTTCTTTTCAATAATACCAAACAAAAGATGTTATGTAGTATTTCAAACATTCAATCAAATTGTCCAAGTATGAAGCATTTACAAAATATTGAGAACCCATAATTCAAGACATCATGCCACATGCAATATATATTATGTATTAAGTCATGCATTAAAATAATAAGAACAAGCATATCAAGGATCAAAATCAATTCTTTTCAAATAAACTCCCCTTATTTAAATATAATTTTGCACTGATTTCATCCTTAAAGTGTGTTTTCAAGTGATTAAAAATTTGACTTGATTCTTCTTATATACTTTCATTTACTTTGTCTTTCATTTTTAACTTTCTTATGTTCTATACTCTATTTGCTCCCTATCCGGTGGAGTTGGGAAGGGGCACGAGGTACTATCACTAGCCTCCCTCTTGTGCCGTCCCTAATATGCCCTACACCGAATAGTTGGGTCAAATAGTGCCGGGTACTACCACTAGCCTCCCCATTGGCACCATCCCTATGATGAGCAATATAGAAAGGTTAAAATGTTTACTTCAAATTCTCTCTGTTTAAGTGTAATTAATTATGGATTTTATTCCTTCCAAATGTGCCGAATATATTATGCTTGTTTTGCTTTTTCTTAAGATTGAAGTATTTGCCTTTTCTCAGATTTTTCATCTCTTGAACAATGTCCATTTTCTTTTCTTTATCTCTCTCTCTTTTTGTTATTCTCAAGTAATTTACATGAAAGAGCAGAATAAAGAAATAATGAAATGTATCGTATAGAGGTATATCATGCAAACACTATTTTCATTATGCCCAAGAATTCGTAGCTTCTCACAAGTCATTCTAAATCAGAGTTTTAATCATATACTTGTGTATTTCATGGTTATGATACAGCCATAGAAATATTTTAGATTGAGCAAACCATGAAACAATTTCTAAAAGTATAAGTCAGTCAATACACATATAGACATGATATCAAAAATTAATAATTAAAGAATTTAATCATGCCATAATAGGATTTAAGTTATTGACTTTGCTCAATTAATTTGTGAGAAAGGTATCTAAAATTACCTATTCATTATATGTTCTTCAAGCCAAACTAGATTTCTTATGTGTGAACTTTTGGCTGAAGAAGATTCTCTCTCTTTTTTGCATGTGAATGTTTAGTGTATCTTACATGAAGATATCCTTCAAGTTGAAATTTCTCATTTTTCTTTCTTGAAGGAAGGTCATTAGTTTCTTTAAGATACAAAGCATTCATCCAACATATATATATATTTTTAATTAGATGACTCAATATGAGATATGACAATAGTTGCATGTTGAGTCACTTTACTCAAGAGATTTCCTAAATATAAGCAAGCACATATCACTTGAACTAAAGAGATAGATTCATTAACCAAGATAGTTCAAGGACAAGCATGTGAGGCAATAAACAGATTTATCAAGGTCAAATCAATTTAGTTTAGATTCTATTTGCTTAAGATAATTATCAATAAGATGTGTTAACTAAGTTTTAATCAACTTATCTTAAACGTTTGTTTGTATCAAAATTCAGATTATGACGTATTTGTTATCAATAAAATATGATTAATTAAAGTTAGATTGAAGTCTTGCACAAGGTCACATAATGAGCATACAATCTGGTCTACTAGCTGTATGATAAAATAATTATTCTATCATGCTTCAATACAGCTTTAAACAATAGATCTACTTTGCTCATCCTTTACAATTTCTACACGATGGGGTCATAGATATACCTTCTTCACGCCAATCTTCTATAGGAGTTTTCTTGTGGACTAACGTTGGTCAATGAAGATCCCCTTTCCTGTTTGTCTTAATTTGGAGTTTGAGAGAAGATGTTAATTCATTCATCATACGTATTTCAAACTCTCCTTGCATGAGCTAAGTAAAGTCTTCATATAACTCTTTATTAGTAGAACCAAAAATGATGTCATCAATGTAAACTATGAGCAAGTAAGATATCACAAATTCTTCTTTTTGATGCAAAGATTTATCACTATTACTTTCTATCAAAAAGGTTGCTTAAGCTTTTGTATCATGCTGTTGATGCTTGTTCCACATTATATATTGCTTTAACATATTTGTAATGAGTGTTTTCAAATATGGTGGTTATTTTTCATAGATCTCCTTTTTAATGAAGTAACCACATAGGAGTGAATTCTACACATTCATTTGACAAAATATAAAGCTCATGAAGCAAGCACATGATAATGATGATCTTTACTTCTAATCATGCAAGAATCTTTATCAAGATCTATTTCCTCTTTTCTTGATTTAGTCTTTTAGTAGTCATCAATTTTTCTTCATTAAGTGCATATCTGAAAAATCCAATTTTGATTCTAATTATTAACAAGTTTTCAGATTGTTATATGTAAAAGATTAATGGTATACATATATAATTTAATTTTAGTATCTTCATAATAAATCATTAGTCTCATAAAGAATAAAATGAAATGATACTTCTACAACTAGAATTTTTCATGAATGTTCTATATGCATTGCTTGATGAATGGTATCCAAGGATAGAAATATCTTTATTAGATTTGGCATTACTTTTCAAGAGAACATATCAAGCATAACATGTACGACTGAAAAATATGAGAGATACGCTTTTTTATTTTTCAGAAGATCAAAAGAAGTTTTCATCAAAAATAGATCTAATAGAAGTCATATGTATGACAAGTATTGATGATAGCTTTTAAAAGGCATTTAAGTAGATGGCTATCATACAACATTGCCTTTTTCAATTCTTCAAAGATTCTATTAATCCTATTTTACTTATAGTGTTCTTGGTGCAGAAACAATTGTATTCAATATTATTTTCTGTGCACAACTTAACACAAAAATTGGTTTTCAAAACTATGCCGTGATTCATAGTTTGCAAACCTTTATCATTTGATCGCTTTTTGTGAGTTTGTGCCAATACAGAAAATATTTCAATTTGAGTGCCAAGAACAAGGCTAATGTAGACTTTTGAAAAATTAGTGTTGGAAACAACATCTCTAGATTTAGAAATTATTTTTGTTTGTTTCCTTAGTTAGCATGCATAGTAAAACTTTGACCTTTAAGAGGATAATCTAAGTGAGTCTATGGCAAGGTCTTTTGAGATTAAGTACATACTAGCATGAGCTGATTTCATATGCCAAATATGGTTTCTTTAATCTTGGTATTCATAGTGCATATATTCAAAAGCATACCAAGTACACATTATCATATCTATGATCAATAAACAATAATGCCATAGATAAAAACTTTCAATCAAGCATATAGAGAATTCATAGAGTTATTCTTAATAGGTTGATTAATCATTTAGCACCTTATCCAATAGTGAGTAGAATGAAATGATTTGATTATATTTCCAAAAGTATTTTCTATATCACAAAATTGGTCACTAATAGCAAATCATATCAGATACTAAAGGACAAATAATGATGAGATGCAAGAATTACTGATTTCATTTTTTTTTGTTAATAACTTTTTAAGTTTCTTTATGTTCCATGGGTACCTTGGTACACCTATGTGTACATCCTCATTTTCTCATTTTGGGTACCCAAGCTTGCTTGAGTCCTTGAGAGTTAGGACATATGGTTCCTTTTGGAACCCATATCTGTTTAATAGTAATAACTTTACCATTTGATTTAATTATACTAGAACGATAGGTAAAGTTGTTATTCCCATCCTTTTCATTTTTGAAATAAGTTATCTTATTTAATGGTTTGCTTGATGAATTGATAACCTTTTTCTCTAGAGATTTATTGTTAAGTAAAGAAATCAAGCCAAGTTTTGATTTATCACAAGCAACATATTGGCTTTCAAACATCATTTTTAATCGTTCTGAACTTATGGTGAATTTGTTAATAAAAGATTTTAATTGATTAATTTCTTTACTTAAGTTTTGATTTTCTTTAATTAAGCTATGATTTTTCTGAATCAATTCTTCTGAAAATGACCTTAAACTTTTATTTTCAGAATTTAGTTTGTCTTGTATTTCAGTAATAGAATTTCTTTCTTTTGAAATTTCCAAATTTAGCTTTTTAAGATTTTTATTTTTCCTAGCTAATTTTCTACATTCACTATACAAATCATGAAAAGCATTTAAAAGTTCATCATAAGAATATTTTTTCATGAAAGTCATTTGGTGTAAGATTAGATTCAGATTCTACTTTATCTTCTTGTACCATAAGACATAAGTTAGTTACCTCTTGTAGTTCATTGTTGCTCCTAACTTTCAATTCCTTGTCTGACTTTCTCTTGGTCAAGGTTTTCTTGCGCTTTACCTCTTTCTTCCTTTCTTCTTGCTTCCTCTTCTTCTTTGTCTTTAGGAAGCTGATTTGCCTCGGAGTCGACTCGGACCTTATTGGAGTCGACTCGACTAACTTGGGAGTCGACTCTGAGCTACTTGGAGTCGACTCGACTGAGGGAGATTCATCACCCTTTTCTGCAGTCTCATTGTTAGTATATAATTGAAGCATATGAGAGCTAATCTGAGATTTATCATAAATATTTTCTAAAGTATCCCAGATCTCCTTAGCAGATAAGCATGCAGAAATTTCATTAAACTTTGTTTCTTGAATAGCACAATATAATATGTTCATAGCATTAGCATTTAATTGTGCTAAGTCCTTCTCATTAATATGAGAGAGTGTGTGAAGGTCATTTATTATGATTTTCCATAGATAATAGTTTTGTGATTGAATGAAAATGCGCATGCGTATTTTCCAATGTGGGTAGTTTATACCATTAAACAGTGGAGGTGTATCAATTGATTGTCCTTCTCCTAGAAAACTATCTATTTGAGTTGTCATGATCTTTGGCTCTAGTCGGTTAAGACTACAAATAATATTTGAGCACCTGCTCTAATATCACTTGTTGCCCAGTAGATACAACCCAAGAGGGGGGGTGAATTGGGTCTTTTAAAACTTTTATGCTACTTCTACTACTTTTTGATTAACTATGCTAAGTTGTATAGATGCACAGTGAAAGTTAAACTTAGCAAGGGTTTGATGTATAGACTTCGACTTGATTAAATATGCTTGCAACTAAAGGATGTGCGGATAAGAATTAAGCAAGCAATTTATCTAAGTAAGTAAGTGTGTTAGTTAGACAATAACTAGAGGCATTACAAACACAAAAGACATATAGTGGTTCGGTGCACCCCAGCACCTACATCCACTCCCCAAGACCTCTTGGGAATTTCACTATAATCCTACCGATTACAGCCGGTTGTTTTACAAGCTCACAACCCAACTTGTTGTTTTACGAGCGCACAACGAACTCGGTCGGTTTTTCCAGGCTCACCGACTAGAACCAACCTCGATTGTTTTTTCGGGCTCACAATCAAACCCTTACACGTTGGTTTTACCCTCGGCTCACCAACAAACCTAAACCCCGTTGGTTTTCCCTTTGGCTCACCAACAAACCTTAATCCCGTTGGTTTTCCCTTTGGCTCACCAACAAACCTTACACCGTTAGTTTTCCCTTTGGCTCACCAACAAACCTTTAACCCCTTGATTCAATCCCTTGATTGAATCAAGTTACAAGATATTAAAACAAAGAATAAAAACAAATCAAAGCTTCTTAAACAAGCAGATATGACAATATAAACAAATAGAGTAAAGAGAAGCCCTCAAACGAGTTTTGAAGATGGAGGAGCTCGGCTTCTTCTTTACTTGATCCTCCTCTGATTTGGCATGAAGTAGAGGATCCCCGAGGCAGCACACGGATGGAGAGGAAGCAGTAACTTGGTCTTCTGTCTGTTGATGGTCGCGGAGTCTCGGAGTCGACTCGTGCAATGCGGGAGTCGACTCGAATCTCAGAGTCCCAAAAATGCTCTCTGACTTTTTCTTTGTGTTCCGCTGAGAGTCGACTCTTGCTTTCTTTGGAGTCGACCTACCAACCATCGGAGTCGACTCGCGTTCCACTGGAGTCGACTCGAAGACTGTTCTTTTGAATTTTTCTTTTGATTTTACTCCTCCAATTTGAATCCTTTGAACTTTAAACTTGGGCCAATAAATTGTAGCTTTCTTCCAACTTGAGAGCATTGGAGGCCTTCTTGTGTTCTTCCAACTTGCTATGTTCCTTGCAAAATAAATATCTTTCTCCTTGCAACATAAACATTAGTATCTATACTTCAAGGTTTTGTGATCATCAAAATCAATCTATGAATCAATCTTTGGGTCATCAACATTGTTTCTAAAGAAGAAAAACAAAGATATGTTGTTAGTGCAGATTTATGTTGATGATATTATTTTCGGTGCTACTAACAATCGCCTCTGCGAAGAATTTGCTGACTTGATGCAGAGTGAATTTGAGATGAGCATGATGGGAGAGCTGAACTATTTCCTCGGGCTTCAAATCAAACAATCTGAAGAAGGCATCTTCATCAATCAAGCCAAATACATCAAGGAGATGCTTAAGAAGTTTGATATGGAGGGAAACAAGTCAATCAGCACCCCCATGAGCTCATCATGCAAATTAGACCAAGATGAATCAGGTAAATCTGTAGATCAGAAGTTATATAGAGGGATGATAGGATCTTTATTGTATCTTACTGCAAGTAGACCTGATATCATGTTTAGTGTTTGCATGTGCGCTAGATATCAGTCTAATCCTAAGGAATCTCATCTAATTGCAGTCAAGAGAATCTTTAAATACTTAATAGGAACAAAGAATATAGGGTTATGGTATTCTAAAGAATCTAGCCTGAACTTAATAGGATACACAGATTCAGACTTTGCTGGATGTAAACTTGATAGAAAAGCACCAGCGGGTCATGTCAATTCCTAGAAGAAAACTTAATCTCATGGTTTAGCAAGAAACAAAATTCGGTTGCATTATCTACTGCTGAAGCTGAATATGTTGCAGCCGGGAGTTGTTGTGCTCAAATCATGTGGATCAAACAACAATTGGAAGATTACGGCATTAAACAGGATAAAATTCCCATTAATTGTGATAATACTAGTGCCATTAATCTAACTAAAAATCTAATTCAGCATTCAAGAACTAAACATATTGAGATAAGACATCACTTCATAAGAGATCATGTAATGAATGGTGATGTGACACTTCAATTTATTTGCACTAATGATCAATTAGCTGATATCTTCACAAAACCCTTGAGTGAAGAGAGATTTAGTGTACTTAGAAGAGGATTAGGAGTGATTGATCCATCCTAGTGATATTCTCTTCTAGTTCATTGATTTTGATGATTAGATTGTGGTTAATATAGAGTTTCTTTTCAATGATCATCAAATCAGACCATAACTTAGTGATTTTCCCTCATTCGGCACGAACATAGCATGATTTTTAGGTGCGTGCCAGAGTTCGAGTCGACTCGAGTAAGTTTCAGAGTCGGCTCATAAGGAGGAGTCGACTCGCACACAGACGGGAGTCGACTCGAGGAAGATGAAGCATAAGGGGAGTCGACTCGCACATTGACGGGAGTCGACTCAAGGCCAGTGGAAGCATAACGGGAGTCGACTCGCGCATATTTTGGAGTCGACTCGAGGTCGAGTCAACTCGCAACTCAGTGGAGTCGACTCGAGGTCGGGATCCAGGTTTTTAACCCTAATCCAAGCGTTTAATCAACACTTCCATTCACCGCCGCCACTGTTCGAAAACCCTAGAGCCGTCTCCTAGATCGTCTCCGACCATCCTTAGGACTTTTTCCGTCGACCTTCCTCCGTCCATTAGCGTTTTACCCCATTCTAGGTCGACCATGCCTCGTAAAGTCGTTGTCCCAAGCCGGAAGAGACCCCAACCCGTGACCGGTGCCGAGAGACGTTCCAAGGCTCGGAACGATCTCGTGAGGCCACAACCTCCGGTTCGTTCCCCGCCGAGGGAGGTTCCCTCGAGGCCGTGCGCCGGGAAGGCGGTCTCCACCGGGAGATACGTCGATTTTGACTATCTCTCCCAAGAGGGCTTTACCATAGGAGAGAGATTGCAGGCCCAGGGTTTAGAGTATTTTTGTTCCTTAGATCTCCCCACATACCCTGGCCTAGTTAGAGAGTTTTATGGTACTGTCCATAGGGGCAATGGGGGAATAGAGGGAACTGTAGCCGGTGTCCCATTGTTTATTTTCGAGGATTTCATAGCCCAAATCCTCCACCTTCCACAAGTAGGGGTAGCTCCCACACACCCCGAGAATAGGACTGAGGCCCTTACGGCCATTCTAGGATATCCACCCCAGTCCCCCTTAGATGAGGTGTCCGCTAGCTCACTTTCTGTTGAGATGCGGCTCCTCCTTAGCATCATCTCTAGGACCCTCTTTCCGAAGACTGGCCGCTTCGATTTTGTTTCTGAGAGGGACCTAGCCCTTATGTTCTACATCCTCCAGGACACCCCAATCAACTTCCCGAAACTCATTTATAGATATCTATGTGAGCCACTAGATAGACCTAGGCTCACCCTCCCCTATGGCATACTATACACACTTATCTTTAGGAAGGCCGAGATTTCTATTCCTGAGGGGGAACCCTCTCGCGCATTGCGATGGACAGATCGCATGCGTCCGGGAACCCTACACAGGATGGGGTTTCGTAAGGTAGAGGGAACCTGGGTTAGGAAATCATCTACCTCCACACATACTTCCAGACACTCCCCCAGTCCTGACCCTGATTCTGACTTCCCTACCTTTCCCTCCACCTCAGCTCCCACCACTTCAGCCGGACCCTCCTCCTCAGCTCCACCTACTCAGCCCATGGAGGTTCGCATTTCTCCTGAGCAGCTCCGGGAGTTGCGGCAGGAGATAGTGAGGGATCTTCAGGACGACCTGCTGAGGGAGCTCCGAGGTCCAGCGACTGCTCCCTCCCCTGCACCCTCTTCTGCATTGGTTCCTTCCCTGTCAGCCGTGACCGAGATGACGGCCCATGTGCGGAAAGAAATCTACAATGTCAGAAGCCTGGTACAAGCCCAATTCTCAAACATGAGCGATATCACAAGCAACACACGAAAGTTGCGAGATAGCATCCGACAGGATATGGGCACCACTAGTCAGGGGGTCGAGCGCTTGGCGAATGTGCTCATCGCCAAGCTGGACACACTCCAGGAGACAGTGACTGAGCTCTCCACGATACACAGCAGGGCCACCTCGGCCATTATCAGACAGTTAGAGCACGTCACCACTGCGGTCACCCTATTCATGGAACAACAGTCCAGACTGCCCAAGGGAACCGCATCCTCCTCGAGGAAGCCCTAGTTTATTTTGTTTATCTTGACATGTATTTACTGCTTTACTTATTGTATTCACAAATGTACTTACATATACATCAATACAATGAGTAGACAGCTTTTCTTCAATATTGTGCACATTGATCTCTACTTGCTTGTGTGTTCTGCTTGCCTCCTTTTTGATATGATGACAAAAAGGGGGAGAAATATTTAATAGATATGGAAAAGGAATCAAAATGAAAATCAAAAAAAAAACTCTTAAAACAAATTGACAGATTTTTCCTCTAAAAACCAAAAATTTCAATTCAAAAATTTCAATGCACTAAAAGAAAATTCAGAGAATCAAAACAAAGTTGAATGCATATGTTGAGGGGGAGAATCTAAATTTTTTAAGCAAAATCATTAAATATATATAAGCCAAACAATTGATTGCATGATATGAAGGCTTATATAATTCCAAATGAAAGGGGGAGCTTTAACTCCAAAATTTATTGTTTCACATCTTTCAAGTTTGGATAAATTAAAAAACCAGACACTTGAATTCATTTATAGATTTCATTTTCTTGTTTATTGAGCAATTCACTTTACATATACTCAATGTTTTGTCATCATCAAAAAGGGGGAGATTGTGGAGTGATTGATTATAACCCTATTTGATTTTGATGAGCTCAAAACATTTGAGTATATCTTTTGTTTACTAATGAATTCAATCGAGTGTTTCAGTGAAAATCTTGTCTAAGTGTTTCTAGATTTGGTTCAAGATATTTTGGATAAGTTAAGAAGTCAGTTTGAACCAAAGTCTGAGACTCGAGTCGACTCCAAGCGTATCAGAAGCACTGGCACGGGCTCGAGTCGACTCCGGAACATTACGAGTCGACTCCGACTGAGAACAGACAGATGAACAGAAAGACACAATTTAAAACCTGTCAGCGAGTCGACTCCTGAAGTGCGCGAGTCGACTCCGATGCTTACCGAGTCGACTCCGGAGTAGTTTGAGTCGACTCCAGGGAGTTACAGACAAAAAGTCAGAGAGCAAGTTTCGACCCTGAGAGCCGAGTCGACTCCTGAGGAACGCGAGTCGACTCCGATGGTTGGCAGGTCGACTCCAAAGAAAGCGAGAGTCGACTCTCAGTTGTATTCAAGGCAAAAGTCAGAGAGCAGTTTTGGGACACTGAGATTCGAGTCGACTCCCGCAATGCGCGAGTCGACTCCGAGACAACGCGACCCCAAAAAGACAGAAGACCAAATTGTTGTCTTTGAGAGCCGAGTCGACTCCAAGACAGCTCGAGTCGACTCCAAGGCAGCGCTACGCCAAAAGACAGAAGATAGGGAGTTCGGGCTCTGAGCGCCGAGTCGACTCCCAGGACTGTCGAGTCGACTCGAGTGGGCCAAGTTGAAAAATAGCTCCATGAATTCCATGGGATGAGCCGACTCCAAGAATGCCAAGTCAGCTCCAGTTTTTGGCGAGTCGACTCCGGGTTAAGTTGAGTCGACTCCCAGTCGAGGAGGTCACTTTAATTCAAATTCGAAACAGTTGCCGAGCCGACTCCAGAAAAGCATGAGTCGACTCCTGTTACAGCCGAGTCGACTCCAGATCGCGCGAGTCGACTCCGACCCCAACGGACACATTGTCAGGATGTGCAGAGTGTGCAGAACGGGCAGAAAAATGTGTCTAACGGCTAGTTTTTGTGGAGGATGGCTTAAATAGCCACAGAGGACTGTAGCAAGGCAGAGAAGTACCATTCCACTCAAAGAAATCAAGCATCCTTTCTCGGCAAACTGATTTCAACGAAAAAGAAGGAAGAGGGCCATTAACTCCATTCAACCGACTCTTCCCAGCATTAAAAGAAGTCTCCTCCTGCCTTCAAGTCTTCCAGATTTTCAAGAGGAGACCCAAAGTTCAAGAAGCCCTTCTCTTCTCCAACTCAAACGTGTTTGAGGGCTCTTAACTTTACTCTTATTAATATCGCTGTATATCTGCTTTTTAGAAGCTCTGTTTTTCTATTTGTCTTTGTTCTTTCCATCTTGTCCTTACTTGATTCAATCAGGGGATTGAATCAAGGGTATATAGGTTTGTTGGTGAGCCTAGGTTGAAACCAACGGTGTAAGGGTTCGATTGTGATCCCGGAGAAACAATCGGGGTGGTTCTAGTCGGTGAGCCTGGGAAAACCGACCGAGTTCGTTGTGACCTCGTAAAACAACAAGTTTGGTTGTGAGCTTGGAAAACAACCGGCTGTAATCCGAGGGGTTATAGTGAATTCCCAAGTGAGACTTGGGGAGTGGACGTAGGAGCAAGGGTTAGCTCCGAACCACTATAAAAATATTGTGTTTGTGATTGCTTGTGTCTCTCTCTCTTACTCTCATTTCACTCACAGCACATAGCAACTAATTAATCATCTTGCAACAGTATTAATTAGTCATCCACAAACGTTTTAATTGCAAAATTATTTTAAAACCCAATTCACCCCCCTCTTGGGTTGTCTATTTGGGCAACAGTGGTTTACTAACTACTTGGAGATTTCTTTCTGGCACTTGTGCAATTCGGATGTATTGGAAGATAAATGTGGCAATAGATGCTTATCGGCCAAAACTGTAATTAGCCTCTCAACTTGCTTAGCAATTTAAGTCGAAGAAGAGTCCTACTGATTAACAAACAGCCTCATGACTATAGCAACTTGACTTGTTACTGCTTTCAGAAGATCCTTCTGGCTTTTATCCAAATGATACTTGAACTATGTGATAGCATCATAGAGCTGAGTCACTATCCATTGGAACAATCCCACATAAGGAGGTTATCCTTCATGGCCAAGATCCCTTTATGGGGGTATTTCCTATTGAGCTCCAGAACCAGCATATGGAGATTGCCGTATTAGTGGACTATTCTGCAATAGTTTTGCTTATGCTATCCCTCCATGGTAGCAATATTTTTCATAGGATTCTTAGACTAAGTAATGCTTGAGATTTGTGCATCACTTCTTTTTTCAATAGTATTCCAAGTAATTAGTCCTATCAGGCATGCCAAAACTTATTTCCCTCTTTTTCTACAAGATGGGATAACAAGCTTGCAATTGGATTGAGAAATTACATGGATGTGCCATTGGTTTGTTATCGGAATTAGGAGGAGAAGATGTTGGGTTTGAGTGCCTTGAACCTTCAAGAATTTTTAATTACTAGAATGCTACCTAATCTACTGATAAACTTTTGATAAGCTAAAAGATAATGAAGAAGAAAATACTGAAAAAAACAAAAGATTCATTCAAATTCATGTATTGTCCGAAGAGTCAACTCTTTTCTTTACCCATTTTCCTTTTATACTTTTCATTCTCTTGATTAACAACTGTCTGAAAATGTCTAGAATTTAGTCCACTGCATGCATTGGTTAATTATGGCCGGTAATCCACTTCTTATGCTAGTTATCAATTTTAATTTCAAATTTGAAAATATCACTCCAATTCTTCATTACTCGCCACTCTCCATTTAAAGCATAATAAAATGTAACCTGGGGCTTAAATATCCGATTAATTTTATGTAACTTTAGCTCCTTAATAATGACAATGTTCGGGCCCACCTTCTAGAATGAATTCTGCCAGGTTGATATCTTTTCTGAGTTCTTTTTCGCCCTCTTCTTATCTAGTACAACGTTATCTGTCTTCAATTTCTTCTAGTAAACAAAACGTTTAGTCTTCGTTCTTAAATATTATCTATCGGCCAACTTTCATTGACACTCTTAACTGATGATTCTTGCCTAAAAATGTGCTATATCAAGACATGGTGCAAACAAATGGGTTCTTGCCTAAAAATGGCAATCAATGTTGCCATATATGAAAAGGTTCATGATAATTAAAATTCTATAAATATTAGGGGTTGGACCAACTAGCAACCAATCATATGCTGAGTGGGATTTTTTCTAAAGTTTAGGATATTTTTGGTATTGCATTTGTTTTATTAGAACAGAAGGAGAAGCCTGAAGTTCAGTTTTTTAGCTGTTCGTAAAAGTATTTTTCTGACTTTTTTTTCTTATAAATACATTCTTTGATAATATTATTAATATTTTTTAAACATATTTTTATTTTTAAAATTACAAAAAAATTTCTTTAAGTAATATCAAACACATGCCCTTAGCCCTATCATGCCTGCAAATGCTGATGTTTTGGGACTAGGGCTGGAAGTGGGCCGGGCTGGGCCGGGCCACACCCCTACCCAAGCCCGGCCCGAAATTTTTTTCCGGGCTTCGGGCCGGGCCAAGGCCCGAACAATTTTACAGGATAGAGGCCCGAGCCCGGCCCGAGCCCGGCCCGGGCCCGGCCCGGTCCCATTTGGGCCAGCCCGTTTGGGCCGGCCCGTTTGCCAATAAACTTCAAGGCAGTCTCTGTTTACAAGGATTTGGTTTCGTGGAATACTACCATCACCTGCTACACTCACAATCTCCATGACATCAGATTATAGCAGTAATATGGTCCCTCTTAAGCTCTTCAGATGCCTCCAGTCCATAGGAACAGAATTTGATGAGTTCATTATGGCAAGCATTCTGAAGTCTTGTGCTATGCAAAAGGATTTAGAAACAGGAAAGATGATCCATGCTTGCATTATGAAACTTGAAATAAAGTTGGACGCATATGTGATCAGCTCACTGATTGATATGTATGCCAAGTGTGGGATTCTTGAGGCATCTCTCTGTCTCTCACAGTGTTTCAAGATAATCTAACATTTCATTATACATCCAACGAGGTAAATGGTTTCATCTCAAACACCTCAGCTTTAAGATTTAATCAGTTTTTACATAAGGGGGACAAAATTATCTGCTGATACCTTGTTCTGTTTGTCAGTATCATGATGATGGGTAAAGTAACTGCCGGCCGAAGTGTAATCAACCCAGGTCCCAGCGACCGGCGACCGGCGACCGGCGACGAGCCGACAAGAAGCGGAGAAACCCTAGCTCCACGCCTCCGCCGCTCGGCTGCAGAGCGCCTCGGCAAATCCCAACCAAAACGAAGAAGATCCCAACCAAAACGAAGAAGATTCATTCGTAAATGTAATCGTACCTCAAAACCTAGCTTCGCCGATGATAGGTGGTCGGGACTCCTCTTCACCACTTCGCCGAGCTTGGACGGTCGACGACGACGACGACCGGTCGACGACGACGACGACGACGACCGGAGAAACCCTAGCTCCAGGCGGACCACGCTTCGTCGCCTCCGCCGCTCGTCCGCGCCGCCTCTGCTGGCCTGCTCTGCAAATCCGTCGGGCTGCAAATCTGAAATCCCTAATGGGCAATGGCAACTCAGCCGCGATTCGGGCTAACTGGCTAAGGGCCTAAGGCATTCGACAATCGGTGGCCCGCGTCGGGCTGGAAATGGGCTCGGGCTTGGACGGGCCCGGGCCGGGCCAACCAAATACCCGAGCCCGGCCCGAAATAAAAATGGGCTGAATGATTAAGCCCGAGCCCGGCCCGAAATGCAGTGAGCCGGGCCCATAGCCCGGCCCGCGGGCGGCCCAACCCGATGGGCTTCGGGCCGGCCCGAGCCCACTTCCAGCCCTATTTGGGACCGTCGCCGCCCGTACCCGTAGGCCATTTTTGACCTTGGTGCAACAAAATCCGGGACAAACTCATTGAACACTCACAAGAACTAGCCAGATAGGCTGGAATAAGAAAAATGGGGGGCACGAAAGGACAATGAACGCGTTGAGAAAGCACGTGTCCCAGAGAGCGAGGCTCCTCCCCTCGCTGGCTTTATTAGTGCCTGCGTTTTACTCTCCACTACCGCCGCCACGTCACTCCCACGGATCGCGGCAATAAGGCCAACCAAAAACAAGGAAGCTCTGAGCTCTCCAGACTAGTCTCTCCCATCCCTTCCTCATCGACCATGGGCTTCCTCTCCGCCTGGCTCTCTCGCCTCGCCTCCAGGCCCTTCTTCTATCGAGCCCCCCGCCACCCCTTCTCTCCTTCTCCAGCCATCACTGCCCTCGCTCCTGGATCCGACGCCAAGGAGCGCCTCCTCTCGTGGACCCGCTCGCTAATCCCTCTCGCCGTTGCCGCCGCTTCTGCTGGAGCCCTCGCTCTCGATCTCCGTCCCCATCCATCCCTCTGCGATCCCGCCCTCGACCACCGGTTTCACATCCTTAAATCCTCTCTTCTTGCTCGATTTGTTCATTAATATATGTAGTGATGGTTTATTCTTGACGGTTGTAGAATTGGAGGGAAGGACAGCACCGAGCTAGTGGTACAAGGTTCTCGCAAGGAGCTCCCGAAAGAGTTCATTGAAGAGCTGAGATCTTTCTTACAAGTAAAATAAGGAATTCCTTTTGCATTCTTTATGGTTTGTCTATTGGAGATTATTGGTTTGCTTTCTTTGGATAAATGTTACTTCTCTTAGTAAATTTTGCTTCTCATTTTCTACGTAAATCAGAAAATTTGAAGTCTCCTTTGTTTTTGCTTTTATTTTCTGTTTCTGTTTTCAAAAAGCCAAGAACAAAAATGAACTAGACTGAACAACAAATATGATAAAACCATTTTTGTTTTCTTGTGATGTCTTTAGATCTTCTGGTAGCAACGACTTCTTGCTTTCTAAAGGAGTGAAAATAGAAGCAAGAATAGTAGGAGTTTTGCGCAAATGCTATTTTCATTGTAAATCTCCATATGGTATTTCACTAATTTCTAGAAGCAAGAACGCAAAAACAACAATGATACCAAACAAGTCCTAAGTTACGGGAGTCTCCCCATGTGTTAATGCAAATAGAAAGGCAGCGGGCTACTCTCAAAGATATGGTGAACCTCATCATGGCTGCTTTATGGTGCACTCTGAGAAGATGGCACCATGGTGAATGTGAACCAACCTTAGAACAGATGCGAAGGAAAAAAAATAGAAAATACTCTTAAAAATAGGGATCATAGGCCTATAGGAGTACTCCTTCCCATTTCTTGTTCTCTTGGGGATGCCTTAAAAGCATCACTCCATGAATCTCTCTTCATGTTGAAAATAGTATTTACTTTGGAAGTTTAAAAGAGGTTGACTGTTGGAACCAAGTGGAGCTACCAATGGCTGTCAATTTCTTTTAGTTTTGATGCCTTTTGGAATCAAGCAGATGCTGATATACAGTGGACGCATCTTATGTCTTTCTATATATTGGAATGCCTCTCGCAGGGGCTAAAATAATCTATTTTCCCTTAGATGTTGTGGTTCTGTGTGCAAAGAACCTAGAAATAATGAACATTCTCTCTTCCACTTTTTTGCATACTGTTAAAAGTTTTTGGAGTGACTAGAGGCTAGGGGTGTAATCGAGCTGAGATTAGGTCTGATTGAGCTTAATTTGTGACAATTTTTAGCAGCTCGAAGCTCCTCTGCCTCTCTCTTTCTATCTCTCTCTCTCTCCCCCCTCCTTCCTCCTCTCCCCCTCTCCCTCTCCCTTTCCCCCTCTCTCTCTACTCTTCTTCCCTCTCCTTCTTCCCCTTGCCCTCCCTCTCCTTGTTTCAATAGGCTCCGGCATGGTACGGTATGGACCCGTATTGTACCAAGCTAGCCATTGGCCAGTACGAGCTCCGGTATAGGTCCAGTAGGCCTTGATTGAAAGGACAATGTCATAGATGTGCCTCCATAGCCCGGGCCATTCGTAGGCTTTTTCGTTGTCTATTTAGTATTTGTTTTATGCTTTTATTTATTTTTTTATTTACCATTTGCTGATATAATTAACACATATCCTACACATGTCCTCTTAAATCGTAATTATTTCTGACTCTCCATGTTTCTCTCTCTCGTAAAGGCCACATACCTTCATAAAGAGAGGCAAGGAGGTCCATGCCTCTAAGGATGCATCTTATGGAAATGGTGTTCCTTGGAAATCCACCATATCCTAAGAGATATAACTCTTTAAGACATCCGTAAGAGAAAAGCCAAATTCAGAACAAAATATAAATAAATTTAAAAATTGGAATCACCATATGATTGAAAATTGGGAAAATAATCTATAAATTCTAATAAAAGATTATAAACTTTCTTTGCTGGGATCATTGGACAGGGTAACATCACACTGGACTATGATGAGAGATTCTACCATGGGAAGCCACAAAACAGTTTCCATACTGCTGTAAATGTTCCTGATGTGGTTGTCTATCCAAGGTGCATTTCTTGCTTTTATTTTCTTGTATTCCTCCCCTTCTTCAGCCTACTTTATTTATACATAATGGGATTTATTTTAGTCTTTCATATTGGCTGTTTGTGGTGCATGCGATGATTTACAAAACCTAGCTCCACTCTGTAATTGATAGTTACTTTAATGTGATATGTGTTCTCTGCATGGCCATATGCCTTAAAGTATGATTGGCCTTTCCAAAAGTGACTCTTCTGGCATCTCTCTCTCTCTTCTCTATTCTTCTATATCTTTATACAGGTTTAAAAGGAATTATTCTATTTAAAAAAGGAACTGCATCTTTAAGCGAACTGCACAGCATAAGTTCTAATATGTTTAAGGGCAAAGGAAAATGTTGCAGCAGCATGTAAAGTGTAGAGTACTCAAGGCATTGCAAAATCAGTCATCTTTAAATTGCACTAAGCTGCTTTTATTATCTAAGAGAGGTGATGGATCATGTTCAAAAGCTTTCTGCTACAAAGCATAAAGTGAGAAATTTACTGAACCAAGATAATGTAAGTGGATTTTCTCTTGAAAACAGTCATTGGTTTCACATTCTTTGAGTTCAGTTGTATGCATCTGTTAAAATCTTTTAGTATAGAGTTGATGATTCATTTGATCAGAACATGATGATTCCTTCTTCTATCCAATAACTTTAATGTGAATCATAAAATTAAATATAATGTGCTTGAGATTTAGTTGCACATTTTGGTTAGGTTATTATTTAATGATTAAATTTGGTTTTATGCAGAGTGAAATATGACAAACTAGACTTATAGATACACACTCAAGGCATATTTTCTTCAGTTGTCATAACAATAATTATATGTGTTGCACTTTGTTGACTTATGAAATGGAAAAAGGTGTTTTAGTTGCATTAGTAAATCTCATTTTCTCAAACTTAACGTAATTAAAATACTCTATTGACTTCTATAATGCAATTTCAGTAGGTCAAAGTCAATAACAAAGAAATTTTGTGGGACAGTTCCATTAAATTTCTTGCATGGCTACCAATTGACTTTTAAAGGATTGCTTGTTTATACCACTTCAGCTTATCTGTTGTATGACATTATTCAAGTTCTTCAAATGGCAATCAGTTGACTTTAACATTTCTTGTTATACCACTTCAGCTTATGTGTTGTATGACATAATATTTGATTGCCTATGAATGTCTAAGAATGAGGAAAAAGAACAAATGCTAAAAGTTTTTTTGGTATGGAGGTTATAGGCTGGAGCGTTTGACAACCCCTTAGATATTAATAGTGATGTGTTATATTTTATTTTACACATGTCATGCTTTGATTGTTATGCAGAAATCAGGGATAAACTTTGCCTCTTGTCACTCCTTAAGATAATTTCTGAGCTAGATAATCCAATTTTGTTTGGCAATTGACCAAGATCTCACACAAATCCGCCACCTTCATGTATTAGCCAATTTCATGTTATCATTGACTATATTTACTTATAATGAGAAATCTAATATTTAATTGGTTTTTGATGGTTGACAATAGTCAGCTGCCTTTGAATTGAAAGTTCCTCGACAATTTGTCGTAATAATGTAAAAATCAACCATCTTTTTGGCTGATGCCATCATCGCATATAATGACCACCATTTTGGTTGGTTGATTTGATGATTGGTGATATTTGACCATCTTTAGTTGATAAGTTGATTTGATCAGCTAAGGGTGGCCATTTCTTTGTTTTCAATGACTATTTCTTTGGGTGCTTCAAATATAATAATATGATTGAATTAGGCTAGAAATTACCTTTTTGTTCATCCAGTCATTATGCTTTGGTTTGTACTTTGGTGTATATCAATTACCTAATGTCGGTGTAGAGTCCAACGAAATTATCATATGAATTATCTATGTCTTGTGTAACAACCCATTTTTTCTAGATTATATTATAAAATAAGAGAATTTGATTGTTTTGTATTGAACTTTGGGGTCTTGGCAATTGGGTAATTGAAAATATGAATTATCTCCATATCGGACGCCAGGAGCCCTTACATGATTACGTGCATTGATCATCACATGAGAGTAGCAGGATATGCATTTCATGGCCAAGGAGGATATTAAGGTGGTCTTCGATTCATCGAGGAGTCAAGGTTCACTCATGCCACATAGGATAGGGACCATAGTACATGACCAATAGGCGGTGAGGATATGATTGCATGCAGAAGATGGGGTCCTTGAAGTTGTGAATGCGAGGTTGCTAAAGATGACATAGCACATGGGGTAGGATCGACGTATCAAGTTCAGAATGTTGTATGGGATCCTATTACCCATAGGCTGGCTACTTTCCTTATTGATATGGTGCTTCAGATATGTCGCCCTCTAGTAGCTACCTAAATGAGCTTGGAGCACTTTACAGGTCGGAAATTCATGCCGGCATATTCAGATGTGTCGCTCCACAATCACTGTATCGAGTAGACAACTCCTAAAGCGACACCATCTGCAACACGGATAGGGACTATCTTAGCTATGTACCCTATGGCAGTCCGATGAGCTTATAGGAGCAGGCGACCATGTGGATAAAGCATTGGGTTGAGCCCATTGCATATGAAGACAATCCCAACATCTATGAGAGACATCGCCACTTCACAAAATTTTAAATATTGATATGTATTTAAATTGACTTTGTATTCTATATTTTATTGATTTTCGTTATGAATATAATGATTTATTTTCTTTAACTGCTTTTACCATTAAAATTATGGTCATTTTGTAAACAAGAAGCATGAAAAAAGAAATGACACATTAAAGAGCATCAAAACACCTAAAAAACATCAAAATTAATGTTCAAATCACTCAAAAAATTCTTCAAACATCATTAAATATCAAAGAGTTTGGAAAACAAAAAAAATGTAAGCCGATTCAGAATTGGTATGCTTGACCATACCGAGTGTCAGTATGGTACCATATCGGTACCTGATTTTTGCAGGCGTCGGTATTGGTACAGAAAATCTTGCATTCAAGAATTTAGTGATTATGTTGATGAAAGTTTTTTCTGTTAATAATTTGTGAAAAATACAGTAAGATCCCACCAACTTAACTCAAGAAACATCTTACTCCCAAAATTTTAAAATTGTCAAGGGGCTAATTGAAAAAAATTTAAATTTTGGGGGCAAAGCGTTTCTTGCAAGGTTCACAATCTCGGTACCGGATACCATATTGGTACCTTATTGGTTTGGTATACCTCTGCTTCGGAATAGCTCTTACCTATTTTCTCAATTTTCATCTTGATATGCCTCGGTACGAACCAGTATGTATCTTAGTACGCCATGGTATAGGTCGGTACGCTTCAGTATAGAGTGGTACATCTCGGTATGAGTGGTACGAGCAAGGTTCGCGGTACCGATCGTACCGACGTACCGGTCGGCTCCGTATCGGTACGGTACCGTTGCCGAACCGAGCCGAACCGATACCGTACCGATAGGGTACATTTAGCGACCCCATCGTCGTTTTTTTTTTGAAGTTTTTTGGATGTTTTTATGTTTAGGTTTAAGGTTAAAACTAGATGATGCAACTTATTACTTCCAAATGATTCAAATAATGAGATGAAGAACATAAAAAATTTTCAAATTAAGATACAATCAATTACATACGTTTAAATCACTCTCGAATATCTAAAATCGGGTCGAATGGCGATGCTTCTCGTCAATATCTGGATCATCAGCATAATATGGAGGCAGATCAACCCATCCCTCTAACCAAGCGGCATTGTAGTCTTGTATGCTCAATCCTCGAGGAATGCGCGTTGGATCATAAGAACTCTCGGATCTCTCGCTGAAGCTCTGGCTCTGAGAGGTGTCTTGATAAGGGGCCCATCCGAATATGCCGGCACTAAAATCCGATCCGTAAGATCCTCCGGGTTGCACAGGATAGTAGCTACCGGAAGATGACTCTGATGCACCATATCCATAGGCTGGTTGAGGCCGCGGATAATAGGAAGACTCGAAACTTGATACATCAATGGATTCGACTCCATATGGAAGGTCATCTGCAGCTGCATCCTGGCGTCTTGAACGACCTCGAGGAGCTCTTCTTCGATATGCAATGGTATCTGACCGGCCTATATCAGACGGCCTACCGTGGTCCGTATCTTATGTAGCATGTGTAAACTGAGACTCACCGGTTTATCGAAAATCTCCCTCCGGCTGTGTCTCATAACTAGTACCATACTGTCCTCCACTTCCTCCATGGCTAGTAGATCCATCACCACCAGAATCTTCATCGCTGCTGGTCCAAGTCTCCTCCTCGACACTCTCCATTGGGGCCCTTTCCTTTCCTTTTCTTGTTTGTTGGGATTGACGCCCTCCTGATCGAGTCGACTGGGTAGTAGAGCGTCCTCGTCCTCGTCCTCGCATGAGAGGATCATAACGGGAGCATCGGACCAGTCATGCGGTGACTGGCTCCCCTCTAACCACGTCATATCAGCTGTAGGAGTGCGTGGAATGTTGCGCTCAGCCCATTGCTGTGGATCGACCATAGCCTTGGTGGCTATGATACTGGCTGGTCGTCGAGGCGATCCCGGCTCATCAAGCTCGGGCTCCTGCTGCTGGGCCGCAAGCCAGTCGAGCATAGGATTATCATCATCATCTGTAAAAGTTCTATAGATGGGATCTGCATACTTGAGCTCCACTTCTTCTTGAATGCATTTTAGCCTCAACCGTAGATTGTAGTGCACATAAACTAAGTCGTTGAGGCGCTTTTGTGTCAAACGTTTCCTTTGTTTGCTGTGGATGAGGCCGAAGGTGGACCAGTTGCGCTCACAGCCAGTCGAGGAGACCGTTTGGGAGAGAATCCGGATAGCTATCCGCTTAAGATTTTTTGCGGATCCGCCAAAATGAATCCACCATTCAGCTGCAAAAATATTGAAAATAATTACATTTTATATATATGATGGCCTCATAGTTGAAGATAATTCAGATGCAAAAATGTCTTGCAGATTTGTATTGTACCTGGATTCATAGTTGTCTTGCTCACGACAGCTGGTCGCTGTCCAAAGCTGTGGCTACCCTCTCTAAATAATTTGGTCTGTGGAAAGAAGCTTGTTGTAGTATGTCAATAATATAAGATCTGATATATTTACATATGTTACTAAATCATAGTTACCTCTTCTATACATAACGCGGCGACTTCTGGATCAGGCTCCATCTTATAAATAACATTACGCAGAGCATGAAGAAGTTCATCATCCATACCAATTCCACTCTCGTACTGAAACCGGGGATTCAGATAGTATGCTGCACATAGATGACACCATCTTAGTATAACTATACAAATATATCAATCAATATAATTATCAATATTATCGCTTACCTACTAGATGCAATTCCCTATCCATTTGGGCTCCCCACCGCCGCTCAATGATGTCGATGTACTCCTGGGCATGGGCTACATCTGCCTCCATGATCTGAGCCTTTGCCTTCTCCATCATGTGATACAAAAAGCCCATCTGGGGATACCTCTCGCTATCCACGGCCCGCAGCATTTCATATAATGGTTTGATAGCCTTGACTATCGCATTGGCCCGCTGCCAGAATGACTGCCTGCTTACCAAGTTTTCCATCCTGCTTCCTTCAGTGCCGGCCTGGGCATATCTACTTTCCTGCCACTCGGGACTAACAAACATCTGACGTAGGGCTCCTTTCTTCTCGATAAGGCTATCAAGTGCAATGTAATTCGTAGCAAACCGTGTGACTCCTGGTCTAAGAATTTCTTCCCCTGCATACCTTCTCATTAATGAAAGAACCCAAGTATGGCTATAAATATACCTGGTGATGCGTTGGGCTATCTCCACCGTATGTTGCACCCTACGGATCTTTCCAATATCCATCAGGATGAGGTCGATGCAATGTGCAGCACATGGGGTCCAGAAAATTTGTGGTCGCCGCTCCATCAAGACCTGCCCGGCCAACTTATATTGCGGTCCGTTATCAGTGACGACCTGCACGATATTCTTCTCTCCAATCTGATCAATCACCTCCTCCATAAGTCTGAGGATGTATGAGGCGTTGTGCACCTTATTCGAAGCATCAACTGACTTGTGGAAGAAGGTCTTCGTATCACAGTATGTCAGAAAGTTGATGATGGCCCGCTTTGTCGGACCGGTCCAACCATCACACATCAGAGTGAGCCCATATGTGGGCCACTTGCTTTTATATGAACCAATCCAATTCTCTAGCTCCTCCTTATTGTTGTCAAGAAGCTCACCGTAAATGTCCCTCGGACCTGGAGGATCAACACCGGGACCGGCAGTCTGTATGGCAGAAATGGCAGACTTGTAGTATGTATTGTCTGCAGCATTTGCTGGAATGTGGCTGAAGTGGAACCAGGATCCAATAGCTCGCCACATATCCTTCTTCTTCTCCTTCTTCCACATTGTGTCTACTCTTTGCTGCTTCGAATCTCTTCTGGGAAAGGCATGCGGATCTACATCATGGATTGACGCACCTGGTGGAATCCCTCCGGAAGACTTCTTTCGGCTACCAAAACCACCCAGGATAGATGCAATCCGGCTACGTCCTCTGCCCTCGCCCTTCCTGACTGATGTTGTCCTTTGAAACTCTGGATCTTGTCTGCTTCCACCAGAACCGGCGCCCGACTCAAAAAACGAGGGCCCAAATCGAGCCTGATGCCTCGCCAACTCCTCCTGCTGCCATCGATCATCCAGACTCGCCCGCATGGCAGCCTGGATCTGTGCCTCCTCATCTGGACCCTCGACCTCCTGTGACTCCATCAAGTGATAGGAAGGTGCTTCTGCAGCTTGGCGTTCCACCTCCGCTTTCTGCTTGGCAGCCCTCTCCTTGGCTGCTTTGATCTCAACGAGGTTTTTCCTCATCAGCTGACGGATGGTCGGTGGGCACTCCGAGCATGCAGATATCTCACGAGAATTACCGGCTAAGTGCTGCTTTAATCTGGTTACTCCTCCTCCTTTGAAGCACTTGTGGCAATAATTGCACTGAAACTGGTGACGTTCACCGAGCATCTTCCCATGCTCCCAGCCAATATTACGCTCTTGGGGTTGCCCTCTCCTTGATGGCTCCATTCCTACGACCACATTAATTTTTTTCAATTTTTATTTTTTTGTAATTAAAAATTAATTTTTAAATTTATTAATTAAATTATAAATTATATAAATTCTGTAAAAAAACAGTTAATGTCATTGAATCATTGAATCATTTCCTAATTTTTGGCAATTAAATTAAATTATATATCAACAACATATAAAAATTTCAAAACGAAATGGAATCATTGAATCATTTCCTAATTTTTGGCAATTTTTGACTTAATTTTTTTAAGCAATTTAAATGAAATATTAAAAAAACAATGTAGGGGAATTTTACCTTATTTTGTTTTTGCTGGATTTTTCTTCAAGAAAAACGACGCTCTCCGACCTTTCTAATTTTTTTTCATGCCTTTGTCTTTGCCTTTCTCTTCTTTTCCTCCTCCTTTCTCTTTGCCTTTCCTTCACTTAAGCTGATGGATTTGGCTTCAGCCTTCAGCATTCGGTCGGCTTTTATAGCCAACCGTTGGGTCACTGTGGCACTTTGAAAAGTGCCACTGTGAGCCACAGCGCGGCACTTTCGAAGTGCCGCACAAAGCGGCACTTTTGGTCGCATTGCCGCACAAAGCGGCAATTTAAAAGCGCCGCTTTCAAAGTGCCGCGCAAAACGGCACTTTGAAAGCTCAAAGTGCCGCACAAAACGGCACTTTGAAAGTGCCTCTGGCCAGCGCTGTGGCACTATCATAGTGCCACAGCGCTGGCACCTCATTTCCAGCACCGAACCGGTACCGGTGCACCGGTTCGAGCATGTACCGGTGCGAACCAGCTCGGTTCGCACCGGTATGGTGCTCGAAACATTCGGTTCCGACCCATATTGGGTCGGAACCGATTTACACACTGGAACCGGACCGGTTCCAGTCGGTACCGGTCCGGTTCGGGCTGAACCGACCGGTACAGGTCGGTTCAGCAGACCCTGGGTACGAGGCTCTTACCAACTTGAATGTGTGTTTTGTACTGATTTTCTTTCGGTACGGTACGCTCCGTATCGGATGGTACATGGCAGTATGGCAGACCTTAGTTTCTCGAGAAAAGTTGGACGGTCTTACTATATCTTTTCCCTTAAAAATAAGTATTTTTATTAATTTAGTTCAACTTGGTTGAGTCATCATTGGTTTCGAGATGTTTTGTGGTTTCTTTAAATTTCAAGCTAAGGTTGATATGGTTAAATGATGGTGGTATCAAAAGGGGGTGGCTGACGGTTGTCCCACTGCTATGTGGGCGAAGTTGAATATGGCTTTCTGAGTTCTGCATTCAAAGCATAAAAAAGTGTTGCTATTCCACATAACCAAATTTTTTGCCATGGTAAACCTATCCTGTTGCTTGAATATGGCCTTTCAAAACTTGGAAGCTTCATGCTATGAAAGTTTATGGGATTGAACGGAAGTAGGATGATACAAAAGGAAAAGGAAGAATTGAAAAGGGTCGTGAATTCTCCTCTATTTAACTTGGGATATTTGTTACATACAAATGGCACATGTATATTAGACCTTGATAGAATTTGCACAAGTTTTAGAATGCTAATATATTTACTCAGTTTAAACATTCCTTCAAGTTGGAGCATCTGGTGTCTTTTCTTTTTTTGTTGGAATGTATGTAAAGTTCTACATAGCTGGAAGATTGTTTTCTGTCAATTTTACATTCTAAAAATTGTCTTTAGATTGGTTAAAAAAAATCTTTTCTTTGCAAGATTTACTGCACACTAGTTTCATGTATCACAAGAAAATGCTTATTTCTCTTTTGCTGAAAGAAAGACGCGATGTTCTTCACTTTTTCATGATGGTTGATTTAAAGTTTTTATGACTTATTTATTTATTATGTATTATTTATTTTTTTCTCTAACACTGTTCACATGAACAGTGTTTTCACGAACACTATTCATATGAACAGTGTTTTCGGCATTTTGTTTTTGTTTTTTTTCACTGTTCATATGAACAGTGTTTTAACTGGACACTGTTCATATGAACAGTGAATCGTGAATATTTAGTTATTATTATTATTATAAATTTTATATGAAGGCGGATAACCAATTGGTTGGGAATTGGCTTTGGATTTGAGGTGGGTCATGATCGTTGATTTGCTTAAACTTGTTCTTGAGCCCAATGTCTTCCAAATTTAATTATTGCTAAACTGCTTCAGACTGGACTCAACAGGGCTAAAAGCAGGATCGTGATTTAATAAGAGGGTTAATCAAATAAGAGGGTTAAAAAAAATCTTTTCTTTGCAAGATTTACTGCACACTAGTTTCATGTATCACAAGAAAATGCTTATTTCTCTTTTGCTGAAAGAAAGACGCGATGTTCTTCACTTTTTCATGATGGTTGATTTAAAGTTTTTATGACTTACACCTTTGCTTGCTTGAATATTCTAGTTATGCATGCGCTAAAAGAACATAATACACTTTAGTTCTTCCAAATTTTGGAAATTTCTCAAACATCTTATATGGTGGTACACGATATGATCAGAATTGAGTACCTACTGTGAACAAATCCTCCAATTTACCTCCGATTACAGTAAAAGGTTTTCAGTATCTCCTGAAATCTAAGCAGAACTTCAATCTAATTTTGCTCTTGTTTGAGTAAAAAATATTCAATTTCTTGTAATTACAGGTCACATGATGACGTACAGAAGATTGTCACATCTTGTAACAAATACAAGGTATTGCTTCTTTAATAAAACTTCTTTTTAAGTAACCAGGCTTTTGAGTTTAAATGGTGCTCGTCTAATATCTATATGCTGATTCAGTTTGTACGAAAAGTTCAGTTAAATTCTCATGATTCACACCCTTATTCCTGTTCTGTATATTTGGTCATGTTTGGCTTCTAATGAATGCTTACCTGGTAATTTTGCTTTGGAAGCAGGTTCCTATTGTACCATATGGTGGAGCTACGTCAATTGAGGGCCACACTTTAGCTCCTCATGGAGGTGTTTGTATTGACATGTCATTAATGAAAGTATGCATTGAGCTCATAGTGTCTATTTCATATCCTAATTATAATTTGTGAGTTATCAAAATAACTGTCTGTCTTGTTGCCATATCATTGCTTATTTTATTTATATGATTATCACATTGTTATGTTAACACTTGCGGAATATTATTTCACTAGGGTGTAGAAGTATCACTAAGTTGAATGCCTTCATATATTTTTATTATGTTAAAGAAAGAGATGGATGTTCATCCATGTTAGTTTATCTAACGACAGTAGTTGCTAAGTTGGTAGAGAGATTGGAAATACAGAAGATATCCTTGTAGATAGGGGATGTAAAACCTAAATTTCCTCTTTGCTTATGTATGCATCAATGGTAAGTATGTAGATTATCTTAGAGATGGCCTGCAACAAAGTAAGTAGGAGATCTTTTAGTTTGTCAAGAAAAATATGAATTTTAGTGGACAACTCTGTTTATAGGGCTTTTGGCTCCAAAAAAAAGTCTTAAGCAAAGGTATCCCAATTTCTGTGTTTTTTTCCTTTTACGTGGGTTGGGTCAATTTGTGGCTTCACTTTTGCATACTAGTTGATCTTATCTCACATATTGCAAAATATTATACTTTCGGTTGCCAAATTGGTAATCTTTGAAATTCATTTTATTTTCGTAAATATAAACAATTAATATTTATTAGGATGATCTTACTAGAGTTGGTATAACACCAAAAGCATGATCCATTTGGATGTCCTCATCTAGTTGACCTTATGTTATTTAGTATTGGATGCTTTTTTGAAAAGCCTTGGTCTGTAGGAAAATGTTGATATGGATAATGGAAGAGGTTTCTAAGTTTCAATGCTCTATAATGGGGAATACTTATGTTGCTACAAGATGAAGGATCCTTGGCCTCCTAAGCAATTTAGGGCCTGTTTGGATGCCTGCACAAACTATTCCATGGATAAAATACCCATGCAACTGATTTTTGAAGAGAGGCAGCAGCTGTAGAGAAAAATTAGACAGTGAAATATCTGGATAAAATACCCGTGAAATATCTGGAGCTTTCAGACCATTGAATTCCTTAAAATTAGGATAGTAGAATCATTATCAAATGTAATTTCCAGTATCTCAACATTTTTATATTCACACGAGCCAAAGTTTCCTTGATCTGAAACATTTCACTCTCTCATGCGAACCTCTTGCTACCGTTTACCATTAATTGTTTATCATCAAAACAGCTTATCTAGGCATCTTAATGTTGTCTACATCAAAGTCCCTGTCTTGGTGCTTGTAAAAATTGGGGATTGGGTCGGTTTGATATTGGGATGGTAGGGTACTGGCACTTTGTATGCATTTATATCCTGATGCATGCACTGGGACACCAATACATTTTATTTTTCTTCCTTTTGATGTTCTTTATCATTGCTTAGTTTTTTTTTTTTTTATGTTTGTCTAGGTCATAAGTCAAGGCTATATGAGGTTTTGATGTTTTTCCTATGCTTCATTTTTTTTTAATTTTCAAATTTTCTCCCCTTTTCCCCTCTCTTTCTCCCTTCCCCTTTCTTCCTATCCTTGTTTGAATGCCAACAACAAAAAAGGGAGAGGGGGTGGGTGCCTTTGTTGCCTATCTCGGTAGATATTGGTGCATACTGCTGGTTTTGATCCCCATTCCTCTTGTTACCAGTCAATAGCAATTGATAGTTTGATGCCAACCAGGATCAGAGGGGATAGGGTTCCTCTGTTCACCTTAGCAATTGATGTTTTTTTTTTTATGTTTGTCTAGGTCATAAGTCAAGGTTATATGAGGGTTTGATGTTTTCCTGTGCTTCATTTTTTTTAAATTTTCGAATTTTCTCCCCCTTTCCCCTCTCTTTCTCCCTTCCCCTTTCTTCCTATCCTTATTTGAATGCCAACAACAAAAAAGGGAGAGGGGGTGGGTGCCTTTGTTGCCTATCTCGGTAGATATTGGTCTGTACAGCTGGTTTTGATCCCCATCCCTCTTGTTACCAATCAATAGCAATTGATAGTTTGATACCAACCAGGATGGCTCGGTACGGAGGGGATACGGTTCCTCTGTTCAACTTAGGACTCCATAAATCACCTGTACAAGCCAACATGCCTGACATAGAGCAATTCTGATTGTGACTTAAAGCTTTGCTCCACACAACTATGATGGTTTTTGAAGATGGAATCATATTGCAGTAGATTTTTCTTGCTTAAGGATTTTGGTGAATTTAAACTTCTTGAGTATTGTTATTACCTAATCGTAGGATTAATCTGATGTTCTCAAAATTTATAATCAGCCATTTGAATTGTTTGGCAGACAAATGTTTGGTATGATTTAAGGAATTGCCAAATTGTTTTCTTAACTGCTCCTGAAAGTACATTTCTTACTAGTTGTAGTTCCTTTGCTTATGCAGAGGTTGATGTCAGGAAATATACTGGTTAGATACTATAAACATATTCTCATAGTTTGTTGTACCGGCTAGAACCGAGCAGTATGGGACGTACCATACTGATTCGGTACGGAAGGTATACCGACCCTCAGTATGCCAGAAAGACTCCGTATTGTACCATACCGACACAGTGCTAGTGTGGCACCAGTACGGAATCTGGTATCGAGATGGCGAAGCTTGCATATTCGTAGACATATCATTTGCTTTTCGTGAACTAAAAGAAAGGGCTGGTTGATGCGAAGTTCCTACCATTTGAACTTTAATGGAATATTTTGTACTAAAATAAAGAAAATTAAGACAATATATTTTCAGGGAGAGGGTGGATTTGGTATTGCATTCTAGTGTTCATAATGCATTGATCTTGTTACTACACTTAATATATCGTGCTTACTCTAACTATGCCTATCAAGTAAAACTATTATTCTTGAAAATTCACCTGGCATTTTGAGTACAGTATTGCATGGAATTTTTAGGAATCATTGAATATATAAGAATAATAAAAGTGTAGAAGTGTACTAATATGGAGGTTCCAATACCGAAGAAAAAATTTTGATTACGGGAATACATCTTACTCTTCAATCAAGTGATTTTCCCTGTCTTGAAATGTAGATTTTGGATGAACCTTGTCAGATGTAAGGAAATTTGTAGTGTCCTGTTTCCTCAATCATGAGTCCTATTTCCTCAGTCATGGGTCAAGCCGGTGTGTCTTGCATGTAACCTAGTCTATCAGTAAGTTACCATGCTGGTACCAAACACTTCTAGATATGGTACCATATGGGTGCGCATTATATGCCTTTTGCTATGTGTGCCAATAGGTATACTGTGTCTCAATATTGTACTGTACCATATCAGTAAGGTACCGGTAAGGTTATTGTTGTCCTGGTCCTTGTATTAAACCTTGCATTCGTATTTCATGGGCTTGAAAAAAATTATCGAGAATCATAATTCATTGAAATTTAAAAATTTGGAAACATTTTAAGGTGCATGTAAAGAAAATTCCTAGGAGACTATACTTTCTTGATGAGTGTTTGGACATCGCTGGCTGCTGAATTTAGCTGTGGCATATTTATGAAACCTAGCTCTATAGATGGATTTCTAATATTTGTAGAGCTTCTAGAAGTGCATCTGCATAGGTGGTGTTTTCCTGGAATTTGTGACTCAATATGATTTCTCTTTTTGATATATATAATTATTTGTTCTTTTGGTTTGACCGTGCCCATGTGCTTTCCCCATCTTTTTGCCTTTATGCTAGCCAGTTATTCACTTTTTGTCAAACTAAGTACCTCTTGTCCTCTACCAAGAAAATTGCTTTTCTATCTAATGATAACCTTTTGATCTTGTCTACTGCAGAAAGTCAAGTCATTGCATGTTGAGGACATGGATGTAGTTGTTGAACCAGGGATTGGATGGATTGAACTTAATGAGTATTTGAAGCCCTATGGTCTCTTTTTTCCACTTGATCCAGGCTAGTAAATGTTTATCGTTGCATTCCTGTTCTCCTATGATGCAGTTTCTTATCAAGTTCTATCAAATAGGGAGCTTTTATATTGGTGATTATTTAATATTTGATATGGAAGCAGCTTGTAGTTTGATCTGAATTTCTATTACTTTTCTGGATTGTTCGCTTGTTTTTATATGATGAACCAGAGTAGCTGTTTTGTCCTTTCATCTGTAATCCTTTTTTTTCTTAATTAATTTCTACTGCATTGCTACTTGGTATCAAAGCATGGAAAAGGGGAAAAGAATCTCCATCGGGGAATGAAATAGAACATGAAACTGTGAGCTCCCAAGCTGTGGGAATGTGATATCTGACTACATGCTTGTTGAACAAATGAATAATAAGGTGTACCTTTTTCAAAAGATACATATAAAACATTGATAATGATTTAGGAGGAAACAATAAAATGATATCAATTCAAGTCCTAGATCTCCAGTTGAGATTTAACACACAATTTACAAAAATGCTGTCATGCATATTTCTTATGCTAGGGAATGGTCATTTATATAGCATTGAGGTCCACTAAAATCAATGCCCTCACTAATACCATATCAGTAATCAAGTCAAGGAATAACTAGACTACACTTCTTTAAGTGTTTCCTGCTCTTTGCTACAATTTAATATTAGATGAGGAACCC
This sequence comes from Phoenix dactylifera, assembly GCF_051530095.1. Lineage (NCBI taxonomy): Eukaryota > Viridiplantae > Streptophyta > Magnoliopsida > Arecales > Arecaceae > Phoenix > Phoenix dactylifera. The sequence goes on along the minus strand of NC_143190.1, from coordinate 19,509,034 downwards.
ATGGTGATGATAAATCAAAGACATGTTGGAAACACTTATAAAATTTGTTTTAGATTATAATTCTGTGTTCTAACAAATTTTTTGTTTATCCATCATCCCTCCCTGACACAAGTGTATACATATATGATCACTTCCTGGTTATAAATTTGACATTTTCTTCCATTAATGTCAAAAGCGAATCTTGAGTTGAAAATTGATTGTTCTGTGTTCATTATCCTATTAAACCAATGCTTGGTAGTACTATAGTGGAGCCAAGGTCTGCAAACTTGGTGTTCAGAACAATATTGGTACCTTATCCTATAAAACCAATGCTTGGTAGTTTATGTACTATAGTGGAGCCAAGGTCTGCAAACTTGGTATTTGAAACAATATTGGTATGCCACTTGTTTGGTATGGTACGGTTGGTATGATATGGTATGCACTCCATACCATGGTACTGTCCGAAACTAGGTGGTATGGTTCAGTACCGTGTGGTACGGGTTTGTATAGATTGGTACGGGGTGGTTTCACTTGGTTCGGACTAGTACGGACTGATTTGGCTTTTATATGGAACCGAAACTGAGCACCATGGAATGCCGTACCGGTCCGGCCGTGGACCGGTACCGGAACGGATAAAAAACCGGTATTTTCCGGTTTTTTATCCGAACCGGCCGGTTCGGAGCCCGTACCGGCCGGTTCGCACCGGTACGATTTTTTTTTTTTTATAGAACTACAGCGCCGCGCGCTGTGGTTTTTGAAACTACCGCGTACCGGCCGGTACGGAACCGGTACCAGCCAGTACGTACCGGACCGGTACCGTACCGGTCCGGCCGGCCACCGGTACGCCGATCGGTACTGGTACGGCGGACCTTGCTGAGCACTATACTAGTACCTTACCAATACAGTATGGTATGGTCAATACAAGGTGGTACGGTTGGTAGGCAGACCTTGATTGGAGCTAATCTATCAAAAAGATTTGCAAGCTACATTTAGATTGACCATAAATATAAGTTGAAAAAGAACTATTAAGAGAGCTGAAAGTCCCATCAACTCCATTATATTAAAAAGCAGATAGCAAGCATGGAGCGACTGGGAGAGTTTCATAGTGGATAGTGGATAGCAGATGCTACAATGGGCATTATGAACCCAAAGCAGGCTGTTAAAACATGTGAATTTTTTCCTTAATAAGTATGCAAAATCAATACTTTACATGAACATAATGCAAAAACAAATCAAGGACAAGCTGTAGAACATCTGCCAATCTAACATCATAGTATACTATCAACATTCATATAATATAAAGGTCTACAATGTAGTGACAAATAGCATCATGCACCAAATATAGTAACATCACTCAAAGATTTCCATAATCATATTCGTATAACATAATGTACCAAACAAAACATCATTATCAACAGCTAATAGACTTCACTAGAGTCCAGACAAGAAAGTTAAATGACAAATGATGATTGATTATCTTAATGATCGATCATCATTCGCCACTTCTAGGAGGTTTGCTTCTTTATATCACAACTAGAGGAATCCAACATTTCAACAAAGTCCTCACTTGACTTAGATGACTCGGACACAATCTCATCTTTTGATTCTTTGGTTTCTATGGCTGTAAAATTGAAGCAGCTATTGTATCTCCAACATCCTTAGATCTAGCTCTCTTCCTTGTGTACATCTTACTTGCTTTGAAGCCTTCCTCTCTTTCTCTTTGGCGAAGGTGGTGTGCCAACTATGGAGCACATGGTGTTGGAGTTTTGGTGACACAATGCTTGGAGGGATGCCTTTGTTCTTCGCTTCACTTCTTTCTACTCTTTGTTCGGTTAGGGCACCACATAAATGAACCAGCCATTTTGTAAATGGACCCCTAAATTGGTCAAAATATTGCTTAATTGCTGAAATGGTTCAATTAGAATATGCCCAATCAGCATTGGAGCATAGCACCTACTAAAGCAATAGCATTGTGGCCGTTGTAGCGGCTTTTCACTTACTATATCAGATGCCAAGATTTGCAATCTTGATATCGGGTACCATATCGGTGCCTTATTGGTTCAGTTCGGTTTGATACACTTCAGTACGAGCCGTTACGTACCTTGGTGCACCTCTGTATGCCTTGATATAGGCCGGTATACCTCAGCATGGGGTGGTACGCCTTGGTACGAGGCTTATACCGATTTAAAGTTCAGTTTTGTACCAATTTTCTCTCGGTTCAAAAACTTTATTTCTTAAAAAGGTTTAATCCTTTACCTCTCAATAGCATATTTGAGGAAGAATATACATTCTCACGATTTGTATCCAAAGGCCAATTAGAAATTGAATAAAAAAGATTGGATTATGGATATGGAGTCACGAAGCATAATTTTTTTGAATTGGATTAACTCTTCCAATTGAATGAGTATGAGTAAAGAATCTATGGATGAAGATACAAAAGTTTATTTCCAATTGTAACTAGATCTTCAATTTTTTTGTAAATGGGAAATTGAAGCCAAATAGCTATAAAACGATGGTTTTGGTTTACTAGAACCATCAGCATATTGTTTCAGCTCAGTAGAAACCAATTATTTTCTCAGGATCCTGCGAGTGGAAATAGGGAACGAAGTAACTAGACTAAATGGATTTAGTATAATCCCCCTCCTCTAGAGGGATCATCTAGAAAGCAAGTAGCTTTGGACGGATTCATGCAGAAAAGCTAACATAGATGTTATGGATCTAATTTTTCTCTTTGGGAATACATCGATCTTCTATAGTCATATGGTAGACCAAGTTGGGTGCTATAGGCCTAGGCACTATATGAAGTTGCCATTCCTCATGATATAGCAAACCGCTATAGCTGCCATAATAGCTGATTTGTGAAACATTGATCATCTCAGATTTTAATGAAATAAAGTGCAAAATATGAGTCAGTTGACCAGAGGAACAAGTTCTTTCTTTACCCCTACGGGTAGGAATAAGAGGCTAAACCATGGTATGCCGTATCGGCCCAAACCAGACATCATCTCAGATTTCAATGAAATAAAGTGCAAAATATGAGTTAGTTGACCAGAGGCAACAAGTTCTTTCTTTACCCCTACGGGTAGGAATAAGAGGCTAAACCATGGTACGCAGTACGGGCCGTACTGTATCATATCGGTTCAGTACTGGTACGTGGTGTACCGACACTCAGTATGCCAAAAAAATTTTGTACCGTACCGATAGTATGCTGGTATGGCATCGGTATGGGGTTCGGTATTGAGACGGCGGACCTTGAGCTAAACACTTATATTGAGGTAATTATTTAGTTTCTTTTATTTTTTCATTGGTGGGGAATAGTAAAAATTTCTTTTGCTTTTCTTTATTGGTCAAATTATGGAATTTTGAATGCTTTCCTAGTCTAACTTTTAAACTCTTTAAGAATAAAATTGTACTTAGCCATACCAGATTTAACAAAATGTAGCAATGCTGCAACATTTTTGAAGAGAATAAAATAGACACTAAGATAAATAAGCCTTTAAGAGTAATGATGAAAATTCACTATCCATATGATCTTTTAGGTCTTGTGTTATTCCTGAAGTTCCAATAGATCTCCACCCTTTTGGATCTTGATTTATTAATCTTAAGTGCCTTCCTGGTCAATCTCCATTAGTTTGAGAGATCCAAATTTAGATGAGAAGCATGCATGTCTTGATGAGCAAGTAGTGTAGCTTTCTTAACTCTTTTCAAATATTTGTTTGTCTTTGTCATTTCATTAATAAACTTTGACACCACTTTGTTGAAACTTTATTCACAATTTTCACAATTTTATGCTATTTAAGTCTAAGATTTTTTCCCCTAGGGGTTTCACTATCAAATACATATATATTTTAAGAGGGTGGACCTTGACGCAACGGTAAGGTTGCTTCATTGTGACCTAGGTGTCACAAGTTCGAACCAAGGAAGCAACGTCTACTTCAGTGAGATGTAGGTGTGGGGGAGAACCATTTTTGGAAGAGCAGTACGGGTTCTCCACTAAATCTCATGCTCGTTTACGTAACTTAATAAAGAAATGTCAGTTCAACAAATTTTTGGTCAACCAGGTCTTGCCCTAGTAGTCACATCTCTGCTTAGCAACTAAAGGTTTTCAGTTAGATTCTAGTTGGTGCATCCCAAAAATCTGATCTGGTAATTAAAGTGCGGGTGAGGTCTCCCTCTCCCTCTCCCTCTCTTTCTCAAAACATAAAGAACTTCTGAATGTAAAATCAAACTATTATGGAGCAAATTCCTTCATTAGATTGGTCCTTTATGTCGTCAATTAAAAGAACAAAGATGCCTTGGTGATGTGCATTTATTTATTATGAAAAAATAAACTGCCTTACTTGTGGTGGATAATCAATGAGCCTGTGTTTGGAAAAAAAAGATCATGTGGTGACAATAATTTCATAATATGACCACTTATATTCCGCTGAAGATTACTCTTATTATGTTCCTACGATTGGATTTTTCATATGTATTATAAGTATGTCCACTGATATATGAAGAATTTTTAAAATTGACTGTTTTATGACCTATCTTTTAGACACAAGTCTGGGGACAACCATCTTTTTTTGTGTTAGCAATTTGAATTATATTTTGTCTTAAAAATGAAATAGTTCTTTGTATTTCTTGTGTTCTTGATCCTGTCTAGACTCTCCAAGTCTAGGGAACCTTCAAAGTTCAAAGATTGCCCCTTGGTTGCATGAGCATAAATTGCATGACCAATATATAGGTCTCCTACTTGCCGGTTGGCCTTTGAGTGTTATGGCATGATGTCTCTTGCTTGTATTTAATTCTGTCCATTAATTTGAGATGGATTCAAAAGAGACTACCATCGAGTTCGTAAGTCATAACCATTCATAATTTCATATTCCTTTCTTGATTTTTGATGCGATATTACTTGATTTATAAGTCCAACCATGTATTAGTGGAATGAAATATTTTAGTAGTTAAGAATTTGACTTTTTGCTGTTCTTCTCAAAACCTTGGTGTTGGCACCAGATGTCCCTTTAGTTAAATTAATTTTTCCTCATCTTGCTAGCCCTTTGACATGCAGGACCTGGTGCTACTATTGGGGGCATGTGTGCTACTCGTTGTTCTGGTTCTTTAGCTGTTAGGTAGTGCTAAACTTTGGCTATTATGCTAAACATTACAAGCTCTCAACCAGCATATTCTTAGCTCAATTTACCAATTATTAGGTTGAATATATTGTTAATTAGAATTGATGATTTAATTATCAGTTTTCAGGTATGGAACTATGCGGGATAATGTCATCAATCTTCAGGTAGCTTTATTAATTTATCCTTTAACTTTTTTTCAAAGAGTAATTTCTTGGTACAAATTTTCAGGTGTTATCTCTTTGCAGGTTGTTCTAGGAAATGGTGATTTTATAAAGACAGGTTCACGTGCTCGAAAGAGTGCTGCTGGGTAGGCTGAAGCTTCTCTTTGATGTGAAAAGATACAGTCTTTACTTATTTAGTCCAAGTATTGCTTTTGGGGCTATTTAATTTAGCAACTACTCAGTGTTTTACTTGGATCAGCTTTTTTTCAACTTAGTATTCATCATCCATCTCTTAAACATTTGAGTTTTTTTTTTCTGTGCATGCCATATTTTTATTCTTTACTTATGTGTATGATCAACTTGACACTTAAACTGCATAAATTTTCAGAGCATATTAAAATTTGATTAATCTTTTACCAACTTTTAAATCCATAATCTCTGAAAAGAATATATTATTCTCTTCTATAGAACTGACAGATAGGAAGTCTTCTTATTGTATCCAAATGAAACTTATTAACTTACCTTATATTTCTACTCAAATAAATGATCTACTGATATATTCTGATATTTCAAGTGAACACTTTCTGTTTGTACATTCATAGTAAAGATATGAATAGCCTTTTTTAAATATTTTTTAATGATCGACTGGTTTAATGATCATGATGAGATGGCTATGTAACAATATCTCATCATCTGCTAGATTACCTGCAAGGTTGTTACCTCTTTAAAAAGGACCATCTATCTCAAAATTATATTAAGGTTCCTTTCAAGAAGTCCGCATTTTATGAAGTTTGATTTCGCAAATGAGGGATGCATGGCGTCGTGGCAGGGTGTCTTTTGAAATTTCTAGTTTTGATTTATTATTGTATGATTTGGCTGACTCCACGAGCTTTAGAAATAAAATTTCTACAACCATTTGTTTGGAAATTTATATCCAGATTATTATTTTAGCCAGGGGTTGAAATATTGGTTCAAGTATGATGGTACCTTTACCTATGCCTAATCCATGAAGTATGGGCCAATGTAGTATTGTACTGACCCATGCTACACATCTTGGTGATGGCACTGTAAAATAGAGGTGAAATTAGGTGTTGATATGATACTAGCATGGGGTGCTTTCTGGTATTGGTATCTTACTGATATTACCTAGTATGGATGGGGATACATTAGCTCAAGGTTTTTTCTCTTCCTCATACATCTGATCTTTCATCATTGTCCTTAAACTCCGATCTTTATGTAGTTGAGAGTTCTCCAAATTGTATTATAAAGCTATGCTACCTAGACATTCATGTCCAATGCTTAGAATCCATGTCGTGTGTGTATCCAAATTGGACATACATTTGACCAAGGATCCATGTCTTGGTGGTACAGACGTGCCCCACCAGTAATGCAGTGTTCTAGGAAGAAAATGGTGCTTTGAAGCCTGATGGGTGCTGGATGCTGCTTCTGTCTTGAACTGTGATGCCCCTACAATGTCGATTGCATCCTGACATGGGATGGATTGATAGGGATGAACTAGGGTTTTGGTTCGTCTAGACTCTTGGCCATAATTTGCCATCCTTGTTCCATACTATCCAAGGAGTAAACTAAGATGGGACTAGCACCGAGATTTAAACCCTTGTGTTAGACACTCGGTCTTCATTTTTTTCTTTGATTTCAGGTTGTGAAAATTGGTAAAGAGTTGGATTGCTCCATCGAGCAGTTCAACCATTATCATAATGGTAGGAGATTAGTCAAAAGCATGGATATTGAATTAAATTTGCAAAATGTCATTTTTCAAAATCCTTGAGCTAAATAGGAAGTCTAGATGGGAAACATGCATATTTGAAGACTTTGATGAATAATTACTTTTCTAAAGGGGATATTGCTTGGTGAAATGGTAAAGGCTTACGTTGACAAGCACAAAGGCGTAGTTCGAATCCTGGGGCATCCACTTTGTGCAAAAGAAATGCCAATAGTTAGGACTGCCCTTTGTTTGCCCCTTTCAGGTCCTCGGATTGTCAGGACTATAACGGGTAATGTTCTTTTTCAAGGGTGGTCCTTGGTAGAACTGTAGGTTTGCTCCACTATGGCTTTGGTGTCATGGTTTTGAAACTTGAAAACGGCCTCTTGACTCACGGAGGCAAAACTATGTACATCAAACCCTACTTAGATCCTGCAGTGGTGGGAGCTTGGTGCATGTTGATGCCATGTTTTACAACGTTAAGATACATATATTAGTCAAGATTATTTAAGATACATGTATTAGTCAAGATTATTTTTTCTACATATCTCATATCTCTTTTTTCTACTATTGCTGATTCAGATACTTGGGCATCTCTCCAAATCCAATTTTTTATATTTATGCAACACTTGTATAAAAGGAAATAATAGAATGATCTTGGAAATAGGTCTTGACAGCAAGTTTGGAGTGGCTTTAAGCTCTATATTATTAGACTTCTAGTCAACATCTAATCTTTAAATGATGCATTGCCATGCACATTCTTCTTCCTTGCAAATAATTTTAGTAGCCTATATGCCTAAACACTCTATAGTTTCAAGCGAAGACTCTATACTGTTTTTCATTGGAACGATACGACATTGCCACGGTGCTGATACCAACATATGGCAGAAACTAACAGATTTTAAGAACTTGAAAAGCTATCTATATTGATTGGTATCATTAGTAGTCAAGGTCCGCTGAACCGGTACTGGGACCCTATTGGTTGGCGGACGGGTCGCTATGGTACTGATGCATGTACACTTGGGCTGCTAGTGGAACCGGCACACTCTTTTCTTTGAGTTTTTCAAGTTTCATTAATTAGTAATCAATCTTTTTCAACTTTTTTTAATGATAATTTGATGTTTTTTGATATTTTTTGAATTTTTTTAATATTTTTTGATATTTCTATGATTCTGGTTTAACCTAAATAATGCATTTTATTGTTTTAAAATGTTACAAAATATAAAATGATTAGTAAAATGCTGCATGCTATAAGAAGCAACATGAAATATCCTAAAATCAAGTTGTGAGGTAAAAAATATAAAATAATACAATCAATTAAATATATTTAAAGTACAACATACATATCGATGTCTAAAATTTCGTCGAATAGCGATGCCTCTTGTATATATCTGGATTATTAGCATAGTCAGGAGACATGTCTGACCATTTCTCTAATCAAGCGGCATTGTAGTCTTATATGTTCATCCCATAAAAAACGTTCTGAGTTATAAACACTCTCGGATCTCATGCTGAAGCTCTGGCTCTGAGAGGTATTTTCTGGTGGATAAAATGCATGATAAAATAGCTGTGAATGGGTCCATCTGAATAAACTGGTAGCAGAATCTGATCCGTAATATGCTCCAGGCTACGTAGGATAGTAGCCACCGGAAGATGCCTTAGATGCACTATATCCATATCTGTATCCATATGGGTCATAGGCTGCATGTGGCTCTACGTAATAGGATTCAATATATGACTCGGAATCTGATACGTTTATAGATCCTCCTTCATGTGTGAGGTCAGCCAAAGCGAGGAGCAGGATAGTCAGATCCAGTGAAGATGAAAGTGAGGTGGTTGGATCTAAAAAAGATGAGGTGGTGCATGTGAGATCTAGTAAGAAAAAAAGGTCAAGCAACTGGATCTAGTGAAGTCGAAGTTGAGGGCAACTTGATCTTGTAAGGATGGTAGCAAGGTAACCTGATCTTATAGGCGTTGAAGTGTGGGTAGCTGGATCTCTATGGGAGAGAGAGGTTAAATGATTGGATTTGTGGGGAAGGAAGCATGGTAGCTAGGTATTGAGGAGAGGGCCAACAGAAGGATAGGCTGTCTTGCTCTTGAGATAAGAGGGATCGAGCTTTAGCAATATGGGTAGTTCATCCATCAATATGTGGTTAACCTGCAACCAAACCAGGAACCTGTGACTCAACCACCATAGCAATTCAATCCAGGGTCACTGAGTTCAGAACATTGTTTATATGATCATCCATCTTCTTAAGCTGTCAGTTGAGCACGAGCATTGTAACTATGATCTTGCAGCATGTTGCTTGTGTATCTTGTAGTATATGTTTCTCTCACCATGCTCTTCCTAGTTTTCCTCTCTCACCTACTAGTGCATTTTGTTGATCTCAACCATCTTCCTCTTGTTGAGTGTTTGTCAAGTAAAGCCTTTATTCCTTTCATCCCTACTGCCACCTACTATTCTGCCTATTGTTAGGCCAGGTCCCTTTCTACTAAGGCCTCTGACCCTCTTGATTCACTTTTAGTTGATGGCTGTGCTACTTCAGTGTTTCTATCTTCACTGCAACTGCTTCTCAATTGGTTGGACGACCTTTTATTGTCTCTTGCTTCGGTGCATGACAAAATTTCAGTCAACATTTTTTGCAGTTTTACAAAGTTGTTCTCCACCGAGCGTAATACAAGACAATCTGCATTTAAACAACGCTTGATATCTAGGTGGTCATTCCTCTTGTATATGAGACCCATGCTTCATCCGCATTGTAGTTATCTTAGGGTACAAGACCTCTTGGAGCATCCATGAAACTGCATGCCAGACACAGGAAGGTTTAATCTGAGTGTTCATTGAAGATACAAATTTCCCTTGGAGTTCCCTATGGCGTTGTTGTTGAAACAACCTCCCCCCCCCCCCCCCGCACATCAAAACCAGGGAAAGGGTCATCATGGTGTGCTTCCATTGTGGCACACAGTGCCCTATATCTACCTAGCTCTTCCAGTTTCTGTTGACTGTCTGGTCATTGGGATCCATGAGGGCAGCATCAGTTAAGCTCCTAAAGTTCCTCTTTCAGGTAGTCGCTATCATGTTTTCTTTGGAAAAGATTTTTCTACTTTTAGAACATGAAATTTTGATGCCAAGAGAATTGTGAATTTGACCAAGCTTCTATGTTTGAGACACCCACCCAGAATAATCCCTAAGACCATTAATTCTGTGCAAAACTGCAAATACTCACCATTGAGTATAATATCATCATGATAGACCAAAATCTAGTGGTAACACTGGATTTCTTGTGAACAGATTGAGTGATTAGAATTCAAGATGACTCTGAAATATCCCATGTGAGTATGCAACTATATCTTATTTTTCCAAACCAAGCTATGAGAGATTGGTTAAATCCAAAATTATATTCTGCACCATTTCAGTATATTCTGTAACCTACTTGTTTCCTTGTTGGTTATTTTGCTGATGTTTTATAAAGTGGCATCCTTTTGTGCTTTTGTCATGTTTATAAGTATTTTGGCTTCAACAGATGGTTGTGCTTATGATATAGAACCAACTTGCATAGCTCTTGAAACATATTTGTGTAAGGAGCATGTTGCTAATAATTTTTTACCTTTTCCTCTCAATGGCTTGTTGGGATGTCACCTTAAACAATATGCTTCTCATCTCCATAATTAACACTTATTTTGACAATGCATATGTAAGTTTCTACAGTTACGAGGATGCATATCTGACAAAGTAGGAAAGGACTCTTCACCAGGATTGGCATATTGCTAACGTTTAATATTGTTATGTATCAGATATGATCTTGCAAGATTGTTGATTGGAAGTGAAGGAACTTTAGGTGTTATTACAGAAGTCACTTTGCGGCTTCAAAAACTTCCTCAGCATTCAGTGGTATATCTTATTTCCTTTTGTACGCATTACATCATTGCACAATAATATCTATATTTTAGGCACATATATTTTCCTCAATGTTGCTGCATGCCATTCAACTGATCTCTTGATTGTTTTTATGGGAGAATAATCAGGAATCTACTGATAACCTGGTGAAGGATTAACTTGGTTGAATGATTTCTTAGTTATTTTTCGTAATTACAAGAAGAATGACACTTTCATCTTCCCTGTCAACACCATCAAATGGTCTGTACAGCAATAGAACTTGATGGTTTAGTCACTTTGTCTGACATTATTGTGGAAAACTGATGATAGGATACAAAAATATCAGATGATACTGATCTCCAGCACTTTCTTAGAGGAATCTGTTAAGGGCACAATATTACATGCTATACTCATTGATAAGAATTTATTTTTTCTAAAATAGATGGGACCTTGAAAGTAATCCTCAGTAAGTTTCAGCAAACTCCATCTCTGTCCCCTCTTCTCCCTATACTGTAATGAGAACATAGGTTTTGCAGCCGAAATATTTGTTACTGCTACTATGCTAAGAAATTTTATAGTTACTATATATTTTGTATTTTTTTCTGATTATGATTTATCCATTATTAGTTCTTGAGAATCCAATCTCTCCTGAAACAAGAAGGAGAAAGATATTGGATACTATATCTTGTTTCATGCTTGCATATAAAATATTATTCACATTTTTTTTAAAGTAGTACTATCCGTAATATTTCTTACAATTTTCTTCTGGTTTTTCCTTTGTCATTTTAGTTTTTTCAGAAGAATATTTTATTATTTCAGGTTGCAATGTGCAATTTTTGCACGATCAAAGATGCTGCTGATGTTGCCATTGCCACAATGCTTTCTGGTATACAGGTAGAATAGATAGTGAATCCCCATCTCGTGTATTTCTACTTTTTGGATGGCCTATTGTGTTTTTACAACATTTCCTCGTCTTCATGATTATTTAGAAATATATTAGAGTTTATATGGCATCTTAAATTATTTTCTTATAACATGTTCGATGGTTCTAATTTGACAATATGTGTTCTCTTCAAAAACAAAAAGAAATAGGCAACTTGCATGAACTTAGATATTTTTTACATGAGTTGCATTGTTTATGGATAGTGAAAACCTCCTTTATGCCCTCGTTTGTTTTTCTTACAACTGTTTACACTTGTTGTCACGCCCCAAACCCAGAGCGTAATAGAGCCGCATACCTGTATGGCGGACCATACAGGCATGCAAGGCTGTAGATCATATCGAAGCAATAATAATTTCTAAAAAAATATTTAATCAATATCTTATTCAAATAATTCTTACAATATCACCAAGGTGATGTAAGTCAACAATTGCTAAGTACTAACATAATCCAAATAAAATATTCTAACTAGATTGACTAAAACTTTAATGACTGAAAGTATCTTTGAAAGAACTAGTACACTCCCCAAGTTCCGAGCAATCATGCATCTGGATTTGAAAAATAGAGAAACATAATAATAAGCTACATTAGGCCAGTAAGCAACATAATACCCCAAGTGGAGTCAAAGCATACCAAATAATTTAGTTAAAAGCACATAATATTGACTGAAAAATAAATTAATTTTTGAATAATGTATTTTTTTTGAAGTATACCATAATTTTTACCAGGAATGCCAGAAACAGAAATTAGAAATCAGAAATTAGGCTATAGCCATGTAACCCAGTGGCATGGGTTACACAAAGTGCCAAAAATCATTATTATTAACCATCGGTGGCAACGGTGTTCATTATTCTAATCACCGGTGGTACGGTGTCGAAACCGGTTTCTCATAAATTACGAATCGACAAGCCCAACGAACAATCTCCATTGGCGGGGGCAGAACAGATCATAGCTATGCTGAGAATGCATATTTATAAAACATATTTTTTATGATTTGCCCGGTCATTTTTCAGATTTCATAACATAGCACAACATATTTTAAAATAATCATAATATTAACATGCTTGACTTCAACTAATTAAATTTAATCAACTAATTATTAACTAAGTATAAAATAGATATCATGATTAAATTTAATCAACTAATTATTATTTTACCAAAAATTTAGAAAACACACTTTGACGTATTAGGTTTCTTACCTCTTATCACTTCAAAATCTCACTCTAGTTAGACGAGTCAGGTGCACCTATTTTAATATAATTAAAATGTCATAAATTTCATCATCATTGCAGAAGTCAAAATTAAATACTATTGGAGAACGACCACATGACCCCAAATCAGGTTGGTCAGGTCATAGTGTCCAACTGCCTAGGTCGGTTCGAGCCATGTTATGCTGAACTGGCCTTGACCGATACGGTTCAGCTATAGAAAATGGTACACAACCCGTACCGACAGAATCCAGCTGGAGCCAGAAAAGAAAAGAATAAAAGAGCGAGCGGGGGAGGGAGGGAGAAGGAGAGGCCTTCGCCGCCATCGAAGGGCTTTGGGGGCGGCGGCGGAGGCTGGGGGGGGGGCGATGGAGGCCACGGGGGCGGCTGCGTCCCTTCTGATGCGGACGCAGAAAAAAATTTGAACATTTTTAAGTGAAGTCTGCAAGTGAGTTGCCATCTTCACTTAAAAAATCTTAAATTTTTTTCCACGTCCGCAAGAAACAGGGGACGCGGCCTCGGTCTCCATCGCACCCCTGCGGCCTCCGCCGGCCCTCCGCTGGTGGCGGAGGCCTCTCCTTCTCCCTCCCTCCCCCACTCGCTCTCTCTTTTACCTCGTCTTCTCCGGCTCCGGCTCTCGGTACGGGCCTAGTATTGAAACGGTACCTACAACGATGAACCGGTCTGGTAGGCCACCGATATGCCTACCGGTACCAATTCAGAATAACTTTATCCGAGGAAAGAGAATTTAACTAGTCAAGTAAAGATCAAAAGTGGCCAAATTTCAAAAGATCTAGCTGGGGCTGAAGTAATAGGCCGATCTACCGCTCGGATATCGGAGCGGTTCAGGGCCTTCAAATTGGGTCAACTTGGATCTAAGCAATAAAAAAAATAAAGCTTACACTAGAATCCCTAAGACTTTCTTGAGAGAGAAAGAGGGAGGAGAGAATCTCAGCTCGAGTTCGGCCAGGGGTTTGGGTTTGGTCCATCAATGGAACAGGCCATCTTGGATCATCAATGTATTCGGTCCACGAGTCAAGTAGAGAGAGAAAGTCCTATAGAGAGAAAATCAAGAGAGAGAGAGGAGAGAGAAAGAGAGAGAAGAGAAGAGAGGAGAGAGAAAGAAAAGAGAGGATACTCTCTTCTTTCTTCTCAAAATAGGGGACAGCTCATTCTCCTCTTCTCGGAATAGGGGTGATGCGGCCAAGGGTGGTCGAGCTCCGGCAATGGCCTTTAGCCGTGGCACCACCGGTAATGGCAGTCGGCCGACGCGGAGAAGAAAAGAGGAGGGAGAAGACCATCAAATAATTGATCAACTCGGCATGAACTATGGCGAACTCCCTAACTGTCAGCTACTTGCTCTTAGGGGTCCTAGATGGCAGCAAAGCTTGGCCCTTTTCCGGCGACCAACGGCGATGAACAAGGAAGAAAAGGAGTCGGGACAAAGTACTCTATTTTTGGATGAGGGCTCGGTAATTTTGCCGCCTTAACTCAAGGAAGTCGATGTCTAGATGACCAAAGGAAGAAGAGAGGAGGGTGGCTCGGGTCTTACCTTAATCCAACGACGATCCGACAAGGTTTTTGGTGAGGAATCGAGAAGACTCGGAGAGGAAGACTTGAAATCGGTGGCATTTTGCGACGATTCTGGTGGCGGAAATGAGAGGAGGGGAAGGGAATTAAATAGGCAAGATGTTTGAGTTCGATTCGAACTCGAATTACCCTCAGGAAGCCTTCTTGTCTGCCGGAAATCGGGGAGGAAGAAGACTCTTCTTTGCTTCATTGTGCCACAGGCACGGTCAGGCTGGGCTTGGCCCCTCTTCAGGCCGGCCCACGAGCCCACAGAACTAGGCTGGTCATGGATTGGGCTGGGCCTGGCCACTTCGGGCCAGCCCACGAGCCCTAAAGATGTTTTTTTTTTGGGTTATGGCCCAAATTCAATTGGGCCAATCAAATGGACCAGGCCCAAATTGCTCAAAGGGCTGTGACTTACACTTGTTATATTTGTGATTATCAAGAGTTCCATTAGAGTAAATAAACTATGTCCCTGAGTTGTATGAAGAAAATGAGCACAATTACTTGGAGCTGTTTGCTCCACCAAAGGCCTAATGGCAAAGTTCATTATAGAAGTAAAGGTTAATTATACCACCATATGTCAAGACTCCTTAAACAAAAAATAGCAATAAAAGGAAAACCACAAAGAAATAGAATGTAGAGCATATTTCTTTCGTTTGACGTATGTCTATTGCCTTATCTGGGTGCCATCATATGAGGGCTATACTGTTCTTTTCTCCCTTAATCAAACCGTTCAGTTTAAGTGTTGAAGTCTGGAAATTTTCATGGTAACGGTTTCCATGACTCCCATGTACTATCTTCAAGCATTGCATTAACCCATTGTACCAATACCTTTATAAATGCTTTATGTTGCCTTTTAACCACCTTTCGAGCAATCATTGCTTTATGTTGCACTTCTTAATCTGCAACATCGGGCGAGGTGCTTGTAGGAATTACATCAGATCCAACCTTTTTTTAGGCATGAGACATGGAGAACAAGATGTGTCTTTGATTCTTTTGGAAGGTTTAGGAGATAAGAAACCGGATTGATCCATTATGACAGATGTTTGCTTATAAGGTGCAAACATGAAATAAAGTGAATACCCTTTTTAAAATCAATTTAGTTCTTGTTTGATTGGTCCTTTATTCATCCATGTTCCTATTGAACATTATCTTGTAGAATTCGCATCCTTGATCCCAATTATGTAGTTCGAAAATACAGCCAGTGCAAATTAGACTTTGTAGAATGTATATAATTGAAGGTACGGGAGCAACTTTCGCTGAACCACCCTGAATTGCCTGTTCGGGGTGTACCAACTACAGTTCTAGTCAATTTGATGACAAAAAAGATATCAAAACAACATCAAAATCCTAAATTAAACAGCCATAATAATTAAAATAATAACTAAAACAAAAAAGATTAAAAAGCAAAAGAATGAAAAATAAAAAAATTAAAAAAATGGTGTAATGTTCAGATGACTGGTATGCCATATCATATCATGTATTGATATGGTACTAGACTGGTACCATACATACAGGTTGCCAACCGGTATGGTATCCGGTACTAGTTCAACAAACCTTTTAGGGAAGGCTGTCCATACATGACTTCTTATATAGATTCATCTTGATTGAGCGACGAAAAGTGGTGTTATAACCAAATACGTTTTCTGCTGAGTAACAATGTCCATGTTTTTGACATTAGAAATGCAGTCCATCACCTCAAAATGCCAGATTACATGCTTGACAGGCTTGTGGACGTGTAAAAACCCACCACATACATTGAAGCATTAAATATTGTTTATTGTCATTTAAGTTGAGATGCTTTGGAGATTAATACATTACTTTTCTTGCTGGATTTCTGGGCTTTAGCCATGTCTAGGTAAAATAAATTTCCTTTAAGACTTGAGAAATAGACAAGCATTTAAAAGTTGAAATTTTAATTCAGCTCTGAAAATCTGGGATATGAATTGAAGCTAAGAAATCAACTTTTTATTCATAAATGATTCGAAGTTGAATATATTAATGAAGTCAAAGAGGGGTTTATTCCATACTTATATAACACCTATTATATAGTGCTAACACCTGCAATACTGAATGCTTTTGTTATTTTAAAGTTCAAATTAAAATTAACATTAAAATACTAACTTAAATTGGGCTTTGGTAGCAGTCGGAATTCAGCTCAGTAGGAGCCGAGGCATTGGTTGCTAGTCTGAGTTGCCAGTTGGTAGAGAGTTATTGTTATAGTCCCAATCATATTTGGAATGTTTGAATGCCTATGTGTTTCATTTGGTAGACTTGATTCTCGTTAGGAGTATTAGTTATAATAGGTTATGCTGTAAGAGTTGGATTGGGATTTAACTTATGTTGTGGCCTATATCCTAAAGTTCCAAGGAGAGATTATGGGCACTGATGTTGATTCAAATTAGGAGAAGTGATGATCCGACCTTTGTTGGCTGGGACTAATAGTCTGTTGGCCGGATTCTTTCACTATCCAAACAGTGATAGCTCTCAAAGGTGTTGAAGTCCATGTCTTGGACTATTTTATAAGAGTTAAGCAAGTCTAATGAGTTGCTGAGTTTTCTTTATTTGTTGCTGTGACTGAGAACTTGGGAAGCCTTGGGTCTTGTGTGCTGAGAAGTGTTGACCGTTGGGTGATGGTACACTTCTCAGTTGAGCCATGGTTGTCTTAAGTTTTCATTATAAAATATTTTATACTTCTCTTGAACAGTATTTTAAGCATTCAAACAAAAATTTCTGCATATGTTTTTTTCTTTTAAAAAGAATTCTGCATAAAATAATTTCTGTCAAAACTCATTTCCAGCAAACATAGTCTGTTTTAAAGTTCTGCAATATAATTTTCTGAATATCGTAATCTAGTTTCTAACTTTCTAAATACTAGATTGTGTATATCAAATTTGTAACATTATTTTCTGTAAAATAAAAATTCTGCAGATAAATTTCTTTGTAATAATTAACAGTTCTCTAAATTTCTGATTGTTAAATTTATTTGTATGTTATTTCATAAAATTAATTATGCAAAATAAAATTTTATTTATTGGATTCTTTTGAATGTAATATTCCAACTGTTAGAAAAAATTCTGTAAATTATTTTCCTGGAATTCAGAATATGGAACTAGTGGTTAAAATTTAAATTTGCTAGATCCTATGCTATGTTGTTTTGTACAAAAAAAAAAAAAAATCATGTTTGGGCTTTATTTTCATATTGGTCAATTCTGTGTAGATCAAGAGGGCTTTCATGCTTATTGGCTGTATCTGGATTTTATTTTGGGCTGAGTGTCACACGCTAGCATCTTTAACCTTTTCCAAGACTTTTAGGTTTCTTTTTTTTTTTTTTGGTGAAAGAAAAAGGGGAAGGAGGGAGGAAGGGACAAGCCCACCCCCGCGTAGCAGCCCCCACTGGGCCCCCATCCCACCAGGCGAATGTTCGATGCGAGTAGAAATGACCATGTGTTGGGCACCTCGGCCGGTTTTACTCATACCCTCCCCACCCGTGGGCCTGGCTCGGTTATCCGTCTGGACTCCGGTACGAATACCACGTGTGAGTACATCACACCTGGCACCACCGAGGCTACTAGCAGAGCGATACGCTCTTTCAGACCTCGTGTCCGAGCAGGGAGCATCCGGTCTCCACAATTTAATCAACGCCCGTGTGTTTGACTTTTAGGTTTCTAGAAATAATTTTAAAAATTATTTAGGGATATAAGGATTCTAGCAATTTATGAAAAACTATCTTGGACTATCTAAGGATATAAGTTTTCTAAATGACTATCTAGGTCCTTGCAAGGTGGCTTTCATGTATCTTGGACTTTATTAAGGTTGTGTGGTTGAGGTAGGATTGAGATAAATTGCAATTTTTGGGACTGTTGGTTTCCGTAATTGAAGAGGAGAAGTTGTAAGTGGTTATAGAAAGTATTCGTTGATTTTGGAAACTAAATGTACAACTTTCAATTTGTTTTTTATAAACAACCTTGAAGTTATTAATTTGCTTTTAAATCTGATTTTTGTGCTTCAAATGTATCTTTGTAATGATAGGATAACATTGTACCAATGGTGGGCATTCATCAGGAGTCAATCATCAGACAGAAGATTATTCAATGTGGCTTTACCTTCAAGAACTTGATGCAAGTCCCTGTACAGCAGAAGTGAATTATGGAGCATCATGTCATGATGCATTAGGGGGCTGCAGGACATAGGAATCTCTTGTAGACTTAAATTTAGTTGTCAATTTACTATATTTTTGTTAAATTTCTGATTTTTTTTTTTACTTTTTAGTGGCATTTTGAAGAAAGACCGTGATTAAAAATTCTTAAATCTTATTTGCAGCTTGATGACCATGAAGCTGAAGTGGTTTATGGAATTGTTCATGGTACTGTTCATGGTATGCCGAATTGGCATGAACCGGAAGGTATGGGGCGTATCGTATCATATCGGTTTGGTACTGGTGCCTGTTATAGGTGGCATACCGACACTCGGTACGCCAAAAAAAATTCGTACCATAGCGCACCGACACTGTGCTAGTATGGCATTGGCATCGGTATTGCGACGACGAACCTTGGTACTGTTCATAAACTTCATATTGCTATAATTCTGTGTGAGGACCCGTGCGGGCGTGTGTTTAGTCCCACATCGGTTATTCGCTGGGTAGATTTTGGGTACTTATACAGGATCAAGGAACCCAAATAATACCTTCCGGCTAGCTATTTTGGGTGAGGTCCTGGGTTGTTACAAATGGTATCAGAGCAGACCTGGCCCATAACTTATGTGGACTAGGGGACACTGCAGCACGGATCCATTGGGGTTACCACGGACCGACCGTGGTGTTTGTGATTAGATTTGAATGGATTTGAACCCTTAGCCTGACGAGGACATCAGGGCTTGAACGGGAGGAGTGTGAGGACCTGTGCGGGCGTGTGTTTAGTCCCACATCGGTTATTCGCTGGGTAGATCTTGGGTACTTATACAGGATCAAGGAATCCAAATAATACCTTCCGGCTAGTTATTTTGGGTGAGGTCCTGGGTTGTTACACTCTGAATGGCAACCATGCCTTTATGGGGGTTACTTTCAGGATTAAGAAGAACTGTTTGAGTTTCTTTCCGTTTGAAATATGGTCCTTAAGTATTCTTTCAAATTTCAATAGAGTTGGATGATTCATAATCGAAAATGATGATCTACAATGTATTTTTGCTCTCCTGAGTTGTGGTGTGATTGTATAATGGAGGTGTGAAACCTTCAAACATTAGATGTAATTTGTGGATTCCAGCGTAAGTTTAATTTTATAATTCATCATCCCTTTACTCTTTTCCTTCCATACTTTTCTATTTTTCATTTTGCATATCCTGATTTTGTGAGGATCTATTTTTATTTTCCTATTTTTCCTCCAATATTAATCCTTAAACTTTATTGATTGATCTATAGCTTGCCATTGTCAAGCTCTATCACTTTGTTAACAAATCAACTATTCAAGAGCCCCTTCTAGTCCTTTGTTTTCTTTATATATGTACACACCTGCGCGCGCACACACACATACATATGTATGTATGTATGTATGTTTATTTCAAGTCTTAGTCCACCAGTTATTACTTAAATCCTAAATCTCAGCAATGCATACAAATCCTGAATCTTAGCAATGTATCTGTTTCATCCCTATCATAGACCCCCATAGATCCTTTCCATAGACTGTCCATTATCTAATAATGAGCTAGGACTTCTCAAATTTCAAGCAATGCCATAGGAAAATTACATCAATGGAGTCAAGACTGGTAAAGGACAACATTCAGTGACTTTGACCCTGGGCAAGATAGTGGTAATCATCATTTCAATTTTCCTTTCCATGTATGATCTACTTCTTATGAATTACATATTTAAAATTTATTTCTGAAACTATAGGTGCTGGGCCTTGGCTCCGATCAGATAGATAAAACCCTGAAGTCAAGTTGACAGATTAGTTGTTGAAAGAGACCTAATAATGAAGGCAATGCTGACTTGAATTTTTCACACGGTTATGTTTGGTTCTCCATATAAAAGTATTC
Organism: Phoenix dactylifera; assembly: GCF_051530095.1. Taxonomy (NCBI): domain Eukaryota; kingdom Viridiplantae; phylum Streptophyta; class Magnoliopsida; order Arecales; family Arecaceae; genus Phoenix; species Phoenix dactylifera. The sequence goes on along the minus strand of NC_143190.1, from coordinate 19,488,427 downwards.
CACTTTAATGGTATATGAGATGGTGAAAGGACTTTAATTCAGAAAGTATAAAGTGATTCTATTTTTGTTTACGAATTTGTTCTGTTAATAACTTAATATCATTCACCTTTCGCATTGATTTATTTCAAAATTTTCAAGACAATCAATGTATATATATAATTGCATTTTTCTTCTTTTTCCAACTTTATCCAGGTCTCGAGAGTGGAGCTCTTGGATGAGGTTCAAGTAAAAGCAATAAATGTGGCAAATGGGAAAAATTTACCTGAAGTTCCCACCTTGATGTTTGAATTTATAGGAACAGGTAAACTACAATACTATGTTGTATGTTTGGCAGTACTACTATTGCTGAATTTCTTTTCAACAATAAGAAAGTAATCCTTCAGAAGGACAGATGCGATAATTTGAATCATGCTAGTTATTCAATTGCTAACAACTAAAATACTTAGTATACGAAAGTGAAGGTCCTAAATATTAGTTATTGTGCATTTCTCATTAACTTGTTACTTTTGTTTTCTGCACTCCCCAACTGTATTCTAGTCAATTTGTCTGTATTATCAAGATCATTCAATGCTTCAAGGTTCAGATCAAGTATCAAAATGGTTATTGGATACTTGACTGCATATTCTCTTGGTTTCATGACACTCTTCATTATCTTGAAAGTTGTCAAGCAGGTGACAGGTCCCACAACCAACAACCACTAAAATATTCTCTTTTGTGCCTATAGTCTTCCTTTCTTCTTATTGAAATGATTTGTCCCTTGATCTTCATCCTCCAGATAGACACAAGTTTTATCCATAGTTGCTATTTACATTTTAGTGTGCAGTCCATTGGACTTGCTTGTTTGGGTTGTAACTTTGTTTGCACCATTATTTCCCCCTCTCGTCCTCTCCTTTGTTTCTTCTTGGTGGGTTTTGCCACACTCCAATTTAATGAAGATAGGCTTGACCTTTTTTTCATGCGATCCTATATTTTCATTCCTGTTTACTCTATAGTATAATTTTCAACAACTTAGAAAGGAAGATCATCGATGTCACTATAAAAGCAATTTTTACGAAGAATCATTTACATCCAATTTCATTTATATAACTGATGAAATTTTGATTGACATTTTTCTTCCCAGAACTAAAGTTTTTTTTTATTTTTTTTATTTTTTTTATTTTTTTATTTTTAAGTTCCATCTTCTGTGCTATTGGCATACATTTTTGTTTAATCATAAAGGCTTCTGTCCTTGGTCACTCTTCCATTTGTTTGCTTTCATTGTTTTACTGATTTTAGACTAAGCATTCCTCTATTTTCCCTTATCAGTCTATTTTTCTTTTAATGCCTATGGATTTTTATTAGTATTTGTCTGCCTTTACCAAATTTTCCACTAATTTATTTAATATTTTATGTAATGGATCTTATAAAACATAAGTTTTATATAAACTATTCTCTGCAATGATGGTGAACATAGCATTCAACATGTGTCTAAACTCAAAAGTGATTTCTAAGATTTTTCCACCAATTTATTCATATTCTATGCGAGCCTTTCTAACTAGGATATAGCCATATCGCTGAAGTATGCCTGACATATCTTTTGGCCATTGCAAATAGTAACAGGCCTCTCAAATTTGTTCATTGTAAAACTTTTATGTCCTAGTTGAAGCATGGTTATTAATTACTTGTTATACTGCACATGTTTCAGCACATGTAACAAATAAAAATAACTTAAAATAATAACTTGTAATTAATGTAAATTGCAAAGTATATATGTTTTTCAAATAATTATCTTCCTATATTTTTCTTTTAATGTTTTGAATTGATGAAAGGTGTTTGTACTGAGAACATATGCATGCTTTATATTTTATGCCTAAATTAAATTTCACAAAATGTGGATATAAATGGTCTGCCGTACCAATCGGTACGGGCCGGTACGGGCCGGTACGTACCGGTACCGGACGAAACCGGTACGGTACAGCTATATTTTTCGGTTCCGACTATTCGCAACTCATATTGGTCGATACCGGCCCGTACCGAACCGGTATTGGCCCGTACCGACCTCAAATTTTTTTTGGCTTTTGGTCCGAACCAGCCGAATCGGTACAGTACCGGTTCGGTTCGGTATGGCACCGGTACCGGTACACTGGTATGTCGGTATGGTCGGTACAGCAGACCTTGGATATAACCTATAAAGCTCAAATCACACCTAGGCTCTATCAAATTGACCGGAACCACTAAATGGTTGAATCGTTGAAGGTAAATTCTCCTAAATTATATGCAGTAGTTGTCTGAGTTTGATAGATTCTTCTTCCTTTTGCATTATAATTTAATGAATTAATTAAAAGATAGGTTGAAGTCGAACTGTAATAGTATTGACGAGGTGCACTTGATGCGATGATAGCTGGAATGATGTAGATATTGAGTCTTCACACGGATGGCTATGGGAACCGTTCAGTGAATCTTTGAGATTGTTTTGGATGCCAATTAGTTCAGCCGATCACTTGTGTTAAAATAATCCTGTGGTGGATCATAATTTCTCGACCGACTCACTAGTGTATTTTGGGCATAAAAAATTGAACATAGGCCTATTTTGGGAATAAACTCAGCGGAATAAATTGCGTGGACAATTGCTTGATCTTCTTGGAACCTGGAGGTATATTTTGGGAATAACAAAATGAAATTTTATAAATATATTTTAAGAACAAATTTGATGTAGGGGTGTTTTTGTTGACTCTTATTGAGATTTTTTTAGAAAAATACCCCTTAGTTCAGCCGATCACACATGGTAAAATAATATTGTGGTGGGATCATTTTAGTTTCTCATCCAACTCTTTTGTGTATTTTGGGCACAATAAACTGAAACTCTATAATCCAGCATAATTAATTTCATTGGCAATAAGTGGATCTTCTAGGAATCTAGAATAATGTTTTGTAGATAACAAATGAAACTTTATAACTATATTTTGATAATAAACTTAGCAAATGGGTATTTGGCTTAATGAAAGTTGTCACATGCAAGAAATATTGAGATTCTTATATAACAGTAAGAACTTATTTTTTGAGTAAAGTTTGATGGTTATTCATAATCTACTTCCCTGTGTCTCCAACTAAAAAGGGAAAAAAAATGTGGTGAGTTTGTTGGAGCATGGATTTGCTGCAGAAAATATATTATAGAATGGAAGTTGCTGTTGGGTCATCATAAAAATAAGGGGGTTTTAAGGGAGGATTATTTCACGAACTTGCAAAGAGAAATGATGTATATGGGATTAAGGCTTAAATGTGTTTAAAGCCAGGGAGACCTGAGGGAACTTAAGGCTTGCATGGATAAAGTGATACAGGACTTAAATTAGATGATTGCTAATTTGCAACAATGATCAAGTAAAATCTTTGAAGTGATATAGGATCGTAGATATGGAAACAGGTGAAGGAAGATCTAATAGTACCTAAATTGGAGAGAAATATTGTGGTATTTATAAAACTAGCTTCTTAACAGCATCTCTGTGTGTGTGTGTGTGTGTGTTTGCGTGTGCCTTGATGGGCGACAGCATCTGGATGGTACCCTTATTTCTTTTGGGAAGTCAGAATATAGCTCGCTTTGTGTTGTGGCTCTCTAATCACCGAGCCAACCATAACTGTAGCTTTATGTAGTTTTGAAATTGTTCTTGTTTTGACCATGTTCACTATATAGCTAATAACATCACCAATGCTTCAGATGATTGCCCTAATCTGTTTAGCTGAACCATTTGCTGCTATACTGCATTAATCCATTTCCTAAAATGGATACTTTACCATATAGTGAATAATGTTATACACTGATTAACTAGATCATCTAACATAATGATATGGTCTCTAATTGTCTGACATAATGTTAAGTTTGTGTTTCCTCAAATTGATTTTGTTATTTTTGGTTAAGCAAATCATCATTATAGTGATTTTTAATGTAATTATTCCTTCTTGACTTGCTTGCAGGTATGCTACTAAAAATTGTAAGCTTGCATGTAGTGTAAGTCCTTGTAGTTTATGGTACTGCATGGCATTAAGTAATTATCGAGCATCAATCTTGTGTCAGACTTGCAATTTCTTGATACACTCTAAAGTTCTCACCTATGTCAGCCTTAATTCTATTATTTTCTGACATTACTCTGTTCACAAGGAATAGTTTATGAAATTTAACCTAAAATCTACTTTGTTACTAAATGTGTCATTTTGGATATTTGTCCTGTATTATTAAGTGCATCTTCTCTGAATATAGTTTCTTATGTGGTATGAAGTAGTCTCTATTTTCTAGTCTTCTGTCCTACTGAAACTTTTCTTTCCCATGCATTTTGTCAGAGGCATATGCAAGGGAACAGACATTATTGGTTCAGAAGATTGTATCTGAACATAATGGCTCTGATTTCATCTTTGTGGAAGATGCTGATGCCAAAAGGGAACTATGGGAGGTCAGATAACAAATCTGATTAAATTCTTGTTGTTAAAGGGTTTCCTAACTTATAAGAATGCAATCTATTCCTGTAATTTTGGAATTTCAGATATGTTGGATTGTTAGTTTTCGTCCTTTGGCTATCATATTAATATTTAGTACTCTTTATAATGTTAATGCTGTGTCAATTTGATGCGTATTTAAGAGACCTCCAAAACACATGATCTTTGGCTTATAATCAGCCTAAATATTCTAGACCAAGAATTGCCGAACCGGTACCGGTAGGCATACTGGTCGGCCACCGGACCGGTTCGAACCGGTACCACTAGTTCGGCCTCCAAAAGCCAAAAAAATTTGACCTCGTACGGGACAGTACGAGGGCTGGTACGGGGCTAGTTCAGACTGGTTTGGACTGGTACGGGCCGGTACTATTTTCACTGCTATACCAGACCGGTCAGGGACCGGACTGGTTCGGTACGGGCTGAACGGCCGGTACGGGCCGGTTCAGCATACTATGTTCTAGACATTCCTCAATGGTGTGGGTCCTCATTTTAAATGGCCGTGGTTGGTTTTGCTCTAGTGTGACTGACGCTTCCATTCTACCAAGTGTATTCCATTCATCCAACATTGGTAGGTCATGTTTTCTGATCTGTAACCCAGCCTAGTATGGGGTCATTCTCATCATGGGCAAAGTCCTCGAATGTGTCATCTTGCTTACGCTCTTTCCTCTATTCACGTACTTGAGCTTTAGCCTCATCCTGTAGTAGACAAAATCCAGATCCCACACCATGAGTTTAGGCGATTTTTGAGTTTCATGTGGACCACAATAAATTTACTCCAGTTGCACTCACATCCACTTGATGAGACAGTCTATGAGAGGACCCAAATGGTAGTCTTTCTTAGGTTTGGTTCAAATGTGCCCCACTAGACCCAGCATTTCCCTGCATTCAGAAAATACCTAGCTATATATGAACTCAAGTCCTCAGCTATACATTGATGATAGGGTAGCAACAATTCTCCTAATTATACGTTGTGGTATTTTAGATTTTGATTTCTCTGCTTTCTCTGTAAAGCTCCTTTTCCTCTCAAAAATTTTCTACTGCTCAGTCAACATAGATTTCCTGATAGTGGTCATTGATTTTAATAAGTTTTTTAATGCATAAGTACACTAGCAGTCCTACTATCATAGGCATCTACTCTTTTATTATCTCACTTATTGTCTACTCTTTTTGCATTCAAGTTGCATCACCTTCCAGCCTGTACACCACATTTCTTGCAGTCATCAGCAGCTCTTATCCAAGGCAATATTATGGTCATACTCTTACTAGTACTTAGGATTTAAATTGTAGACTATACATAATAAATGAGAAAATTATTAATTTTTAAAAATTAAATGAAAAACCATAAATTCTGAAAAAAAAATACTCATGCTTCTAAATTTCATGCAGATGTATCTTAATTTTCATCAACTTTATGTTCTTTAATTTTTCCAAATTCTAATCAATCGTCTAGTTAATTACTATAATTTAATTTGATTATTTTAGATAACTATTAAAATTCATGGTAAGTGCTGAGAAATTAGCTTTAAGTTGCCGATATTTGTTCCACCTTTTTCTACATTTAATACATAGTTTCTATTTTTAAATATGTTTTATTAAAAATTATTTTAGAATCACAGAAATTCTGAATATAATTATTCATGCATCTAAATTACTTGAGGTTATATCTTAATTTTCCTCAACTTTATGCTCATTATGTTCATTAATATTCCAAATATTATTCAATTATCTAATTAATAATTATAACCTTAACTTGACTATTTGAGAAAATTATTGAAAGTCATGATAAGTATGCAGATATTAGCTGTCTGTTGCCTACACTTGTTACACCTTTTTCCACAATTTCTACAATCTTTTCCTAATTTAAAATAATTTTTAGTTAAAAATAGATTTAAAAATCAAAAAATTCTGAAAAAAATTGCCTATGATTCTTAGTAAACATGCCTTAAAGATACTTCATTTGTTTCTTCAAACATGAATAGTAGCATTTTGGCTTCATTTGCTGTGTATATTCAGATGTACTGAATGTGCTGAAACTTTTTCAAAACATGAAAAAATTAAGTAGCATGTCTCTAATAATAATCTAAACATGTTACATTTTTCCTACATATTTTTCTATTATTTTAGTAATTAATTTTCTGTAATAATATAATCTTATAAAAAGTAAATATACATTGAAAAAGAATAAAAATTACATTCTTGTAGCTTGATCCTTACTTTGCATTCTACATCATATCACAATTTCATGTCGAAAAAAAAAAACTGGGCATCTTTCCCCTATTTTATTTTATTTTTCCCAAATTATCGGAAAAATTTCTATCACAATCCCTCAATCCCAGCACAGCTTTCCTCCCCATCCCTTCCCTTCCTCTGCCTTGCTTTCTTCTTTCTATCCACTCCTTTCTGCTTGATGCCTCAATAATTACAAGAGGCAGGCACATGTGGGACCAAGTCACACTGTTATCTGAGAAAAAACAAGACAAGGCACCTGTGCATCCAGCCATCATATCTTTCATCCAACACACAATAATCCTAGACTGAAGCAGTGAAGTGTGACTCGTGCTATTTTTAAAAATGAAATGAGTTTGGTAGTTGAGAGGTAAGATTGTGGATCATCAACCATGAACACATGGACCATGGGCAAATGGAGAGAGGATTGGAGCTTTTCCATTTGAAACAAGAAAGGAATGGACCTTCACAAATTAGGACTAAGGTTGTTTCCTTCTTAGCTTCTCCTATTCATTTTCCTTTACCAATGAAAGCTCCGAACTCTGAAGCTTCTCGGCTTCTCTTCGTTCCTCTTTCCCAGTGAAGGCTCTGAAGCTTCTTGTCCTCTCTCCATTCATCTTTCATGATGAAGCCCCCGAAGCAAGACAACAAGACCTTTACCCGGGAAATCTTCACGATGAAGGCCCTGAAAGAGGGTCTTCTCTCTCTTTGCCTCCCTCTTGATGATGCTCTATGGATGGGTGGATCAAGAGTCCCAAACTACTGGGATGGATGAGCATCCTTGACCTGGATGGGATGTAGGCGAAATGGGTGGGACAGCCCTTGAACATGGCTTTTGGGATCCTGCAAGTCCCAAATCCGTTAACTCATGGGAATGGGACAGGATGGCCATGCCCTTGTCATGCTAAGATTTGAAGCCCTGCTCTAAATTGCTCAATAGACTGAAGACAAAAGCACAACTATATTCTTACATGTTTCAGCCCAAATGTCATCATTCTATTTTGATGTACTATACCTGATTGTAATACACTAGAATGCTGATAATGTGCACTGCAATTTTGTTATCATATTATTATGGAAAAGCGGTTTACTTTATTGGCTAAATTGGATAGAAGGCATTTAGTTAAATAACTACTCTAGAAGTAGACCACACTGTCTGGGATGCAGGAGAGGCCTGCATCCATGAATCCGTTTCCCTCGTTCTTCTTCATTCTTTCTTGTTACATTTTCTCTGCTACTAATAGTCCTGTATAGAGCTATTCTTGATCTAATGCCTGTCTTCTATGATAGCCCCTCTGTTTATCCTATGATTCTTAGGTTCTGTTCTTCTTTGGCCCATATTAGAGGGTCAATCCAACCATCCACAATAAAATATATCTCATCTTTGAGCCCTTGTTCATCCAAGTCACCTTCACTTTGGGACTTAATAATCTTTCATTCTTTTCATGTTAACAATGAGTTGTGATTACAAAAACATCTTTAAACGTTCAGTGTACATATTATTTGACATTTACACTCTGTTACTCTTATAACCTTGAATCATGGACTACTGTGTCAAAACCAGGGCTCAGACCGGTTGTCTAACGGCACGGGTCAGTACGACCCCATGCCATCCTGTGCCAGCCCCGTATTGACATAGTAGACGGGGCAGGGGAGAGGGAGTACGGGAGAGAAAGAGAGAGAGAGAGAAGGGGGAGAGAAGGGAGAGAGGAGGGCCGGGTGAAGGCCGGCGAGCTGCGCGGAGGAGGCAGAGGAGGGGCTTTGCCTCCGATTCCTCTGTTTCGTTCGAAACAAGAGGCCCTGAGGGCCCCTTTTTATTTTCGTGATTTTTAAGTGAAGTTGGCAAGGGGCTCGCTATATGGTGTGCTTAAAGGTTTTGTATGCTTAAAGATTTCTAAATTGAATCAAAAATTGCTTTTCATTTAATGTGATAATAGTACTATGTACTATCCCAAATGGGATAGCAATACAAAAGTTGATTGCCTTAGTCCAAAAAGATCCTACCTGCAGATCGTGGAATTTGTAAAGAATTGTCACTTTTCTTTTGACATATAGCTCAGTAATTTTACTTGGATGACGTTTGCTTGCAGATAAGGAAGGAGGCACTTTGGGCTTGCTTCGCAATGGCACCTGACTTTGAAGCAATGATTACGGTTAGTCTATTAATGGAACAACTTTTACTATTCTATTGAATATTTAGTTGAGTTCTAGTTCAAAGATAATTTGCATAGAACTTTCTTGATATGATGATGAGTTAAAATAAACCCTTTTAGCCTAAACCTGGTATATATAGTAGATAATTCCTTAAGTTGTGATGCATGTGGTCAGAAAAATATGCAAGCTGCCCATCTGCCTTGTATATTTTGTCATGAGTGACTGGGGAAGCAATTAATTGAAAACTCATCTTATGTATATTATTAGAATTGTTGGTTAGTGGGGAATTTTGTTTTCTCAGATGTTTATAATCTTTTTGTACCTAATTCGTGGTTACTAGCCTTTCTTTCTTCTATTTGATAAAATTCCTCTTTATTTCTTGAGATCAGAGCTTTTTATATATAGGGCGTACATGAGTTTTTATTAAGAATTAAGAAAATGCCTAATACAACTACTGTTCCCTCTCTTGATTCTTCTTCTTCTTCTTCTTCTCTAAATTCTTCTTATTTCTTCTCTACTTTCTACTATTCTCTCTTATATATTTCTGTTTCCACTCTTCTTTGCTGGATTATTGACTGTAAATTGATTTCTACACACTTAGAAATCTACGAGTCAAGTCAACTAAGCCTTAATCTCCAAACTAGTTAAGGTCAGATACATGAATCCTTTTCCTCCATTCCACTTGGTTTAGGGTCGTACTTTCTGCAGGATGTTGAGATATCAAGTCCTTCATTCCATATGATTTTCGCTCTACCTTTACCCCTCTTCATTCCTTCTACATGCATCAAATTATTCCTTGATATTGGAGCACGCCTCGGCCTACGTTGTACATGTCCAAACCATTGAAGTTGTCCTCTCAGGTTGTTTTTAATTGGTGCTGCCTCCACCTTTTAATGAATGACTTAATTCTTATTCTATCTTTTCTTGGATTACCACACATCCATGTCATCGTTCTCATTTTGGCTACATTCATCTTGTGCATATGCTGTTTTCTAATCACCAATATTCTATATCATAAAGTGTAGCTGGTCTTACGTCTGTCATATAATTCTTTTTTTCAACTTGGCAGGTTTCCTACAATCATATAATATCCCATATCTACTTCTTGATTTCATCAAGATGCTTTTATCATCTGAATAACATCCTCTTCAATCTTCCTTTCTTTATAAATAATTGATCCTAAATACAAATGATCACTCTTAGGAATTTTGTGATCATCAACTTTTGCTTTACATTTATCTCCATTTCAAATTTTGCTAAAACTGCATTCCATGTATCCCGTCTTGATTCTACTTAACCTAAAACCCTTGGATTCTAACATACTCCTCCATAATTTCAACTTATGTTTACCCCTGACCTTAATTCCATAACATGCATCAAGGAATATTATCTTGAATATACCTAATAAGTTCATCTATAACTAGCGCAAGAAGGTAAAAACATAGAGCCGATCCTTGGTGTAAACCTATTGTGATTAGAAAGATACTAATATTATCACTAGTAATTCTGACACTAGTAACCATTTCATGATACATGTCCTAAATCATATTAATATATCTAATAGAAACTCTTTTTTTCTAACACCGGCGATGGAACTTCTCTAGGGGCTCTATCATATGCTTTTTTCAAATCAATAAAAACTATATGAAGATTTTATTTCTTTTTTTTATACTTCTCCATCAACTTCCAAAGGAGAAAAATAGCTTCCATAGTCAACATTCCTGCCGTAAAACTAAAATGGTTCTCTGATACTTTTGCGTCACACTTGAATTTGTGCTCAATCACACTCTACTGAAGTTTTATAGTATGATTAATGAGTTTAATACTATGATAGTTAAAATAATTTTGAATATCACTTTTATTCTTATAAATTTGTACTATAATGCTCTTCCTCCATTCATCAGACATCTTTTTGATCTTTAAAATCTTATTAAACAAATTAGTCAACAAAGTTACACTTACACCACCTAGACACTCCAAACCTCAATAGGGTTTTCATTTGGTCCAATTGCTTTTTCTATTTTCATCTTTTGATAGTTTTGTTTATACGAGATGCTTTAATTCTACATGTATGCTTAACCATGGAAGGTGGTACCATCCCAAATTGCTTGTTTGAGGCATACAGGGCTATTACCAAGGGTGGACCGGCATGGTTCTGCATCTTAGTTCCAGAAACCAACGAGGGAAGGGGAGAGGGAGAAGGAAAGAGAGAAAAAGAAGGGAGAGGGGGAGGGAGGAGGGAGGAGGGGAGAGAGGTCAAGAGAGCGAGAGAGAGGGCTTCCCTTTCTCCTCCAACACGGCGTAACAGGGGCGAAGTCCCTATTTCGAAATAAAACAGCGGTTTTGTTCCCTTTCTATTTTTTTGAGTTTTTTAATGTGAAGTTGGCAGCTACTTTTGACTTCACTTAAAAAAATTCAAAAAGAAAGTGAAGTTAGCAGTTGTTGCTGACTTTACTTTAAAAAAAAAATCAAGAAAAAAGGGATGGAGCTCCTGTTTCATTTTGAAACAGGGGCTCTGCTCCTATTATGCAGCATCGGAGGAGATGGGGCTCAAAAGTCCTTGCTTCCCCCTCCCTCTTCCTCCCTCTCCCTCCCTCCCTCTCTCTCTCTCTCTCTCTTTTCCTCTCTCTAAACAAAACAGGGCCCCACCCCTATTATGTAGGCTCAAAAGCCCTCTCTATCCCTCTCTTGGCCTCTCTCTCTCTCTCTCTCCCTCTCTCCCTCTTGCTCTCTTCCTCCCTCCCTTCCTCCCTCTCCCTCTCCCTCTCCCTCCCTCCCTCCCTCTCTTTTCCTCTTGCTGCTTATCCCTCTCTTGAAGAAGTTACTTTGTTCAGTACGCACCGGAATAGCACGACACAATACTGTACCATATTGTATCACTGGTCTACTGGCATGGGTGCCGGTTTCAATATTGCAAACCTTGAACTTAACATTTCTATCTCAATGGAGCTAGTAAGGTATCCTAGATTGTCTACATGTGAATAGCTTATCAAAGTAACTTCTTCTTTCTTTAACATTTTGATCTTCATCTTTGATGCATTTAATCCGAGTCAAGTCTCTAGTTTTTCTTTCTCTTAGCTTCGTAATTTTATAAATGCCTTTCTTCCTATCCTTGGTTTTTAACTTGCGATATAACTCTTCATATGCCTTGAATCTAGCCTCTTGTATTTTCTTAATCTATTGGAATATCATCATCCTTGATTTCATTCATTCATCTTTTTGCTGATATTTTCTTGATTACCTTATTTTTGCATTGCTGAATCATGTTTCTGCCATGATCGTAGCTTGATCTGATACAGACACTTCCCTTTTACTCCTAATCTCTGAGCCTATCTTGTCCTTAAGATCACCTAGTTTGACATTCTTTGAGCCCTAGAAACTCTTGTGAATGTTTTGAAACCTCCTACACAGCAAGCATTTAAAACTTTCAAAATCATAAGAAGCCTTATTCATATATCCCATTTCATCATGTGTGTTATATGTCATTGAAATTAATTGTTTTGTTAATTATCTTGTTTAATTTGTTATTCTTAGTCACGGTCAGCGGAACCGTTTCGAACCGGGCGGTTCCGGTCGTACCGAGCCATCTCGGTGGCGGACTGGGACGGTTCCGATAACGAAAACGAAACTCGTTGCCGGAGGAGGAGAAGGAAAGAGAGAAAAAGAGTGCTAGCAAAGGAAGGAGGGAGAGGGAGAGGGAGAAGAAGGAAGAGAGAGGGAGGTGGAGGCCGGCCAGCGGAGGGCCGGCGAGCCACGTGGAGGACGCTACTCTGGGCTTTGCGGTTGGGTCTCCTGTTTTGTTCGAAACAGGGGTCCGGTTTCTTTTTTATTTTTGCGACTTTTAAGTGAAGTCGGCAAATTGCTTGCCGACTTCACTTAAATATCGTGAAATTAAACTTACCTACTTCACTTAAAGTTGCAAAAATAAAAAAGCAGCCAGACCCCAATTTCGAATGAAATAGGGGACCCAACTGCTAAGCCTCCTCCGCCAGCCTCTGCCTGGGTCGCCTAAGCCTCCTCCGCCAGCCTCTGCCTGGGTCGCCGGCTTCCGCCGAACCTCCTCTCTCCCCCCTACCCCTCCTCTCTCTCCTATTCGCCCTCTCCCGTCTCCTCTACTGTGTTGGTATGGGGCCTGCACGGAACGATACGGTTCCAACACAGCAGACCTTGGTTTTAGTCAATCAAGATAATTTGGCATGCTAGAAGAATTCATCATTTTCCTAGCTTTTTGAGTGATTATTTGGAACTTTGTGAAGGTTTTAAGCATCCCCTCTATTGCATTTGTGTTGACATATTTTGTGTCACGACTGGAAACCCAGCCTTGCCAAGTCCGAGTATTGCAACAATTTCAATTGATCAATGGCCATATTCATTTCGATTAATTGTTGCATAAGCATATAATTCTTCATTTTAAACCTTGAGTCATGTTATCTTAAAATTATTGGTCATTCAATCATCCAAAATTAGACTAGTATAACTTGTGGCACCGAATGAATCAAGGTCCATGTACATTACTTAAAGTATACATATCTCATCAAAACACATTTATATTTTTTCCAGCATGTATAGATTTCAATACTCCTGCTCCTGTACCTTTGTCACACCTTACCTTATGATACACCAAAATGAGACTAAGTTCCTTTCTGAAGGAGGCTCTGATATGCACATTGGACATAGTTCGAGCCCTTTTAGCAGCCTAAGTACAAACACTACTTATTTTGCATTATATATATATATATATATATGTATGTATATATTTGAAGTACATAGCTTCATGCAGCTTCATGAGTAGCTAAACATAGCGATTAGTATAGTATTAGGAAAATAGAACGATGGAAGCAATAGGAATTCTTATTAAAACTCAAATAGTTGGTGAACATATTTTATAATATCAGATAAGTGCATTTATTGATACACCTTTGTTCTGGAATACTAGACTGCCTTTGAAACAATTAGTATCATCAATATACCCACCTTTTTGTGCAAAAATGTTGAATACACTTGTTTGGGGAAATCTGAAACATGTAGAATAATTGAATACACTAGGTTACACTAAAACACTTGAATACATGGAGATTTCGAAATACTTATCACAATCATTTCAATATGAACTAGTCAGTAACCAACTATTATACTTGCTGGTTAGGGGTTCACTAATGCCAACTATTATTTCTGCTAGCTAGGGTGCACAGGGTCATGCCTCTACTGAGAACATTAAGGCCAACAATTTACTCCTTGTTGACCAAGGTCACTGCATCGTGTCTCTATTAAGAACTCAAAAGCCAACAACTTACCTCTTGCCAGCCACGGTCATTGCATCATGTCATTGTCAAGAACACGAAGGCCAGCAACTTAGCCCCTGCTGGCCAGGTTCACTATCATAATATGACTGACCAGAAGTGCTCATTTCATTTTACAACAAATGAAACATTTCAGTTTTAGACAATGTAATAATTAATGAACATTCCGAATGACAAGAGTCAAATGCAATCTCGTTGATACATTGATAGAAATTCAAATCATGATAACTTACAGTTGATACATTCAGATGCCAAATAGTCATTCAAAAAACGTACCTCTCAAATTTCACTTGCCACAAAACATTAGAGAAAAGATCAGAAATTCATGCAAACTTCGATCATTTACTGATAACATGCATATGTAGCATATAGAAATTCACAGTATCCGATACATTGCCAAAATTAGAATTTATAAGCTACCTCAACTTTTGTTAGAAATAAGGACTTTGGAAACAATCATGGAGAGTGGGGAATAGAAGTTCTGAATCACCATAAATTCAATGCAATCATTTATAAAAATAGGGTGTTGACTATGTAAGGATACGTGACAAGGTATGTTCCAAATCTTCACAGCACAACTTATGTTCTAGCTTGTTACCACTGTTTATTTCCTTTCTTCACTTGCAACTTCCTACAAGTAGTTGAGAATTTTAGAGTTGAAAAATAGTAGAAAGAGGGGAACACCCTCCTATTTATAGATGGACTTGTAATCATCAGGTGTCTGGCCGCCACAAGCTAGCTGCTGGGTGTCAAGCTATAATTTAGTTGGTTGGCAGATTAGTACACATGAGGTGGTTAATCTAATAGGACAAGCATGAGGTGTTAGATCAAACATGTGGTATCACTTACGAGGTGGTAGGTTAAGCATGAGGTTTCAATTCCTACTCTAACATGAGATGGCTTTCATGCACGAGGTGACAACTTCAACTTGTGGTGGCACAAGCATGAGGTGGATGCTTGGTACCAAGGTTCGCCTTCTCGGCGGTACCAAATCGCATACCGATACCATCCTATGAAAGTGTGGGTATGCGGTACGACACCAGATGGCAAGGCATACCGAGTATCGACATGGTACGAAACTGTATACCGGTTCGGTACCGGTACAGTACACCCAATATGGTATGACAAACCTTGCTTGGTGCTATTCATGAGGCATCACTAAGACGAGGTCGTGGCTTACTAGAAAACATGAGGCGACCATCATTTCTAGTATTACAATGGTCATTGAACTTTTCTTATTCCTACCTAGTCTTATCTGTCATGAACCTTGAGTCCTCACTGATATTTAATTTCCATACATGGGATTCAGTTGTATGATGATCCTATTTACATGTATCAATAGTTGATATAATATAATGCTCACATATGCAAATGATCATGTATGGATATTAATATGTTGGGGTGTTACATTTCAACTTTCGAGTCAATTAGATAGTATTATCAACAACCTTATCCTGTAGATGGGGGGTTTGGTTTTTTTGGTCTTCACACTTTGAAATGCAACTCTTTATACCTGTACTTAAATGGCTGATTTTCCAAACTGTGTTTTCATGACCCAAAAAAGCAACCTAATTCTTGTGCATGGGACTAATAGTGGAGTTTATGAATTAAAGGTCATTGGACCAGAACAGATCCTACCTTGTATCTATCTGAGTTGATCTTTTCTTCTTTCAAAAATGCTTTTCCTCTTCAAAAATTAATAGCTTTTTCTTGCTAAAGGGACTAGTGATGGAGTCTATGATTCAATTTTCATTAGAATCTATACCTACTTTGACTCATTAATGATGATAGAGTTATATGCCAAGACAGTCATATTTGAAGGTAAGAATGACAGATCAAATAGTTGCTTCTTGTACTGGTTTTATGAGGAAAAGCTACCTAACTTGTATATATTTGAATACACCATTGCTTTTAAATGATTTGAGCCCAAAAAAATGCTTGAATGCTTTCTCATGGGGGTCATCGTGCTGATCCATGATGCACTTGTGATGTGTCCTTCCTACACATTCTGTTGGACAAGATGTGATACCTTTTCTTTCCACCCTTGCACATTATAGCGACTGTTCTGATGCCATTGGATCAAACACTTTATTTTTACTGCAAAAAGATGTAATATAGTGCTTGGGCAGCCAAAAGACTTTAAAAGTCTCTAGACAGGGAGGCATGGTCAAGCCCGCTCAAGAATAATGAATGTAGAAAACTGATAATTATGATCCAAGAAAATGATATGTGACATAATAAATAAGATGTAAATCAATGGGGAAGCACCAACATGGCAAAATTCAAGTACTAATTCATGCATAAAAGTCAACCTCCATAACATTATGAGGAGCACCTAAGTGACCTGCCTAGGACTTCAAGGTAGCCATGTTTTTAAACATTGCTTCAGCATTTAGGCAAATTGATGAAGGCACTCCTGCTTCTGATTTTAGCACCTTCCTTTTTTTCTCCCCCTTAGAAGGAAAGAAAGAGGGTCGATTCATTGGAAAAGGGACTACTTACAGAGGCATGATCAGATAAACGTGGAGTTAGGGCTTTGGAGTTTGTATTTGACTGTAGAGATAGAACATGGTGTAGAGAGTTTGCCTGCTTGGCCTGTAATTATAGATACTCATAGTCTATTTCAGATAGATGAACTTCCCAAGCATCTCTTCTCACAGAGCTCTTCTTGCAGGATGTCTGTGTTCCTTTATCAAGGCTTGCAGAATGCATATCAAAATCTAAGCAAGAGCTTGATGCATCACCATTGTTGTGGTATGTAATTGTGTTTAAATGTACAACCAAATTGGATTAAATTAGAATAAAATGCTCGTACCATACTAATGGTATACTTGCATAATGAAGCAGTAAAAAAATGTGCCTTCATTGTTCATGTAACATACAGAAAGTCAACCACTGATTGTCTAATATTTTCAGAAATTCTGTCCATGATTGCAGCACGGTTATTGCTCATGCTGGTGATGGAAATTTCCACACAATTATTCTCTTTGATCCAAACCAGAAAGAACAGCGATTAGAAGCAGAGAGGCTAAACCATTTCATGGTTCACACTGCCTTATCCATGGAAGGTACTTATTTCATTTGAGAGGCTATGATAAATTAGGTTTCTAGTTTCTACCAATCAAGATCAGATACATTAGATGCATAGAATAAAAATGTCTACTAACATGACAGGTCATATTGTATTGCAACTTGTTTCTGCATCTACAATTTGATGCTGATAGCTGATATTTCCATGAATTAAACCATTTTACTACTTTACCGACAAAGAAGATTGTTTTATTGAGACAGACAGTTTTACATGAACCATTCTGTGGTATGTGGATTGTGTTGGACAGGCATGATAAGCAATTAGCATGTTGTTTCTTATATCATTATATGATTCTGACAAACTTTATTGAGGATTGCTTGATGCAAGAATCTTCAACCAGGAAATGCTAGTGTAATGTCACTCAACATTTTAGTTAATAAGCTACTAGGCAATCCTAAGCTGTGATCCATTGAAGGCCTAGGTAAGGTACGTACACAGCTAGATGGGTTCATAGAGTCAAAATTATATAACACTTAGTTTTATTCAAATATTTTAATGTACAGCTTATGTAGTTTTCAAAGTTTCCAAACAACATAATACTAAAATTATTATAATATTTACAGGAACGATAAAGCGTGAGTTTACAAATATATATACCTATAAAATCCCTTTAGTTTCTTAGTCATTTAGGTAGAGAAAGGGTTATCTCACAGATGATAAGTACGTAGGATTGACATAAGGAGGAAGGATTATTTGATGGATAACTGTAATCACATTAAGCAATCAAGCATTTCAAATTCAAGGATCAAAGACCTTGTTCTTCCTGGTCTGTCCCTATAATCTTGGATTGGATTAATGAGGAATAGGGTCTTAGGATAGGTCTGGGGCCTCGGGATCTACCAAACCGGCATCTTGTTTCGTTCACCTGGTAAGGGTACCCACTAGAGCTGAACTAGGACCTACCAACTAGAACCATTGCGACCTGGGGTGAAAACTAGTCGGAGGCTCTTTCTCTACCATACCCGCGTGCTGGAGGAGGAAATAGAGGGAGAAAGAGTAGAGAAATAGGAGTAGGGGCTGGCCGGTTATGTGCTTCTCTATGGTGGTGATAACGACCTTTTCAAGGTGGATGATGTGGGCGATTTGGGCTCTGATGTCCTCATCCTAAAGGCCAATGGCCTCGACAGCCTCCTTATTCTGATGTTAAGGATCAGTGTTGGCCAAGGCGTGGATCACAAAATGATTGAGGGGGAAAAGAGATAGCGGGGGAGTCTGGACTAGAGTGAGTGGAAATGTTTTCTTTCCAAATATTTCATTGGGATGCTAGCTGCCCTCTGTGCGTGCACGGAATTGTCTCAATTGTGTCCTAACCCAGCACCTAACCTAATACAAGTCAATAAGGGTCTCAACACCTTGATTTGAACCCTTAATTAAAAAAAAAAAAGACTCAGCTTTTCAGACTTTTCTTGCCTCTACAGTAAACATTATTTGGAGAATCTTGCATTTACCAAAGAAGAAGTGCACGTGTATTAGTTAATAAAATATATGCACTCCTAACTTTCGTTTCTACAGTCCTCGTCTATTTTTCTCTCTGGTGTTCATACATATAAGAATTTCAAATGTGGAAGGAGGGATGACATATTACTGTTACAGAATAAAAATATAGAATAGCTTGTAGATTGCCAGTTGTGTGCTGCAATCAAAGAAGCTCCACAATGAGTGACCTTTAAGTGTCTAGCCACCAAACTAGGCACATGGCTGATATCCATGTGTAGGAACTCTTAACGTAGCAGGTGCCTTGCCTATTGAGCTACCCAGGCAAGTTGGTGGGACTACTTAGGTGCCCGGACACACCTTTAGCAACTCTACTAGGGATTCTGTTGCTCATCTAGCTATCATGAATTATGAGGTTATGCTTCCTTGTACATCAGTCAACTAGCTTATAGTGCAAGTTATTTGTAACGTAAAAGAGCTGCATTCTTTTGTTACTATTTTTATTAGGCTTGATTCACAGCTTTACGTTGTTAATTTTAATTTTATACTTATAGCTTTACTCTGATACAATAGCACACCTTTACTAGAAATGGATTGTAAGTGTTACTCTGAGAGAAGACGTAATATTCTATTAGATTTGGTGGCAACTTACTTGGTACTTATGTGTCAGGAAGCAAATTGGTCATTCTATTACTCCATAGAATGATGGTCCAAATCATTTGAGTTGTTTCTAAATTTGATTTTTCCTTTTGACTCTTTGTTTAGCTTTGGGCTCAAAGCTTATGGCTAAATATGCTTTCTTTCTAGGTCAGAGCAGTATGTAAATACCATATTCGGTTGTTATGTGGCTAGCTTAGAGGCTTTGAGCTGCCTTTTAATGCAAAGAACATCTGGTTTATTTGTGAAGATGCCCATGATGAGTTAAACCAGGATCTCTTTTAGTTCATGTTTATATGATTATCATTTTTTGATGGGCTCCTCTAGCCTGCTTCACTGTCAGATTACATAAAAGTAGCAAGTAAACGTGAATACTTCGATTAATGATGTCTTTAACAATGAAACATTAAAATAGACATTTATTTTATTATTTTGTATTTGTTAAATTTCAATCACAGTTCGGATGTGCATGTTTTGATCTTTTCTTGAGCAAGGGTGGATATGGTATGTGTGCCAAATTGCATGCTGTGCCTATGCTTTGAAATGATTGGTACACCCATGGTACAGTTTTTTTTACCTTTTATTTTTTTTTTGTTTTCATGCAATATTTTTTTCAAGAAATATGGTTCAGTGTTCTAGTCATGGTTTTCATTGTGTGCTGATGTTTTTGTATTGCTAGATTATTATATGGCATCACATAACTTGCAATCGTAAATCCATTAAAAACTTTTGTATGTTAACATTAACAATTGAAAATGAAACAGTTCCAAGAAATCATTGAATTAGATGAACATTTCCGTTTTCAATTTGATGAAGCATATGAAATCATTTCCTGGAACACATAGCATTCATTTAATTAATGACAATATGATTGCAATTTGATGAACCATGCGAGTATATTCTTAATGGAAATCATTAAATTTAAGATTAACAATTGAAATGATTCACAAGGATTAATTGTGTAGGTTCATCAAATCTGAAAAAATCTGTGGAATATAACTTGCAATTTTCTACCAATTATTCTTGCTTTTGATGTTGGATTCAGGCTTTGGGGATTGAATCTGTTAATCAAAGGTCATTAGATCCACCAAGCCACCAACAACAAGATTCCCATGCTATTTCTTTAAATCAAACACTAAATAATCTTTGAATTTTTCAAAGAGATTAAAGAAAGGTGGAAATAGGATACCAGGCTAGAATACCCTTTCTAACCAGAATCTCCAATTACTTGATTCAATCCTGCAAAAAATGCACCAAAGGGATGCAACCTTCTTCTTATACTTTTTCCCACCTTGAGATGGTGGAGAATGAACACTAAAATCATTAAAGACCCCATCGTAAGGGAAAGTGAGGGTATTGCTTTGTTCAGCATTGAGTCAGCTTTATATGGGTAGAGTCAATCTTGATACAGCCTGAGTCACCTTGATATAGGTTTAGTTGGGGCTGGTACACGCAGTTTGCCCTTGATTACCATGAATACACACCACAACCCCCTGTTAATCTCCTAATCGGTACTTTATGTATCATCTAGTATGGGTCTGGTAAAGTTGGTTTCTGGAAATTTACTTTCAATATGCATGTGGTCATTGGATAAGTAGTCTTAGCAACAATTCTATAACATAAAGAAAAAGGATAATATGCATGTGGTCATCTAGGCTGTCACACCCTGTGCGATGGCCATTTTTGGCTGCGAAGTGGGGGTTTCCCCTTTTTCTTATTGTTTGAACCTTCTCCTTGCTTGCTAGGTGGGCTGTATTTGATGCATTAAAATTTACTTTGCACAGTCATTTCGAATCAATCTATTGAATAGGTGTATATGAATCTCAACATATATAAAAACTACATACTAATGAAATTGCAAGCTAATTCAGTATTAAAGATAACATTTCCATTAGAACTTAATCATTATCACATACACAAATTCTAGACCATCTTCACCTTGCTGGCCCTGAGTGCATGGCAGGCTTGTAAATGCCCTTGTTCGTTACCAGGTTCATGATGTATACTCAGTATAGTTTCAGATCACTGAGTATATGGGATTTGAATAACTCCACTTATATTTTCAGGTTGAACTCAAATTACACAAAAGAGTAGCTTGAGAAACTGCAATTATGATAGCATGTGCATGATTTTATTTATAACATACTGCCATATTTCTTTTGAAATGTTACCTTTTTAATAATAATAAATACTCCTTAGAAATTAAATTTTTAAAGAAGTTCTAGTAGGGTACTAGAAAACAACCCGAATGAGCATCATTTTGTTTGGTTATTCCAAATTTGAGGAGTTCCTTTTGTGCAGCCCAATATACCTTCTTCCGTACGTCCTTTCTTTTATTGGCTCAAAAATAAATGACTATGAACTATTTTCTAGATCTATAATATGAAGATGTATACTAATTCATGCATGCAATAATTGTATCTTTTATCTAAACTTTTTGTCATTAAACAGGAACATGTACAGGAGAGCATGGTGTGGGTACAGGGAAAATGAAGGTATTTCTTCTGTTTTTAAAGTTCAG
Source organism: Phoenix dactylifera (assembly GCF_051530095.1). NCBI lineage: Eukaryota > Viridiplantae > Streptophyta > Magnoliopsida > Arecales > Arecaceae > Phoenix > Phoenix dactylifera. The sequence continues at coordinate 19,466,580 of NC_143190.1, read as the reverse complement.
CCATTGATTACACTTGACATGGTATTTGGCATGACATCATGCTTAAGTTGTGTTCAAACATTCAATTGCTATGGGCGCATTATTGCAAAGTGTGGGAAATATCAAGTTAAAAGAAAGTATTTTAAAAAAGTATAATGGAAAAATTAAGCCCATTTTGCAGCACCTAGAAAGTGTTCATCTGGTAGTTGGATTTATTGCAAAAGTTGTAGAGTAGTAATTGTATGGACCATGATTTCTTCTTTCCTTTCTTTTTTTTTTCCCTTTGATGAGAAGAGAGGTCTAAGCCACCTGATATTTAAGATAAAATACCAATGTCAATTACAAAAGCTGGAGCTCTAAGCTTCTCCAAGTGGTAGTTCCCCTCCACCCCTTTACAATAGCTAGTCAACTTTTTCCATAAGAGTACAAAACTTTATAAAGCTTTTCCCATTATTGCAGTCAACCAATTTGAAAACAAACTTAGAGAGCCCCTTAAAGTCTCGTAACAAGAAGTTTCCTTCGTAGCAAGGTTTGCCGAACTGGTACTGGGATCCGTACTGGTCGGTGGATGGGTTGGTATGTTATCGATTCGATACCGCATCGACATGGTATGCTTGAGTCTGCCGGTTCCATACCGGATGCTTAAAATTTTTTTTGAGTTTTTTAAGTTCAGTTAATTAGTAATCAATCTTTTTCAATGATTGTAAGTCTAATTTGATATTTTTTATTTTTTTTAATTTTTATGATTCTGGTTTAACCTAAATGATGCATCTTTTTCAATAATTAGTTTTAAAGTTTTTTAAAAAAAATAAATATAAATATTTAAAAAAATTAATTTCAGCTCAGATCCATGTAGAATCTAACAATGGATGCTATATATATTTTTCTAAGCCCGTGGATATGCATTAAAGATTATTTCTTAATTTTTTTCAAATTTAGGCCTAGGCCACTGTGCGCATTATGGTATCAAAACTTGAATAAATAGATACCAAATTTTTCTAGAGAGTAGCATGCGTGCCCTTAAATACGCTTCTAATTTTATAAGTTATATAACTATTATTTTTTATTCTAAAAATATATTTTTAATTTTTAAAAATTATATATAACCCAAAAATTAATTTTTTATCATCATTTAAATCATTTATAGATCTACAACATATAATAAAATTATGCCCAAATCGAAAATTTTGGCATGATCTTCTCTTATTTTGCAAATTTTTAGCTACTTTTTAAAGTCTCCTTTCAGAAAATAGAGAAAATGAGATAAAAAAGAGGAAGCACACTTTATTTAGGCTTGGATCTTTCAATCGTGCTGAATCAGTGTGATTTTGCAAATTGCGGAGAAGGGGGAGCCATTTAGGCGTCTTAAGGCTAAACGAAGCAGAGGTGTTAGGAAGGCCTTCCCAACACCTTTTAACAAACGAAACAAATGGGGAGAGGGCTTAGTTCTGAACCGGGTCTACTCGGTGCCAACCGGATGGTTTGTACCGATTTTAAATAGAACCAATCGATGTTGAACGGTTTCGCCTGTTTTCGGCCGGTTCCGGACAGTTTGGAATCCGTTCCGGCCTAGAACCGATATTAATGGGAGAACTGACCTG